>NC_142475.1:18872500-19497500 GCF_049115385.1 Moschus berezovskii | reverse complement strand
GCTGTTTAGTTAAGCCACTCCAGTACTCTTGCCTAGAAAATCCCATGGATGGAGGAGCCTGGTAGGCTGCAGTCCGTGGGGTCGCTAGGGGTCAGACACAACTGAGCGACTTTACTTTCACTTTTCCCTTTCACACATTGGAGAAGGAAATGGCAACCCACTCCAGTGTTCTTGCCTGGAGAATCCCAGGGACGGGGGAGCCTGGTGGGCTTCCGTCTATGGGGTCACACAGAGTTGGACACGACTGAAGTGACTTAGCAGCAGCAGCAGCAGCAGTTGCCAAGCTCTGTCCGACTCTTTTGTGACCCCATAGACTGTAGCCTGCCAGGTTCCTCTGTCCACACAGTTTCCCAGGGAAGAATACTATAGTGGGTTGTCATCTTTTTCTCCAGGGGATCTTCCCTCTGTCTCTAGGCAAAAAGCTGGGATAAGTATAGGGCCCAGTTGTTAGTTTTTCTTTTCTCATGGACCACTGTCCTGTGCTCTTTTTGTTTATTGATTTATTTATTTTTGGTTGCTCTAGGTAATTACACTGTGCATCTTGAATTATCACGATCTTCTTAGACTTTCTATTGAATTACTTCATGATGTAGAGAGCTTGCAATAATATAATTCATTTCTCCCTTTCTTTTTGCTCTTTGTACCATAAATATATTACATCTATATACATTTTTTTTGAGATCCAGTTCACATACCACAAAATTTATCCCTTTAATCTATGTAATTGTTTTAAAAACTATACTCAAAAAGTTGTACAACCATCACCACTATTTGATTCCAGAACATTCCATCACTCTAAAAAGAAACCCTCTAGGAGCCACTCTCATTTCCCCTCTCCTTCAGCCTCTGGCAATCACTCACCTACTTCTTATCTCTATAGATTTTCCTATTCTGGACATTTATTGTAAATGGAATGATGTGATATCTATATACATTTTAAACCTAACAATACTTCGATAATTTTTGCTTTAAATAGTCAAATATGACTTTTATACAAATTAAGAGAAAGAAAAATACGTAGTTTTACTATTCATCCATATACTACCATTTTTGGTGTTCTTCATTCTTTCCTGTAGATCTGAGTTACCATATGGTGTCATTTCCTTTTATTCTGAAGCATTTCCTTTAGCATTTCTTGTAACTTTCTCTCTGCTGTTTAAGATCTTGTGGCAAACAGGGGCCAAGAAAGCTTCTTACATGTACCAATTCCATCACTTGATAAGTCCAGGTTTTTCAAGAAATTTCTTATTGAATTTATTGGCATAAAATTTATAGTATTCCCTTATTATATTTTCAATATTATGGGTTTTTTGTAGTGCTAGTCACTCTTCCAGTTCTGATATTGGTGATTTGCATTTTCTCTATTTTTCTTTTGATTAGGTTTGCTAGAGATTCATCAGTTGTATCTCTTCAAAAAAATCAACTTTTGATTTTATTAATTTTCTCTCTTGTCTGTTTCACTGATTTCTGTTATATCTTTATCCTTCCCACTTATTTTAGGCTTAATTTGCTTATCTTTTTCTATTTTCTTTAGGTATCAAATTGCATCATTGATTTTAAATCTTTCTTATTCTCTCACATAAACATTTAGGTTATAACATTTCTTTTATTTAAGGCTTTAGTTTCAGCCAACGGAGTTTTATTTTTTTAAATTAATTTTTATTGAAGTATAGTAGCCTTACAAGGCTGTGTTAGCTTCCAGTGTATACAGCACAGTGAACAGTTGCACATATACACATAGCCCCTCTTTTTTGTGTCTCCTTCCATTTAGGGGGCCGGCGAGCACTGGGGAGAGTTCCCTGAGCTCTACAGTAGGTTCCCATTACTTATCTACTGACACGTATGTGTCAATCCCAGTCTCTCAGTTCACCCCACCCCAACCTCCCTTTCCCCGCGTGGTGTCCATATCTTTGTTCTCTACCTCTGCGTCTCTATTTCTATTTTGCAAATAAAATCATCTACACCATTTTTCAGGCTTCCCTGTTGGCTCAGCGGTAAAGAATCCACCTGCCAATGCAGGAGACACAGGTCCAATCCCTGGGTTGGGAAGATCCTCTGAAGGAGGGCATGGCAACCCACTCCTGTATTTATGCCAGGAAAATCTCATGGACAGAGGAGCATGGAAGGCTACAGGCCATGGGGTCACAAAGACTAAAGTGATTGAGTGCACATACACACACACACCCCATTTTTCTAGATTCCACATGTATACGTTAGTATACAATATTTGGTTTTCTCTTTCTGACTTACTTCACTCTGTATGACAATCTTTAGGTCCAACAAATTTTTATGTGTTGTATTTTCATTAGCATTCTGTTTAAATTATTTTCTAATTTTACTTGTTTTTTTTTTATCTTGGGCTATTAAGTGTATTGTTTACTTTCCTAATACTTGGGGCTTTTCTAGCTATCAGTGAGGTCTCTCCATTCTAGATTTCCCAGTTGTCAGCCCTTTAATATTCAGTCTCTGCAGGGCCTTATAGATTATGTCTCGCATATGTGCAGTCCAAACACAGTAGGCTGACTTCTAAGATGGCCCTCAGTGGTCCCCCACCTTCTAGTATTCATACCTTATTAGATCCTCTCCCCTTGAGTGTGGGCTGGAACTAGTTGCTTGCTTCTAACCAATAGAATACAGCAAAACTGATGGCATATCACTTTTGTGATTAGATTGTAGCTTGTCGTGACTTCTAGATGCTAGTGGATTTGCTGGCTTTGATGAGCAAGCTGCCATATTGAAAAGGCCCATGTGGAAAGAAACTGAGGGTAACCTCTGGGAGTTTTGAGACTTTGCACAGGAGACAGCAATCCAGACCATCCCCCAAAAAAGGAATGCAAAAGGGCAAAATGGTTGTCTGAGGAAACCTTACAAATAGTTGAGAAAAGAAGAGAAGCTAAAGGCAAAGGAAAAAAGGACAAATATTGGTGTGCTGTGATTCATGGGGTCGCGGAGAGTCGGACACGACTGAGCGACTGAACTGAACTGAACTGAACTGATACCCATTTGAATGCAGAGTTCCAAAAATAGCAAAGAGAGGTCAGAAAGCCTTCCTCAGTGATCAGTGCAAAGAAATAGAGGAAAACAATAGCATGGGAAAGACTAGAGATCTCTTCAAGAAAATTAAGAGATCCCAAGGGAACATTTCATGCAAAGATGGGCACAATAAAGGACAGAAATGGTATGGACCTAACAGAAGCAGAAAATATTAAGAAGAGGTGGCAAGAATACACAGAAGAACTATACAAAAAAGATCTTCATGACCCAGATAACCACGATGGTGTGATCACCCACCTAGAGTCAGACATCCTGGAATGAGAAGTCAAGTCGGCTTTAGGAAGCATTACTATGAACAAATCCTAAAAGATGATGCTGTGAAAGTGCTGCACTCAAGTTGCCAGCAAATTTGGAAAACTCAGCAGTGGCCACAGGACTGGAAAAGGTCAGTCTTCATTCCAATCCCAAAGAAAGGCAATGCCAAAGAATGCTCAAACTACCGCACAACTGCACTCAGTGACTTCCCTTTCACTTTTCACTTTCACGCATTGGAGAAGGAAATGGCAACCCACTCCAGTGTTCTTGCCTGGAGAATCCCGGGCACGGGGGAGCTTGGTGGGCTGCTGTCTATGGGGTCACACAGAGTTGGACACGACTGAAGCGACTTAGCAGCAGCAGCACATGCTAGGAAAGTAATGCTCAAAATTCCCCAAGCCAGGCTTCAACAGTATGTGAACCGAGAAATTCCAGATGTTCAAGCTGAATTTAGAAAAGGCAGAAGAACCAGAGATCAAATTGCCAACATCTGTTGGATCGTAGAAAAAGCAAAAGAGTTCTAGAAAAACATCTACTTCGGCTTTATTGACTATGCCAAAGCCTTTGACTGTGTGGATCACAACAAACTGTGGAAAATTCCGAAAGAGATGGGAATACCAGACCACCTGACCTGCCTCCTGAGAAATCTATATGCAGGTCAAGAAGCAGCAGTTAGAACTGGACATGAAACAACAGACTGGTTCCAAATTGGGAAAGGAATACATTGAGGCTGTATATTGTCACCCTGCTTATTTAACTTATATGCAGAGTACATCATGAGGAACGCTGGGCTGGAAGAAGCACAAGCTGGAATCAAGATTGCCAGGAGAAATATCAATAACCTCAGATATGCAGATGACACCACCCTTGTGGCAGAAAGTGAAGAGGAACTCAAAAGCCTCTTGATGAAAGTGAAACAGGAGCGTGAAAAAGTTGGCTTGAAGCTCAACATTCAGAAAACGAAGATCATGGCATCTGGTCCCATCACTTTATGGGAAATAGATGGGGAAACAGTGGAAACAGTGTCAGACTTTATTTTGGGGGGCTCCAAAATCACTGTGGATGCTGATTGCAGCCATGAAATTAAAAGACACTTGCTCCTTGGAAGGAAAGTTATGACCAACCTAGATAGCATATTAAAAAGCAGAGACATCACTTTGCCAACCAAGGTCCGTCTAGTCAAGGCTATGGTTTTTCCCGTGGTCATGTATGGATGTGAGAGTTGGACTGTGAAGAAAGTTGATCGCCAAAGAATTGATGCTTTTGAACTGTGGTGTTGGAGAAGACTCTTGAGAGTCCCTTGGACTGCAAGGAGATCCAGCCAGTCCCTTCTAAAGGAGATCAGTCCTGGGTGTTCATTGGAAGGACTGATGCTGAAGCTGAAACTCCAGTACTTTGGCCACCTGATGTGAAGAACTGACTCATTGGAAAAGACCCTGATGCTGGGAAAGATTGAAGGCAGGAGGAGAAGGGGACGACAAAGGATGAGATGGTTGGATGGCATCACTGACTCAATGGACATGAGTGAGCAAGCTCTGGGAGTTGGTGATGGACAGGGAGGTCTGGCATGCTGCAGTCCATGGGATCACAAAAAGTCAGGCATGACTGAGCGACTGAACTGAACTGAAAGCCAACAAGAATGAGGTCCTCAGTCCAACAGCTGTCAAGGGACTGAATCCTACCAACAAACAGGTAAGTTAATTTGTGAAAGTTTTGAAGGAGAGGGTCCATGAATGGTTTCCTGAGCCATAGAAATTGCAAGATGATAGACATGTGTTGTCTTAAGCTGCTAAGTTTTGGGGTTATATAGAAAGAGACAACTAATTTGTCAATCCTTGGCCAAGGAGGTATGGTGAACATTTCCTTATACTTCCGGGGCCCCTCCTCTGTGCAGCTCCCTCTCTTCAGGTCCCCTACCCTGGAAATTCCCATGGCTTTAGTAGCCAGAACTCGAATCTGTATGTATGTTTGGATATTTTAAGGGCAAGGATTGACTTATAAGCTTCTCTGTGTCCTCCACAGAGCCCAGTGAAAGTGTGTTAGTTGCTCAGTTGTGTCTAACTCTTTGCAACCCCATGAACTGGAGCCCTCCAGGCTCCTCTGTCCACGGAATTCTCTAGACAAGAATTCTGGAGTGGGTAGCCAGTCCTTTCTCCAGGGGATCATCCTGACCCAGGGATAGAACCTGGGTCTCCTGCACTGTAGGCAGAGTCTTCACTGTCTGAACCACCAGGGAAGCCCTCACAGAGCCTCACTGAATACCAAATTTCTAATCAGGGTTCCTTTAGTATTTATTGATGGCGTGCTTTCTAAACTGAACTGCCCCTGATACAGCCTTGGTCAGGGGCACATCTCAATGGTAAGTAGTGAGAATCTTTGCAGGGCCCCCCTGATTGAAGCCCCAGATTTCGTGGACCACACACTCCTCATATAGAGCTCATTTACACTAAATCATTCCTCGATCCGCATCTGGATAGAGTGCTGCTCTACAGGAATCTGGTTTTCCCAGTGACCACTAGGGGGCTGGATGACACAACTTGTGGGTACAGAAGGATAGAAAGTAACTAACAGGAAACGGGAAATGGAAGTGAGATGGACAGATAAATCCCACTTCCTTTCCTCCCTCCATAGAATTTTCTGAGATGCAACTCCTTTTTGCACTCCTTCTAGAAAGGTCCTATAGCATCAGCAAATGAACCTACTGAATGACCAGCTACATCTCTTTGTGACTTATTGTAAAGACTAGCCAGCGTGGTGATGAATCACACAGTATTAATCTACATCTTTGTCTCAATTCCACTTTTTTTTTTTCACCCTCACCTCCTGGGCTTTGCATCTCTCAAAGAAAACATCCATAGCTTAATTCTTGCCTCATGCTCATCTTCCTAGAGAGCCTCATCATTAGAGAGATGGCATTCATGATGTATCTACTTTTAGCATCCATCTTAACAAACAATTTCTAAGAACTATACTTTAGCATAACAGAATCATGACTCATTTTTGATCATTCACATAGCCAGTTTCACATACTGTCTTGTGTCATGTTCTGTCATGTTTTAAACATCTTCCCTCAGTTTCTCAAACTCTGTGCTGAAGGCAATGGAGGTTAAAACTGAATGGCTGAGGAAAGAATCGGAAGGAAATGACTGAATACGGAGTTGGCCGCTTGTTCTCTTTGTTGCTCACATTAACTAGCTGGAGGAAGCTAAAATGCTTTTTTTAAAATGGACAATATTCACACTTACTGAGTGAAATTCTGTTGTGGTCCGGAAAAAGCTTTTACCTGTATCCCATCTCACCATCCTGCCATGGTGATTTGCAATTTGTGCCATCTCTTTTCAGTGAAAACAGCAGGGGATTTGCTGCAAGTGCAACCCACAGACAAAGAAAGGCACAGACCCTTTCCTTCTTTAATCAGTTCTGATTTTCAGCACCACGCCAGCTGGAAGTAAGAACTCAGAAATGTGGCAGGGGTTTTTTTGCCCTTAAATTAATAGGAACCTAGAAGAAAAATAATTGTATGTACGTGCCTGTTTCTCTCGTTCCACAATACTGCTTGCAGTCAGATGAAAGTGGTTAAAAAAGCTTCTAACTTCCTATAAATTAGGTGCAATTTATTTTCCCTTTAGCCTCCAAGCTTGGTAAATGTAGCTAGACCAAAAAGAATGTTAATAAAAGCAGACCCTAGGCATGAAGAAAAAAATGAGTCTCTTCTGATGCTTTTCATGATTTCAGAGCAGCAAAATTACAGACTCTTTCATTAGCGTACATAGAGTTGAAGAGAGGGTGTCTGAGAGAGTAGCAGTTACCTAGTTCCTTTCCAACTCTCATTTCCCTGTGTTTATTGTGCCTCCCTATGGCTTATTGGAGCTCGCCACGGTTGGAAGGTGCCCTCATGGTTCTGCTAATCAAGTGGCCACGTGGTGGTTAAAAGGGCTCTGATACCCATATGCAGGGAACATTATGGGGCATCAAAGAGAGGGCCTTAATTTAGCTTATAAGTGGGATAGGGTTAAGGAAAAAGCAAGGAAACACCCTTGCAGAGTTTGACACCATTGAACTGATTCTCGAAGTCTAGTGGGAGCTGGCCATATAAACAAATGAGGGATAAGGGAGTTCTAGGAATTAAAAAAGAGTTCTATAAGGCGTTTTTGCCTTTAGTAAGTAGACCATAGCTTTAGTTATTCTTTGAATGCTGAGCTCTTTGCCTCAGAGGCCCTTTCTCTGGATGGTAATAGGAATACACATATAACAAAAAATAAAAGGTAAGACACCATCGTATTACCCTGGCTAAATTAATAAATGAAAGTAGATTTTTCTCTTATGTTATTTTTCTCCTAAATAATTTTCTACTCAACAAGTCCCTCTTAACCTACAAACATGTTCAAGTGATCCCTATCCAGAGAGAGAAATCTTCTTATATCAGTTAGGACTCATTCAGGTAGACATTTAGGTTGAATAGGAAACTCAACCAAGTAAAACTGGAATTTATAGAAATTGTTGACGATTTAGGGTTTCTGCAGTCACAGGGACAGCCAGATTCAGTGATTCAGGTAATGTCGCCAGGACCTGGTTTCTCTCCGTCTCATAGCTCTGATTTCTGCTGTGTTGGTTTTATTTTCTGCTAGGCTCTTCCTGAATAGGGATAAGATGACTGAATAACTTCTGCTTCTAAATTTCTAAACCCAAAGATATCTGTCATCACATTAAATGTAAGTGGCCCAAACACTGTAATCAAAAAGCAGCTATTGTCAGAGTGGATAAAAGGCAAAACCCAACTGTATCTTGCTTACAAGGAACAACTTTAAATATTAAGATACAAATAGGTTAAAAATAGAGGAATCAAAAATACCATGCTATTACTAATCAAAGGAAAGTAGAGTCTTTACATTAATATCAGACAAAGTAGATTTCAGAGCAAAGACTATTACCGGAGATACTGAGAATCACTTCTTCATGATTAACTGGATGTGTTATTTGCTGCTGCTACCGCTGCTAAGTCGCTTCAGTCGTGCCCGACTCTGTGCGACCCCATAGACGGCAGCCCACCAGGCTCCCCTGTCCCTGGGATTCTCCAGGCAAGAACACTGGAGTGGGTTGCCATTTCCTTCTCCAATGCATGAAAGGGAAAAGTGAAAGTTAAGTTGCTCAGTCGTGTCCGACTCTTAGCGACCCCATGGACTGCAGCCTACCGGGCTCCTCCGTCCATGGGATTTTCCAGGCAAGAAAGAGTACTGGAGTGGGGTGCCATTGCCTTCTCCATAATGAGGTGTAGTTGACTTATAATATGATTTATATACATTTCAGGTATACACCATGGTGATTCACAATGTTTAAAGGTTATGCTTTCTCCATTTATAGTTGGTTATATTCCCTTGTGCAATACATCCTTGTAGCTTATTTATTTTACATATAGTTTGCACTTCTTAACCCTGTATCCCTACTGGCCCCTCTGCCCTCCCCTCACCCCGCTGGCAACTACTAGTTTGTCCTCTATATCTGAGTCTGCTTCTCTTCTGTTATGTTCACTAGTTTGTTGTATTTTTTAGATTCCAGGAATAAGTGATATCATACAATATTTGTCTTTCTCTGTCTGACTTATTTCACCAAGCATAATACCTTCCAAGTCCATTCATATTGTTGCAAATGCCAACGTTTCATTCTATTCTGCCTGGACCTGTGTATGTTGCTCATGGAGGAAACTTCACTTTATCTTGGTCATTAACTCAAAGTGTAACTGCATCTTGTCTTATTCATTCAGAGTATTGTCTTCCAGTTGGTGCTACAGTTGAGTCTACAGCAGGCCATTCCACCATTCTACTAAGCCAGCTGCTTTTGGGTGGTGGCGTGTATGGATTTCATGGGCATGAATCCACTGCTGCACTTCATAATGTACTAAAGTTAGAAACTAAGGCATTCTGCTATGAATGTCAGCATCACCAGTAGAGATTGTATCACTTGACAGGACAAGAGACGCCTGGAAATATCATGATCTTTAGTCCTAAATTGTGTGTGTCTGTGTCAGACCGTCAGTTTTACTCCCATACTTTTCATCAAGATATTAAAAATATTGATCAAATCTCATTGTAACTGAAGTCCAAGTTATTTTGTTTATTAGAATTTCTTGAAATAAATGGGTTCTAGATGAAAGAGTCTTGTCGACATACAATTTTAATGACCCTGGAATTTACTGTAGCAGGCGTTCAACGTCTAATACATGTAAGGATTAAACAACAGGACTATTTCTGAAACTTTTTGGATGTCAGAATTCTTAATACCAGTCAAGATAAAATGGCATATTTCTTGATCAGGCCATGGAAGTTAAAGGTTTGTATAGCGGTGCTTTTTAAATGGAAAAAAAAGATGTGATCTGTGAAGAAATTGGTATTTGAATCACAAGGTGGAAGAGGGGTGGGCATTGATTCTCCTTTTGATTTGAAATAAATTACTAGAAGACCCAAATCTTTCAGTGGCAGAATGCAACATAAAAGTGTCAGAGCTATAAGAGTACTTTGAATTTTAATAATTATCTTTTTGAATGTAGTTCAGAATATTTTACAGCTACTCCATTTATTTCAATACACCCTCAAAATTGAGTATGTTGTCCTAGTACCCAGAAGGCAATTTTCCTACCTAGATATTTAAATATATTTTCTTCATTTCCATTTCTTTAAACACATCCATGATACAGTCCTGTCTCTCAACATAGTCATAAACATACTTTGCAAATACATCTATGTATGGCTCATAGGATCTATAGGAAAGAAGGAAGAATCTACTATTTCACAAGTGTTGTTTTCTTGAAAGAATGAATCTTTACTCTGCAAAATCTTTATATGGTAAGGTATCTAAACCTCTGAAAAAATCTTACTGAAGAAGGAAGAAAAGAGAAGGGTGTGTTTTTCCATAAGAGTTGAAAAGAAAAATAAGAAAACAGAAGATACATAAAGACATATTTCCTTGTACAGGAAGATAAAGAAAGATGGGATCTTTTCCCCAAATCAAACCTTACATAAAAGCACTGCATTGGCAGTCAGGTTCCTTATCACTAGCACCACCTGGGAAGCCCCCACATAAAAGCACTGACAGATACAATAGATTAAAGCTGAGTTCTTCTGGTTGCCTGCGGGTGGGAATTGGGGGAGGGGAGAGAGGTGGGGAAGGTATGTCCAAATAAATACTCTTCCCTCCACCCCACTTGCAGCCAAGCTGTGCAGGAAGTGGATTCTGTAGAGCTTAGTGCTGAAATCACTGTCTTAAGAAAAGAAACATTATCAAATGCTTCTCTTTCCAGAATCGTAGGTTTTGAAAGTAGAGTTGAACTGATGGCAATGGCTGTGTGTCCAGGCTCTTTGGAGGAATCTCATCATCTCTTCCTCTGCTGGTTTTCACTCTCTGTGTTCACTGCTGCGCTCTGCCTCCCCAGTTCTACTCATTCTTCAGGGTTCAGCTCAAGACCTACCTCTTACCTGTAACATCTTTCCGGTTGGGTACAATTACACCTTATTCTGAAATCCAGACATTGCCCTTCATTTATATTTGTATTGTGAAGTGAAAGTGTTAGTCGCTCAGTCACGTCTGACTCTTTGCGAGCCCATGGACTGTAGCCCACCAGGCTCCTCTGTCCATGGAATTCTCCAGGCAAGAATACTGGAGTAGGTTGCCATTTCCTTCTCCAGGGGATCTTCCCGACCCAAGGATTGAACCCAGTTCTCCATTGCAGGCAGATTCTCTACTATCTGAGCCACCAGGGAATTAATTAATTAAATGTTTACTGTTGAATGCACAGGTGTGACAAGAGGTATTAGAGATACGGTAGGAGAAGGAAATGGCAACCCACTCCAGTGTTCTTGCCTGGAGAATCCCAGGGATGGCGGAGCCTGGTGGGCTGCCGTCTGTGGGGTCGCACAGAGTCGGACATGACTGAAGCGACTTAGCAGCAGCAGCAGCAGCAGGAAGGAATGGGACAGATAAGTTCCCTGACCTTTAGAGAGCTTATCTAGTAGCAGGTGGTGGTGGTAGAACAGACAGTAAAAAAGTAAACAAATAAATGACATAAGTACAGATTATGAAAACTGCCATAAAAGAAATGAAGTGAATGAGGTGATAAAGAGTACCTGTACCTCTGTGTATGTTTGTTTTTTTTTGGAGTGTAGTGGTTATGCTTTACAGTGTTGTGTCCGTTAATCAGCCATGCATATACACATTTCCCCTCTTTTTTGGATTTCCTTCCCATTTAGGTCACCCCAGAGCATTGAGTAGAGTTTCCTGTGTGATACAGGAGCTTCTCATTAGTTATCTGTTTTACAAACAGTAGTGTGTACGTGTCAAGCCCAACCTCCCAACATCTGCGCATCTGCGAATGGTGTGACTGGAGGCTGTGTTAGGGCACGGTGCGGGGCTGGCACACGAGCCGAGAGGCATGGGAGGCTTGGGGGCTGTGACAGGAAGTCGAAAATATCTGAGAAACAGAAAACAGAAGCCAAGGTACAGGTCAGATTACGCTGTCAAGGGGCAGAAAAACTGAGGATGGGGGAGCAGCTGGGATCAAGGAGCGTGATCTTGCCACAGCTCCCGGATGAGAACCAGGATGCGCAGGGGTCCCTCAAGGTCACAAGCTTTTCTAGGAGAGAGCCCTCATCCAGATGCATCTTTGTGTCCCCACAGAACCTAGAACAGGATTTTACCCGTGGGAAGTGCTCTGAAATTAATGATAAAGCCCCAACTAATTCTTTCATGAAGACTTCTCTGGTTTAGCCAAATATCCTCGTTTTTGCCTGAACCCCAGTGAGGGCTTCTGCCCAACCAGTGTAACATCCTAGGATTTTACCCTAATTCTGTTGTAGATATTTGGTAACTTGATTTCTCGCTCTCTTGGAGATGTAAGGAATTGTTGAAGAGCAGGGCTGGGGTGTGGAAGCTGTATTTTTCTTGGTGATTCCTTTGTTTTTGTTTTTTTGATTCCTTTGTCTTTTTGTCTTCATGGACTGAAGGGCATGAATCTGTGGAGCTGGTTTCAAAAACAAGCAAACAGACACAATGTCTCAAAATGCACACAGCCCATGACCCAGTGGTGTCCTGATAACCCAGCTTTGTTGGGGGGGGGGAGGTCAGGAGTGAGGAGGGGAGAAATCTGAATTTGCAGCCTTGTCTGTTTCTGCTGTATGAATAATTCCACTGGATTGCCACATTTCTATTTAATGGCCAGTTCTGGGGACCCCAGCACACAGCTGTGACCTCCAGGTTGGTGCCCATCGCCTGTGGCTGCCTGTCAGAGCATCTTCCTGGTGAACTGCACTTCATTCTGGTTGCCACTTGACAAGAGACCCAGAGAACATGTTGAAGGCTGTGAGAGGAACTGCAGAGATGATGAAATGCCTGGTGCCTGAGTCAGCAGGGGGGAGAGAGCCTCCATTTCACTTGCTCTCTGAAGCCAACAATGGGTAGAAAACTGCTGAGCTGGCTTCTCCTCTTTTCTCATTCTTTTTTCCTTTTTCTAAAATATTTATTTATTTGGCTGTACTGGGTCTTTTTTGTGGCATGCAGGATCTTTAGTGGTGGCACGTGAACTCTTAGTGGCGGCATGTGGGATCTAGTTCCTTAACCAGAGATCGAACCCATGCCCCCTGCATTGGGAGCCACTGGACCACCAGGGACGTCCCTTCTCTTCAGTCATTCTTGAGAAGGCAAAGCAGCAGCCTAGACATGCAGGGAGGGAAGCTATTTTTGTCTCTCTCTCTCTTTCTTTTTTTTGCCTTGAAGGAAACCAGGTATGTTTTGAGGTAGAACTGAATGCAGCAAACCTCTGCCTCCTGTCAAGTTTCCCAGGCAGTCTTAGCTTGTCCTCCACCCTATACGAAAGTTGCAGGTCTGGGTATGCTGGGTGCAGCAGGGCCAGCCTGGCTGACAGTAATCATGGTGTTTGATGAAAACATCGCTCCCTTCTGATCACAGCTCTGTGCATATGGTTCTTCTTTGGCATCTGGGGCAACGTTCTAGGAGAAAATCAGTGCACAATGAATCCTTGTAGTTTGAAGATGAATCAAAGATGCTCTGAGAAATGCCAAGGAGATAGAAAGGACAAGAAGGGGGCCTCTCTGGGAGGTGCATGAGGGTGGGAAGGTTGGTACTGCCTCTCACAGTGGAGAAGAGCGAGGTAAGGGATTTAGGGGCAAATATTCCAAGCCATACATGCAAAGATATTGGCTTACATTCTTCTAAGTTAAAACCTGGGAACAAGGTTCTGGAGTCAAAGCCTTGCACTCTTAAATGAGAAAGACCCAGCCGTGTGTGTTAGTTTCCTATTGCTGCTGTAACAAATCACCACAGCCTTGGTGGCTTAAAACACAGACTTATTATCTTACTGCTTTGGAGTTCGGGAGTCTGGAGTGGGACTCAGCTGGGCTGAAATCAAAGCGTTCGCATAGCTCTTTTCCTTTCTGAAGGCTCTGGGGAAAAATCTGTTTCCTTGCCTTTTCCTGCTTTGAGAGGCTACCCTCATAGGGATCCCTCCCTCCATCTTCACAAGCCAGAGGAGCTGCATCTGTCTGACTGATTTCCGTAGCTCAGATCTCCCTCTGCTTCTCCTTCTGAGCTCCCTCTTCTACTTCTAAGGACCCTTGTGGTTATATAGTTCCACCAGAATCACCTAGGATAATCTCCCTATTTAAGGCCAATGGGCTAGTAATGTTAATTCCGTCTGTATCTTTATACTCCCTGTTGCCCTGTAGGGTAACATATTTATACTAATTGGTCTTGAGGATTAGGACATGGACATCTTTGAAAGGCCATTATTATGCTTAATCCAGTATCTTCAGAGCTATGTAGCCGTGGACAAGCCATTAACCTTTTAAAAGGCTCATTAGATAGGGGGGTAATCGGAGTCCCTTTCTCCTGGGCTTTTGGTGACAATTAGTTGTAATAACATGTGCCATGTGCTGAAAAGAGTGCCTGGCACATGCTTAACACTCAGTGAATATTAGCTAGTTTCATTTTAGACCTTCATTATGCTTGCTCACTTTGACTTTGGATCAGAGACCCCTCTTTCAGCTCCCACAGAAACCTGTCCTTCCTGAACACAGCACGCCCACACTGCAATGTCACCCTCTGCTTATGTGTCTCTTTATCAAACAGAATTCCCTGACACTAGGGGGACTAGCTTACATATGTTTGTAATTCCTTCCTGCCTGGGACAGAAGAGGCTTCCCAGCGAAAGACTGGGTTGAAATGTGTTGTGACTGACAGTGAAAAGTGATTCTGATCCCTTTTTTTTTTGGACAAAAAAATTCCACAAAAGGTCACGGATAAAGTTATCTCATCTGCTTCATTTTCTCCGACAACATTTTCTTCAAACTTTTTGGGACATCCTACTGTTTGTCTTTTATGGAACACATTTAGATTAAACAAAAATATTATTACTACATGCATTAATTGATGAAAATTGCTTATTTTAGAAGGTCATTATTAATGAGAACATCTAGAAAGTAACTGCTCATTCAGCCAACACTATTACCAAATTACTGGTCTACTTTTTCACATACGCACTTTGGAGACAAAGAGTAATATTGAAGTCGTACTGTGTTGGCAGAAGTGAATAAACCGTTTTAATAAAAACTTGCATATCCTTTCTTCCCAGATGCTATCGTGATTTTGGTGGGGTATGTCAGCATAGCCTTAGCTAGTGGGCATGTGTCCATTCGTGCTCAGTTGCTTAGTCATGTCTGATTCTTTGTGACCCTGTGGACTGTAGCGCGCCAGGCTCCTCTGTCCATGAGATTTTTCAAGCAAGAATACTGGAATGGGTTGTCATTTCCTACTCCAGGGGATCTTCCTACCCCAGGGATCGAACCTGCGTCTCTTGTGTCTCTTGCATTGGCAGGCAGATTCTTTACCACTGTGCCACTTGGGAAGTCCTAATTAGTGGACATGAGCTATAATTAAATAAAGATATATTATTAAATGCTCATGTAGGAGTTTAAAAACATGATCTGGATACAGAGTATAAAGATGTGATCACCTTGACTGGAAATGAGGGAAGAGACACTTAAAAGAGATAAGATCCTTTTACAGAGCTTGTTGAAGAGGGAAAAATGAGATCTAGGGGGAGATTAAAATGTCTTAATTAAGATGTCCGGCTCAAAGTATCTCAAGGGGAGTATACAAATTCTCAGGCTACATAAACAAGAGAAAGACTTCTCTGAAGGCAACATTCAGAAAAAGCTGGCTTTTAGGTGGCTATGGATATAATGTCAGATCGCAGTAGGCAGACGTTCTTTCCTTCGCGGTCTAGGAGATTGAGAGTGGGAAGATCAAGCACATACTTCCATCAGAGCATTTACAGCATCCTGTAACACAGGCTGATGCATACATCTTCTTCTCTAGACTTAAGGTAGTGAGGGCATGCACTGAGCTTTAATTTCTGTGTATAGAGGGTCTAAAACTCTACCTGGCATATAGAAAATACTAATAAGTATATGTTGTTGAATAAAAGAGCTGGTCTCATAGAATTTAAGAACCAGAAGGGAACAAAGAGACTAGTGGTCTTCAGACTGATGGTCTCAAAATTTATCTGGACATCAGAATCACCTGTGGAGTGAGTGTATGTGAGGGGAGTTCTTTTTCAAGGATACTGATTCTAGAATACAGAGAGGATACACCATTTATGACTTCCTTGGGACATAACCCAAAATATTCTCCTAATTAGACTCAACACTTTCTCCCTACAATTGGGAACAAGGCGGGATGTCTGTTATTACCACTTCCATTCAACATGGAATTGGAAGTTCTATCAAGTACCATAAGATAAAAAAAAGAAATAAAAGCCATAGAGATTAGAAAAGAAGAAATAAAACTCTCCCTTTATTACCAATGCCATGATTGTCTTCACAGGAAACTCCGAGAATCTACAAAGAAATTCCTAGAACTAGTGAGTGAGTTTATCAAGGTCATAGGATACAAAGTTGATGTACAAAAAAAACCATATTCCTATATGTAAGCCTTAAACAAATATTGAAATTTACATGTTCAAAAGCACACAGGAAAAGAAATACAGTTATAGGACTTAAAAAATGTGCAGGATGCTTGTGTTCAAAGTTAAAAAGCAATAAAGAAATAAAAGAAGACTTAAATAGAGATATTTATTATTTTTCTGGATTATAAACTGAACACTTTTAAGATGTTAATTTTCTTCAAAGTGATGTATAGATTTAATGCAATCAATAAAAATAGCAGTAGGGGTTTTTTAGACATTGACAAGATGATTCTAACATGTATGTTCAAAGGCAAAAGAAATAAGAAAGCTAAGACAATTTTGAAAAAGAACAAAGTTGAAGACTTGTATCACCTGATTTCAAGACTTATTAAAAACCCTCAGTAATCAAGACAGTGTGATAATGGCAAGAGGATAAACACATAGATCACTGGAATGGAAATGTGAGTCAGAAATAAATATAGGGTTAAGTGATTGTTTGCGAAGGTGCAGGGTGATGAAACGAAGAGAAAAAAGCCTTTTAAATAAATTGTTTTGGAACTACTGGATATCCATAAGCAAAAATATGAACCTTGACCAATCCTTTGTACAAATATGAACTAAAATGGATCATAAACCTCAAAATAAAATCTAAAACTATAAACCTTTTAGGAGAAAAACTTTGTGACCTGGGATTAGGCAAAGAGTTATTAGGTGTGATACTATAAGGATGGTACATAAAGGAAGCAATGGATAAATTAGACTTCATCAAAATGAAAACTTTGCTCTGTGAAGGATCGTGGTAAGAGAATGAAAAGATACTCTGCCCCCTGGGAGAAAAATATTTGCAAATCACCTAAATGACAAAGGGTTTGTACCCAGTATATAGCAAGGATACTTAAAACTCATCAATAAGCAAGCAAATGAACCAATTAAGAAGTAGACAATTTTTTGAAAAGATACCTCAGTGGAATTACATAGGTGGCAAATAAGCACATGAAAGATACTCAGCATTTTTAGTTATTCAGTTCAGTTTAGTTCAGTTCAGTCGCTCAGTCGTGTCTGACTCTTTGCAGCCCCATGGACTGCAGCACGCCAGGCTTCCCTGTCCATCAGCAACTCTGGAGCCTGCTCAAACTCATGTCCGTTGAGTCGGTGAGGCCATCCAGCCATCCCATCCCTGGTTGTCCCCTTCTCCCTTTGCACATACATGTTAGAATCATCTTGTCACTGTCTACAAAACCCCTACTGCTATTTTTATTGATTGCATTAAATCTATAGATCACTTTGAAGAAAATTAACATCTTAAAAGTGTTCAGTTTATAATCCATAATAATAATAAATATCTCAGTCTTTGCTAGTAACAGGGTCTTTTCCAATGAGTCAGTTCTTCGCATCAGGTGGCCAAAGTATTGGAGCTTCAGCTTCAGCATCAGTCCTTCCAATGAATATTCAGGACTAATTTCTTTTAGGATTGAAATCAGTTATTATTAGGGAATTAGAAATTAAAACTACTACATATGATTTAAAATAGCTTAAAACAAAACAACAAAAACTTAGCCATATCAAGTCCTGGAATGACTACAGAACAACCAAACACTCATATATTGCCATTGAGAATACAACTTCAAAAGCAATTTGTGTTTCTCTTATAGGCAGGGAAACAAGCACTCACTATGGGACCCAGCAAACCCAGGCCGATGTATTTACCCACGTGAAACGATAACTTCTATTCACACAAAAATCTGTAGGCCAGTATTTACAGTTGCTTGATTCACAATTGCCCTGAACTGGAAATAACCTAAGCTTCCTTCAACTGTGAGCGGTGAGCGGATAAATAACTCATAGTACAATCACACAATAAAAAGGGATAGGCCACTGATGAACTCAACCACACTGATACATCTCACAGGCACTGTACTCAGTGAAAGCAGCCAGTCTTGAGAGGCTACATACTGTATGATTCCTGCACTGTGACATTTTGAACAGACAAAACTGTGGGGCAGAAAACACATCGATGGTTTCCACGGGTTAGGGTTAGGGGAGGGCTTGACGGAGGCAACGAGCAGCTGCGTTTTTGGAGTGATGGCACCATTTTGAATCTTGATGGTGGTGATGGGTTTATCAAAATTTATAGCATGGTCCCTTTAGAAAAGGAACTTTGTATATAAATTTTAAAAATCAATTTAGAAAGAGCCTCCCATGACTTTGTATTGTTCTTAGAATAAATTCCAAGGTAGACTAAATTTTATGTTCTTTATCCTGGCTTGCAAAACAATGCATGACCTGGCCTTGCCACTCTGGCCACACTCTTTCACTCTCTCCCCTTGCCCACTAGACAGAACTCATTTTATGCACCAGCTCAATGGATGATGAGACACCAATTTGCTAGAGAAATCCAGTGATGGTTGTGCTGTTGCTGTGGTTGTGGAGTCAGGTGGCCACACCTTCTGTCGCTACCTCGGATTGAATCTCTCAAGCTGCTCTTGGGTGTGGCCCTACAGTGTCTAAACTCCCACCATCTGCCTTGAGCCTTCCACCTTGGGACTTCCCTACTACTTCCCAGACACCTATTGGTGGCCACACTCACATGCAACCAGTAGTGCTGATCAGTTAACATCGAGCAACATGAGAAAGGAGCCTGCAAGTGAATGTTCTCTTCCTTCCACACCAGGACTATTTCCCCTGACCCTGACAGATGTTTGAAGCTTCAGAAGCATCACATTGCTTCTCTGTAGACCAGAAACCAGCATCTTCCCTTTTGAATCCTTCTTTAGCCTATCCGCTAATGTCCCCATGTTGCCTCCTACAAACCATGATGCTTCCTGCAGACTCTATCACAGTCACCTGCTGTCTAACTCATTTCTTTGTAGTTGCTCTGTCAGAGAAGGCAATGGCAGCCCACTCCAGTACTCTTGCCTGGAAAATCCCATGAACGGAGGAGCCTGGTAGGCTGCAGTCGATGGGGTCATGAAGAGTCGGACACGACTGAGCGACTTCACTTTCACTTTTCACTTTCACACATTGGAGAAGGAAATGGCAACCCACTCCAGTGTTCTTGCCTGGAGAATCCCAGGGACGGGGGAGCCTGGTAGGCTGCCATCTATGGGGTCGCACAGAGTTGGACACGACTGAAGTGACTTAGCAGCAGCAGCAGCAGCTCTCTCTGCCTTCCTGACTCCTCTTTTCTCTTCATCCTTTCCTGAGATTTCACTTTCCTATAGTTTTGTCACCTAACCAATTGCTTGGGCTCAACTTTCTAGGCAGTTCAGCCAAAGACACCCAATAAGCTTTAGTCACATTAGCTTTCTTTGTGTTCCCAGAATAAGCCGTGTATTTCTTCCCTCAAATTAGAGCTTTGGCGCTGTGTTTCTTCTGCTTGGCTCTCTCCCTAGGTGTTCCAGCTTATCACTCTCTGTGGATTCTCGACATAGCACTCATCTGATGTGGATCTTGTGTGTTCTATCTATATACCTATCATCTATCTGTTTTTTTCTCTCATTAGACTAGAAGCCCCACCAGAATATGAATCTTGTCTGCTTTGTTTATTGTTATATCCTGAGAAACTAGAATAGTTTAAAGCCTTGTTAGGAGGCTTTCGGAAATATTTGTGGAGTAGATGAATGAGTGAATGCGTGCCACCATTGACCTAGCCAGCCCCAAATTTACACATTCAGTTGCTTTCTTGACAAAAACTTGCAATTCAGTACCCCAAACTGACCAAATGCCATGGTAGGAGATGTTCCAGAACTCTGGAAGTAAAAGACTCTGGCCATGGGCTCAAGATCAGTTGTTCCAGTGTACCCAGTTTCCAATATCACACCGTTAAAGAGCATTATAAAAAGTAGGGCCCAATGTGTAGGCATAAATCTTTATGCCCTTGAATTAGGTAAAGCCTTTTAGATATTGAAGGAGTCCTTGGGCCTAGAAAAGAGAACAGCGGTCTCAAAGGCCCTTGTTGAATCATCTAACTTTGGGGAAAACAAAACTGAACTTTAGGTCCCGCCCTGATGCTCTGGGCCGGTTGCATCTACCTGTGACTTATCACCCCCTGCCCAGAACCTCCCACCCACTGTTCAATTACAAATGCCATCTCAACTAAAGATTACCCAAAACGTCCCACCTGACTAACATTTCCCTTAATGCTTCCACAAACCTCCCTTTAAATATGAAGCCTCCCTGATCCCTCTCACGCTCAGCCTGGTCATTAGGCCAGCTGTCACCTTTCCTTGCCTGAATAAAGGTAACCTACCTCCGTTGAGGTCGTCTCTTCTTTTCTGCCTCAGCCCAAACTATACCTTACAGATATAACACCCAAAGTACAAGCAACGAAAGAAAACATAGATAATATATGCCTCATCAAACTGAAAGGCTTTTGTGCTTCAAAGGACCCTACCAAGACAAAGAAAACCCACAGAATGAGAGGAAATATTTGCAAAGTATTTGTCTGATAAGGGACTTACATCTGGAAGAAAGGAAGAACACTTATGCCTGAATCCTAAGTCATAATAAATAATAAGTAAAAAAGACAACCGAGTTTAAACAATGCATAAAGGATCTGAATAGACATTTCTCCAAAGAGGATAAGAACATGAGAAGATGAGCAACAACATTAGCTGTTAGAAGATGCAGATCAGAACCACAATGAGATGCCATCTCACGTCCACTTCCGTACAGTCGCTCAGTCGTGTCCGACTCTTGGCGACCCCGTGGACTATAGCCTACCAGGCTTCTCCGTCCATGGGATTCTCCAGGCAAGAATACTGGAGTGGGTTACCATTTCCTTCTCCAGGGGATCTTCCCGACCCAGGGATTGAACCCAGGTCTCCCACATTGGAGGCAGACGCTTTAACCTCTGAGCCACCAGGGAAGCCCACTAGGATGGGATAAACTTGAAAAATGGCACAGAACAAGTGTCGGCAAGAATGTGGAGAAACTGGAATGTTCACACACTGCTGGTGAGACTGTAAAATGTTGCCTCTGCTTTGGAAACCTGTGTGACAGTTCCTCAAAATGTTAAACTTAGAAGTACCACGTGACTCAGCATTTCCACTCTGAGACAGACTCCCATGAGAAAAAGACATACATCCACACAAAAACCTATACATGAATGTTCACAGCAGCATTATTTAAAATAGCCCCAAGGTGCAAACAACCTAAATGTTCATCAACTGAAAAAAAAAAGGATGAAACAATATATCTATACCATCAGATCAGTTCAGTTCAGTCGCTCAGTCGTGTTCGACTCTCCGCGAACCCATGAATCTATACCATAGGATATCATTATTCATAAAAAGGAATGAAGTACTGTTGACATGGAAGAACCTTGAAAACATTATGCTTTATGTGAAAGAAAGCAGTCACAAGAGATTTCATATTGTACGAAGAGTTCATTTATATGAAGTGTCCATAATGGGCAAACCTATAGAGAAATATTAGTGGTTGCCAGGGGCTGAGGGTTGGGGAAAAAAAAGAAAATGAATGCTAATAAGCATGACATTTCTTTTTTAGGGGATGAAAATCAGTTCTAAAATTGATTGTGGTGATAACTGTGCAGCTCTGTGAATATATTACAAATATCAAATTGTATACTTTAAATGGGTGAATTGTATGCTATATGAGTTGTATTTTAACAAAGATTTTTTTTTAAAAAGCAGAGACTATTACAACAAAAGTAAAACTAGATAAAGTGGGTTTTTAAATCATTCTCAGAGACACTCCCACCCCAAGCACTGCCACTTTCTACCCATCAGGGTTCTTCCTGCAGTCGTAGGCAATGACCTCAATGGTCCAGACCACAGGTTACAAAATGATGATGACCTAGGGACACTTTGTGGCCTACAAACTCTTCTTCTTCCTTTTTTTTTTTTTTAGTGTACAGAGCATTAAAATTTTTTTTTAAAGTTGCCAACATTTTAAAATTAGAAGAGTTCACATTAAATATGGGTTTTTGGCTTCTTCATGCGGGGCAGGGACGGGGACTGGGGGAACAAAACAAAAAATAAGCAATCCCAGTTCGATGGCCACACTGGACATGTATTTTCCATGTGGGAAAATGAGACTGTCCTTTTTCGGGCTTGTTGTCCTTCCCTGTTTGGCCCTGTATCACCAGCCTGAGTCACTTCTTTGTTACTTCTTTTTAAACCCTTTGGGATATTTGAGTTTGCAACACCTGCGCAGACCTTTCTCAGCATCAGAACTTTTTTGTCATTCCATTGCCTCAGGCTCAGCTGGATGATTGGCTAATTCCTGGTTTTTCAATCCTGGCTGCATGAATCTCCTGGGATTCCTGTAAAATGTCTGCAAGCAAGACTGCAACCCAGTTAAACTGGAATCTATTGGGGCAGGCAGGCTTTCCACTAAAAAACAAACAAAAAAATCCAACTCTCCTTTCCAAAGTGTATCCTGGGAGGTGAAACAATTGGGCTAACGTGCTAATTCAATTCAAGAGCAAACTGTAGTATCCAATAATGATTTAACAGCCTCTCTGGTAAGTTTTGTTTCTTAAGCTTTGCCTGAAGGAGTGGAAATGGAAGGCAGAACTAAGATTGCGGTTTTGGTCAGGTGAAACTTTTACCTGATTTTCAAATCAGAGTTGATGTCTGAATCTAAATATAACTGTCATTTCTTTAACTACTAGTCATATTAAAAGATTTTGTAATCAGAACAAGTATGAGCAAGTCATGGTGGTTTTCCAGCTTTGCATGGTGCCTTTTTGTTATTTTTATCAGCAAGCTTTTTAATCAATGAATTAGATTTGCTCTTTTGTGGGTTCTGGAAATGTTGACAAGTACAGGAAGTTACGGTGGCTTTTTCAGAGGTCATGAGTGGCCAACACAAGACAGGAATTGTGGTGGCAGTCACTTGATAAATATTGGTTGAATAAATTGATAAGACATTTGCTGCTTCTCATCTCCAGTGGAGATGGACGATTTGGTGACATTCTCCCGTGGGCTACAGGAGGTGGGGGGAACGTGATGAGGAAGAGATCCTTTAAATGTCCTTTTCACCTTTTTGTTTAGTTCTGGTAGAGAAAAAACACTGGTTAGGCAAGGTGGCCCATCACCACCTTGTGGGTTTGACCTTCTAAGGCTCCCTTGAACTTCACTGCTGCGCAGCGGAGACCCGAGGGTCTCCCAGTCGACCCCCAGAAGATGCTCTGTGTTGAATCTGACTTTCCCACGGCCCAGACAGGCAAACAAATGGCGTCCCTTGGAAAGGATCAGTGTAGCCTGGCTAGAAGCCTGGCTAGCAGCTGGGCAGCGGGCTAGGAGTAGGGAGTACGACGGGGATAAGTGTAGCGGCTGCACCCCAGCAAAATCGGGGTGTCCACTGCACCTGCAAACCCCACGCGCGCCTCGGCTTGGCCCCCTGCACCCCAGCCGGCCACCCACCCTGGAGAGGCTGCCTGGGGGGCCGCAGTGTGTGTGTGTGTGTGTGTGGAGTGGGGGTGTCGGCGGCCGCTACAAGGGAGGCGGCGAGCGAGGCTGGGGAGCGGGGCGCGGCGGCGCGGTCCAGGGGGAGGCGGGCGGAGGGAAGGCGCTGCCGCCGCCGCCTCGCCCGCGGCGACACAGACGCCGGGAGCTGCCGAGGCGGTGAGTCGCAGCGCCTTCCCTCCGCTTCTCGGGAGCCGGAGCCGAGCCGGAGTTGCCGCCCGGCGGGTGTGCGGGGGCGAGGGCGCCAGGAGCAGCCGCCGCGGGAGCCGGCGCTCTCGGGGCGCGGCGGGCGCAGGGGTGGGCGCCAGGGGCGCGCGGTCCTGGGCACCCGGTGCCCGCTGCCCTCCCCGGGTGCAGCTCATTCTGTCAGTCCCCCTGTCCTCCCCTCACCGCCTCTGAGGGAAGATAAAACTAAGCCCAAGACCCCGAGGAGAGTGGCAGGAAAGGAGAGAGCAACTTTGCCAAGGGACGCGCAGAGGCGCGCAGGGCAGGCAGGATGGGGGCGCGCTGGGTCGGGAGGGGGCGTTCGTGCGCCTGGTGGCCCAGGACCCCAGAAGCATCCTTCCGGGGGTCGGGGGAAGAGGAGGGGGTCGCGGGCACTCGCGGGTTCCGGGGGGAGCCTCAGAGTCGGCCCTGCGAAGCCGCAGTGGGCGTGTACGAAGGGTGGGCTCCTGGAGAGGGGGCTTTAGGAACCACCAGAAGGCGCCAGGGAACCCCGATGAGGAAGTGGTCTGCATTGTGGACTCAGGACCTGAAGGATTTGTGTCTCGCCCTCGGAGACTCGGGAAGGGGTGTGCTGGGGAGATGTGTTTGAGTGTTTTTCAGTGCATACCAATTTATTTTTAGCTCCCAGAGAAGCAGGATGTGCAAAGTGGGTTGTATCAGCCGGGAGGGGCAGGAGGTCTCCCTGTCCGCAGGAAATACACAAGTTTCTTGCTGCAGATGCTTGCTTTAACTTTCATGCCTGGAGAAATGAAAGCTATTTGGCTGTCTGAAGGTCTCCCCGCCAGGGCCACTTTCTTCCTGCGGGTCTGTCTGGGGCTGCAGGCCCGGCGAGTGCGCTTCTGTTGTTGAGTGCAGGACCCAAATAATGATACTTGTTCTGCTCCCATCGGGCAACTGGTGCGATACACAGAACTAGGGCTGCCAAGGTCTCACTCACAGAGAAGGAAACCACACAGGCTTGCTCAAAGTTTTCCCAGTTCTGGCTGATTTGAAAATGATAGACCTAAGCCTCTGTATTGCCAAGAGCAGACTTTGCTGTCCTGGTTTCTCAGACTTGATTGGAAAGGCTTGTGAGGTTTTTCTCTCCAACGGGGAAATGGTGTTCTAGGATTCAATGTGGTTTGCAAGGCGACAGCAAAAGAGAAATGGATAGTGTGGCGACGGGGAGAGTGTGGATGTCCAGGGCAGGCTAGCTGAGGGCTAATTACAGACTTGGGGATGGGGTTTCCTTCAGAAGAAGAGGCTTAAGAAGCTGAAATCCAAACGTTCAAAGGTACCCAAGCCAGACCTCTGGAGATTGCCTTGGAGTCTCCTCATTTCAGTCACTCAGAACCCATCCTGAATATTCTCTCTCTTTAAATGTGCTTAGGAGAGTGGGCTGTGAGGAGTGTGGACTTTGCAGCCAGACTGCTGGATATGAATTCTGGTTGGAACATGAATAGCTCTCAGGCTGTGGGCTCCTTGCTTAATCTCTCTGTGTTTCCTGATCTGTGACATGAGGTTGACACATACTAAAAAGCAGAGACATTGCTTTGCCAACAAAGGTCCATATAGTCAAAGCAATAGTTTTTCCACTAGTCAAGTATGGATTTGAGAGTTGGATCATAAAGAAGGCTGAGCACCGAAGAATTGATCCTTTTGAATTGTGGTGCTGGAGAAGACTCTTGAGAGTCCCCAGGACCCAAGGAGATCAAACTAGTCAATCCTAAAGGAAATCAACCCTAAATATTCATTGGAAGGACTGATGCTGAAGTTGAAGCTCCAATACTTTGGCCATGTGATGTGAAGAGCCTATTCACTGGAAAAGACCCTGAGGCTGGGAAAGATTGAGGGCAGAAAAAGAAGGGGGTGACAGAGGATGAGATTTTTTTAAATTTTAAATTATGTATATTATATTGAAGTATATACTTGACTTATAAAGTTTGAACTCATTATGCTTATTACATTTGTCATTGTTGATGTTTGCCGCTTTCTGTCAGTTCTTACTGTCACTGATTTAGTTTTTAACCTCACCATTTCTTGCCTGAATTGCTCCAGTTGCCTTCACATTGAGCTTCTTGCTCCAAATCAGGACACTTTTGCTTCAGTTGATTCTCCAGACTGCAACTAGAAAGCTTGCTTTGAAGGACCCTATACATGAGACAGCAAAAGAGACACAGATATAAAGAACAGACTTTTGAACTCTGTGGGAGAAGGTGAGGGTGGGAGGATTTGAGAGAATAGCATCGAAGCATGTATAGTACCATATGTGAAAGAGATCACCAGTCCAAGTTCAATGCACGAAACAGGGCACTCAAAGCCGGTGCACTGGGCCAACCCAGAGGGATGGGATGGGGAGGGAGGTGGGAGGGAGGTTCTGGATGGGGGACACATGTACACTTGTGGCTGATTCATGTCAATGTATGGCAGAAACCACCACAAAATTTTAAAGTTATTAGCCTCCAGTTAAATAAGTTAATTAAAAAAAAAGTTTGCTTTGAAAACAAAAATCTAAGCCAGTCATCCAGCCTAATTCCTTCAGAGGTTTTCTGTGGTTTTCAGGGTAGAGTTTGGACTCCAAGACCTTTGTGATGTACACTTGTCTCCTTACCAACTTCATCTCCCAAGCCTCCCTGTGTGTAGCCTTGACTCAAGTCACTGAGTCTCAACACCTGCCATTTTCCCATCCTTTTTGGTCTGGTCAACTCCTATGCATCCTTCCCTGCTCAGCTGCAGTGACATTGCCTTCCAGCAGACCTCTGGGTACCTGCCTCCTCCCCAGCTGACCGAGCTACCCTTGTTTCACGCTGCAGTTGCACCATATACTTACCCCTCTTATCACTCTGCATCATCTACATAGATCTTCCCTACCTGCAAGTGCCTAGACAAGTGGATCGTTATTGTATAAGTAATTGTTGGATGAATAAATGAACATCAGTCAACCAAAGTTCCTAGCTTCCCAGGTGGCGCTAGTGGTAAAGAATCCACCTGCCAGTGCAGGAAACAGAAGAGACAGTCCCTGGGTCAGGAAGATCCCCTGGAGAAGGGAACGGCCACCCACTCCAGTCTTCTTGCCTGGAGAATCGCATGGACAGAGGAGCCTGGCGGTCTACAGTCCATGGGGTTGCAGAGTCAGACACGACTGAAGCGACTTAGCAGGCACGCACAAAGCCAGAAGCAAACATGGAAAATAATAGAGAGGAAGACCAAACCAGTCTTTATATATATTACTTTGCAATTAAAAAAAAAACTTTGGAAAATATTAAGGAATCAAAGTTCAGTTGCTCAGTTGTGTTTGACTCTTTGTGATCCCATGGACTTCAACATATCAGCCTTCCCTGTCCTTCACTATCTCCCAGAGTTTGCTCAAACTCATGTCTATTAAGTCAATGATGTCATTCAACCGTCTCATTCTCTGTCATCCCCTTCTCCTCCTGCTTTCAATCTTTCCCGGCACCAGGGTCTTTTCCAATGAGTTGGCTCTTCACATCAGGTACCAAAGTATTGGAGTTTCAGCTTCAACATCAGTCCTTCCAATGAATAGTCAGGTTTGATTTCCTTTAGGATTGACTGGTTTGATCTCCTTGCTGTCCAAGGGACTCAAAGGCTGGTCAAAAGAAATGTGGTAGACTCTCGTGGAACAATTTCAGAGATTTTTTTTTAATTGTAAGGGGTCAGACTAACAATGGAGAAACATAGTCATTTGAGCTCTTTCCTCACTTTCCTCAGGTTGGCTGTGAGGAATGGGGGTTTGGCTGCCTGAGAGGTGTGCAATGAAGTAGGTCCTGAAGGTAGAACGAAGGTCACTACATGCATGGGCTTTGGAGCCCTTCCTGGGAGTGTAGCTTCCCCTAGAGAGTGGCTGTCAGCCTGCCCTGGGATTGGTATGATGAGAACAGAAACTCTCCTGTCATCAAAGCTCCTCTGTACTTTTCAGACAATTCAGTGGGTTCTGTGGGTGCGCTTCTGACTGAGGTGGCATTTCCAAGCGCTCCTGGACTGAGCTCCCAGGAGCCCTGCAGAGTGAGATAAGACGGCATGTGGATCTCTGGGACAGCCCCAGAGTCTGATTTCATGGCTCCAGAGCAGGGGGTTTTGTAAACTGAAAGATCTAAAAATGCTTTTTAAGATTTTTAAAGGGTTGAAAACACAACACATCAAAACACAAAGAATATGTAATGGAGACCACGCCTAAAATACTTACCACACAGTTCTTTACAGAAAAACTGCCAGCTGCTAGTCTCAAGCTAAGACAGTTGGCTTCATTTTGCCTGTCATCTGTGATAGATTGGTCGTGGCTGCCTGGAGAGCTGGGGTGAAGAGGAATCCAAGGCTGGGTCCAGGCTCAGTAGGAAAGAGTGCTGTGGTCAATTAGCGATGTCTGTCAGGGTGTGGGATTCTTCAGTAACAACAGCCAGGCTTGGTCCTCACCATCCCTCTGTCTCTATCACTATGACTGAATATCCCAGCATTCCTCACAGTGGCAGACTGTGGCCATTGGCTTTGATTGAGTTCCATGTCTGTTTTTGTGGCTGGACTTCCACACCAGCCTAGGGCTTGGGCTTGGTTGCAGGTTTCATCGCTGGGCCATAGGCTAAGAAGTAGGAGCAAGGGTGTTTCTCCAGCAGAACATTATTATACTGTCTCCAGAAGATTGACCCATAGAGTCTGGACTGAAAACCAATAGACGTTCACGTACAGTAGTGTCAGCATTCCCACTGAACTGATGAGGGAAATAGGCTTAGGGGCACTCAGTAACTTGCTGGAGGAAGCATGGCTGGCAAACAAAGGAGCTCTGATTTGAAACCCATAATTGATGCACTTAGTAGGGTTATTTGTGACAACTTAAAGTGAGTTTAGCCTGAAACTCTATTCTTTTCATTTCTGAAAAATATAGGTAGATAATGTCCAGAAATGTTAAGTACTGACTGGCTGGAAGACTCAAGAAGAAAAGAACATAGACATCTTTGGTTACATATTTGCTCAGTTATCCAATTGGATTAATATTTTTGAGGAGTTTTTCTGCACAACTTTTTGTTAGGTTCTAGGGATTCAGCTGAATATGAGCTAGTCCCCTATCTTGAAGGAATTTGCATTCCAACTTGAAAGTGCAAGAGATAGCAAGGGAACAAATTGCTAGAAGAAGGGGTATGTGCAGGGAGGTACAGGAGCTAAGCCCCCTTGATGGGGACAGTGATCTTCCAGTTTGTGTATCCCAGGTGTAGTTTGTGCAATAGGTGAGCAATATTTCTTAAATACACTTTAAAATTATGGTTAAAACACAGAAGATAAAGTGCACCATTTTAGCCATGTTTAAGTGTACAGTTTTGTGGCATTAAGTGCAACTGTCACCAGTATGCATCTCCAGAACTTTTTCACTTTCCCAAACTGAAACTCCATAGCCGTTGTACAAAAGCTTTTCCTTTCTGCCTGCCCACTAGTCCCTGACCACCACCCTTCATTCTGCTTCCTGTTTCGATGGATTTGACTACTTCAGATGCCTTATATAAGTGAAATCATACAGTCTTTGTCCCTTTGTGACTAGCTTATTTCACTTAACGTGTCTTCAGGATTCACTCATATTGGAGCATGTGTCAGCATTTCCTTTCTTTTTAAAGCTGAATAATATTCCATTGTATGGATATACCACATTTGTTTATGCATTTTTCTGTCAAGGGACTCTTGTATGACTTCCGCCTTCTGGCTATTTTGAGTGATGCTGCTATGAACATAAACCCTATAAAAGGTTTATCAGCCAGAGTCCTACTGCGCAGCAGATGACACACTCAAAATGTATATAACTGGGGACTTCCCTGGTGGTCCAGTGGTTAAGACTCTTTGCTTCCACTGCAGGGGTCATGGGTTTGATCCCTGGTTGGGGAACTAAGATCCTGCAAGCTGCAGAGCACAGCCAACAACAACAAAAAAGGTGTAACTGAGAACAGCTCAATGAAGGGACTGTAGTAGTCGTCCCTGCTTTCCAAGGTTTCAGTTACTGGTGGTCAACCATGGTCTGAATACACTAAGTGGAAAATTCTGGAAATAATTCAAATCACGTGATGTTCTGAGTATTGTGATGAATCTCACGTTGTCCTGCTCCAACCCTGCCCAAGACAAGGTGAATCCCTTTGTCCAGAGAATCCCGTTCATTAGTCATTAAGAAGATCCACTATCATGGTATGTTGGTGCTTGTATTCAAGTCACCCTTATTTTCTTTAATAATGGCCCTAAAATGCAACAGTAATCATGCTGGGAATTCGGGTATGCCAAGGATAAGCTGTAGGTGCTTTCTTTAAATGAGTGGTGAAGGTTCTTGACTTAACAAGGAAAGAAAAAAATCTTATGCTAAGGTTGGTGGGATTTATGGTAAGATGAATCTTCTATCCATGAAATTGTGAAGAAGGAATTCATGCTAGCTTTTAAAAATTTATTTATTCTTAATTGAAGGATAATTGCAATATTGTGTTGGTTTCGGCGGTACATCAACATGGACCAGCCATCGGGATACATATGTCCACTCCCTCTTGAGCCTCCTTCCCACCTCCCACCCCAGCCCACCCCTCTAGGTTGTCACAGAGCCCCAGTTGAGTTCCCTGAATCACAGAGCGAATTCCCACTGGCTGGCTGTTTCACATATGTTAGTGTGTATGCTTTTGCTGTCATACCTCAAACTGCAAAAGTTAATGGTACCAGTGCATGATAAATGCTTAGTTAAGACGGAAAAGGCATCAGATTTGTATAATAAGATATTTCGAGAGAGGGGAAGAGATCACACTCACATAATTTTATTACAGTATATTATTAAAGCTGTTCTATTTTATTTGTTCTTGTTAATCTCTTACTGTGCCCAACATAAATTAAGCTTTACCATAGCTATGTATGTATGTATGACTGAACTGAATAGCCATGTACAGGAAAAATCATAGTATGTATAGGGTTCAGGACTACTGCGGTTTTAGGCATCCACTGGGGTCTTGGAATGTATTCCCCATGGCTAAGAGGGGACCACTGTGTTCGGAAGGTTGTGGGTTACGTTAAGGGAAATCACTTAGACTGGCTAGACAAGTGTGCAGGCCTTTACTACCCAGCCCTGAAAGGGTAATGTTAAAGAGAAGTTTCTGGAATTGCTCTTCAGCAGAATACAGCAACTGCTAAGCTGTGCCCTGGCCGGGAGGCACCAGCTAAGTAAGTCCCAGATACTCTTTTCTCTGCGCTGCTGGTGCCCAATTGGCCAAACCATCCAGAAGCCAGAGGGCTGGCAATGTGAGGACTACCTTTTTCAAAGCAATCAGCCTCTCAGGGCTGAGAGCAGAGTGGAGAAGGGAGGAAGGTGAATCTGGAGGGACAAAGCAGAGGGAATTCAGCACCAGGGAGCATTACAGTTATCCTTTCCAGGTAAGGGAGCATCAAGAGGCTGAGGGAACTATCCTAGATTGATAGCTAGTGAGTTGTAGAGCTGGGATTTCAACCCAGGGACATGTTTTTCTTCTGTACATCCAGTTGGTCCTGAGATGTTAGGGTTTCCAGAATCCTGTGTGTTTTGATTCTTTGATAATAATCTGATTTGCTCAACTGTCAAAATGTAGAGTGACTGCTCAGAAGTCATCTCCCCCTTTCTTTTCCTAAATAACAATATGTATTTTGTAGATAGGTTTCATAGCTGATTGGTTATGTTTCAGTAATAACTATGATTAGCTTTCTGTACGATGGGGGTGACAATATGTCCTTGAAACACACGTGAAAAAGACACGTTTGTTTTGTTTTACTTTTAACTGAAGGCTTCGAAAGAGTTGACAGTGTAACCTGACTACTTAAACATTAATGAGATTTCAGCCTCATTGGAAGAAAGAGTGTTGAGGATGAGGGAGGTGGTAGTTCCCTCCCTGCTATTCTGGCCGGAGCGGGTGCAGAGGGCAGTCTAGCTTGGGGGGATGGGAGTGGGTGGGGTGGGGGTGAGCCGTCTCTCCTGGGGCATGACTTGAGGGGCTGTCTAGCCAGAAAAAGCTCTGTGGGAGCCTGAGGATTATGGTTTCCAAATACGTGAAGTATTGCGTTGGGGAAAAGACCTATTCTGGGGCCAGAACTAGGCTCACTGTGAAAACAACCGGCTGCTTTGCAAGGCCTCATATTTTCCATTCCCCGAGGTTGCGAGGCTGAGGCCACGGTGAGAGAGGTGGCTGAGGGCTTGTATTAGTTTCCTGTGGCCTCTATAACAAATTACCACAAACTGGGTGGCTTAAAATAATAGAACTTCATTTTCTCACCGTTTTGGAGGCCAGAGGTCTGACATCAAGTTATCAGCAGCGCCAGACTTTTTCCAGAGGCTCTGGAGGAGAGCGTGTTGCTTTCTTCTCGTTTCTGGTGGCTTTCGGCGTTTCTTGGTTTGAGGCTGCATCATCTCTACTTCTGCCTCCATGATCGCCTGGCCCCCTCCTCTCCTCTGTGTGTCCCTTACAAGGACGTTTGTCATTGCATTTAGGGCTCACCTGGATAGTAATTCTAGATAATTTGTTTCCCCCAGTTTTACTGAAAAAATGCTGACATACGTCACTGTAAGTTTAAGGTGTGCATACATACAGCAAGATGGTTGGATTTACATGTAGTGTGAAATGAGCACCAGAAAGGTTCAGCTAGCATCCATCATCTCATGTAGATAGAATTAAAAGAAAGAAGAAAAGAAAAAAATGTTTCCTCTTGTGATGAGAACTCTTAGGATTTATTTTCTTTTAACATCTTTCCCATACATCACCCAGCATCATACTGTACGTTCTGTCCCTACTTATCTTACAACTGGAAGTTTGTACCTTTCGACCATCTTTCTCCAATTCCTTCTTTCCCCATCCTCTGCCTCTGGAAACCACAAATCTGATCTCTTTTTCTATGAGTTTTGTGGGGTTTAAAAAATTTGTTTGTTTTTAGATTTCACATGTAAGTGATATATAATATTTGGCTTTGTCTGACATTTCATTTAGCATAATGCCTTCAAGGTCCATTCATGTTATTGCAAATGGTAGGATTTCTCCTTTTTTATGGCTGAGTAATATTCCACTGTGTATGTATACCACAGCTTCTTTATCCACTCATTATCAGTTGAATAGGTTGTTTCCCTCTCTTGGCTATTATAAATAATGTTGCTCTGAACATGGGGTTGCAGATACCTTTCTGAGTTAGTATTTTCATTTTCTTTGGATTTATTCCCAGAAATGAAATTGCTGGATCATATGGTAGTTCTAGTTTTAATTTTGGAAGATCTTTCATTCTGTTTTCCATAGTGGCTGTTGTTGTTGTTTATGTTCAGGTGTCAAGTCGTGTCAACTCTTTGTGACTTCATGAACTGCAGAATGCCAGGCTTCCCTGTCCTTCACTGTCTCCTGGAGTTTCTCAAATTCATTTCCATTGAGTCAGTGATGCCATCTAACCATCTCATCCTCTTTCACCCCCTTCTCCTCCTGCCCTCGATCTTTCCTAGCATCAGGATTTTTCCCAATGAGTTGACTCTTCTCATCAGATGGCCAGAGTTTCGGTTTACAAGCCCACCAATAGTATACAGAGGTTCCCTTCATTTTCTTCACATCAACATCAGCATTTGTGATCTCTTGTCTTTTTATTGATGACCATTCTAACAGTGGTGAAGTGCCATCTCATTATGGTTTTAATTTGCATTTTTCAAGATGATCTTATTTTGAGATCCTCAACTTTATTACATCCGCAAAGACCCTTTTTACAAATAAGATCACATCTACCTGTTCCTGGGGCTAGGATGTGGACACACCTTTAGCGGGGGGTCCACCATTCACTCCACAACAGAGCTCAACTGTACACTAACTCTTGATCCTCTGATTCTGTCACAATGCCCATAGATTTGGTTCCTATCAGTTCCTTCCCCTGGATCTTATGCTTTTGATTTGATCTATTGAAATTTTAACTTTAAATGACAAAGCAAACAAAATTCTTAGAATCTGTGCCATCATTTATTTCTGAAATGAAGGGGTGAGTGAAAAAGGCTGTCAAAACCCAGTTTGATCTCTGTCTTTGCTGGAAATTTTCTGTGCTTTGCTTTGTCCAGTGGCCTTGGAGGAAGTGAATGGGAGAAGAGCAGCCATTGGGCTATTCTGGCTTTTCACCTGGGGTTGCAGGATGCTTTTAAAATTGTAATGGCTCAGATGTTAGTATCTTTCAGGAATATGAAGCAGAATAAGTAAAGGTTCAAGGTTTAGTTTTTTAGAAGGCAACGGCTTAGAAATGTGGTTTGTAAATGCTGCTGGCCCATCAACAAGCCTTTTATGCATGTGTTTTCAATACTGAGCCCAAAACTGGGGCCTGTGTACACCAGGCACACAGGGTAAAGTCAAGGGTAACTCTGGCCATTACCTGGATAATTCTATAACTCTAACTCATCAAGTGGACTGTATCAAGAGAGTCCACACCCCAGGGTGTAAATTATTCTGTTTGTTTGTCTGTATTGATCACTTTAACTGGGTAAGAGCCAAACTTACCAAACAGACCCTCTGTGTTATGGGGAGGTAGCTGTAATATGGGGAGGTGTTTCTCTCCAAGGGGGCAGCGAATTTTGGCTGCAGTTAAGAGAAAGAGGAAAGGAAAAGAAGGTAAAATGTCCCTTCATGTTATTATGTTATGTATTCTGCTGTAACATTGTTCAGTTCAGTTCAGTTCAGTTCAGTCGCTCAGTCGTGTCCGACTCTCCGCGACCCCATGAATCACAGCACGCCAGGCCTCCCTGTCCATCACCAACTCCCGGAGTTCACTCAAACTCATGTCCACAGAGTCGGTGATGCCATCCAGCCATCTCATTCTCCGTCGTCCCCTTCTCCTCCCGCCCCCAACCTTTCCCAGCATCAGAGTCTTTTCCAGTGAGTCAACTCGTCGCATGAGGTGGCCAAAGTATTGCAGTTTCAGCTTTAGCATCAGTCCCTCCAATGAACATCCAGGATTGATCTCCTCTAGAATGGACTGGTTGGATCTCCTTGCAGTATAAGGGACTCTCAAGAGTCTTCTCCAACACCACAGTTCAAAAGCATCGATTCTTCGGCGGTCAGCCTTCTTCACAGTCCAACTCTCACATCCATACATGACCACGGGAAAAACCATTGCCTTGACTAGACGGACCTTGGTTGGCAAAGTAATGTCTCTGCTTTTTAATATATTATCAAGGTTGGTCATAACTTTCCTTCCAAGGAGTAAGCGTCTTTTAATTTCATGGCTGCAATCAGCATCTGCAGTGATTTTGGAGCCCAAAAAAACAAAGTCTACTCCAGGTAATATTAATTTTGGATTTGTTTGCTTTGAATAGTATACCTGAAGTACTGAGATACTTAGAAAATTTAGTCTCACCAGTTGAAGAAAATGGTTTGCCTTGCACAAGACAGGGTACACAATTTATGAGGCCCAGTGCAAAAAGGAAATGGGTGGCCCTTGTTAAAAAGTTATAAAGAATTTCAAGATGGTGTCAGTAAGCCTTAGACCAAGCCAGGTTCTTCTGAACATAGGGCTTGCGTGACTGCACAAGTCACCTGCCCATGAAGCTGGCCTGGAGTCACATAGATGCTTAGACTGTCATCTTCCAACTTACTGGCATCTTCTTGATCCCCAAAGAGGGACCAGGCCAGCTGAAGCAGATGCTCCTGTTTGGACAAGGATGGTGAGCAGGCTAGCCATCTCTAGTCTCCTCTTCGTTCCTCTCCTCCCTTATCCACCTGCCTCTGTGCCCTGAGAGGCAGGTCTCTATCACCAGCATCAATGTCCATCCTTGTCTTCTGATTTCTAGTGTAATTCAGCCTCTAGGGGTCCAGCCACTGCCGGGAGGGGGACAGGAGAGGGAGGTAGAGAAGTTATTTCCTGAGTTCCCTCCTGCTGGCTTGCATGCTGCAGGGTGGCTGGTCTGTTGCCCAAGGCCATGGCTCCACCAGACCGCCTCTCCCTACCGCCATCCTCTTCGGGTGCCTTGAGTCACTCCTCCCCTGTGGCCCTCAGGCCTAGGAGGGTCACGCTCCCTGCTATCGCGAGCCCAGCATTCACTGCTTTCTCGAACCCCTCACTGCAGTCTTCTCACTAGCCTCCTCCCTAGGATCCTTACTGGAATCACAGAGACCTCTGGGCCCTAACAGAGTGGCAACCCTCTGCCAGGGCTGGACCACGGCTTGCACTGCTGTGGAGCTGAAAGAGCAGCTGATGGCTCTGCTAACACGTGACTGCTGCATCGACTCCTGGGAAAGCAGGGCAGTCAGGAGGCAGTGTGTCCACACTGCAGTGGTGGAGAACATGTGCTGGGAGGCAGGCGTCTGAATTCTCTGGAGTCATTTTGGGTGAGTCATCTCATCTGCAAAATGATAGTTCTTCGCCTGGGCTTGTTCTGGGCATGCAGTGACGTCACATGGGCATCATTCTTGGCACCGTGCCTGCTCTGCAGTAGGTGTTCATGAGGGCTGGTGGCTTTTACCATTAGTCCTCTGGTGTGTCCCCTTGAGGAGATGCATGTCTTCCTTGTCTCTGATCTGAACCAAGGTGCCACAGCCTCCCGTTACACCAATGAGGATCAAGTTTCACTGGTTCCCTGTTGTTTTGACTTATTTCTGTCTATTTCAATGAGATGGTAGTGTTTTGGAGGCCGGGGATTCTATTTCCAGAATTGTCTTGGTACTAATCTAAGTTTCCAACTTAGTAGCTAGCACATCATTAAACAGTCAAAAAATATGTCTGGGCTAAATATAGTGACCGTATAATTTATTGTTCACACCAGGACACTTTTGAGTGTGAACAACAGCCTTTTTAATGTTCGTAACGAAACAACAGGCACGAACACTGATGTCCTGGGTAATCCAGGCAAGCAGAGACATGCACCACCCCTAGCTAAGTGAGCCTTAAGATAGTCTTCCAAACGGGTTTTAAAGTTTGCCAGCCGACCCTCTCTTGTGTTAGTCTGCCTTTGGTTTATGAAGTAGAAACTTGAGATTTCAATGACACAGAAAGACTGTGTTTGACACTCCTAGTAGATTCTTTTCTAAAACATTTCTTATTGGAGTGGCGTTGTTTTCCAGTGTTGTGTTAGTTTCTGCTGTGAAGCAAAGGGAATCAGCCAGAGCGAATCAGCTATGTGTATACATACATCCCTTCTTTCTTGGATTATCTTCCCATGTAGGTCATCACAAAGCATGGAGTAGAGTTCCGTGTGCTATACATTAGTTATCTTTTTATATATAGTCAACACTCCTAGTAGATTCTTGGCCCAGATTTGAGACCATAGATCAGGACTTCTCACACAAATAGAGGCCTACTTTTATACTTGATTATTCTCCTTTATCCTGGGCACTTACTTACAGAACTTTCTTCTGTACCTACTTTTGCTCCCTCCCATTTAGTCTCCTAATTTTTGTTCTTCTTGGACAAAAATAGTGATCATTTACATTTAAAAGATGGAAAAACAGATTCATATACATGTATTTTTCCGAACATCTCTGTCTTTGTATTTCTGGTTGCCTAGGTGACATTTCCAAGAGAATGTGTGCTAATCTGCTATTATTAAAGTAGCAATAACATTATTAAATAGTAGCCTATTTTTAGGCCATTGTATACCTTTCTTTTCCCCCCACAAGACTATGTAATTGGTTTATTTTTTCTGTTTCCATTATTGGAAGGCCATGTATAGCTTCCATCCTCTGGTTCTGATTTGAGGGTTGATTAATTTGAAAATTGACACAGTAATTCAGTACCTTCTCCATTCAGCATTGCTGAGTCTGTACTGATGAACAGTTCGATGGTATCATTGACTCAATGGACATGAGTTTGAGCAGACTCTGGGAAATGGTGAAGGACGTGCTGAAGTCCATCGGATGGCAAAGTGCTGGACACAACTCAGCGACTGAACAGCAACTACAAAGTCTGTATTGATTGTCTGCTTGGTTAGTTGACACAAGTTATTTTTCCTATAGGTTATCCAAGGCAGGCTTGGCCAATGATATTTTTGGTAGAAGAGAAGAGGATACGGAGGCAATCTGTAGCTCCAAAGGGGACAGAGCCCGTCTCCGGAGCCGGATTAACCTGGCTTCAGTCTTAGTATTGTCTCTTACCGGCTGTATACCTGGAGCTGGTATCTCAGTAACAACGGTGCGGTGCAGGGACCTGCTTCCTGGGCTGCTCTGAAGCTTGAGAAGGCTAGGTGGGCACTGAGTTTGAGTGTGAGGTGCAGCTTCTCACAGGGACACTTGGGCTGCTCTTCAACATCCAAGGTGCGAGTGCACCACCTTCATTTCAGACCAGAAGTTAAAATACTCAGCGATACTAACGAGATAAATTAGGGAGACCGTTACATTCTCTTTCGAAAAATTACTTGTTTGTTGGGCTGTGCCAGGTCTTATTTGTGGCACTGGGGATCTTTTAGTCATGACATGTGGGAACTAGTTCCTTCACCAGGAATCGAACCCGGGCCCCCTGCATTGGGACCCTGGAGTCTTAGCCACTGGACCACCAGGGAAGTCCCTATATTCTTTGCTAAAATGATTTTTCTTTTAATAAACATTTTGGAGAATTTCCTTTAATGGTGAACACACCACTGAGTGTGCTTTTTCTCGTATTGAAATTAAAAATCTAATTTACTCTCACACTTTTAGGAATATAACTGTAGTATTATTACCTATAATTCAAAGGTCGCAGAGTTGATATTTGGGTTATTCACATAATTTACCATTTATGTAATGTATATATGATATATATCTGTGTTGTAAGGGATTTTGAATGCTTATCTGGTTGTTATACGCACTTGGAAGGGAAATATTTAGCCCGATTCAGTATAGATCCCCAATAGGGATCTGAGATTATTAATTTGGATTTTATGGCAAGTTTGAGAAGTGGGATGGACTTTCAGTTCAGTTCAGTCGCTCAGTCGTGTCTGACTCTGCGACCCTTTGGGATAGACTTTAATCTGTTGTTATTTAAAATGATTTAATATTGGAGTGTCATCCTGGCAGGAGTTCTTTTGGTTCTCACTGTTTTGTATTGTTATTTTATTTTGATACATAGATTTATCATTTACTATGCAAATTTATCAGGGTTGATGAATGAGGCAGATTGCTGCATCATTGCCCTGGAGTTTGTCTTGCTGCCCTTGATGACAGGGGAAGCAGGGAGGAAGCAGATGTACAGACAGAAATACACACACAGATACACACACACTTCTCTTTAGACTTGTGACCTAAAATTTCTAATAGGATATTTAAAGTAAGAGCTCTTTGATGGGATTTTGCTCTGTGACTTGTCGGAAGGGAAAGATTGGGATGTGGGAAGTCTGTGATGCTGAGTTCCCATCACCTCACCCTTTGGAAGATATGACAGCCTTTTCCATATGAGATGAAAAGGCAAGTGGTGAGAATCAGAAGTCAAGTCTGACCTCTGAAGTTTCTGGGGAAAGCAACAGGAAGACTGTGCCTTGTAGTTTTCTAATCCAGGCACTTAAAGAATATATTCCCCAGAGCTTAGATGCTGTTTCCTTCACACCCTGATCCCTATCATTATAAAAGTAACGCATTATCAAGAAATAAAATGTGAAGATTATAGAAAGAAGAAATAATAATCCGTATAGTCCAATGCAAACAAAGTTAGTATTTGGACATTTCATTATTTTGGGGAGAGATTTTTCTTAGTTGCATAGTCATGTTTGTATATAATTTTAAAATTATTTTTCATTTAACTGTATACTCCAAGTTGTGATATTGTGATACAATAAGAAATATATGTTTGGTCTTTGCTTCCAGTTGCAACCTCCCGGTTGCAAAACACCTCAAACTGCTGGGACGGTGGCATGCTTGGAGAGAGCTTGGAAGTGCGTACCCCTTCCCCTGCACCTTGGGGTGTGCATCTCTTCTGCTCCTTCGTTGTTTGTTTTTCTAACAGTTTGATACTCTAATAAGTAAACTGTTTTCTTGAGCTCTGTGAGCTCTTCTAGCAAATTATTAAACCTGAGGAGGGGGTCTTAGGAGCCCCTGATCTATGGCTGGTTGGCCAGGAGTACAGGTGACATCCTAGAACTTGCAGCTGGTGTTTGAAGTGGAGAGCAGTCTTGTGGAACTGAGTCCCTCCCCTGAGGGGTCTGCATTAACTCTGGGTCATTAGTAGCAACAATTTTGGACTAGGACACCCAGTTGGTGCCCAGAGAGTTAGAGAATTGCTTGGTGTGGAAAAAGCCCTCACACATTGGTGTCAGAAGTGAAGTATTGAGAGTAAAAGAAAGAGAATTCCTTTTCCAGAAGTTTTACATTTTATTTTATATTCTTTGCAGATAACATGTAATTGGTCATATACTACTCCATTGACCGGATATACCACCGGTTACTTAAGCATTGCATGATTGCTCAAAATCTAAATTTTTTTGTTATTGTCACTTTTGTACAGTTACTTCTACTTGCTGTGAGGTTATATCCTAGGATATATTTCCAGTGGATTTAATAGGTTGAAATTTTGAACATTTAAAAAGATAAAAGATGTTCTTGCACTCTTTATTGAATGATATTGTTTATTTTTTTTTAACTTTCCATAAAACAAGTGTCTTTTCTTATTTGTGCATTTTTTTTTCAACTTAAAGCAATGGTATTATAATCAGAAGGGTCTTTCCTAAGGAAAGAAGATTTTGCATTTACCTGGTAGTTACACTGAGGATAACCTGGTCTCTTCAGGTCCTAGATCTTTGCCTTGTAACTTGACCATCGCGATACTGCTCATGGGTGTAGTCTGAGCAGCTCCACACTAATGAGTCCTCATCCACTTCTACTGCACTGCCATGAGATGGTAGAGCCACAAACATAAATCTCATCTTAAATGTGAAGTGGTCAAACAAATCTCAAGACTCATTCAGGGTTATTCCTGCTTTCCAGTGTGATAGTTCATTCTTTTTTATGATTATTAGCTGTTCTGCTCTTCCTTCTGAATCTGCTTTAAAGCGATAAATTTATCTTTGAAACTTGAGGTGTGTTTGGCTAGTTTGATTACCACATAGGGAATCTCAGGAAGGTCATATAATGGTAGTTTTGCTTAGAAATGAAGGCTCTTCCAGGACCATTATTAATATTACTTTTTTCAGCAAATATTTATTGTGTGTTGCCTTGCCCAAGACACAATACAGGGGGACATCCCTGGTGGTCCAGTGGTTAAGACTTTGCCTTCCAGTGCAGGGGGTATGGGTCTGATCCTTGGTCAGCGAGCTAAGATCCCTGGTCAAGGAGCTTGGCCAAAAAACTAAAAAAAAAAAAAAAAAAAAAAACACACCAAAAACAGAAGCCATGAAGACTTTTAAAATGGTCCACATCAAACAAATCTTTTAATCAAAAAAGATAATGCCAAGTGTCATGGAAAATACAAGGTGAGCAACACATTTTTCCTATCCTCAATGGATTTACACTCCTTTTAGTACTGTTTTAGTTACTTTTATTTTACTGCATTCTCTAGGAAAGGCTATCAATATTTTGTGCTGCACTTGCTCCACTGTCTGGAAACTCCCGGGGAAGATTTTTTTTTTTTTATCTTGTAAGTCTTGAGAGTAGAGTGCATGGGATGTTGTATCTTATTCAGGGAACTCCTGTGAGGTACTTAACACACCTGAGGACTTGACTGATGCATATTTTATGAGCTAAGACGGACCCGGAGGTCTTGCAGTATCTGTGTTACACTTTTGCGTCCCAGCTCCTCTTCCTTTGGGCATTTAGGTTACTCATGTGGTCAAGCAGGATCTAAAAATAAACCTAGAAATTTTGAAAGTTTTTTTTTTCTTCTTCATTCTTGGCTGATTGATGTGTGTTTTCGTGTCTCCCAAACTGCACTGTGTTACTATTTACTTTTGCATTATGTATAGCACTTAGCAACCAACAGTGGAAATGAAAGTTAAGAGCACAGCCAGTCCTGGCCGAGCTGGAGGAACCAGCCAGCTGAGGCCTCAGAGAATTCTCCTTCCCTCCCCCATCCCTGCGAGTCTGTGGCCCTGGGGTCCACATTGCTGGCCTCAAGTTCCTGCTTTTGCCTTCTTGACTGGTGGCCAAGTGGGGCCAGACAGAGGGACAGGAAGGACCCCTCCTGCCCCTGCCCTTACCCCTCTGGGTTCCCTTGTCTGGTCAGTGTGGGTGGGGTGAGTCCCTTCACTCCAGGAGGGCAGGCCCTGGCCACCACTGACATCTTGGCACCGTGACAGTGCTGTAGGGTCGGAAGCATGGTAGCGCTGTGTCTTATTTGGAGGTCTGAATGCCTTTTCATAAAGGAAGGTCCAAGTTGTGTCTGGGCTGTGCCGGGCTCACAGGACAAAACTCTGTTATTCTTGAGGAAAATTGAGGTTAGCATGGCTCTGTTAGGGTGACCTCAGGCAGGGTGTAGAACATTGTTCTTGGAGAATACTTCCTACGTTCTAAGTGTTCCAGGTTAGGGAGAAACTTAGAACATGATCAGCCTGTAAGCTGAGGGACTGGCTTTAAAGTAAAAAATGTGGCTTATTTCTGCATGGGAATGGCCCCTTGCTTGAAACACTGGGTTGTGTTAGCCCTTCTTTCCCCCAGCCCTCTTCTGCAGCTGTCAGAATTTATTAGTCCTCTGATTTTTAGAATAGCAATTGTACTGAAAAACTTGCATCCTGATTCTACCAAAAGAAGTCAGGGAGAAAGGCCTTGGGAAGATAGATTCAGTTCCTTGATTATTACCTTGTAGCAAAGAATGGCAACCCACTCCAGTACTCTTGCCTGGAAAATCCCATGGACGGAGGAGCCTGGTAGGCTACAGTCCATGGGGTCACAAAGAATCAGACACGACTGAGTGACTTCACTTTCTTTCTTTCTACAAAACCAAATACACCAGGGTCTTTGGGGAGGGCCCTTATTTTTTTCCTTAGAGAAATACTGATAAAACTTCTGTTCCTTTCTCAGAACTCCTGTATGCTTCTCATTCTTAATGCATTTGGGGGAACAGATTTGAAGAGTATTTCTGTGAATCTTTTTTTTAATGGGGGAATAGAGAAAATATTTTTCTAAATAGGGAGTTTTTTTAAAAAGATGATTTATATCACCTTTCTTTAGCAAAATCCATTTTTTTTTAAAGGCTGGAAGGCACAGATCAGCAGTTCAGAATGATTAAACACACTTATTTGGAAAAGGAACAAAATCTGTACAGTTGCTTGTGTAATTTTCACGGAAGGGACAAAACAGTTAAAGAGTAACCCCCCGCCCCCAACTTCTAGGTGACTTTTGTTCCAACCTCAGAAGAGGTGGGCCCACTCAGAACAGGAAGTAATCACAGGCTGGTGGTTTGAGTAATGAGAGAAGGTTCTGGATCTGGCTTAGCTGAAAGCCAGGTCAGGCTACAGATGCTCTCCTACAGCATCCACGTACTGCACACAGGCACCTGCTCAGCAGGAACGAGGAGCCAAAGCAATAGCTGGAGAAATGCAACAGAAGAGGAGGCTACGCTGTGAGCAGCTGCCGATGGAGGAGTAGTCTGAGAAGTTGGCATATTAGCCCTGTTACGTGGATTAAGGCTTCCCAGATGGCGTTTGTGGTAAAGAACCCACCTACCAATGCAAGTAGACATAAGAGACACAGGTTCGATCCCTGGGTCGGGAAGATCCCTTGGAGGAGGGCATGGCAACCCACTCCAGTGTTCCTGCCTGGAGAATCCCATCGACAGAGATGCCTGGCAGGCTATGGTCCATAGGGTCACACAGAGTTGGATACAACTGAAGCAACTTAGCTCACAGGCATGCAAAAGAATAAACTAGCCCCGAGGGGTCAGTTCCCGAGAGGAACGGGCACAGGACCAGATGATGACGAGACAGGGTGTCCTCTTTCAAGTGACACCCGTGGTTCAGGTTGTCCCATTAAGGAGGCTCTCCCCTGTAGTTATATCCGTATGCTGACAGTTCTGTATGTATTGCGTAAAAATAAATATTTCTATTCAAGTTAATTACTTAATAAATTGTTGATTTAGTTTGGGCCCTCTCAGTGGTCAAGGATAAGATGTCACTCAAATGAGTTCAAGTACAAGGGGCTCATTGTAACGACTACAACTATCATTACATTGTCCCGAGTGTATTATCACATGAACTCTTCTGCCCTACCCCGGGGGTAGAGTGTTATTATCCCCATTCTGCCGAGGAGGAGCAGGCTTAGAGAATGTGTCCTAAGCATGTGGATGGTCAGCGGGAATCCAGACTCACACCCAGGTGGTCACTTGGGAACCTTATTCTCTAACCACTGGACTGCGCTGCCTCTTGAAAGAATTCCAAGCCTGTGAAGCAAAGAACAGCTGGGCCTCCTGGGCTCCAAAACAAAGGACTGGAAAATTGGGAATGGAGTCATGAGCATTCTCAGAGGTTACGTGGTCTCTGCTCAGTCGGCCCCTCCCCTTTCTCTCCTGTCTTCTATTGCTTCATTTTCCTCATGGTCCCTCAGTGGCCAGCCCATACGGCTGCAGCCTGGAAGCAGAATCTTCTGGCTGAAACTCGTAACTGAGAGTTTCCTATTGGTCTAGCTCACCGAGCCAGGCTGCACAGCCATTGCAACCTGGCTAGGAAAAATGGTAGCTGCCTTTGGGTTGCCTTTTCATTCCAGGTTCACTGGGGGTTGCCTCCGGCACAGACTTCTCCAGCACTATTTTCCCAAGCAGGTGATTGTGGGTAAGATTGGGAAGTTGTTCAGAGCAGGAAGTTAACATCTGGTATAAGCTCATTTTATACTTTAATACTTTTAAATACTTTAACACATTTGCTATCTTTGTAAAGTCTCAAGTCAAAAGAATCTGTATCTGTTCAGACTCTTCAGGTTGTGAATGAAAGAAACTGAATTCCAAGGGACTTAGAAACATATCAGATTTAATTGGTTCTTATAACTGTGTAGGCAGAAGCTTGGCTGGACCCAGGTCTGAAACAATAACAGCAGAAGTGGATCTCTTGCCATCGCGGAACTCTGCGCTCATCTGAACTGGTTTCATCCTCAGGCAGTTGTCCTTTCATGACCTCAAGACCCCATTGGAAGCTCCAGGCTTATCCATTAGCTGAGCCGCCCCAGTGGAAAGTGTCTCTTTCTTTATAGCAGAATTTACAGCAAAATTCCCAGGTTTGAATCTCATTGCTCTGGATTGCCAGTCTCTCAGCCAAACCCGGACACGACTGAAGTGACTTAGCAGCAGCAGCAGCAGCAGCAACCAAACCTGGCAGCCAGGCTGATTGCCCACTCATGAAGAGGGGTTAAACCACCCCTTTATTAAAACACATGAACTGAGTATGGGGCGTATAGTCTCCAGAGACAAGTGGGATGTTAGTACTTGAAAAAATGAGAGTGGATGCTGTTTAGACAAAAATAACCCATGTCCACTTAGAAAGATTTTCAGGTATATCATAAATAACTGGATATCCATAATCAAGATTTGGGGGCTTAGGGTAAGCAGTCTGGGTCCCTGACTTTATGTTATTTGTATGTGACAAATCCAAAGACCTAGGAAATCCAGTGTTTGGAAAGGCCTAGATCACCTATGTTTTCTTAGTCATTAATCCTGAAAAATGATGCTATTAAATCAACCAAAATTATTATTAAGACTTACATCTTTTGAGAAAATCAATCACAGGATGGCCTTGTCTCCATTTTTTGATTAAGTCAGAGGATAAGACTTGAAGAGCTCTTGTTGGGTGCCCTCTATTTAAAGTCTAATCTGTTGTGGCATTGAAATGACTTTGGCGAAATACATAAAGGCTTTGTGTAAACTTTTAGCAGTGCTAGACTCTAAGACCCAGTTTATCAAGGTAATGATTAAATTGTCCTGTTTATATATCCGTGATCTTAATACCCACTGGGAAATAATTGCTTGGTTTTTAACTGTCTCATAAATCAGGAACTTCAAGGCCAGAGGAGGTTAAATTAGTAGGTCTCCATGCTAGCAGATGTAAATTGAATCTATGCAACTTTGAGTCTTGAGTTTGTGTGTGTGTGTGCAGATATTACTTTGTGCTGACAGAATTGCCATATTTCTTTGCTTACTGTACCTGCTGCAATGGTCCTAGATGTCCTTGGGAACAAATGATCAGCTGCTTTTGACTATCAAAGTTTTGCAGACATTTGCCTTAATTTATTTTACTTATTTAAAATTTTAGGGATTCTATGGCAGTACAGTGGTTAGGAAGGACTCTGTTTTTGCTGCTCATGGGTTCAATCCTTGGTCAGGAAACTAAGATCTCAGAAGGCTCACAGCCAAAAAAATTTTTTTATTTTATATTAGTGGGGTTAAAAAAGCTTCCTCATATGCCAAAATGTGTTTCTTCTCTCTTGACCTTCATTTAGTGGTGCAACTATTTGGTTTCATACTGATTTGAAGTTTCAATTGCAAACATCAGTGCCCTCTCTGGCTAGTTTATACAGAAAGAGAGTTTGTAAACTGATATTGAAGAGCTCACAGAATTTCTCGGAGGATCAGAGTCAGACTTGGAGGCCACGCAGCCAGGAATACTACACAGATTACAGCCCTGGTAGCTCCAGTGGAGACCCTGGCGTGGCTAACACAGCGCATAGGTCCTTCTGCACATACCAAGTGAGTCCTTGTGGTGGGACCCCATCACTGTTGTCGCTGCAAGCTGGGCATCTCTCTGCCACGCTCCACCCATCCCCACCATGCTGAATTCCACGTGGTGCCTGCCTCTGAACCTCTGCTCTCTTCTGAGAATGTTGGCATGGATGCTGCTGAGCGGTGGAGCCCAGGTCACATGCCTGCACTCCAGGTGCAAAGCAGTCTGGGATGCACATTCCTGACTTCTTGGAAAGATGTGGACTCAGAAGGTAGGAAGTTTCTCAAATATGGGAGGAGTGATCAAAAAAATGCTGTGCCCACACAATAGGACAAATTACTACTCTTACCTCTATACCTAGTCAAGGCTATGGTTTTTCCAGTGGTCATGTATGGGTATGAGAGTTGGACTATAAAGAGAGCTGAGTGCCGAAGAATTGATGCTTTTGAACTGTGGTGTTGGAGAAGACTTTTGAGAGTTCCTTGGACTGCAAGGAGATCCAACCAGTCCATCCTAAAGGAGACCAGTCCTGTGTGTTCATTGGAAGGACTGATGTTGGAGCTGAGGCTCCAATACTTTCACCACCTGAAGTGAAGAGTCAACTCAATGGAAAAGACCCTGATGCTGGGAAAGATTGAGGGCAGGAGGAAAAGGGGACGACAGAGGATGAGATGGTTGGATGGCATCACTGACTCAATGGACATGAGTTTGGGTAAACTACAGGAGTTGGTGATGGACAAGGAGACCTTGCGTGCTGCAGTCCATGGGGTCGCAAAGAGTCGGACATGACTGAGTGATTGAACTGAACTGAACTTTTATATACTTATTGTTCTAAAATAGTGACTGACATCTAACAATTTCCCTACTGAGTGCAATTTGAATGAATTCAGGAAGGACCCTCCGCCCCACCATTGGCCTAATGCCATATGGAGTTTCATTACTTTTCATCGAGTGGAAACCTCCACACTCACCTCTTTACTGCCTTTGGTTGCCTCTTCAGTTCAGTTCAGTTCAGTTCAATCGCTCAGTCGTGTCCGACTCTCCGCGACCCCATGAATCACAGCACGCCAGGCCTCCCTGTCCATCACCAACTCCTGGAGTTCACTCAAACTCATGTCCACAGAGTCGGTGATACCATCCACCCATCTCATTCTCTGTCGTCCCCTTCTCCTCCCGCCCCCAACCTTTCCCAGCATCAGAGTCTTTTCCAGTGAGTCAACTCGTCACATGAGGTGGCCAAAGTATTGCAGTTTCAGCTTTAGCATCAGTCCTTCCAATGAACACCCAGGATTGATCTCCTTTAGAATGGACTGGTTGGATCTCCTTGCAGTCCAAGGGACTCTCAAGAGTCTTCTCCAACACCACAGTTCAAAAGCATCAATTCTTCGGCGATCAGCTTTCTTCACAGTCCAACTCTCACATCCATACATGACCATGGGAAAAACCATAGCCTTGACTAGACGGACCTTGGTTGGCAAAGTAATGTCTCTGCTTTTCAATATACTATCAAGGTTGGTCATAACTTTCCTTTCAAGGAGTAAGCGTCTTTTAATTTCATGGCTGCAATCAGCATCTGCAGTGATTTTGGAGCCCCAAAAAATAAAGTCTGACACTGTTTCCACTGTTTTTCCATCTATCTCCCATGAAGTGATGGGACCAGATGCCATGATCTTAGTTTTCTGAATGTTGAGCTTCAAGCCAACATTTCACTCTCCTCTTTCACTTTCATCAAGAGGCTTTTGAGTTCCTCTTCACTTTCTGCCATAAGGGTAGTGTCATCTGCATATCTGAGGTTATTGATATTTCTCCCAGCAATCTTGATTCCAGCTTGTGCTTCTTCCAGCCCAGCGTTCCTCATGCTGTACTCTGCATGTAAGTTAAACAAGCAAGGTGACAATATACAGCCTTGACGTACTCCTTTTCCTATTTGGAACCAGTCTGTTTTTCCACGTACAGTTCTGACTGTTGCTTCCTGATCTGCATCCAGGTTTCTCAAGAGACAGGTCAGGTGGTCTGGTATTCCCATCTCTTTCAGAATGTTCCACAGTTTATTGTGATCCACACAGTCAAAGGTTTTGGCATAGTCAATGAAGCAGAAATAGATGCTTTTCTGGAACTCTCTTGCTTTCTCCATGTCCCAGCAGATGTTGGCAATTTGATCTCTGGTGCCTCTGCCTTTTCTGAAACCTACTTGAACATCTGGGAATTCACGGTTCACATATTGCTGAAGCCTGGCTTGGAGAATTTTGAGCATGACTTTACTAGCGTGTGAGATGAGTGCAATTGTGCGGTAGTTTGAGCATTCTTTGGCATTGCCTTTCTTTGGGATTGGAATGAAGACTGACCTTTTCCAGTCCTGTGGGCACTGCTGAGTTTTCCAAATTTGCTGGCATATTGAGTGCAGCACTTTCACAGCATCATCTTTCAAGATTTGAAATAGCTCAACTGGAATTCGATCACCTCCACTAGCTTTGTTCATAGTGATGCTTTCTAAGGCCCACTTGACTTCACATTCCAAGATGTCTGGCTCTAGGTCGGTGATCACGTTATTGTGACTATCTTGGTCGTGAAGATCTTTTTCGTACAGTTATTGGCTAAATCAGTCTCCATCCCTTCCCTGCATGAGTCATCTGTTGCTCAGAGGAGGTAACTCACCTGCCCAAAGTCACACAGCCTGTAAGTGATTAAAACCCAAGTCCACTTCAGAGCCCACTTCTCTAACAACTCTGCAGGAATGTCTTTGGAGTGGCACACACTCTGAATTGAGGGTTTTCCTCATCAGTAGTATGTGTTGGGGAGATGGCTGGACCTCTTCTGAGCCCACAACACTGTCCCTCTGCCCACTTCGAAGATGAATTCTCCAGTGTTGGTGAGGGAAGTGGCATTTACCTGTGTCTCTGCCATGGACAACTGGTATAAACCAGGAAATGATTATTATTAGTTGCAAATAGAAGCTTTAAAGATGTTCACTGAAACTTCCAATAACATGGTTTGCTTTACAGCATAATTCATGATTAGATGAGTTGTGTGCCCTACAAATTCGTATCTTGAAGCCCTGTTCCCCAATGTGATGGTATTTAGATAGGTCCTGTAGGGAGATAATTAAGATTAAATAAGGGTGGGGCTCTACAGCTCTGTCTTTCTGTGTGTATGCACTGAGAAAAGGCCACCGTGAGAAGGTGATCGTTTATAAGCCATTCTTCCTCTGGTGCAGAAGAATGCCTCACCAGAAACCAGCTCGGCTGGAATCTTGATCTTGGACTTCCAGCCTCCAGAACTGTGAAGAAATCAGTATCTGTTATTGAAGTCACCCACCTGAGGTGTTCTGTTACAGCAGCCTGAGCAAATGACTGTGGGTCCGTTTGCCTTAAATCCCAAATAGGAAGGTAGGGATGGTAGTTACATATGCAACAGAAGCTAGAGGAGCTATGGGGCCTGGAGGAGGTTGAGAAAACAGATTGTCAGGGGCTCATTAAAGGCTCCACGGAGACAGTGCCACAGGAAGTGGGCACTGAGGGAGCTGGAGTGCCTAGCGGGTTTCAAAGCATGGGCTCTGGGCTCTGACTTCCTGCGATTGAATCCTTGTGCTGGCTTGCTGGCTGTATGACTATAGCCAAGTTGCTTAGCCCTTCTGAGCTTTTTCTTTTTTAAAAAGGAGAATAATGACAGTACCTATTGTCATCATAGGTAATAACAACATTGGGAGAGAGATTAAATGAAACAATGCATATGAAACTATTTTGAGCTATGCTTAGCTTAAGATAAGCATTCAGTAAATTATTAATATTAGTTATTAATATTCCTTGAACCAGCAGAGAATGAGGTAGGGTGTGTTTGTGGAGGAAAAATGTGACAATCACAGTCTGAAGAAGTGTGTGAACAGTGGAGGGAGGACATGGCATGCATTCTGTGGACAGCAGAGTGGTTTGTCTGGAACCCCAGTTCAGTCCGGCTCCCTTTCTCTGAGTCTGTTTTTCAAGGAGTCTTTTCTTGGAAGAGGTTTCCCGAAAGGAGCTTTGAAGGAGCCTAGAAGCATATCCTGGCCCGCCCGACGGTGTTTCTCATTGTCCATGAGCAAATTGGCCTTCTGGTTTATCAATCAGTGTCTTGAGTCAGGGAACTGATAAAATCAAATTCCTCAGCGTGCAGAGCTGCAGACCAGGCCTGGGACCTGCAGTGGCCCCTGGGAGGCGCAGATATTGGGAGGCCCAGCTGCAGAGAGCTCGCCTGCCACTCTCTCTCCTCCCCCTTGCTCTCACCTTTAAACTTCTAAACAACGTGGCAGACTGAGCCCCGGATGTCTGGTGGGACTGGGCAAGAACATAGCATGAGGACGGAATATGTCCATTAAATGCTGGCTGAGCTAATGAGGAGTACTCCCTGCTGGTGATGCAATGGGCAGTGGACTAGGGCAGGAGGACTCACAGCCGGGAAGCAGGGGTCTGGGTTCTGGTCCCTTCTCCCACTTACTGTGTGCTTTTGGACAAATCCCTTGGCTGAGCCTCGCGTGCCTTATCTGTACTATGAAGATTGATCTTTCCCTACTGAAGGCAGAACATGGGTGAATGCCCTCTTGGTTTCTCTTCTGGCTGTAATACTGATGCCCTAATAAGATGTCTCCAACAAGGGTTGAGGATATTTTATGGCACCATATTTTTCTTCCATGTGAAAACCAAGATGAGCTATAGGTAGACTCTACTCTGTCTTGCCCTCTGATTGTCTCATGTTTGTTTCCTTGTTGGCCCATTTGAGATGAAGCAAGGTTGTGTGGGTGGGGTGTTCATGGTGGGGAAAGTCAATGGACACAATTCTCATCGTTCACCATGCCCATCACATCATTGAGCATATAAAAGGTGCTCAATAAACACTAGTTAAATTGAACTGAATATTGCTGCCTAATAGCTAATGAATTCAAATTGCATTCTTATACTAAAAATATTATTTGCCCCATCTACGAATGGTAATAATAAGATAAACACAAATGAAAAATAAAACTGGTTATTTCAAAGAACAGAGGATTCATTGTGAGGGCTATTAGTTCTGTTCCAGAGTGCATTTATTTAATAATGACTCATGTTAGTTTATTCTAGGATATTGTATCATTTTGAGATTATCACCCCTATCTCCCCAAATTCATGAGACTGGAAAATTCAAACAATAATTTTGTTTTAAAATTCATCCTCCTGCAGCCTTATTGGCAAGAATTAGGGGTGTTAATACTGCAAAGTTGTCCTTCATGTGACTTGGATAAGTGCTGCTCACATCTTTATTCTACCCTTTTGTCAATGGAGGATTCGTTTCTTGTCTGAGACTAATGTGGGGATCTATTACGCTGTCCAATCAGTGGACAGCCTGTTTTATATGTGCGAGAATTCTAAAATCCCCTATATCAGATACACAAAAGGAAAACAAAACCCGTATAAAACACCCCTTTTCCATGTGTTACTAGCTTCCTAGAATAAGGTGATGTACTTGTGTGCCAGCCTTCCTGAATGCATAGGCCAGCAGCACAGACTGGGAATCTTTCCTCTGCTGGAGCTGATGCTGCTCAGGACTCGGCTTGCTCCCCTGGGTCAAGTGTGGTGTCTGTATCTAAAGACAATAGTGCTAATTCACTTTCTAAATCGAAAGATGTACTCTAGAGGCCTGCTGACATGCTTTGCTTGGCCTGTAGCATTTTTAGGGCTTAAATTTTGTTGCCAGCTTAAAAAGGAAAGTAGAATATGTCTCATAAAGATGTGGATTTCAAACTTCTCTTGAAATGTCATCATAGCTGCCTCTAAAATGGCACGTGGCCGCAATCAGCAAGCCGAGCAGCGCCTGCTGTCTTTAGAGAGCTCACAGGCACACTCACTGATGCGAGTCTCTACTCTCCGAACTGTTGCAAACCCTGCCCTGCCCGGTCCACAGATCTGCCTGCCTCTGTAGGTGTGGTCTTTTTTTTTTTGGCAGGGGGTGTGGCCTGTGGCCTGTGGGATCTTAGTTCCCTGATAGGGACTAGAACCTTGTGCCCCCTGTGGTGGAAGTTTGGAGTCTTAACTATTGGACCACCAGGGAAGTGTATTTGCATTTTTAAATGGTAAAACATACATAACATAACTTTACCATTTTAATTATTTGTAAGTGTTCAGTTCAATAGTATAAATATGAAGTACCTTTACATTTTTGTGCCACCATCCATCCCCTGAACGTTTTCATTTTTTCCAGCCGTTATTCATTAACCAGCAACTTCTCATCTCCCCCTCCCCTCAGCTCCCCACAGTTATCATTCTACTTTCTGTCTCAATGAATTTGACTGCTGTAGGGACTTCATATAAATGGGATTGTGCAATATTTGCCCTTTTGTGGTCGACTTAGTTCACTTAGGACAATGTCTTCAAGGTTAATCCATGTAGCAGATGTCAACATTTCCTTCCTTCTTAAGGCTGAATGATATTCTGTTGTATGCATACACCACAGTATATCCATTCATCTGTCAGTGGACAGTTGGAGTGCTTCCATCTTTTGGTGAAATAATGCTGCTATGAACATGGGTGTTCAGATATCTGAGTCCCTTGAAATTGTTAGTTGCTCAGTTGTGTCCGACTGTTTGTGACCCCATGGACTGTAGCCCACCAGGCTCCTCTGTCCATGTGATTCCCCAGGCAAGAATACTGGAATGGGTTGCTATTTCCTTCTCCAGGGGATTGTCCCAATCCAGGGATTGAACCTGGGTCTCCTGTGTTGCAGGCAGATCCTTTACCATCTGAGCTACCAGTCCCTTAAACATTTACATTTTTTTGGACAATTTTCTTGACTATTTCCCTTCTGTGCTCTTAGAGCTCCAGGTTTCCTCTCTTTCACTCATCTCCCAAAGGCAAGGGACTGACTTCGGTTCAGTTTACTGAATTAACTTTTTTGAGAAGCATTGAAAAATCTTTGAGCTAGCTCATGAAAACGACTTAAGTTCTTCAAAATTTAATGTCACGTTAAAAAATATCAGGAGCTAACATTTTGTGATCTATTCAGTCTTGATTTTAGCTATAAAAACTGTTGGGAGAAGAAATTTGCAATGTATTTGGTTTTCTTGATCTGAATGAAGCTTGTTCATTTTGCTTTGGCGTGCCTTCTATGCTAATGAGATATTTTTCTTGTAGGTGCTGATACCTGAGAAATATAAAAATGATTTAGATTTTATTTCTGAATTTCCAGGTTCATTAAGCTAGGAAAAATGTAATTTTTCCCCCCACTGAGTGCTAAATGGAAAGGTCAAAATAAGTTTTTGCTCTTGTTTTTGAGAGAGTACTATTTCTGATTTGCTCTTTGTTAATGACAACATCAGCCTAAATGTCATTATCTGACATAGGCATATGGCAATTCCATTTTATTATTATGTGAACAAAATCTTGATGTCAGCTTGGAATTTCAGTTACTTAAGTAGGCACTGGGCCAGAATTTGAGTTGCTGATATTTATTCAGCATTTTGGTCTAATGCAGTTCTGGACTTAACTTTTTGATGTAACCAGTGTTGCACAAGGAACATTAAACTCTTTAAGAATACAAATTGTTTTCATGTACTTACTTGAAAAGTATGAGTTTACAAAAATTTGACATAAAAATCACAAATCTTTTTCATTAAAGCTGGATCCTCATAGTTACTTTCCTACTACATAAAATTTGTTTTAGAGCCTGGTTTGCTGAAGTGTTTTCTTGAAAGTTTTATGATTACATTTCTTTAAAAGTGTTTTATAACCTAGACTTTTAAACTAATACAGTAAATTTTTATCTGAATTACTAAATTTTGCTATAATTGTTTTTTTTATTGTTTTCAATGTACTTTCAGTTTTAAGAAAACACACCAGTCAATGTGTGTGGGCACATTTTAAATTTCTAATTGGCTTTAACCATTAAATCACATTTCAAGGACAAATTTTGTATCTTAATATAGATCTATTGTCTCTTGATAAGGACCTGTCTCTTCCTATTTACTTGTTTACTTGAACTAATACATTCAAATTTTAAGACATGTAGGAGAAATTCCTTCAAAGTTAAGATCCAAGATACTTATCTAAGTGTCTTGTAGTTTGGAATGTTCTTTTTCACCTGCCCCAACTCTGTCCCCCTAAAGATATTATTTGTAATGATTCTAAGGAATTGACTTTCTAATGATAAGTCTTGAGTGCCTTGGATTATTGGTGAGCATGGATTTAGTAATGGAGGCCATTTTTACTACTCTGGACTACTTTATTTCCAAATGACAGATACCAAACTCAAATTGTTTGGGCAAAATAGCTCAGATAACTGAAAATTCCAGGAGTGGAATTGAGACCCATTTATGATGTTCAAAGAATGTGAGGAATTTGCATTTTTTACACTTTCTACTTCTCATCTCTGCTTTCATCTTTGTTTATCTAATTCTCAGCATGCAGCATGCTCTCTCCACATGGAAGCCAAGATGCCTGCCCGCAGCTTCAGGCATACATCACCCTCACAGTTAGCCCACCCTAGAAAAGAGAGAAAACTTCCACAGGACCCCTGACAGAATTATGAGAGAGGGATGAAATTGGCCTTGGGTGTCGTGCTCATTTCTGAGCCAGTTATTTAGGTGGATGGGTAATGAGTGATTGGCTAGACCTGGGTCATATGGCCATTCCTGAACCAATCACAGTGGTGGGGAGATGAGCACCATGATTGGCCAGGCCTGCGCCCCAGGGTCATCACTGTATCAAGGGCTTGGGAATGGTTGGTTAAATTCCAAGTGTTCAATTCCAAATTCCAGAAATCCATGAGATGGATTTCTCATTGGAAGGACAGGGTCTGGTGTCAAAAGAGTAAAGATGCCCCAGGACATCATTTAGGTGTCCTGAACTCTCTCTATGGGGAAGGGTCAGTTCTGTTCATCTTTGTTTCTTTTAGTTGACCTAAACCTTTCAGTTCAGTTCAGTTCAGTTCAGTCGCTCAGTCGTGTCTGACTCTTTGTGACCCCATGAATCACAGCACACCAGGCCTCCCTGTCCATCACCAACTCCCGGAGTTCACTCAAACTCATATCCATCCAGTCGGTGATGCCATCCAGCCATCTCATTCTCTGTCGTCCCCTTCTCTTCCCACCCCCAACCTTTCCCAGCGTCAGACTCTTTTCCAGTGAGTCAACTCGTCGCATGAGGTGGCCAAAGTATTGGAGTTTCAGCTTTAGCATCAATCCTTCCAATGAACACCCAGGATTGATCTCCTTTAGAATGGACTGGTTGGATCTCCTTGCAGTCCAAGGGACTCTCAAGAGTCTTCTCCAGCAACAGAGTACAAAAGCATCAATTCTTCGGCGATCAGCTTTCTTCACAGTCCAACTCTCACATCCATACATGATCACGGGAAAAACCATAGCCTTGACCTTAGCAGAACTCAATTATGGATTGATGAGAGTTTAATTAAAGAATTGTTTATAGGGTTTCAACCAGGTTATGGGGAACTATTGGGAAATGGCCAGAAGCTGATGGAAGCTGTTAGAATCCTCAGACTTAGGGGAGTAATGAGAGGAATAACTCCTGGAGTCAGAGCGAACAGTGGCTGAGAGAGAGGGAGGCTTGACAAGAGCCCAAGACTATGATGGAAAGCACTTCTGTCAGAGGATGGCCTGGTGAGGAAGAGACGGGGAGGGTAAGCACCCTGTTCTCCCTCATCCTGACCTCTCTCACGGTCCCGTTGCTTGAACCCACAGAAAAGCCGGCGGACAAGAGAGCCCAGTTCATTTAGTACGTGAGGGTCAGGCTCCAGAAGGACAAACAGAGGTCACCCCAGGCTTCTTTTTCACTCTCAGCCTTCTTCAGACCTTATCTAAACGCAGATCTTCTTAGCTGTATTCATCCCCCTCCACATCCCCCAAGCACAGACTATACTTATTTTACTGTCTTGTGCCACATGCCTTTGTCAGGGGTACAGCAGATGTCTGTGTGAGAAGCACCGTTCACATCATGTGAATAGCATCCTCTGAAACCATGCAGTGCACGCCTCGTTCTATGGCCCTGAATTGTGTTGACTAGCGTGTGGCCTAGGGAAAGACAAGAGGCAGTGTGAAGCCTTATTATGCCATAATTTTGAATTTGGAAATAATGATCTATGTACCTGTCAGGGAGAAGGCAATGGCAAGCCACTCCAGTACTCTTGCCTAGAAAATCCCATGGACGGAGGAGCCTGGTAGGCTGCAGTCCGTGGGGTCGCTAAGGGTTGGACACGACTGAGCGACTTCACTTTCACTTTTCACTTTCACACATTGGAGAAGGAAATGGCAACCCACTCCAGTGTTCTTGCCTGGAGAATCCCAGGGACGGGGGAGCCTGGTGGGCTTCCGTCTATGGGGTCACACAGAGTCGGACACGACTGAAGTGACTTAGCAGCAGCAGCAGCAGCAGTACCACCTGTCAGGACTTCAGATTCTGCTTTCATGGATTATCAGACAGATGTGGTTGGAGCAGAGAGCAGGAGGAGTATAGTTTCAGTAGTGAAATTAAAGGGATAAATTGATGAGAATCCAGAGAAAGCAGGTACTTAAAATATTTTCATTAAAGTTTTGTTAATTTACAATGTTGTGTTTCAGCTGTGCAGCAAAATGGATCAGTTATACATATATATGTATGTCTAACTGATACATACATATATATATGTATCTGTGGCTTCCTTGGTGGCTCAGATGGTAAAGAATCTGCCTGCAATGCAGGAGACTCAGTCTAAAAATTCCCTGGAGAAGGAAATGGCAACCCTCCAGTATTCTTGTCTGGATAATCCCATGGACAGAGGAGCCTGGGGGGCTACAGTCCATGGGGTCACAAAGAGTTGGACATGACTGAGCATGCGATGAGTTGACTCACTGGAAAAGACTCTGATGCTGGGAAGGATTGGGGGCGGGAGGAGACGGGGACGACAGAGAATGAGATGGCTGGATGGCATCACCGACTTGATGGACATGAGTCTGAGTGAACTCCAGGAGTTGGTGATGGACAGGGAGGCCTGGCGTGCTGTGATTCATGGGGTCGCCAAGAGTTGGACACGACTGAGCGACTGAACTGAACTGAACTGAGCGAATAACACTTTCACACTTGAAGTTTTATATATATATCCACTCTTTTTAAGATTCTTTTCCCAGATAGATCATTACAGAGTATTGAGTTTGGAGTAAAGGAGGTACTTTGAAGAGAGGTTACTGACTGTTGTAGGAGAGTGAGTTTAAACAGGTAAGCTGTATCCAGTCTCATCTAGAACTCCTTGTCTTGGCCTTCACAGCTGAGTCAACTTCTGTTGAAATGGAATCTCTGTGTGTCAGTCTTATTAGGAGTAAGGGATCTGGAATAAACATCTTGTAATACTGTGCAAGAGAGGACCCATTACCACAGCAAGAGATAATGAAATCACCTTGCACTTGGGGTTGGAACTGGTTTGGGGCCTGCTGGTTGTGTTTAAGAGCCTTGTCTCACAGGCTTGCTATGCAGGTGAGTGAAATAATATGTGGGAAATATGGCTGGTCAGTGTGGTATGAATGTGATGGTCAGTGTGGTATGAATGTTAGATGCAGTGAATGGACCCATTTTCCCCCCTATGCTAGTAGTTCCTTTTTGGTTACTAATTCTTAATCTTACCTTTTTGTAATGTCTTAGACTGTGGGCCTCAGGTAAGCTGTGACTCAGGTAAGCTACGACTGTGGAGCTTAGGTAAGCTAAGTGGGAACTGTCAGTCTTCTCAGATCCCTACACTTCCATGACTTCTGGCTCTATCTGTGTTTTCAGGTCAGAAATCACCAGAGAACCAGTCCATTGTGTCTGGTATGTCTTTTCCCTAAATCATTCAGGAGGAAAGGTAGCACCCCTGTCTTGGACATGTACCTAGAGAAACTATTTACAAAGCACCTACTCTGTGTCATCCACTCTTCTAATCACTAGGAATACAGAGGGGTCAAGCACAGGTGAGAGTTTTACCTCAAGAAAATAGAATTGAAGAGAATTAGAAGTACAGTTCAAATTAAAGTAGAATTATGTGACCCCTCACATAGAGTGGGATGATGATGGGATGACATTTTGTTGGGTGGTCAGGGAAAAACCTCTTTGAGGAAATAGGATTTAAAGTTAATTATGAATAACAAATAGGAAGATGTCATGAGAATAACAGGGAAAGAACATTCCAGGATGAAGGAAGAGCCCGTGCGGAAACCTGAGGATGGGAATGAGTTTGATGTTTGGAAGGAACAAATAGGTCAACCCAGAGGACAAATGGGACATGTTGAAGCTGAGATTGCCCGAGTGCACGGGGGCTTGGCAGCTAGGAAAGCCTGGAGATTTCGTAAGGACAATGGGTAGCTGTTGATGAGCTTTATGCAGGGAAATGGCATATTTTTTTACATTTTAAAAGTGGTTGCTTTTGAGCGAATGGACTGTAGGGGGTAGGAGATAAAGCAGGAAGACTCATTAGGTTTTGCTGTAACCCAGGATATAGTGGTGGCTTGAAAAGAGCTGTAGTTGTAATGGAGGTGGAGAAAAGACAGAGCCCATATAATGTTCAGTTCAGTTCAGTCGCTCAGTCGTGTCCGACTCTCTGCGACCCCATGAATCACAGCACGCCAGGTCTCCCTGTCCATCACCAACTCCTGGAGTTCACTCAAACTCATGTCCATCGAGTCAGTGATGCCATCCAGCCATCTCATCCTCTGTTGTCCCCTTCTCCTCCTGCCCCCAACCTTTCCCAGCATCAGAGTCTTTTCCAGTGAGTCAACTCGTCGCATGAGGTGGCCAAAGTATTGGAGTTTCAGCTTTAGCATCAGTCCTTCCAATGAACACCCAGGACTGGTCTCCTTTAGAATGGACTGGTTGGATCTCCTTGCAGTCCAAGGAACTCTCAAGAGTCTTCTCCAGCACCACAATTCAAAAGCGTCAATTCTTCAGTGATCAGCTTTCTTCACAGTCCAACTCTCACATCCATACATGACCATGGGAAAAACCATTGCCTTGACTAGACCGACCTTGGTTGGCAAAGTAATGTCTCTGCTTTTTAATATACTATCTAGGTTGGTCATAACTTTCCTTCCAAGGAGTAAGCGTCTTTTAATTTCATGGCTGCAATCAGCATCTGCAGTGATTTTGGAGCCCAAAAAAATAAAGTCTGACACTGTTTCCACTGTTTTTCCATCTATTTCCCATGAAGTGATGGGACCAGATGCCATGATCTTTGTTTTCTGAATGTTGAGCTTCAAGCCAACCTTTTCACTCTCCTCTTTCACTTTCATCAAGAGGCTTTTGAGTTCCTCCTCACTTTCTGCCATAAGGGTGGTGTCATCTGCATATCTGAGGTTATTGATATTTCTCCCAGCAATCTTGATTCCAGCTTGTGCTTCTTCCAGCCCAGCATTCCTCATGATGTACTCTGCATATAAGTTAAATAAGCAAGGTGACAATATACAGCCTTGACGTACTCCTTTTCCTATTTGGAACCAGTCTGTTGTTCCATGTCCAGTTCTGACTGTTGCTTCCTGACCTGCATCCAGGTTTCTCAAGAGGCAGGTCAGGTGGTCTGGTATTCCCATCTCTTTCAGAATGTTCCACAGTTTATTGTGATCCACACAGTCAAAGGCTTTGGTATAGTCAATGAAGCAGAAATAGATGCTTTTCTGGAACTCTCTTGCTTTCTCCATGATCCAGCGGATGTTGCCTATTTAATCTCTGGTGCCTCTGCCTTTTCTGAAACCTGCTTGAACATCTGGAAGTTCACGGTTCACATATTGCTGAAGCCTGGCTTGGAGAATTTTGAGCATGACTTTACTAGCGTGTGAGATGAGTGCAATTGTGCGGTAGTTTGAGCATTCTTTGGCATTGCCTTTCTTTGGGATTGGAATGAAGACTGACCTTTTCCAGTCCTGTGTCCACTGCTGAGTTTTCCAAATTTGCTGGCATATTGAGTGCAGCACTTTCACAGCATCATCTTTCAAGATTTGAAATAGCTCAACTGGAATTCCATCACCACCACTAGCTTTGTTCGTAGTGATGCTTTCTAAGGCCCACTTGACTTCACATTCCAAGATGTCTGGCTCTAGGTTAGTGATCACGTTATGGTGACTATCTTGTACCAGTGGCTTAAAATAAGGAGAGAATTGGGGAAGGGTGAGGACTCAGGAATGACTCCTGGTTTTTATTTATAGCACCTCGGTGGATGGCAGTGTCTTTTCTTCTGAGCTGGAGAAACCTAGGGGTATCTTGAGAAGGTATTGTGGGAGTGGGTTGGTGGACCAAAGTTATGTGTTGAATTATGTTCCCACAAAATTCATATGTGGAAGTCCTAACCCCTAGTACTGCAGAATGTGACTGTATTTGGAGATAGAGTCTTTAAAGAAGTAGTTAAGTTAAAATGAGGGCATTGGGGTGGGCCCTAATCCAATACTGGTGTCCTCATAAAGAGAGAATAAAGCCAGAAAGAAAAATACCAATATAGTATAGTAACACATATATATGGAATTTAGAAAGATGGTAACAATAACCCTGTTATGAGACAGCAAAAGAGACACAGATGTATGGAACAGTCTTTTGGACTCTGTGGGAGAGGGTGAGGGTAGGATGATTTGAGAGAATGGCATTGAAACATGTATATTATCATATGTGAAACAAATCGCCAGTCCAGGTTCGATGCATGATACAGGATGCTCGGGGCTGGTGTACTGGGATGACCCAGAGGGATGGGATGGTGAGGGAGGTGGGAGGGGGGTTCAAGATGGGGAACACATGTATACCCAGAGCAGATTCACGTCAATGTATGGCAAACCAATACAATATTGTAAAGTAAAAAAAAAAGAAAAGAAAAGGAAATGAAAGAGATCAATAAAGATAAAAAAAAGAGAGAGAAAATAGGACACAGACACACACAGAGGGAAGACATGTGAAGTCTTAGGGAGAAGATGGCCATCTGCAAGCCAAGAAGAGAGGGCTTAAAAGAGAAGGCTCTGCCTACACCTTGATCTTGGACGTCCAGTTTCTAGACTTGCGAGAAAAGAAATGTCTGTGGTTTAAGCTGCCCAGTCTGTGGTGCTTTGTTAAGGCAGCCCTAGCAAACTGATATATGTTAAGTTAAATGGCCAGGTACACTCCGAGTGGGGACAAGTCACCAGTTGGGTGTGTGGCCCTGGGGGAGATGGGAAAGCTAGTGAGAGATTTCGAGGTCGTCGGCATAGAGGTGTAGTTAAAGTCCTGGGCTGAGTGAGATGACGTGGGAGAGAGGAAGGATAGGAAAAGAGGGCCTGTGGCGGAGTGCTAGATTACTGAGGAGTGAGCACAGGGCGCGGTCAGCGAGGCATCACTGGGCATTTGTAGCATGGTGTGCTTGGAAAGCGACCTTTGATTTGCAGCCTATTAGCCTCCTTTCAGACCCGTCCCTTGGGCTTCTTCACCCTGTAAGATTCTTCTTTGAATACACAGTTTAGATCTGTGCAGATTTCCTGCCCTGAGGTGCTTGCTCACGTGAGCATTACTGTGGCTCACAAGAGGGAGGTGACAAATTGTGCTGCTTTGCCCAGGATCGAGGGGTTTCTAGGATGTGGGAACTTTCATTATTAAAACCAGGACATTTCCAGGCAAACTGGGACTAATAAGAGGGAAGGTTTGGCAAGATTTATTTACTTCATTGAATGGTGTCTGGTCTAAGAGAAGGTGATAGGTATTGTATTCATATTATCGTCTTGGGAATGCTCATCTTTTTTCGCTAGAAGCTGTCTAGAAATGGGTGCTTCCACCATGAAACAAGCCTAATAATGAATAACAAGTTTGAGATGCATTCTTTTCAGTTCCATTATTTCCTATTAGTTTTTTTTTTTTAAACAAGAATATTTTCTTGGCTTGGGTTTGTATTATTAAAAATTTCATACAGCTCAGGGTGTACATTTTGAGTAATTATCTCCCTGATGACTCTAAGCATTTGCTTCAGCTAATTGGACCCTTTAATGAACCCACTAACAGTGTCTTTAGCATTGTATAAGATACACAATTGGAGCCAGCTGTTGTTCAGTGGGTTGTAGCTGGGTCAAGTCTAACAGATGTTTAAAATCTAAACATAGGACTAAACTGGTTTACCTTTCATGGCCCCATTCTGGGTGAGTGGAAAAAATGAGGTTCTCCAGGTCCCTGGATGCAGTAATGAGGAGGGCTCCTGCATCACCACTCTGAACGCTTGTTATTTGCTCACATCTCACTGGCCCAGCTCAGTTCTTAAGCCCAAGCCGCCTACCACACCCGATTCTGCCTCCCTCACTCCATCTGTCACCCGCCATCGCTCTCATCCTTCTCAGCGCCTTGAGACTTGGCAGGAGTAAGTATTGGACACGTTCTCAGCTCCATCTGACCAGTTCATCACCCCCACATTGTATGTGGTGGACATAACTTCACACTCAAACATGTGACTGCTAAGGCCAAAACAGCCTTAAAAGTTAACAGGGTAACTTTTAATTTCCTAATGAGTCTACTTGTGTGCTCAGGCATGTCCGACCCTTTGTGACCCCATGGCTCTTCTGTCCATGGGATTTTCCAAACAAGAATACTGGAGTAGGAGGATCTTTCCTACTCTGGGGGACCTTCCTGACCCAGGGATCAAACATGAGTCTCTTGTGTCTCCTGCGTTGGCAGGCAGACTCTTTAGCACTCGAGTCACCTGGGAAGCTGTTAATTTCCTAAGGCTGCTGTAAATGACCACTATAAACAGGGTGGCTTAAAACAACAGAATTCTATTTCTTTACAGTTCTGGAGGTTAGAAGCCTGAAATCAAGATGTGAGCAAGGCTGTTCTACCCCTGCAGGCTCTAGGAAAGAATGACTCCTTGCCTTTTCCCAGCTTCTGGTGGCTGCTAGTGGTTCTTTACATTCTTGCCTTTTGGACACATCACTGCAATGTGTCTCCATCTTTATATGATGTTCTCCTCTCTGTGTTTCTCTGTGTCCAGATATCCATCTTCTGAGGATACCAGTCATTGAATTAGGGCCCACTCTTGTTCAGTATGATCTGATCTGAACTTGATCACAGTCTGTAAATACGACCCCATTTCCAAATAAGGTCACATTCACAGGTACTGGGGGTGAGGACTTCCTGTCTTTTGAGGAGGACACAATTCAGCCCACAAAAACTGATAAATCCTTTGAAGAAGAGCATTAGCTCATGCACAGGACATAGTGAAGTCAACCGCATGCTCAAAGTATTAGTAATGGCTGGCTTCAAGGCTCCAATTCTGACACCAACTCCAATGTGTGTTTTTTTCCCCACACCATTGTTGTTAATTCAAATCTGACACCACTTACCTGGAGATAGTGACTGATCCCATAAGTTAAAGACTTGGTCCTAAAAGACCTCCCCTCCCTCCAGATTACAAATTCAGGTTGTCACTTGTGCTTCTGGCTGATCAGATAAAGAGTAGAGGTATCCATGACTGCCCCCTGCTTGGGTTTAATTAATTTGCTAGAGAGGCTCACCGAATTTAGAGAGACTCTTTACTCACTAGATTACTTTTCACTTACTGGTTTGTTTTAAAAGGGTGTGACTCAGGAACAACTAGATGGAAGAATCACGCAGGGTGAGGTATGTGGAGAGGGTTCAGAGGGTTCAGAGCTTTCATGACCTGTGAGTGCCCCTCTCCCAGCATCGCCATGTGTTCACCAGCTCAGAAGCTCTCTGAACCGTATCCTTTAGGGGTTTCATGGAGGCTTCATCCCATAGGAGTGATTAAATAAATTATCCACTATTGGCGATTGAACTCAATCTTCAGCCCCTTCTCTCTCCCCAGAGGTCTGCAGTGGGACTTAATATTCGAACCCTCTAGTCACATGATTGGTTCCTCTGGTGACCAGCTCCCATCCTAGGGTGACCTGAAAAGAAAAGGGCAAGTGTTAGTTATTCAGTCACATCTGACTCTTTGTGACCCCAAGGACGGTAGCCTGCCAGACTCCTCTGTCCATGGCATTCTCCGGGCAAGAATACTGGAGGGCTTTGCCATTCTCTTCTCGATAAGGTGACCTAGGGGCTTTCATAATAAAAGATACCTCTGCGCTTATCACTTAGGAAATCCCAAGGGCTTTAGGATCTCCTAGACAGAAACTGGGTGGAAGGCCAAATATTTATTTGTTGCTGAAAATCACAAAGCACAAAGTAGAATGGAGTAGTGAAAATAGTACAGGATATGGAGACAGATGTATTTAAATCCTAGCCCGACTACTTATTTGGAGAAGCATTGGGTAAGCCACTTGGAATGAGTGTACTATCCATCACACTGAGCTGTTATGAGGTTCATGTATGAAGCAAAGCACAGTGCCTGGCACAGAATGAGTGTGCAATTAATGTCCTCTCTCACTTTCAAAATCAAACTGACTTCATATGAATGAATTTGCAAATTTCTTTGTGCTCTTCATAGAATCCAAAAGTATAGTTGACTCTTGAACAGTGCTGGGGGTTAGGGGTGCCAGCCCTCCAAAAGTCACAAAAGCTTACAGTTGGCCTTCCATAGAGGGGATTCTTCTGTTTTCAGAAGCTCTGCATCTGCAGATAAAACCAACCACAGATTGTGTAGTACTGTAGTATTTACTATTGGGAAAAAAAAAACGCACATATAAATGGACCTGTACAGTTAAAAAACCATGGATTGTTCAAGGGTGAACTGTAATGATTATATGACTCATCTCGAGATTGGGATTCCCAGGTGGCAGAGTGGTTAAAGAATCTCTTAAAGAAACGTGGATTTGATCCTTGGATTGGGAAGATCCTCAGGTCAGGAAGATCCCCTGGAGTAGGAAATGGCAACCCACTCCAGTATTCTTGTCTAGAGAACTTCATGGACAAAGGAACCTGGAGGGCTACAATTCATGGAGTTGGAAAGAATCAGACATGACTGCATGACTGAGCACACACCCAGTGCTGAAATTACTGGCTAATCTGAGCATTATCCAAGTTTTGTATTTTCAGTGACTCTTTGGGGAGTCTGATTATTTTGGAAATGCAGTAGGAAATTGCTTGTCATCATGAAGGGGCTGGTGGGATGTCCATCACTGGCAACTTTATGAATAACCAGGTACCCTGGCTCACTTAGAAATAACTGACTTAGGGACTAGGTTGGAGTTGATTAACCCTGATGATTTCTTCTGGCTCTGTATGGTTAGTCGCTCAGTCATGTCCAACTCTTTGCAACCCCATGGACTATACCCCGCCAGGCTCCTCTGTCCATGGGGATTCTCCCGGTAAGAATTTCCAGGAGTGCGTAGCCATGACCTCCTCTGGGCGTTCTTCCCAACCCAGGGATCTAACCCAGGTCTCCCACATTGCAGGCGGATTCTTTACCGTCTGAGCCACCAGGGAAGCCCTCTGGCTCTGGGTCCATCTATCTTATCCTCAGTAATCTGTGAGGTTCTTGGGGGGCAGAATTTGTTGATTTTTATTAAATATCACATCATATAGGAATTGTATTTGGCTTCTGGAAACAGAGCTGACTTCAGTGGCTCAGAAGTGTAAGGATTTATTATTTATTTCGTATAAATACCTGGAAATAGTCTAGGGAAGGTGTGAATGCATATTGGTCCATGGAATTCAGGACTGTTCCAGTTTTTTCTTCCATCATTAATGCACATTTTTTTTGTTCCCATAGGCTTTTATGGGAGAAAATATTTACAAATTATGTATCTGGTAAGGAGATAATATTCAAAATATATATAGAACTCATAAAGCTCAACAGCAAAAACTCTGATTAAAAATGGGCAAAGGGACTGACTTAGGGACTAGGCTGGAGTTGATTAACCAACTTCTTTTTCAGAGAAGATATACAAATGACCAACAGGTACATAAAAATACGCTCAACATCACTAGTCAAGAGAATACATATCAAAACCACAGTGAGATATCACTTCCCACCAATTAGAATGGTTGCCATCAAGAAGGCACAAGGCAGATGAGTCCTGGTGAGAGTGTGGAGGAGAGGGAACTCTTATACACTGTTGGTGGAAATGTAAATTGGTGCAGCCACTGTTTCCCAGGTGTCTCCATGGGTAAAGGATCCACCCACAATGCAGGAGACACAGGAGATGTGGGTTCAGTCCCTGGGTTGGGAAGATCCCCTGGAGGATGACATGGCAACCCACTCCAATATTCTTGCTGCAGAATCCATGGACAGAGGAACCTGGTGGGCTACAATCCATAGGGTCACTCACGACTTAAGCAACTGAGTATGCATGCACACGGCCACTGTGAAAAACAGTATAGAGGTTCCTCAAAAGATTAAAAATAAAACTAATCTATGATCCAGCAATTCTATTTATAGGTATACATCTAGAGGAAATAAAATCACTATTTCAAAAAGATACCAGCACCTTCTTATTCAGTGAAGCATTATTTACAATAAACAAGACATGGAAACAACCTAAATGTCAACAGGTGAATGAATAAAAAAGATGTGATACATTTATACACATACGCAAGAAATTATATATATATATATATATATTTAATCTTTTGAGGAACCTTCATATTGTTTTCCACAGTGGCTGTGTGCATGCGTGCTCAGTTGTTTAAGTTGTGTGTGACCCTATGGATGGTAGCCTGTCAGGTTCTTCTGTCCACGGATTCTGCAACAAGAACTACTGGAGAGACCATAGCTTTGACTGTATGGATCTTTGTTGGCAAAGTGATGTTTCTGCTTTTGAATACACTGTCTAGGTTTGTCATAGCTTTCCTTCCAAAAAGCAGATGTCTTTTAATTTCATGACTACAGTCACTGTCCACAGTGATTTTGGAGCCCAAGAAAAGAAAATTTTCATTGCTTCCATTTTTTTCCCCTTCTATTTGCCATGAAGTTACCGGACTGGTTGCTATGATCTTAGTTTTTGAATGTTGAGTTTCAAGCCAACTTTTTCACCCTTCTCTTTAACTCTCATCAAGAGAGGTTCTTTAGTTCCTCTTCGCTTTCTGCCATAAGGGTGGTGTCTTCTGCATATCTGAGGTTGTTGATATTTTTCCCAGCAATCTTGATTCCAGCTTGTGATTCATACAACCTGGCATTTTGCATGATGTACTCTGCATATAAGTTAAATAAGCAGGGTGACGATATATAGCCCTGTTGTATTCCTTTCTCAATTTTGAACCAGTCTGTTGTTCCATGTACAGTTCTAACTGTTGCTTCTTCACTCCCATACAGTTTTTTTAGGAGAAAGATAAGGTGGTCTGGTGTTCCCAGCTCTTTAAGAATTTTCCACAGTTTGTTGTGATCCACACAGTCAAAGGCTTTAGAAGTTCATGATACAAAAGTAGATGTTTTCCTGGAATTCCCTTGCTTTCTCCGTGATTCAATGAATGTTGGCAATTTGATCACTGGTTCCTCTGCTTTTTCTAAACCAGCTTGTACATCTGGAAATTCTCAGTACGTGTACTGCTAAAGCCTAGCTTGAAGGATTTTGAGCATAAGCTTGCTAGCATGTGAAATGAGAGCAGTTGTGCAGTAGTTTGAACATTCTTTGGCATTGTCCTTCTTTCAATCCAGTTCAGTCACTCAGTCATGTCTGACTCTTTTGCAACCCTATGGACTGCAGCACACCAGGCTTCCCGTCCATCTCCAACTCCCAGAGCTTGCTCAGACTCATCGAGTTGGTGTCCATAGTTGGTGATGTCATCCAACCATCTCATCCTCTGTCATCACCTTCTCCTCCTGCCTTCGATCTTTCCCAGCATCAGGGTCTTTCCAAATGAGTCAGTTCTCTGCATCAGGTGGGCAAAATATTGGAGTTTCAGCATCAATCCTTCCAATGAATATTCAGGACTGATCTCCTTTAGGATGGACTGGTTTGATCTCCTTACAGTCCAAGGGACTCTCAAGAGTCTTTTCCAACACCATAGTTCAAAAGTATCAATTCTTCTGCACTCAGCTTTTTTTATAGTCCAACTCTCACATCCATACATGACTACTGGAAAAATCATAGCTTTGACTAGATGGACCTTTGTTGGCAAAGTAATGTCTCTGCTTTTTAATATGCTGTCTAGGTTGGTCATAGCTTTTCTTCCAAGGAACAAGTGCCTTTTAATTTCAATGTTGTCAAAGAGTATAAGCTTCCAGTTATGAGATGAATATAAGCTCTGAGGATCTAATACTGCATGGTGAATTTAGTTACCAATACTGTATTGTACACTTGAAAGTTTGCCAAGAGAGTAGAACTTAAACAGTTTCATGATACACACTAAGAATGGTAAAGGTATGAGGTAATGGAAGTGTTAACTATCTTTATTGTGGGAGTCATTTCATAATATATATGTATATAGAAATCATCACTTTGTACACCGTAAAACTTACACAGTGCTATATGTCAGTTATATCTCAATAAACCTGGAAGAAAGAAAGGAAAAGATAATCTTATAGTCCAAGATGTCTGCTGGAACTGGAGCCATCACATTGATCCTCTAGTTGGAAAGGTAGAAAAAAGAAGCAAAAGGCAAATGGCGATGCTTCCCACCTGAGCCAGCCCTTTTAAGTATTCTTACACAAAATTTTACCTTCTGTTTTGTTTTGTAAATTTCACTAGCTACACTTATCTATAACGTAAGGGAGGCTGGAGAAATGCAAGCGTTTTTGTTTATTTATTCTTAAATTTATTTATTTACTGAAGCAGTTTACAATATTTACAATGTTTTATTATTTTCAGGTATACAGCATCAGTTCAGTCAGTTCAGTATATATATTTCAGATTCTTCTCTCCTATAGGTTATTACAAGATATTGAGTACTTTTCCCTGTGCTATATAGTACGTCTCTGATGGTTATCAATATATTATATAGCAGTGTGTATATATTAGGGCTTCCTTTGTAGCTCAGTTGGTAAAAAATCCGCCTGCAATGCAGGAGACCAGGTTTGATTCCTGGGTTGGAAAGATTCCCTGGAGGAGGGATAGGCTACCCACTCCAGTATTCTTGGGCTTCCCTGGTGGCTCAGATGGTAAAGAACCCACCTGCCATATGGTGGACTTGGGTTTGATCCTTGGGTTGGGAAGATCTCCTAGAGGAGAGCATGGCTACCCACTCCAGTATGCTTGCCTGGAGAATCCCATGGACAGAGGAGCCTGGTGGGCTACAGTCCATGGGGTCACAAAGAGTTGGTCACAACTAACCACAGCACAGTACAGTGTGTATATATTACTCTCAGTTTCCTAATTTGTCCCTTCTCTCCACATGTGCCTTTTGGTAACCATAGTTTGTTTTCTATAACTGTGAGTTTGTTTTTGTTTTGCAAATAAGTTCATTTGCACCATTTTTTTTTTTTTAGATTCCACATGTAAGTGATATCACATGATATTTATCTTTGTCTGATTTACTTCACATAGTTGGCAAATCTGGGTCCACCCATGTTGCTGCAAATAGCATTATGCCATTCTTTGTTATCAGTTCAGTTCAGTTCAGTTCAGTCGCTCAGTCATGTCCGACCCTCTGCAACCCCATGAATCACAGCACACCAGGCCTCCCTGTCCATCACCAACTCCCGGAGTTCACTCAAACTCATGTCCAGAGAGTCGGTGATGCCATCCAGCCATCTCATTCTCCATCGTCCCCTTCTCCTCCCGCCCCCAACCTTTCCCAGCATCAGAGTCTTTTCCAGTGAGTCAACTCGTCGCGTGAGGTGGCCAAAGTATTGCAGTTTCAGCTTTAGCATCAGTCCTTCCAAGGAACACCCAGGATTGATCTCCTTTAGAATGGACTGGTTGGATCTCCTTGTAGTCCAAGGGACTCTCAAGAGTCTTCTCCAACACCACAGTTCAAAAGCATCAATTCTTCGGCGATCAGCTTTCTTCACAGTCCAACTCTCACATCCATACATGACCACGGGAAAAACCATAGCCTTGACTAGACGGACCTTGGTTGGCAAAGTAATGTCTCTGCTTTTCAATATACTATCAAGGTTGGTCATAACTTTCCTTCCAAGGAGTAAGCCTCTTTTAATTTCCTGGCTGCAATCAGCATCTGCAGTGATTTTGGAGCCCCAAAAAATAAAGTCTGACACTGTTTCCACTGTTTTTCCATCTATTTCCCATGAAGTGATGGGACCAGATGCCATGATCTTTGTTTTCTGAATGTTGAGCTTCAAGCCAACCTTTTCACTCTCCTCTTTCACTTTCATCAAGAGGCTTTTGAGTTCCTCTTCACTTTCTGCCATAAGGGTGGTGTCATCTGCATATCTGAGGTTATTGATATTTCTCCCAGCAATCTTGATTCCAGCTTGTGCTTCTTCCAGCCCAGCATTCCTCATGATGTACTCTGCATATAAGTTAAATAAGCAAGGTGACAATATACAGCCTTGACGTACACCTTTTCCTATTTGGAACCAGTCTGTTGTTCCATGTCCAGTTCTGACTGTTGCTTCCTGACCTGCATACAGGTTTCTCAAGAGGCAGGTCAGGTGGTCTGGTATTCCCATCTCTTTGACTGTGGCTCAGATCATGAACTCCTTATTGCCAAATTCAGACTTAAATTGAAGAAAGTAGGGAAAACCACTATACCATTCAGATATTACCTAAATCAAATCCCTTATGATTATACAGTGGAAGTGAGGAATAGATTTAAGGGACTAGATCTGATAGAGTGCCTGATGAACTCTGGACGGAAGTTCGTGACATTGTACAGGAGACAGGGACCAAGACCATCCCCATGGAAAAGAAATGCAAAAAAAACAAAATGGCTGTCTGACGAGGCCTTAAAAATAGCTGTGAAAAGAAGAGAAGCAAAAAGCAAAGGAAAAAGGATAGATATAAGCATCTGAATGCAGAGTTCCAAAGAATAGCAAGGAGAGATAAGAAAGCCTTCCTCAGTGATCAATGCAAAGAAATAGAGGAAAACAACAGAATAGGAAAAACAAGAGATCTCTTCAAGAAAATTAGAGATTCCAAGGGAACATTTCATGCAAAGATGGGCTCGATAAAGGACAGAAATGGTATGGACCTAACAGAAGCAGGAGATATTAAGAAGAGGTGGCAAGAATACACAGAAGAACTGTACAAAAAAGATCTTCATGACCAAGATAGTCACGATAACGTGATCACTGACCTAGAGCCAGACATCTTGGAATGTGAAGTCAAGTGGGCCTTAGAAAGCATCACTACGAACAAAGCTAGTGGAGGTGATGGAATTCCAGTTGAGCTATTTCAAATCTTGAAAGATGATGCTGTCAAAGTGGTGCACTCAATATGCCAGCAAATTTGGAAAACTCAGCAGTGGCCATAGGACTGGAAAAGGTCAATCTTCATTCCAATCCCAAAGAAAGGCAATGCCAAAGAATGCTCAAACTACCACACAATTGCACTCATCTCACACGTTAGTAAAGTCATGCTCAAATTTCTCCAAGCCAGGCTTCAGCAATATGTGAACCGTGAACTCCCAGATGTTCAAGCAGGTTTTAGAAAAGGCAGAGGCACCAGAGATCAAATCGCCAACATCTGCTGGATCATGGAAAAAGCAAGAGAGTTCCAGAAAAACATCTATTTCTGCTTCATTGACTATGCCAAAGCCTTTGACTGTGTGAATCACAATAAACTGTGGAACATTCTTTGTTATGGCTAATATTCCATTGTGTGTGTGTATCATATATACATATGTGTATATATGCTAAAGCTGAAGCTTTGATACTTTGACCACCTGATTCGATGACCAGACTCACTGGAAAAGACCCTGATGATGGGAAAGATTGAAGGCAAAAGAAGAGAGTAGCAGAGAATGAGATGGTTGGATTGCATCACCAACTTAGTGGATGTGAACTTGAGCAAACTCTGGGAGATAGTGGAGGACAGGGAAGCCTGGTGTGCTGCAGTCCATGGGGTCACTAAGAGTAGGACATGACTTAGCAGCTAACAACAACATCTTCTGTATCCATTCAGCTGTTGATATACATTTAGGTTGCCTCCTTGTCTTAGCAATGCAATGCAATGAACATTGCATTGAACAATGCATCTTTTCAAATTATGGTTTTCCTTTTTTTGTGACATCTTTGTCTGGTTTTGTTATCAGAGTGATGATGGCCTCATAGAATGGTTTTGGAAGTATTCCTTCCTCTGAAATGCAAGTATTTTTAGTTGTGTACTTTGTCACTCAGGGATATAGATAGGAGAGAAGTGACATTTTGGTAGCTAACAATCTCTGACTCAACTCCCTCAACTCATTTGCTCATCCCCTTCATGATTAAAATGCACTTCCTACTACTCAACCAAAATTATCAATCACAATAAGAAGAGTCACTTAAAAGACTAAAGTGTACCCAGAGTGCCTAGGACAGTTCTTTAACTCATGGGAATTAATGAAGCCATTCATTTATGCAACAGATTGTGTGTTTGTGTATAAGTGTGTGTGTTTCCTAAATATCTGGCAAGTTTTGAAGCTTGAGGATAGAGCAATGAATCAGGTGGTCTCGGTCCCTTCTCTCCTCGTTACAGTCCAGTGAATCAGAGTCCCATAAAGATAAGAAAAATTTGTGATGAAAAAGAATGATGTGTCTTAGATACAATTAGAAAGTCTCTCATGGTCATAGGGATAGGGAAGGCTCCAGACTCCATAGATGAGTTGAAATTTGATGGATGAATAAGAAACACCTAGTTGAAGGGGGTATGTGGGTAAATAACATTCCAGGAATTCCAAGCATTCCGGAAAGAAGGACTAGTACAGATGAAGGCCAGTGGTGGAAGGACCATGGGAAAAAGGCTAGTTAGTGTGGCTGGACCACAAGAAGCAAGAGGAAGCAAATTGAGAAATGGGGCTAGAGAGGTGAACAGGGACAAGCCATGTAGGGTTAGGCATGTTAAGGATTTCACTCTTCCTTCCAAGAGCAATGAGAAGCCACTGAGTTTTAAGGTAAGGATGGAGACTGGGGGCGTGTGAAATGATCCCTTTTGCTCTTTGTAAAGATTACTCTGATGGAGAATGAACCAGACTGGATTGAATAGTGGCAGAGAGATCAGACTGGGGCCTAGATAAGAGATAGTGGTGGTTTGATCCAGAATGATGGAAATTATAGATATAGAAAGAAGTATACAAATTCACTAGTTCTAAGAGCCATTTGACTTTTGAGGGCTGATAATGGTCCAGCTGAGTCTTTCTGAGATACTTGCTCCAGGTAGAAATCATTAACATGGAAGAGAAAATGTTTGCATTAAATTTATTGGTAGTCACAGGATTCTATTCTAGAGGTTTGTTCAAATTCAAATTAACCCAGGCTTCACCAGACCTGAGTTGGGGTGAGATTTGGTCCTGGCTTGATCTTAGTAAAATATTCATGATTTAATGTATTTTTTCTAATCCTAAACTCTGATATTTTAATAAAATGTATATCAAAGATGTGTCAGTTCTTGTACACTGAGATGAGAGATGCTTAGGTGATGTTTTCCTTGCCTTTGAGATTTGTTAGCTTTCTTCATTCACCAGAATTTGAGAACTGAATTGGGAGGTTTCAGATTAAGCATGGTATCCAAATGCAGCATTTGTTTTGGACTCTCCCTCATGTTTAACATCACTAAATGTCAGAAAAAGGATTAAACAGCATTTCCAAATAAAAACCAAGAGAATGGGGAGGGGAATGACTGAATACAAAAGAGACCAACAAAATTTTGAGGTATGGAAAGCAGATGGATGAAAACTGCTTTGGGTTTTCATTTTCTTTCTGCTTGGTTAAAACCTACAGCCAACAATAAGAAGGATAATTTGTACCACAAAACCCCAGACAGGCTCAGATACCGGTGGCACTAGATTCCTCTAAAGGTGGGGCTGATGGGAGGGTTAGCTGAAAATGGAACCCCTCCCTCTAGGCGAGCGGCCAGGCAGGTACCCTTCCTCTGCTCTGTGCAGATGGGAGTTTACTGCCTAGAGAGGATGAACTGGGGAGCTCCCAGACTGTGGGACAAGTCAACAGATACTTGGCAATACTTGCCATTGTCACAGCTTGGCAGGAGTTTGTTCCTGGCATCTAGTGGGTAGCTTCTGTTAAATATTCCACAATACTCAGGGCAGTCACCACAACAAAGGACTATCTGACCCAAAATGCCAATAGTGCTGAGCCTGGTGGGCTGCGATCCATGGTGTTGCAGAGTCAGACATGACTGAGTGACTACCACTAACCCTTTGACGAATTCTGAGTTAAGTGCAAATTGGGGGTGAGAGTCCCTGCCTTCCCACCCAACACAGACATGTGCATGCACAGGCAGTTTAGGAGATGGGAGGATATTTCTATTAGGAAGTTGACCAGCAAGGAGAAGGATATTAACATCTGTAAATCTCCCAGCATTCCAGGTCTCTGCCATTCACCCACTGTGAGTTCCCTCCACTCTCCAAGAATTTTTTATTCATTTTTTTTGACTGTCTTAAATGCCAACAGAGAGCCACAAGTCTCCGGATAGTTGAGGACAGTCTCATAATGAAAAATGGTGAGAAAAATGGAGGGGGAAAAAAGGAGAAAAATAGAGAACACATGAAACAGAAGTAAACAAAAATAACTTGATTATATTACTTCTAGAGAGATAAGAGATTCTGTTGCACTTCTTAAGCTAGAACAGATGCTGTTAACAAGAGAGGTATATTGAGAAAACGAAGTTATTGGAAAGTTAAAATATGAGAGTGGAAATAAAAATGAAGTGTTGAAAGTACAGTTGAGGAAGCTTAGCAGGTGGAACAGAAAGACCAAGAGATGGGGAATAAAGAGAGCAATGGAGGAAAACCCAGGGGTTCAACATCCAGCTAATAGGGATTCTAAAAAGAACAAGGAAGGAAGGAAACCAGAAGAGAAAAAGCACAAGAAAATTTCCCCAAAGGGTATGCGTTTCCAGAATAAAGGGTCTGCTGTCTAGCCAGTACTAGAGATGCAAACCATAAACCAGCAATAGCAGAAAGTCTATTTTCTAAAGTAGATTTTAGAAATCCATAAAATCGAAATTCAGTTTATTTATTTAGTATTTTTGGTTGTGCTGGGTCTTTGTTGATGTACACAGGCTTTATCTGGTTGCCACAGTGGGGGCTCCGCTGGATTGTGGCGTGCAGGCTTCTCACTGCAGTGGCTTCTCTTGTTGCAGGGCATTGGCTCTAGGTGCCCGGGCATCAGAAGTTGTGGCTCGCAGGCCCTAGAGCACATGGACTCAAGCAGCTGTGATGTATGGACTTCAGCTGCTCCACGCCATGTGGAAATCTCCCAGGCCAGGGATTGAACCTGTGTCCCCTGCATTGGCAGGTGGACTCCCATCCATTGTACCATCAGGGAAGTCCCAGAAAATCTTATGAGCTATCAGAAAAAGAAATCACTTATGAGGGGCACTAGGCTTTTTAACAGAAACGCTGCAAGTTAGAAGCTGATGGAGCATTGCCTTCAACATTTTGAGGGAAAATGATATCCACTTAGAAGTCCATGTTCTGTGGAACTTCAGGCACAGGTAAAGGTAGATTGAAGACAGTTTTAAACTTACATGACTGAAGGAGTTTGCCTCCTATATACCTTGTCTTGAACTTCCCAGGTGGCTCAGTGGTAAAGAATCTGCTTGCCAGTGCAGGAGATGAAAGAGGCACAGGTTTGATCCCTGGATTGAGAAGGTCCCCTTGAGGAGGAAATGTCAACACACTCTAGTATTCTTGCCTGGAGAATTCCCTAGACAGAGGAGTCTGGAGGGCTACGGTCCATGGGGTTGCACAGAGTCGGACACGACTGAGCAGCTGAGCACACGCACATGCATACCTTGTCTTAGCAGTATGGGAGGGAGGGGATCCATCAAAAAGAAATATAGATTAAGAGGAAGAAAGACCTGAGACATGGGATTGTGCCAGAGACGCAGAGTAAAAGAAGAAGGTTATGCCTGATTTAAAGTGTGCATCAGGGCCTCAGTGTTTGGGCAGACTGTAGCGGGAGGATGGAACGCTCCAAGGATTATTTTTTCCATTTCCATTTTAAAAAATTATTTCTAATTGTAGGGTAATTAGTTTTCAGTATTCTGATGGTTTTTGCCATACACCAACATGAATCGGCCATAGATAACATATGTCCCCTCCCTCCTGTACCCACCTCCCAACTCCCTCCCCTTCCCACCCCTCTAGGCTGTCACAGAGCACTGGCTTTGGGTTCCCTGTGCCACACAGCAAACTCCCACTGGCTATGTATTTTACATATGGTGTATATTTCAATGCAAAAGAGGGATCTTTTTTAAGGAAAGCAGAGAAGTACTACATAATGTAATACCTCCAATCAGAGAAATTTAAGTTTTGTGGGAGTTTTCAGAATACACTGGTGAAAGTTACATAGAAAATTAAATAAATGGAAAATGAGGGAAAAACAAAGGAAAGGGGATGGACAAGAAAAAAAATCTATTCTGATTGTGCATTTAGAGAGCACCAGTTTTGTAATAGGCTTTGTTTTAAGTGTTTGTACATATTTACTTATTTAACCCTCACAGCAACTCCATGAAGTGGGTATTAATACTATTTTTATCTTGCAAATATGGAAAGTGATACATAAGGTTACATAGCTAGTATCTGTTGGAGGCAGAATTTGAACCTAGGCAGTTGGGGTTGATAATATAACAAAGTGAATACTGCATTGCTTTAATCAAAAGAGTGACATTACTATGTAAAGATAATGGTGGTGAAGAGAAATGGGAGGAGGTCATGTATCTGTTAAATCCTAATCTTTGATAGTAGGAAGTTGTCAATAATGTCCACAAAGAACAAGGAAACAAGAAATAGCAATGAAGAAGTTAACATAAAAATATGGAGGTTATGATCATAAGAAAGAGTTAAAAAGGGTTGGGAGTGGTTACTTGTGGGGAATGGGACTGAGGTAGGGGTGGGGTAACAAGCTGCTCTCTTTTCCTCTTAGCCTTATAGTTCGATCTGACCTTTTAAAATAATATGCAAATGTTAGCTTGATTAAAGATATGAGTCTAATAAAGATAAAAAGAATAAAGGAGTCCTTTAGCCTTGTGTTGGGTCACGCAGTTGGACTCTAAACTGCCGCATGGGAAAGGGTAGCTGTCCCCATCTAGGGCACTGCACCTTCCTTTTACACTCATGACTGCAGCCACCTGTGACTGGTTATGGGAAGGTTATAAAGGCCTCCAGAATGGCCTGTTTACTGCAAAAGATAAGCCCAAATCATGCTGAGTCAATTTGAAATACTGGACTGCTATTCATGCGTTATTTCAATTAAAGGAAGGTATCTTCTTGGCTTGCGTGTTCTCAGTCACTCAGTTGTGTCTGACCCATTGTGACCCCATGGATCGATCGTAGCCCACCAGGCTCGTCTGTCCACAGGATTTCTCAGGCAAGAATACTGGAGTGGGTCGCCATTTCCTCCTCCAGGGCATCTTCTCGTCCCAGGGATTGAACCCATGTCACTTGCATCTCCTGCGTTGATAGGTGGATTCTTTACCACCTGGGCATCACCTGTGAAGCCCTTATTCTTGGCTTGAATGTGTTTCATTAGACAACTTCTGTGTTAAATTTGCGGGGCTGTTGCCATTTTGGGATTGAGTCAGACTTGATTAACTCAGCAGTTGGGGGGACACTCAGGTGGTATTTCTCTTTTATGAGTGTTGTCTCCGGCAGTTTTTTTACTTTTTGTTCCTTATGCACCAAAAGAGAAAAAGTCATTGTTAATCAACAAAAGCAGTGGAATACATTGACTTTTCTCTTGTCCTTTTGGAAGAAGGGAGAGGAGATGTTCATATCTCAGTAGTAATTCTTGTTTTTCTGTTGAGGTCTCAATTGTATTCTTCTCCTATGGACTGGAGAATGATTTGAATGAGAGCCATAGAAGGAACGGCCTCAGCCAGGGATTGAGAGGCAGGCCAAAAGCTCCCATGAATTTGCAGCTCCATTACAGATGCACCATGCTGGGAGGGAGCGCTCGCTTTCTTGTTGCCAGGAAGTCTTCTGAGCTTCATTCAACCATATGGTATCTTGAAAACTCCTTTCCTCTTATTTTTTAAAAAAGTTGTTGATTTCTTTACTGATGCCTCTAACATAAAGGCAATGTTGTGACCGAGGAACAATAGTTTTAAATATTAAACAACACATAGGGATACGTTTTGTGAGGCTTTTATGGAGGCTGCATGTTTAGACCCTTTGGAATGAAAGTTGGGAGGGGGATGGGTGCTCCATATCTGTGTTAGTTGGACAAGGATTTGGGGAGAAGCTGCGGTTTGAAGGGGTCTTTTAATTTGTATCAATTTCTGGTAGGGACAGAGAACTCGTGTCCATTATACCTCCAAAGAGAGCTTTGCTTCTCAAATAACTGCCCATCTGCAGAGCTATTATTTGAAAATAATAAACACCAAGAGAAGGTGTCATAGGCATCACCAACATTATCATTGTCACCGTCAGCTTCACATTTCCTTTTTAATGCATTTGATGGTTCATTGGCAATATTTTGTGATGACATCATGTTAGTGGTAATAAGGAATTTTTCTTATTGTGGTGGGAGTGTTGGGTTATGAAGTTACATTTAGGAAGGCAATTTAAATACAACACATATTCAGTGACTGCTAGCCACTACTAGGTCATGTTCCCATCCATAGACTAAATTGTTGCCTCTAGGATTTGTCCAGCAGCCGGTGGGTTCCACGAGGCTTAGTGTCAGAGAAAGCGCTAGCCGTGCCCAGATGAGTTTCTATAAGGCCTTGTAGAGGGCTTACAACTGAGCATTTCAGTTTTTTTAATTGTTATGTTAAAGCAATCATTTTGTTTATGTTCGTATGATTTCTTTGGTTAACTGGGGGCTACTATAACAAAATACCATATATTGGGTGACTTAAACAATATACATTTATTTCTCAGAGTCCAGGAGGTTGAGACATCCAAGATCAAAGTGCTGGCAGATTCAGTGTCTGGTGAGGGCCTCTTCTGACTTACAGTGGCTGCCATCTTGCCGTGTGCTCATATGGCCTTTTCTCTGTGTGTGTCTCGTGTATGGATGAGGAGAGAGAATTCTCTCTCTTTTTCTTCTTATAGGGCATTAATCCCACCATAGGGGCTCTACCCTCGTGACTAGGTCTAAACCTAGTTACCTCCCAAAGGCCCTACATTAGGGTTTCAATGTATGACTTTTGGGGAGACATAACACTCAGGCCACAACAATGTTCTAAATGTTTTTCTTCTAATGATGAAAAGGAGATTGTCTTCAAATATCAGCATGATGTCTAGTTAAAAGTATGGGCACAGAGCTTTAGCTGGCTGACTGACTGAGCCAATGGAAAAGGAGTGTGGATTCAGAGCGCAGAGAGAGTGTGCTTGTGTGGAAAACCAGTAGATTTTTACCTTCCCGTTATCTGAAAGCTCCTCAACATGAAATCGATAATAGGCATGAATGGGCTAAACTATTTTTAAGCCCAGGGACTGTTTGTGCCACAGGATAGTCCTCTTTTCATCAGTGTGATAATTATTAATATTAAAGAGCAGTTTTTTGTATGAAAAGGGCTTTGTTGGGTTAGTGAAAACCAAATGACTCTTTAGAGACTTAACCTCAAAAATAATGTGCTAATGCATTTGAATTCTAAACAGAGCTGGTTTAGCCTGGTCATATTATATTTCTGTGATTTATTGACCTTGTCAACAGTACATTTTCTAACATTGTGAAAACAATATTCTTTCTTTTTTTCTGTTCAATATTTCATCCTTTTTACCTGTTCTTTTTTGACAATATGGGATGGACCATCAAGAGAAGGGGTCATTTGTGACCCCTTCAGGACTCCTTTAGGAGCCGCATTTATTGCTTCTCTTTTTCAGGGAACAATTCTCAAATGTGGGGAGTGTGCATAAAACGCAGACAAGAGCCCGCTAGATTTCGATTCAGAACATAAGAAATGGAGCCCGTGAACTGGAATGTTTAATAAATACCACCGGTAATTATAGGGCTTCCCTGGTGGCTCAGTCGGTAAAGAATCCACCCATAATGCAGAAGACTGCCTGCAATGCAGGAGACCCGGGTTCTATCCCTGGACTGGGAAGATCCCCTGGAGAAGGAAATGGCGACCCACTCCAGTATTCTTGCCTGGCGTATTCCCTGGATGGAGGAGCCTGGCAGGCTACAGTTCATGGGGTTCCAAGAGTTGGACATGACTTAGTGACTAAACCACCAACACAACACAGGTAATTATGGTCAGATAGCTTGAACACTGGAGAAGGAAATGGCAACCCACTCCAGTGTTCTTGCCTGGAGAATCCCAGGGACGGCGGAGCCTGGTGGGCTGCCGTCTATGGGGTCGCACAGAGTCGGACAGGACTGAAGCGACTTAGCAGCAGCAGCAGCAGCAGCAGCTTGAACACCAAACTTTGGTGGGGGAGGGAAACAACAACAACAAAAAAGCAAAAAGGAAAAAAAAAAAGCAAACACCAAACCCTCTCTAATATCAAAACTTGTCCCATATTTTAAACCCTTAAAGTCTGTATGCTCTTCGAAGCTTTGCCTTGATGTCTAGTGAGTGGGCTGAAGACCTAGGCTCAGCGCGAGTCCTTCATACCCCACTGGCAGTATGTAATTTGAGAACCATTGATTAGGTATGAACCTGCACCAGTCCTGACTTCTCCATGTGACTGCAGTTTCTGTGGGAGCCCCAAGCCCTTCATGCCCGCTATGCAGAATGGCCACAGACTTTCAGGGTCCCCTAAAGGCTCCCTGGAGCCCATGCTTTTGTTCAAGAGCTTTCCTTCCAAGTAAAATGATCCCGAGGTATTCCCTTTGATTAGTGGGAACACCTGCTAAATTCCCTTCCCTGTTGAGCCTTTGACAAGAACATATTAATCCATTGGGGTTGAGGTCCCCTGAAGTTCCATGAGCAACTCCGACAGGAAGAGAACAATGATATGCTTAGGAGCCACCCCTTAACAATCCTCAGTGAAGCGTGCCTACCTGCTGCCTTCGTGCTCTCTGAAAGCCTGCCATGTGACATGGTAGATTTTTTTTGGATACTTCTGCAGGCTGGTCTTAAGATGAATGCTTATAGGAGGCTGTCAAGATGAACCTAATATTAGGCTATAAAGGCTGGTTGGGGTTATTTTAAATAAAGGTATTGGGATTGTTCAGAATAATGGAACTCTTAAGTGAAAAGTCAAAATAGCAAACACTGCTGGCTGCTGGAGCACACCACGCCATGAACCTTTCATGTGAAGTCACTGATTGGAAGACAGATGAATGTTTTGGGGGTGGATTATTATTATTATTTTTTTTAAAGAAGGTAGGTGGCACCAGGGATCTATTTTTATTCAAAAGGTTTGAGTAGTGCAATGAAATGGCTATGTGTTTGCAAGCAGGTCTTTCCTATTATTTGACAAGACGTGAATAATCGGAGGCAGAAGACGCAGTATTCCTGCCTCATTGCTGTGGCATTTCGCTGGCTGTGCTTTGTAATATTTGGGCAAGTTTGCCATTATCTTTGTGTCTCAGTTTTTCACTTATTTAACTTTGATTTAACGCCTCGTGGCATGATGGGATTTCCTTAATTGCTGGCAGATTGCTTTGTATGTTTGGATGTGCAAAGAGAAAGTAATCCAATTTATTAATTATGCATTGCAGTTAATATTCATTTAAAGCTGTCAAGTGATTAGCTGTAAGAGATGCATAAGAAAAGGACTGTTAAAACAGCAGCAATTGTTTCTGTAGATAGGGCCCATTGCTATTACAGTAATTCAGCTGGTAAAGAATCTGCCTATGCAATGTAGGAGACCCCAATTTGATCCCTGGGTCGGAAAGATCCCCTGGGGAAGGGATATGCTCCCCACTCCAGTATTCTTAGGCTTCCCAGGTGGCCCAGATGATAACGAATCCATCTGCAATGTGGCAGACCTAGGTTCGATCCCTGGGTTGGGAAAATCCCCTAAAGGAGGGCATGGCAACCCACTCCAGTATGATTGCCTGGAGAATCCCGTGGACAGAGGAGTGTGGCGGGTTATACAGTACCAGGGGTTGAAAAGAGTCAGACACGACAGAACAACTAAGCACACAGTACAGCTGTTCTGCCCGTAACCTTTCAAAGAAATGCACGGTTGTAGCTTTAAATCCTCCTAATTTAATGAAAATTGCGTCCTGGGTGGCAGACTTGTTTCTGTTCTTGCGTTTTTGGAAAGTGAAGGCTTTCATGCTGTGACTGTCTTCAAAAGAGTGGGTTCCATGTCCTGGGAATAGGGATCATGTTTCATGAGAAGAAGAAGAGTTAATCCACCCTATCTTCAAATTGTGACTGGCAAAGTCATGGGAAAGACACATATACTTCTGGGTCTCAGTTTCTCTCCCTATAAAATTGTATTATGTTTGTGTGTATTATGGTTGTGCAGAATATCCTCTTTGTCCAGCTCACTTCCCAGGAGGCTTTAGCATTGTGAGGGTTAGAAAAAGAACAAAAAGCAGATAGCTGGTAGCTTTGCAGTCTCTGCTCTAGATTCAGTGCTCTTGGTGTACATGAAACAGATGTCTCCTGAAGCTAGTGCAGGGAAAGAGGAAAGGAGAAAAGACAGGCTGGAGATTCTAAAACCTGCCAAAAGTCTAACTGACATTTTGTAGACAGACTCTTATGATATTACTTCTCTCTCTCATCACCAGTTCAGTTCAGTTCAGTGGCTCAGTCGTGTCCGACTCTTTGCGACCCCATGAATCACGGCACGCCAGGCCTCCCTATCCATCACCAACTCCCGGAGTTCACTCAAACTCATGTCCATCAAGTCGGTGATGCCATCCAGCCATCTCATTCTCTGTCATCCCCTTCTCCTCCCGCCCCCAATCCCTCCCAGCATCAGACTCTTTTCCAGTGAGTCAACCCGTCGCATGAGGTGGCCAAAGTATTGGAGTTTCAGCTTTAGCATCAGTCCTTCCAATGAACACCCAGGATTGATCTCCTTTAGAATGGACTGGTTGGATCTCCTTGCAGTCCAAGGGACTCTCAAGAGTCTTCTCCAGCACCACAGTTCAAAAGCATCAATTCTTCGGCGATCAGCTTTCTTCACAGTCCAACTCTCACATCCATAGCTTTCTTTTAATTTATCTCCCTTTTATAGACTTTTTACTAGTTCTGTTTTTTACTTTCCAAAGGCTCTTAGAGGTCCTTGGTACCACCAGCATCTGGATTTCTTCTCACCTTTTTGTCTTCTCTGCTTTCTTGATCCAGCTTTAAAATTTCTTTCCATGTCCACTTCCAGGAACACAATCCAGTGTCCATAACCCCAAGTATCTTGTACCCAGTATATTGAGGCCTCCACTGTAGTCAGCACTTCTTCAGGCAGTGGTGAGATGATCCTCTCAACCTAATTCAGGTTCTGTCAGAATAAATCTTTCACCCAAATAGTGCTAAGTCATTCCACGTTCCCCTCAGAAAAGAGGGAAGGGATTGAGAGCAGGTTCGGGAATGCTGTGAGCAGAAGTTGCTTAAGAGACTCAACATGATTTCAGAGGGGTCCTCTAAGGAGGTGGGTGTTTGGGAAAGTTGGTTTCACATTGCTTCTCTCCATTCTCTGAATTCTCCATCCTGGTCAGCAGGTTGTGCAGATGTATCGGCTGCCTTGTAAATGGATCACAGATACAGCAGAGTGAAAAGTGTAGATGATTGTATAAATCCACTATCACCATTAGAAAAATAGCTTAGAATGTGCATCCTTGAAAAAGGAAGGCAAGCCCTTGATTGTATGGAATTACAGTTACGTGCACAGCAGCGTTAGAGAGACATGCCTAGAGAGACAGCGTGGCATCCAGTCACATCACTTCATGACAAATAGATAGGGAAAAAGTAGAAGCAGCAACAGATTTTATTTTCTTGGTTTCCAAAATCACTTCAGATGGTGCCTGCAGCCATGAAATTAAAAGACGCTTGCTCCTTGGAAGTAAAGCCATGACAAACTGAGACAGCATGTTTTTTTCAACTCAATTAAAAAAATTTATTTATTTATTTTTTGTTGTGCTGGATCTTTGTTACTGCACAGGTTTTTCTCTAGATGTGACGAGTGGGGGTTACTTTATAGTTGTGATACACGGGCTTCTCATTGCAGTGGCTTCTTTTGTTGTGGAGCACGGGCTCTAGGGTGCCCAGGCTTCAGTAGTTGCGGCTCCTGGGCTCTGGAGCACAGGCTCAATAGTTGTGGCACACGGGGTTAGTTGCTCTGTGGTATGTGGGATCTTCCCAGGCCAGGGATCGAAGCTATGTCTCCTGCCTTGGCAGGCGGATTCTTTACCACTGAGCCACCAGGGAAGCCCATAAACATATAATATTATATAAATATTCATAAGCACATAAAACAGATTTTTTGAGCCATGCAGACTCTGGTAACATCTACATGGTTTGTATTTCCTTGGTGTGGCACTTGCTATTAGTTGCCTACTTACATGTCCCCTTTCTTTCTTGCAAGCAGAATCTGATTTTGCACAGGGCAGCAGTGGACATTGTTAAAAACTCAATTCCTAATCCCTAAAGGTGGCCATGGGACTCAGTTCTGAGCAAAAAGAGGGTAAGTAGAAGCCTGTGGTGCTGTGATTTCACTTTCCTCTCTCCTTTTGCCTGGAATGCAGTTGATGGTGAGAGGTATGGCAGCCATCTTGTGAACAGCAGAAGAAATCCATACATAAGGAATGTGGAGCAGCAGTAATCAAAGACTCACAGCTAAATGTCACCATAACTGAAATGCCTATAATTGATTAAAAGACATTATAGCTTATGCATATATTTTACAACTTCTTTACATGCTTTTAGAAAGAGTTATGTATACATCTGTATACCCATAAATCATAAATATTTTGTGTGAGTCAATATGCCTGTAGTAAGAGATTGAGGATTTCCTGTGGAACTGACTTGACAGTTGTTGATACAAGTTCAGTCAGGGGACTGAAGCTTAATTCCTGAGACCCAGAGACCAATGAGGAAGCATACAGGTCACCAGTCTGGCTTTGGGGCACAAGGATTAAGATCTCAAAGGAAGTAAGGGTAACAAACAGGAAGTCAGGTCAGACTCTTAGGGGTTCAGAATGAGTTGTTACACCAAGGTCAGGAACTTCTGAGGTAGACGTTAAAGACAGGGAGAACTTCACAGATTACGACCAGAGTCTAGTGTCTTAGAGTGGACGCTAGGCTGTATTTCTGGTGCCGTTTCCTCCACTAGAATCTCTCCAACTTGCTTTTCCTATTAGTGCCACTATAGGCCCGGGGAGTGCTGAAAAATGACTGGTGTCAGTGGGCACTGACATTTCTGTTACACTTCTGGTGATCAGAAGATTTTTTTCTATAGACTAGCTTCTGGCTCGGGAGAAGGAAATGGCACCCCACTCCAGTACTCTTGCCTGGAGAATCCCGTGGACGGAGGAGCCTGGTAGGCTGCAGTCCATGGGGTCGCGAAGAGTCGGACACGACTGAGCGACTTCACTTTCACTTTTCACTTTCATGCATTGGAGAAGGAAATGGCAACCCACTCCAGTGTTCTTGCCTGGAGAATCCCAGGGACGGAGGAGCCTGGTGGGCTGCCGTCTCTGGGGTCGCACAGAGTTGGACACGACTGAAGTGACTTGGCAGCAGCAGCAGCAGCAGCTACTGGCTTTGTATGTTTTCAAAACTTGTTTCTCCTCCAGCCTACGTGCTTCCAGTGCTGGCCACCGTGAGGCACCTAGGATGCTAAGATGTGTTCACATCTTTTGGCCTCGCCTCTTCATTATTTGACAGTGGATGAGTCAGCGCAGGGAATGGTGGGAATATTCCTGAAGACCACATCTACCATGGGACAGCCAGCAGTACCTTAACTATACCTGGAAACAATCATAAACCTTATTAATACATCCTGTGATGCCCCAAACCAAATGTATCCTAATGCAACTTCCTTTTATCCAGACCCCAAAATGTCCAGGGCAATTCCAGTGCTACCTAAAGGGAGATAGAGTATGATGAATGAGAAACTGTGGTTGAGATAATGGTTTTAACCAATTGCTGTTGAAATAACTTATTTAAGCAAAATTAAACAAACAAATAAATGACAATGTAGGTGCACTGTTAGGAACCTACCTAGAGTATAAGAAAGGCCCTGTGCCCTCAGAAAGGGTCCTGAAGCTGCAGCTTCTTTAGCTTTATGGTAAACCCATCTATGTGCATTTCTTTAAAGAGATGTGCATGTGGCATGCATGAACACCATTTGGACTGTTTTGTATCCTGCCAGACAATTTAAGGGCAATAACTTTTTAGCAACTTAAATTATGTTTTGCTTAATCACTCAGTTGTGTCTGACTCTTTGCAACCCTGGGACTGAAGCCAGCCAGGCTCCTCTGTCCATGGAATTTTTCAGACGAGAATGCTGAAGTTGCCTTTTCCTCCTCCGGGGGTCTTTCCGACCTAGGGATTGAACCCACGTCTCCTGTGTCTCCTGCATTGCAGGCAGATTCTTACTTGTTGAGCCATGGGGGAAGCCCCAAATAATGTTTAGTTTGCTTTGAAATTAGGTGATCCATGCTGTTGTTAAAAACAAAAAAAGAAAATTTTAAAAAATTACTGTTAAATTTGCAGTTATTTTACTATGTGGGGATTTTGTATTTTCTTTCAGATATTCTCCTTGTTGAATATATATATATACACATATAAATATATATATATTTCTATTTTCTCATCTGCAAAAGGGGACAACTTCAATATGTTATTTTGAAGATTAGTTATATGATGTGCTTTCTTTCAGTTCAGTTCAGTTCAGTCGCTCAGTCGTGTCCAACCTTTTGTGACCCCATGAATCACAGCACGCCAGGCCTCCCTATCCATCACCAACTCCCGGAGTTCACTCAAACTCATGTCCATCGAGTCGGTGATGCCATCCAGCCATCTCATTCTCTGTTGGCCCTTCTCCTCCCGCCCCCAATCCCTCTCAGCATCAGAGTCTTTTCCAGTGAGTCAACTCATCACATGAGGTGGCCAAAGTATTGGAGTTTCAGCTTTAGCATCAGTCCTTCCAAGGAACACCCAGGATTGATCTCCTTTAGAATGGACTGGTTGGATCTCCTTGCAGTCCAAGGGACTCTCCAGACATCTTGGAATGTGAAGTCAAGTGGGCCTTAGAGAGCATCATTACGAACAAAGCTAGTGGAGGTGATGGAATTCCAGTGGAGCTATTTCAAATCCTGAAAGATAATGCTGTGAAAGTGCTGCACTCAATATGCCAGCAAATTTGGAAAACTCAGCAGTGGCCACAGGACTGGAAAAGATCAGTCTTCATTCCAATCCCAAAGAAAGGGGACACTTGCACTCATCTCACATGCTAGTAAAGTCATGCTCAAAATTCTCCAAGCCAGGCTTTAGCAATATGTGAACTGTGCTTTCTTACATATTGTTCCGTTCCGTTCAGTCACTCAGTCGTGTCCAACTCTTTGCGACCCCGTGGACTGTAGCCTACCAGGCTTCTCCGTCCATGGGATTCTCCAGGCAAGAATACTGGAGTGGGTTACCATTTCCTTCTCCAGGGGATCTTCCCGACCCAGGGATCGAACCCGGGTCTCCCGCATTGGAGGCAGACGCTTTAACCTCTGAGCCACCAGGGATTTTCTACATATTGTTAAATATCCCTAAAAAATGGTTACTCAAAAAAAGTTCTTTTATTTGTTATTTACTTTAGCTTCTCTGTGTCTTCGTTCCTGCGTGGGTTTTTCTCTAGTTGCAGTGAGTGGGGGCTATTTTTCATTGCATTGCGTGGGCTTCTCATTGCATTGGCTTCTCTTGTTGAGGAGAATGGGCTCTAGGGTATGAAAGCTTCAGGAGTTGCAGCATGTGGGTCGCAGGCTTTAGAGTGTGGGCTCAGTAGTGTGGCTCACAGACTTAGTTGCTCCGGGGCACGTGGGATCTTCCTGGATGGATCGAACCCGTGTTCCCTGCATTGGTCGGTGGATTTTTAGCCATTGGATCACCAGGGAAGTCCCTAAAACAGTTACTTTTAAAAATAACTGTGTAATATTCTAAAATTCTCTATTATTGAACATTTAGGTTATTTTAATGTTTTATATTATAAATAAGGTGCTAAACATCCTTCAACTTATATTTGTATATGCATTTTTTACTATGCACATAATAAATTCAAAGAAATTGAATTACTACAGCACATGACAAATGTAAAGAATTTTGTGAGTACGTGTTAGTTGCTCTCTAGAAAACCTTTATGAATTTATACATATATATTTTAATTAATTAAATATTTTATTTTTGGTTGCACTGTGTCTTTGTCCTGTGTGCAGGCTTTCTCTAGTTGTGGAGAGCGAGGGCTACACTTCAGTTGTGGTGCACGGGCATCTCATTGCCGTGGCTTCTCTTGTCATGGAGCACAGGCTCTAGGCACATGGGCTTCAGTAGTTGCAGCTTGAAGACTCTAGGGGCAGGCTCAGTAATTTTGGCACACGGGCTTAGTTGCTTCATGACATGTGGAATCTTTGAGGACCAGGGATTAAACCCATGTCTCCTGCATTGGCAGGCAAATTCTTACCGCTGTACCTCCAATGGAGTCCTGAATTTTTATTTTTTAAAGAAATGTGTGAGAATGCTTTCCTAAACCTTTGCCAGAAATATTTACTATTATAAAAAAATCTTTGGGATGGAATCTTTTGCTTTTATGCTCGTTTCTCTGCTTGTTGTGAGGGTGGATACTTTTTATATGCATTCTGGCTTTGTGTTTCTTTTGCAAATTGTCAGTTCATATCCTTCAGTTCAGTTCAGTTCAGTCGCTCAGTCGTGTCCGACTCTTTGCGACCCCATGAATCACAGCACGCCAGGCCTCCCTGTCCATCACCAACTCCTGGAGTTCATATCCTTAGGCAAGGGTTTTTAATTAGATAATTTTTAATTTTTTTTTTGTGAAGTTGCTCAGTCATGTATGACTTTTTGCGATCCCGTGGACTGTAGCCTACTAGGCTCCTCTGTCCATGGAATTTTCCAGGCAAGAATACGGGAGTGGGTTGCCATTTCCTTCTCCAGGAGAATGTTCCTGACCCAGGGATCGAACCCAGGTCTCCCGCATTGTGGGCAGATGCTTTACCATCTGAGCCACCAGGGAAGGCAATGCATTTCCCCAGATGCCTAGAGCTTATCATCATCATCATCATCACTGTTATTTTGTGTTTTCCCTTGTCTGCTCTTTCTCTGGCTTTTCTTCCTCTCCCTAAATAAAGGAATGTTCCCAAGAGCTGTTCTTAACCCCCATTTTTATTTGTCTGTTAAGACTGAGCCATATGAAATGACAATTTTTAGAAGGTTGAAAAATGGCCAAATACCAGCAATTTTATATAGTTAAACCTGGTCTATTTCTTTTGACAATCTGCTTCAGTCTCCTTCTATCCATCCATCTTCCATCTGTCCATCCATCTATCCAACAGGTATTTATTAACTCACTCCTGAATCATCGTTAGCTCTGACCTTTCTCCTGAGCTCCAGTTTTTGTATTTTATGAGCTGGCAAATCAGGTACACTGGCCCTGTAATACTCTTCACACCTTCTGTGTGCCTGTTATATCTACCTTGGTTCCGAATCTCATTTAGCGTGTCTTAGTGTGCCTGGCGGAGAAGGCAATGGCAAGCCACTCCAGTACTCTTGCCTAGAAAATCCCATGGACGGAGGAGCCTGGTAGGCTGCAGTCCATGGGGTCGCTACGAGTCAGACATGACTGAGCGACTTCACTTTCCCTTTTCACTTTCACACATTGGAGAAGGAAATGGCAACCCACTCCAGTGTTCTTGCCTGGAGAATCCCAGGGACGGGGGAGCCTGATGGGCTGCCGTCTATGGGGTCACACAGAGTCGGACACGACTGAAGTGACTTAGCAGCAGCAGCAGCAGCAGTGTGCCTAGGCTGCTATAAAGACACACTATAAACTGGATGGCTCATAAAACAACAGGCATTCCCTTTTCACAGTTCTAGAGGCTGGAGTCCAGGATCATGGCACCAGCAGATTTGTGTCTGGTAAAGGACTTGCTTTCTCATAGATGATGCCTTCTCACTGTGTCCTCACATGGTGGAAGGGGCAAGATAGCTGTCTGGAGTCTCTTTTTTAGGGACACTGATCCCATTCATTAGGCTTCCCCCTGATGATCTTAGCATCTTCCAAAGGCCTCACCTCTCAATACTCATCGTGGGGATTAGGACTTCAGCATATGAATTTGGAGAGAACACGATACTCAAACCTTAGCAATGCTAGTGTTTTCTCTTGTGCAGTCTTCTCTTCCTTCTCTTGTCTTCACTGTACATTTCCGTACGTTCAAATTTCTTTCCTTCTTTCAAGGGTCATTTTAAATATAGTGCCTCTGCCCCCATTCTTCACTGCTGCTGCTGCTAAGTCACTTCAGTCATGTCCGACTCTGTGCAACCCCATAGACGGAAGCCCACCAGGCTCCCCCGTCCCTGGGATTCTCCAGGCAAGAACACTGGAGTGGGTTGCCATTTCCTTCTCCACCATTCTTCACTACAACCTCAGAAATTCCATGTCTAATATCCTTTTACATGCACATCTTTTCTGGAACTTTTTATCCTCCTACCATCTGGTTGTTTCTATATTTTCTTTCCTATTGAGATATCATTTATATAGAGTAAATGAAAAAAATCTTAGTTGTACAACGTAGTGAATTTTTACACATGCATATTCCTCGCAGCAACCACTCAGATCAAGACAGAACATTTCATCACCTCAAGTTCTCTTATGGTCTTTCCCAGTTAATGACTACTGCCAGCTACCAAAGGTGATCTGCTCTGGTTTCAGTCATCATAGACTAATTTTAATGTCCTTGAACTTCTAATTAGTGGCATCAGATACTATGTATACTTTTCTGTCTGGCTACCTCTGCTCAAGATACTGCTTTTGAATTTTATCCATGCTATTGTGTCTATCAGTTGTTTGTTCCCTTTTTTTTATTGCTGTGTAGAATTCCATTGTATAACAGTTTGTTTATGCATTCCCCTGTTGGCAAACTTCGGTTGTTTCCAGTTTTTCACAATTATAAGTAAAGATACTATAAATATTCTTGAACAAATTCCTTTTTCTCATGCATGTATACCTAGGAATGGATAGCTGGATCGTACTGAACTGAACTGAACTGAGGGTATGTATATGTTTAACATTGAAAGAAATCAACAAACAGTGTTCCAAAGGGGTTATTTGATTTTATATTTTTACCAGAAATATATGAGTTGATCTACATCCTTATCATCTTTTGATGCTGTACATTTTTTCCATTGTAGTGTATGTGTAGAGGTATCTCATTGTGATTTTAATAAAGCATGTGGTTTAATTCCATCATGAATAATGATATTGAACACATTTTCATATGAGCTTACTTGTGCACTTTGTTGCTTAGTCGTGTCTGACTCTTTGCAACCCCATGTAGCCCCCCAGGCTCTTCTGTTCATGGGATTCTCTAGGCAAGAATACTAGAGCGGGTTGCCATTCCCTTCTCCAGGGGATCTTCCTGACCCAGGGATCGAATTCGGGTCTCCTGCATTGTAGGAGGATTCTTTACCATCTGAACCACCAGGGAAGCCCACGTTTTCCTATACTTTTTGTTTATTTGGATATCATCTCTTGTAAAGTGCCTGTTCAGGTTTTTGCCCAGTGTCTTCATTACAGTAGTTTTATAATATCTCTTAAAGTCTGAAAGTTTAATCCCTCCAACATTGTTTCTCAAAATTGTCTTGACTATTTTGGATCCTTTGAATTTCCATATAAATTTCAGAATAAGCCTGTCAGTTTCTGGGGAAAAAAAAAGAAAGTGCCTGCTAGGATTTTGACTGGGACTCTACTGAACCTATAGGTCAATATGGGATAATTGATATCTTAACAATGCACTTGCTTAGGTCTTCTTTCATCTTCTCAGTGATGTTTTCAGTGTATAATTCTTACACGTATTTTGTTAAATTTATTCTTAGGAAAGTTATGACCAACCTAGATAGCATATTAAAAAGCAGAGACATTACTTTGCCAACCAAGGTCCGTCTGGTCAAGGCTATGGTTTTTCCCGTGGTCATGTATGGATGTGAGAGTTGGACTGTGAAGAAAGCTGATCGCCGAAGAATTGATGCTTTTGAACTGTGGTGCTGGAGAAGACTCTTGAGAGTCCCTTGGACTGCAAGGAGATCCAACCAGTCCATTCTAAAGGAGATCAATCCTGGGTGTTCATTGGAAGGACTGATGCTAAAGCTGAAACTCCAATACTTTGGCTACCTCATGCAAAGAGTTGACTCACTGTAAAAGACTCTGATGCTAGGAGGGATTGGGGGTGGGAGGAGAGGGGGACGACAAAGAATGAGATGGCTGGATGGCATCACCGACTCGATGGACATGAGTTTGAGTGAAGTCCGGGAGTTGGTGATGGACAGGGAGTCCTGGCGTGCTGTGATTCATGGGGTCGCAAAGGTCGGACACGACTGAGCGACTGAACTGAGCTGATCTGATTTTTTATGCCATTGTAAATGGTATTACTTTAAAAATTTTATCTTCTGAGTGTTGATTTCTAGAATATAGAAATGCAAATAGATTTTGTATTCTAATTTTGTATCTTCTCTCAATTCACTAATTGTTATAGTTGTTTGTAAATACTTTCTTTTGGGTTTTCTAGGATATAATTAAGTCATATGCTAATAAATATGTTTTCCTTTCTAATATTTATGCCTTTTATTTTTAAAAATTTCTTGCCCTACTGCAAAATTTTTGTATATTTTTTATTTCTCCCCCCACTAAACTGTAAGCTACTTGAGGCAAGATTCTTTGAGGCAAAGACATGGTTGCTGCTGCTGCTGCTGCTAAGGCACTTCAGTCGTGTCCGACTCTGTGTGACCCCATAGACGGCAGCCCACCAGGCTCCCCCGTCCCTGGGATTCTCCAGGCAAGAACACTGGAGTGGGTTGCCATTTCCTTCTCCAACGTGTGAAAGTGGAAAGTGAAAGTGAAGTCGCTCAGTCGTGTCCGACCCTTAGCGACCCCATGGACTGCAGCCTACCAGGCTCCTCCATCCATGGGATTTTCTAGGCAATACTACTGGAGTGGCTTGCCATTGCCTTCTCTGAAAACATGGTACTTTAAGAGAATTTTGGTTGACTATTCAAATGACAATGGGGAAAACAATGAAATTAAAGCTATAATTTACTCTTCTATAGTAAACAACCACCAGCAAGGAAAAGGATGTTGGTTAAAACCCACTTTTGTGAGTTTGTACCTCTTGATTTGTAAGGGTTACTACAGGTAGTCTGAAGAATCTCCAGGTCATTCTGCCTGGTTTGTGGTTCCCATTTCTAGGATGTTTCTCAGAGGTTATATTCGTGTTGTTATACGACTCTTGCTAAGCATTTTGCGACTTCTAAAATAGCAGTGACTGCTTCTCCCCAGGATATCATGGAGCAGATGGATTCCTGGACTTCATTGCCTTCAGTCCCAATTCCCCAGGCTTCTGTTGGTGTAGGGAAAAAAAATCTGCATTTTCAATATTACTGGAGTGAAGCCTGGGAAATTTTCAGTTTCGAGCCTTTAAATTCCAGGAGCAATGTTATTTTTAGGTTTCTAGTATGCACTTGGAGTTTGTGAGTGAGCTTGAGGAGTGAGGATGAGAGTTCCTGTGAGTGGGCGGTGGTCTTTTCCCAGTACGCAGTGATTTTGCCCATTCTGAAGATTCATGGGATGGTGAAGTGGCAGCCTGGGACGTGAGATAACTCCAAGGGCTGGAGGAAAAACACTGATAGGACTTGGATACCCATCTTTGCATTTTGGTTGCAGTAGCCTTTTCTTTCATGCGTTCTGTTGTCCATGTGGCTGGAAAAGGATGTTTCTTCCATTGCATGATGAGTTTGTTTCTAAGGAACTAATTCTATTATTTCTTTTCAAGCAGCAAAAATGCTGTTAGAAATTTCAGCAGTAGGTTGATAAAATGTCTAAGGCAGTTTTGAGTTGATGCCACACAGACGCTCTGTGATCTTCTCCATACTGGTTGACATTTTAGTATCTGATTAGGCTCACACATTGATAAAGAACTAACCAGTATGTCTCCATACTGGTTGACATTTTAGTATCTGATTAGGCTCACACATTGATAAAGAACTAACTATATTCTTGCTGTTGAATAAATATGGATCACCTTGAAAAAGATAAGAATGATAGAAATAATAGAAAAAAAGAGAAAGAAAAGAATGCAGACCCTTGTAAATTTGGATTAATATAAATGTGGGGTGACTTTTTTCAAATAGTTGAAATTTTCAACTATTTGAAAAATATATTTGGTTCTCTTCAGCGTTTACAAGGGGCTTCCCAGGTGGTGCTAGTGGTAAAGAACCTGCCTGGCAATGCAGGAGACATAAGAGACACAGGTTTGATCCCTGGGTTGAGAAGATCCCCTGCAGGAGGGTATGGCAACGCCCTCTAGTATTCTTGCCTGGAGAATCCCGTGGACAAAGGAGCCTGGTGGGGTACAGCCCATGGGGTTGCACAGAGTCAGACATGACTGAAGCAACTTAGCATCCATGCATGCAAGCATTTACATACTGACATTAAAACAGTCTTCTGTAAATATTTATGATAGTTATTTATTTCTTTAATTGAAATGCAGTTGATAGACAATATTATGCTGGTTTCACTATACTACATAATGATTTGACATTTGCATACATTATGAAATGATCATCACGGTAAGTCTAGTAACCATCTGTAACCATACAGCGTAACAGATTTGTAATAGCCAGCAAAGTTATTCAAATATTATTGACCATATTCCTTACACTGTATATTGTACCCCCATGGCTTATTCATTCTATAACTGGAGGTTTTACCTTTTAATCCCTTTCCCCCTTTCCCTGCCTTTCATGCCCTCCCCTCTGGCAGATAGCTATTTGTTCTCTGTATCTGTGAGTCTCTTTTCATTTTGCTTTGTTTGCTTGTTTTGTTTTTCGGATTCTACATGTCAGTGAGGTCATATGGTATTTTGTGATTTTTTTCACTTAGCATAGTACCCTCTAGGTGTATCCATGTTGTTGCAAATGGCAACATTTCATCTCTTTTATGGCTGAGTAATATACTTCAAGGAGATCCAACCAGTCCATTCTGGAGGAGATCAATCCTGGATGTTCATTGGAGGGACTGATGCTAAAGCTGAAACTGCAATACTTTGGCCACCTCATGCAACAAGTTGACTCACTGGAAAAGACTCTGATGCTGGGAAAGGTTGGGGGCGGGAGGAGAAGGGGACGACAGAGAATGAGATGGCTGGATGGCATCACCGACTCTGTGGACATGAGTTTGAGTGTACTCCGGGAGTTGGTGATGGACAGGGAGGCCTGGCGTGCTGTGATTCATGGGGTCGCGGAGAGTCGGACACGACTGAGCGACTGAACTGAACTGAACTGACTGAATATTCCACTGTGTACTGTGCATGCATCTTCTTTATCCATTCATCCGTCAATAGATGTAAGCAACCTAGGTTGCACACATATCTTCATTACTATAAATGTTGCAGTGAACATTGGAGGTGCATATATCTTTTCAAGTTAATTCTTTTGTTTTTGTCAGGTAAATACCCAGAAGAGAAATTGCTAAATCATATGATAGTACTATTTTTAATTTTGGAGGGAACCTCCCTACTGTTTTCCACAGAGGCTATATCCATTTACAGTCCCACCAAAGTGCTTGAGGGTTCCCTTTTCTCCACATCATCATCAGTCTGTTTTGTTTGTTTATATTCTCATGGAATATAATTTTCTATTCCCTCACTTTCAGTCCACGTATGTCTGTAGATCTGAAGTGTGTCTCTTGAACACAGCATATATATGGGTCCTTTAAAAAAATTAATTCAGCCACTTTGTGTGTTTTGATTGGAGTATTTAATCTAGTACTTTCAAAGGAATTATGGATGCATGCATACTTACTGCCATTTTGTTAATTGTTTTCTTGTTTTTATTGTTCTTTTTTTGTTCCTTTCTTCTCCTTTTACTCTCTTCTCTTACAATTTGATGACTACCTTTGTATTATGTTTGGATTTCTTTCTTTTTTGTGTGGCTGTTTATCTATTTTAGATTTTTGGTTTGCAGTTGCTATGAGGTTCATTGGAGAAGGAAATGGCAACCCACTCCAGGACTCTTGCCTGGAAAATCCCATGGATGGAGGAGCCTGGTAGGCTACAGTCCATATATGACAACCTATATATATGAATTATTATCTTAGCTGATGATCTCTTAAGTATGAATGTATCATAATAGCCCTACATTTTACTCCTGTAGCCCCCCATTTAATGTGTTGGCATCATATTTTACATCTTTTTGTTTTGCTTATCCCTTTTATTACTAATTTCAGATATAGATCATTTTACTATTTTTGTCTTTTAACCTTCCTACTAGCTTTATAAGTGATTAAATATTACCTTTATTGTATATTTGCCTTTATCAGTGAGATTTTCCTTTCATAATTTTCATATTTATAGTTGTGGCATTTTTGTTTTGCACTTTGAGAAGTTCCTTTAAAACTTTTAAACTTGCAAAGCTAGTTCAGTGATGCTCAACTCTTTTAGTTCAGTTCAGTTCAGTTCAGTTGCTCAGTCGTGTCCGACTCTCTGTGACCCCATGAACCACAGTACGCCAGGCCTCCCTGTACATCACCAACTCCCGGAGTTCACTCAAACTCATGTCCACAGAGTCGGTGATGCCATCCAGCCATCTCATTCTCTGTCGTCCCCCTCTCCTCCCACCCCCAACCCCTCCTAGCATCAGAGTCTTTTCCAGTGAGTCAACTCGTCGCATGAGGTGGCCAAAGTATTGCAGTTTCAGCTTTAGCATCAGTCCTTCCAAGGAACACCCAGGATTGATCTCCTTTAGAATGGACTGGTTGGATCTCCTTGCAGAGTCTTCTCCAACATCACAGTTCAAAAGCATCAATTCTTCGGCGATCAGCTTTCTTCACAGTCCAACTCTCACATCCATACATGACCACGGGAAAAACCATAGCCTTGACTAGACGGACCTTGGTTGGCAAAGTAATGCCTCTGCTTTTTAATATACTATCAAGGTTGGTCATAACTTTCCTTCCAAGGAGTAAGTGTCTTTTAATTTCCTGGCTGCAATCAGCATCCACAGTGATTTTGTAGCCCCCCAAAATAAAGTCTGACACTGTTTCCACTGTTTTTCCATCTATTTCCCATGAAGCGATGGGACCAGATGCCATGATCTTTGTTTTCTGAATGTTGAGCTTCAAGCCAACCTTTTCACTCTCCTCTTTCACTTTCATCAAGAGGCTTTTCAGTTCCTCTTCACTTTCTGCTATAAGGGTGGTGTCACCTGCATATCTGAGGTTATTGATATTTCTCCCAGCAATCTTGATTCCAGCTTGTGCTTCTTCCAGCCCAGCGTTCCTCATGATGTACTCTGCATATAAGTTAAATAAGCAAGGTGACAATATACAGCCTTGATGTACTCCTTTTCCTATTTGGAACCAGTCTGTTGTTCCATGTACAGTTCTGACTGTTGCTTCCTGACCTGCATACAGGTTTCTCAAGAGGCAGGTCAGGTGATCTGGTATTCCTATCTCTTTCAGAATTTTCCACAGTTTATTGTGATCCACACAGTCAAAGGCTTTTAGCATTGCCTCAAATCTTAAGATAGCTTTGCTGGGTAAAGTAATTTTTGTTGTGTTTTTTTTCCCCTTTTTATTACTTTGGATATGTTATGTATGCTCTTCTGGCCTGCAGAGTTTCTGCTGAAAAGTCAGCTGATAGTCTTATAGGAGTTCCCTTGTATGTAAGTAATTGGTTTTCTCCTGTTGCTTTTAAGATTCTTTACCTTTAATTTTTGGCATTTTAATTTATTGTGTCTTGGTGTGCACCTCTTTGGGTTCACCTTGTTTGGGACTGTCCGTGCTTTCTAAACCTGGATGTCTGTTTTATTCCCCAAGTTTGGTAATTTTTCAGTTATTAGTTCTCCTGCTCCTCTCTCCCTCTCTTTTTTCCTTCTGGGACCTCTATAATGTGAATTTTAGTACGTGTGATGTTGTTCCAGAGGCCTCTTAAACTATCCTCATTTTTATTTTATTTTTTTATCCTCATTTTTAAAAACTATTTTTTCTTTTCTCTGTTCAGTTTTAGTGACTTCCATTACTCTGTTTTCCAGGTCACTGTTTTCCAAATCCACTTTTACATATCATCTAATCTACTGTTGATTCCTTCTAGGTTAATTTTTGATTTCTGTTATTGTGTTCTTAAGCTCTGCTTGTGTCTTCTTTATTGTTCCTAACTGTTGAAATTCTTGCTGTGTTTATCCATTCTTCTCCCAAGTGCGGTGAGCATCTTTAAAATAATTCACTTGAACTCTTTATTAGGTAAATTGTTTATTTCCATTTCATTTTGTTCCTTTTCTGAGGTTTCGTCTTATTTCATTGTTTGGGACATATTCCTTTGTCTCCTGATTTTTACCCAATTCTCTGTGTTTAATTCTAGATATTAGGCAGGTCAATTATGTTTCCAGATATTGGAGAAATGGCCTTATATAGGAGATGTCCTATGGGGCCCAGCAGGACACTTCTCTCTGGTCACCAGAGTTATTTGCTCTAGGGTTGCCCCCATGGGCTGTGTGTACCCTTCTGTAGTGGAGGGGCTGACTACTTTGGCTCACTGGTAGGCAGGGTTGGCTCCTGTCCTGGCTTTCTGTGAGGCCTAATGTGTGGCTGTGAGCCTCTGGTTGCACAGTAGGCTTCCTGTGTAGCCCTGGGAAGCCACCACCAGGTGGCTGCCTACCTGCTGAAGGGTGTGACTGTGTTCCCACAGGACTCTTTGAGCTGACCAGGAGGCCATGGGGCTGGTTCTGGGTCAGGGCCCGGGACAGGACCAGGTCACTGCATTGCTATGTAACTGTTATTAATAGAAAACTTCTCTTTGCTTCAAGGCAACTGGCACTTTGTCCAATCAGCTGAATTCCTACCACCCAGAAATAATTACTGTTTTTACTTATTTGTTATGAAATAATTATAATTATTTTCCATTTCATTGCTTATACCAGCTACTTGGAAATCTGCTTTTGTCATTTAATGTTCTGTGATATGGGTATATTTCCATGTCAAAAAATATAGAACTACATTATTTTAATGGGCTTCTTTCCTTGGTGGTTCAATGGTTAAAAAAAAAAAAAGCCACTTGCCAATGCAAGAGACCTGGGTTTGATCCCTGGGTTGGGAAGATCCCCTGGAGGAGGAGGTGGCAACCCACTTCAGTATTCTTGCCTGGGAAATCCCATGGACAGAAGGAGCCTGGTGGGCTACAGTCCATGGGGTCTCAAAAGAGTTGAGCACAACTTAGGGACTAAACAACAATAGAATTATTTTAATAGCTTTTTAGTGTTTTTTTTTTTTTTTTTTTGTGTGTGTATGAGTTTGTATGTATGTGTGCTTGTTTTTAAAATAATTTAATCAGTCCATTTTTTGATGGACAGCTTAAAAATTTTTTTTTTTTTTTACTATTGTAAACAACATTGGAATGGGCGTTGTTGTTCAGTTGCTCAGTTGCGTGTGACTCTCTGTGAACCTGTGAACTGCAGCTCTCCAGGCTTCCCGGTCCCTCGCTGGTTGCAGGAGCTTGCTCAAAGCTGTGTCTGTTGGTCAGTGATGCCATCCAACCATCTCATCCTCTGTCACCTCCTTCTCCTCCTGCCCTCAATCTTTCCCAGCATCAGGGTCTTTTCTAATGAGTCATCTCTTCATATTACGTGGCCAAAGTATTGGGGCTTGGGCTTCAGCATCAGTCCTTCAAATGAATATTCAGGGTTGATTTCCTTTAGGATTGACTAGTTTGATCTCCTTGCTACTCAGGGGTTTCTCAAGAGTCTTCTCCAGCAGCACAGTTCAAAAACATCAATTCTTCATCACTCAGCCTTCATTATGGTCCAGGTGTCATATCCATACATAACTGCTGGAAAAACAATAACTTTGACTCTAGGGCATATTTGTACATAAAATCTTGAGTATTTATCTGATTATTTCCTTATGATACAATCCTGGCAGGGGTATTCTAGGGCTCAATCTATGTATATTTTACCTTTAGATTCATTTTGCCACACTTAAATGTGGAAAATTTGAATTAATTTTTATTCTAATCTATATCATATTGGGAGTGTTTACCCACACCATTGCAAACATTATTGTGAATCTTAACCTGTTTATATTTCTAAATTTTTATATATTTATCTCTTTGTGGGGGTTATAAGCTGAATCAGTCAGAATCCAGTCAGAAAACCCTGTATCACACCAACTATTTCAGCTAGCAGAGATTTCACATGTGGAATTGATTCCACATGTATTGAAAATCTGAAAGTACAAAAAGGAAATGCAAATATCACCCAGAAGTAGTAACTGCAAGAAGCAGCAGGGAAGAGGTAGGAAGGTGAGACCTAGGAGGTTTGGGGAGGGCCCTGGAGCTGATGGGCTGGACCTGAGGAGGGAGAAGCCTGACTGGTGAGGTTGTGCAGCAGCTCGTGGTTTGACTGCCAGGAGGGTGTGGCCCAGCTGCTGGCATCCCGGGAGGCACCAGGTGGCAGGTGCTAGAACTGCAGAGAGAAACTGGGGACTGAGGCCAGCCTTGTATGGCTGTTGGTTTGATGGCCAACAGAAACTGGAAACCGGAAGGAAGTCCCTTCTTTTTCCACTTACCTTCCAGTCTCTCCCTAGTGCCTCGTATTAGCAGAAACTTCCAGGAAGCCGGCTGACAAGGGAGTTAGTGAAATCAATTTTGCAGAGTCCCACCCTCAACATCACTGAGCAGAAAAGAAAATGCTCGGCTTGGACCTAAGAGGCAATAAATCATAACCAGGGGTGTTGCTTTGCTGGGACAGCCATATCAGAGTACCAGGAATTGAGTGACTTTGAAAAACAGAAATTTATTGTATCACAGTTTTAGAGCCCAGAAATCAGAGATTAAAGTGTTTCTTATGAGTCATAGTGGATTAGCAGTCAACCATACTTCAGTACAACCACACTTTAATTTAACTAATTATATCTGCAATGACTTATTTGCAAATAAGGACACATTCTGAGACACTAGGATTTTAACATATGAAATTTGGGGGGCACAGAATTCAACACCAAACACCAATATATAAACTTCTTCAGAACAGGGTCCTTTTAGCCTTAAAATGCTATATTAATTCCTCTGCATTTTTCTAGTTCTGGGTACAAAGAATACATGTAATAATTGATAATAAGTAAATAAGTGCTCAATTAAGTGATGAACATTCATCAGGCTCTTAAATTTAAAGTCATCAGTGACATGACAAAATGAATGGACAGAAAGTTTTGCAACATTTTTTAACATTAATATGCAAAAGCAGCTAATCTTACTTAGTTAAACAATTCTTATATGTGGGGTTGTGTTCTTCCTGCTGTGATTTCATAGGCCTGTATTATGCTAGTAACTTATTTCTAACATGTTGGTTAGAGTTTCATTAAGTTCTGCTAAATACATGGAACATTGTCCTATCTGAGCAAAAGAGATAAACTTGATTCTAGCAATCGGATCAGCAATAACTCCTATCCTTAGGGATCTTATCAAGGAGTAGAGAGTTAGGACTAAGGCAACCCTACCATGAGGAAACTAGTGGTCAGTGTGCTGGGCTCGGTGGTTTGATGTGAAACCGTATGACTTACCTTGGCTGTTACTTTTATCCCTTCCTCACTTTCCTTTTGTGATGCTTCCTTTGCACTTAGAGTGTGGAGTGAGGGGACAGGAGGAGTCTCTACCCTTGAAACCCTGTCAGTTTAGTGAGGGAGACAGACAAGTGTTACACTTAATGTGTTGGAGCAGAATGAGATGGGCACTGGGGGAGACCATGTTCTATGGGAGGACCAGGGGCCTTGCTGCCTTTGATCCTTGGGTCCCAGCACAGGGCCTGGTGCCCAGTCAATATTTACGTGTTGAAACGGCTAGCACAGTCCTGCAAGTGTTTAGAAGAGACGTTACATTTGAACTTGGTGTTGAAGGAGAAGGAGAAGATGGTGATACGGGGGAGGAATTCCATTTACCTGCATCTTCTGTCTCTAAGATTCCTTCTCTAAGTATTTCTAAGATTTGAGTTATGGTGATGGGTGTGGCCATGACCTCCCTCTGTAGGGTGTTTCTAGGATAAACCTCTTTCCCCTAGGCCTCAGCACAGGACTGACTCAACCAGTCATAGGAGCTCTGGGCAGGGAGTCTAGGAAACTGGACTTCAGTCTCAGCTTCATCACTAACTCCGAAATCTTGAACAAGCCATTTAGCTACTTTGCTAAGTGTCTTTATGGATAATAAGCTAAATGATGTGGGTGATGCATTAAAATGGATTTAATACCAGATAGTTGTCAGGCATTATTGTGAATTAGGAGGTTCATCTTAACACTGATTTCGTATACGTGGAATACATGCAGATTACCTTCCAGGAGTTGTTGTGCAGTTGCCAAATCATGTCTGACTCTTCGTGTGCCCATGGATTGCAGCACACCAGACTTCTCTGTCCCTCACTATCTCCTGGAGTTTGCCCAAGATCCCTTCCAGGAGATGGGCATCAAAATGAGGGAGCAGAATCCCAGATCATTCTGTGATTGTGTGGGGTTGGTGAGTGATATCAGGTTAGTTGGGTAAGGATTCATGAAGGGTTTGTTTATTACTAATGGAGTGCTGAGAATGAGCTGCTGCCGTCATAGAAGTTAGGCCGAGCTGAGACCTGAAGGTAAGAGGAAAGAGAATTCTACAATGTGAGTGATAATGAGGTTGTATGTCCATTCATTTCCTAGCAAGTTACCTAGCAAGTTCCTACTGTGTGTCAAACAGGGATCAAGACAGACACAGTTGCTTCACTTTTGACATGTACTATTGAACAGGGAAATCGGGTTATTGTTCAGTGGCTCAGTTGTGTTCGACTCTATGTGACTCCATGGACTGCAGCACACCAGGCTTCCCTGTCCTTCACCATCTTCCAGAGCTTGTTCAAACTCATGTCCATTGAATTGGTGATTCCATCCAACCATCTCGTCCTCTGTCACCCCTTCTCCTGCCTTCAATCTTTCCCAGCATCAGGGTCTTTTCTAATGAGTCAGCTCTTTGCATCAGGTGGCCAAAGTATTGGAGCTTCAGTTTCAGCAACAGTCCTTCCGATGAATATTCAGGATTGATTTCCTTTAGGGAAATTGGGAGCTATACAAATAATTAAACAACTAATTAACTGTATTTATGATAATAAATGATAGCAAAAGTGCACTGTGCAATGATGTATAGTATCTGGACCTCTTCTGATGTGTGTTGAGAGGGCCAGGAGCTGAGATCTAAGAATGAGGAGGAGTTGGCCAGGTGAGAGAAACCGGTGCAGCAGGAGTTTCATATGTGAAACCTGAAATGAAAATGGGTGTCTTCAGGAACCAGAAGAAGGCTTGCAGCTTAGGGAAATGATTTTGGACTTCGTCCTTGGAGCCCTGGGGACGTGGGGCATGGTTGAGGTTTTGCAGTTTTGGCCTTCATTAGATAAATGTTGGTTATGCAGATGAAGAAAAGTGGACAGACATGAAAGGAATTTCAGAGGAAAGATTATTTGAATTGGGGACTGATTTTATGCAGAAGGGAGTGAAAGGAGTGAAATGGCTCGGTTGACTCTGGGTTTCTGGGTGGACAGTGAGGCCAACAACCAAAGGAGGTCCAGGCTTGGTGCCGGAGGATAGTTGCCTCAGATTGGATGCCATAGGTGTGTGCTCTTGTGAGATGTTTAAGTGGAGATGCCAAGGAGACATCCAAATGGTTCTCAGGATGGGGGTCTGTTTGGAGAGTCAGAGGTCTTTTGTGGAGTCAGAGGGCTTTAATGTATGATAGATTATAGTCGTAACCACCTCAGTGATGAGACTGTGAATAAAAGAGAGAAGAGGAAGGGGTCTATCTGATGGGAGTAGAAATAAAGTGAAAACCAGAAGGACAACAAAAGGCATTTACTTCAAACCTAAGATGAATCAATTCTTCCTTAATCAGATAGATTCTTGATTTAGGGGCTGCTATTGCTTATTTAACTTATATGCAGAGTACATCATGAGGAACACTGGGCTGGAAGAAGCACAAGCTGGAATCAAGATTGCTGGGAGAAATATCAATAATCTCAGATATGCAGATGACACTACCCTTATGGCAGAAAGTGAAGAGGAACTCAAAAGCCTCTTGATGAAAGTGAAAGAGGAGAGTGAAAAGGTTGGCTTGAAGCTCAACATTCAGAAAACAAAGATCATGGCATCTGGTCCCATCACTTCATGGGAAATAGATGGGGAAACAGTGTCAGACTTTACTTTTTTGGGCTCCAAAATCACTGCGGATGCTGATTGCAGCCATGAAATTAAAAGACGCTTACTCCTTGGAAGGAAAGTTATGACCAACATTGATAATATATTAAAAAGCAGAGACATTACTTTGCCAACCAAGGTCTGTCTAGTCAAGGCTATGGTTTTTCCCGTGGTCATGTATGGATGTGACAGTTGGACTGTGAAGAAGGCTGATCGCTGAAAAATTGATGCTTTTGAACTGTGGTGCTGGAGAAGACTCTTGAGAGTCCCTTGTACCGCAAGGAGATCCAACCAGTCCATTCGATCCTGGGTGTTCATTGGAGGGACTGATGCTGAAGCTGAAACTGCAATACTTTGGCCATCTCATGCGACAAGTTGACTCACTGGAAAAGACTCTGATGCTGGGAAAGGTTGGGGTCAGGAGAAGAAGGGGACGACCGAGAATGAGATGGCTGGATGGCATCACCAACTCTGTGGACATGGGTTTGAGTGAGCTCCGGGAGTTGGTGATGGACAGGGAGGCCTGGCGTGCTGTGATTCATGGGGTCGCAGAGAGTTGGACACGACTGAGCGACTGAACTGAACTGAACTGATTGCCTGGAGAATCCCAGGGACGGGGGAGGCCGTCTATGGGGTCACACAGAGTTGGACACGACTGAAGTGACTTAGCAGCAGCAGCAGCAGCGGCATGCTTTTCTGAGGAATCCCAGGTGACCCAATGGTAAAGAATCTGCCTGCCAATGCAGGAGATGCACGAGATGTGGGTTTGATCCCTGGGTCAGGACGATCCCCTGGAGGAGGGAATGGAAACCCACTGTAGTATTCTTGCCTGGGGAATCCCATGGGCAGAGGAACCTGGCAGGCTGCAGTCCATGGGGTCACAAAGAGTCATACATAACTGAGCGACTGAGCACACACGGACGTACTTTTCTGATCTGACTTAAATTTCCCTTCTTCCTTTGGGAGTGGTCTCCTGTGGAGATGACCCATGACATGAGCCTACTGGAAAGGGTGATTTATTATTTTAAAAAAATATTTATTTACTTAATTAAAGTATAGTTGAGTTACAATGTTGTATTAGTGTGAAGTGTACAGAAAAATGATTCAGTGATATGTAAATTATGATATATGTAGATTGTAAATACATATACATATATATTTATTTTTAGATTCTTTTCTATTATAGGTTTTTACGAGCTATTGAATATAGCTCCCTGTGGTAATCAGTAGGTTTTTGTTGTTTATTTTATATATAGTAGTACATATCTGTGAATCCCTAGTTCCTAATTTATCCCTTCCCCTCTTTCCTCTTTGGTAACCGTAAGTTTGTTTTGTATGTCTGTGTGTCGATTTTCGTTTTATAAATAGTTCATTTGCATCTTTTTTTTTAAGACTCCATATTTGTTTTTCCCTATCTGACTTGCTTCACTTAGTATGGTAATCTTTACGTCCATCCATGTTGCTGCAAATGGCATTATTTCATTCCTTTTTAAGGCTTAATAATATTCCATTCGGAGAAGGTGATGGCACCCCACTCCTGTACTCTTGCCTGGAAAATCCCATGGGTGGAGGAGCCTGGTGGGCTGCAGTCCATGGGGTCGTGAAGAGTCGGACATGACTGAGTGACTTCACTTTCACTTTTCACTTTCATGCATTGGAGAAGGAAATGGCAACCCACTCCAGTGTTCTCGCCTGAGGAATCCCAGGGACGGGGGAGCCTGGTGGGCTGCCGTCTATGGGGTCACACAGAGTTGGACATGACTGAAGCGACTTAGCAGCTTAGTATTCCATTATATATACATTATATGTACATACACGCACCACACCTTCTTTATCCATTCATGTGTCAATAGACACTTAGGTTGCTTTCACATCCTGGCTATTGTAAATAATGTTACTATGAACATTGGAGAGTATGTGTCTTTTTGAATTAGAGTTTTTGTCTTTTATGAATATATAGCCAGGAATGGAATTGCTGGATCATATGGTAGCTCTATGTTTAGTTTTTTGAGGAGCCTCCATCCTGTTTCCCATAGTGACTGTATGAATTTACATTCTCAACAACAGTATAGGAGGGTTCCCTTTTCTGGACAGGGGTTGGTTTATTTTCCCTTGAACTTTTTGTGTGGCTATAGTCTTTACATTTAACACTCTCAATTGAAACTGAAATCTTAGTCTCCCTCAGAACTGCATTTCTTAGCTGATGTGTTATAACAAAAGTATTTCATTTGGTCACTTTTTCCCCTGTCAAAATTGCTCTCAGAAAGTGCTTCCCTTTATATATGTCATTTTTGCTTTACTTGTCTAAGAACAGCAACAATTTGTATTTTTTTACGTCAAGTTTTCTTAGTTTTTACTTTTCTAGGAGTTCTGTCTGACTTGTATTTGTACATTTAATCAAAAATGGTACATTTAATTTGGCAATTGGAGCTTTTACTTAACAATTAGAAAATAATATGGATTATTTTTATGTAATATTAGAAAGTCACTATGATCTCACAGTCTTACCATCTCAGTTCTGTAGATTAACTCAGTTTATTCTAAAAATAGTATGTGATATAGATATATACATTTACTACTGCTTGAGTTTAAACTCCACAGAGGAAGGATTCTGGTTAGCTTTGTCCACTGTATATCTCAAGGTTGTAGAAAAACATCTGGCACATAGTCGGTGCTCAATAAATATTTGTTTAATGCAGATGACCCCTGAACAACATGGGGACTGTGATACCCACCATCCAAGCAATCCAAAATCCTCCTATAACTTTACAGTTGGCTGTCCAATTCATGGTTCACATCTGTGGACTCATCCAACTGCAGATCAAGTAAAACTATAGTATTTAGTGAAAAAACACCCACTTATAAGTGGACCTACACAGTCCAAACCCATGTTGTTCAAGGGTCCACTGTAATTGACAAGAGTGTGTGAGGAATAGATAAAGGGGTCTGAGGAACAGCAGCATCTTTGCTCCATCTATTCTTCCAAATTGGTGAGCATCTTTATGACCATTACTTTGTTGTGTGTGTGTGTGTGTGTGTATGTGCACTGTAACACCGTCAGTTTTTTATTTATTTATTTTTAACTTTTTATTTTGTATTGGAGTATTGCCAATTAACAATGTTGTGATTGTTTCAGGTGGACAATGAAGGGACTCAGGCATACATATACATATATACATCTTCCCCAAATTGTCCTCCCATCCAGGCTGCCACATAATATTGAGCAGAGTTCCCTGTGCTGCACAGTAGGACCTTGTTGGTTGTCCATTTTAAATATAGTGGAGTGTACATGTCAATCCCAAACTCCCTTTCTGTTTCCCCCATTCTTCCCTGCTGGTAACAATGAGTTATGACCATTACTTTGAACTCTCAGTCAGCACCTAGATCAGCACCTGACTGAATGCCTGACTCTCAGGCAGCAGCCCTTAAACTATGCAATAATAGACAGTCCTGTGGGACCACAAGCATAAACCCAGTTGGCTACCAGACCAGGTATTTTGGAGGTGTGCCTTGGGTGACAGTTACAGAGATCAGTGCTCTGGAAGAGCATCTAACCTCCTTTCTGGGAGACCTTGGTGAGCTGTAGGGAGGCAGTTGTTCAGCTGCTGAGTCATGTCTGACTCTTTGTGACCCCATGGCCTGCAGCACCCTAGGCCTCCCTGTCCTTCACCATCTCCTGCAGAGTGCTCAAAGTCCTGTCCATCGAGTCGGTGATGCCATATATCCCATCCTCTGCTTCCCCTTCTCCTCCTGTCCTCAGTCTTTCCCAGCATCAGGGTCTCTTCCAATGAGTTCGCTCTTCGCATCTGGTGGCCAAAGTATTGGAGCTTCAGCACTGGAAGGCATTAGCCCTTCCGATGAATATTCAGGGTTGATTTCCCTTAGGATTGACTGGTTGGATCTCCTTGCAGTCCAACGGACTCTCAAGAGTCTTCTCCAGCACCACAGGTCAAAAGCATCAATTCTTCACCCTTTTTTATGGTCCAATTCTTGTATCCAACAACTGGAAAAACCATAACTTTGATTATATGGACCTTTGTCGGCAAAGTGATGTCTCTGCTTTTTAATATGCTGTCTCATAGTGAGGCAGACAGAAAGTGAAAAGGTGGGGTCCCCCAGAATACATTCCTGAGCGCCCCTCTGTAGTTTCCAAGTGTGTGCCAACCTGAAACCTGCCTTTCAGGCTGAAGCTCCACAACAAGCAAATAGGCCTCTTTCACAGAGAGACTTGGGGGAGGGGGCGTATTTTGGTGTGCTGTCTGTGTGGTGTCCTGGGTGGGCAGCCTGCCAAGAACCGTCTCTCTGATTGTTTTAGTCCCATAAGACCATCGAGGACAGCCTCCCTGGTCACTAGAGTGATGTTCCAGGGACTCCCCTGGTTGGAAGCTGCAAAAACCAGGACACTTGGTGTAAAAGCTGGGACACTGGACATAAAAACCAGGGCTCCAGATATGTGTAAAATTTCCTCTCTGGGAGACAGTGCTGCTGTGGAGCGGTGGAGAGTGTTAAGAATAACACCTTCTAAAGAAAAAGAAAAAAATCAATCTGGCTTTACCTAGAGAGAGAGTGCTGAAACAGTGCCCACCGGTACCTCTGTTCTGGCCCTAGAGAGGATCCCAACAGGCCCCAGCCCCTCAGGCTGATGCTATAAGATTTACAAATGAATCTCTTTGACGTAAAGTCTGTTTATTTCTTGAACAGTTGCTTCTGCACTGGACCCTGGTGAGTGAGTCTGTGCCCTTAGAGAAGCCTTTCTCAGTTCACTACAGCACTTCAAGTCTCATGGATGTGAGCCCCGTTAATTTTCAAAGCCAAATATTTACGAGGCTCATCTCTCAGCAGTAGGTCTTATATATGGGGTATGAACCACTCTCTCCTCAGGGGGATGCTATGGCTTTGTGAGTTCCCTCACGATTGCAGGTCGCTGCCCTGGGGTGGGGTTTATGGCTCAGCCTTTCCTGCTCACTTTGATGTGGCTCCTTTCTTGTTTGTAGACATGAAGCCCCTGCACAGCTGGTTTTAAGGTCTTTTTTAGAGGAAATTCTTCTATATGTAGCTGTAGATTCCGTGTTTCCGGAGGAGGAGGTGAGTTCAGGATCTTCCTACGTCGCCATCTTTACTGGCCTCCCCTCCATATTATACTTGCTTCAGTCAGGAAATTCTTCCTGCTGTGGCATTGGGGGCCTAGGGATTGACTGAATTTTGTGAATTTTATACTTTTTTGTTGTTGTTGTTAAGAGTGTTTGGTTTGTTTTTGCTTTCTGATCCTTGTGGAGTTGCTACTCTTTATTGATTTATTTATTCAACTAACTTGTGCTAAGTTGCTTCGGTTGTATCCGACTCTAGGTGACCCTATGGACTATAGCCCACCAGGTTCCTCTATCTATGGGATTCTCCAGGCAAGAATACTTTAATGGGTTGCCATGCCCTCCTCCTCCAGGGGATCTTCCTAACTAAAGGAGCAGGTAGAAATTTCAGCCTAAAAATTTAGATATGTAAGAAGTAATACATGTTTATTTTAAAAGTTGAATTAAATTTGACTTGCAGATCTCATCTTCTGAGTGTAATCTTAGTCATTCTTGAGGCTCCTTTCCTTCTCAGGGTTGCACTGGAATTCTGGAGGCTTATGTCATGTATGGATGTGAGAGTTGGACTGTGAAGAAAGCTGATCGCCCTAGAATTGATGCTTTTGAACTGTGGTGCTGGAGAAGACTCTTGAGAGTCCCTTGGACTGCAAGGAGATCCAACCAATCCATTCTAAAGGAGCTCAATCCTGGGTGTTCATTGGAGGGACTGATGCTAAAACTGAAACTCCAATACTTTGGCCACCTCATGCGATGAGTTGACTCACTGGAAAAGACTCTGATGCTGGGAAGGATTGGGGGCGGGAGGAGAAGGGGATGACAGAGAATGAGATGGCTGGATGGCATCACCGACTCGATGGACATGAGTTTGAGTGAACTCTGGGAGTTGGTGATGGACAGGGAGGCCTGGCGTGCTGTGATTCGTGGGGTCACCAAGAGTCAGACACGACTGGACGACTGAACTGAACTGATGGCTAAAGCACTTGGTATACAGGCAGAAAGTCTCTAATTATAAAACAGTGGAACCTGGACCTGGGCACAGGGTCCAGTCTTCCAAGCTGTACTGCACATATGCTTAACCACATCCTCAGGACATTGTCATCTGGGGGTGGCCAGGTCCTCCTCTCTCTGTGTCTCCCAGCCCTGCCTAACTTGTGCTGACCAACCAGTGAACCTCAATACTTAACATAATAAATGGTTAGACTAGTTGGATCTCCTTGCAGTTCAAGGGATGCTCAAGAGTCTTCTCCAACACCATAGATGAAAAGCATCAGTTCTTTGGTGCTCAGCTTTCTTTATAGTCCAGCTCTCACATCCATACATGACTACTGGAAAAACCATAACTTTAACTAGATGGATTTTTGTTGTCAAAGTAATGTCTCTTTTTAATTGCTTTTTAATATGCTGTCTAGGTTGGCCATAGCTTTTCTTCCAAGGAGCAAGCATCTTTTAATTTCATGGCTGCAGTCACCATCTGCAGTGAGTTTGGAGCCCCCAAAAATAAAGCCTCTCACTGTTTCCATTATTTCCCCATCTATTTGCCATGAGGTGATGGGACCAGATACCATGATTTTAGTTTTTTGAATGTTGACTTTTAAGCCAACTTTTTCACTCTCCTCTTTCACTTTCATCAAGAGGCTCTTTAGTCCTTCTTCACTTTCTGCCATAAGGATGGTATCATATGCATATCTGAGGTTATTGATATTTCTCCTGGCAATCTTGATTCCAGCTTGTGCTTCATCCAACCTGGCGTTCCTCTTGATGTACTCTGCATATAGGTTAAATAATCAGGGTGACAATATACAGCCTTGACGTACTCCTTTCCCAGTTTGGAACCAGTCTGTTGTTCCATGTCCCGTTTTAACTGTTGCTTCTTGACCTGCATATAGATTTCTCAGGAGGCAGGCCAGGTGGTCTGGTATTCCCATCTGTTTAAGAATTTTTCCATAGGTTGTTGTGATCCACACAGTCAAAGGCTTTGGCATAGTCAATAAAGAAGAAGTAGATGTTTTGCTGGAACTCTTGTGCTTTTTCGATGATCCAGCAGATATTGGCAATTTGATCTCTGGTTCCTCTGCCTTTTCCAAATCCAGCTTGAACATCTGGAAGTTCATGGTTCATGTACTGTTGAAGCCTGGCTTAGAGAATTTTGAGCATTACTTTGCTAGCGTGAGAGATGAGTGCAGTTGTGCAGTAGTTTGATCATTCTTTGGCATTGCCTTTATTTGGGATTGGAGTGAAAACTGACCTTTTCCAGTCCTGTGGCCACTGCTGAGTTTATTGAGTGCAGCCCTTTCACAGCATCATGTTTTAGGATTTGAAATAGCTCAACTGGAATTCCATCACCTCCACTAGGTTTGTTCATAGTGATGCTTCCCAAGCCCATTTGACTTCACATTCCACAATGTCTGGCTATAGGTGAGTGATCACACCATCGTGGTTATCTGGTTCATGAAGATCTTTTTTGTATAGTTCTTCTGTGTATTCTTGCCACTTCTTCTTAATATCTTCTTCTTCTGTTAGGTCCATACCATTTCTGTCCTTTATATGCCCATCTTTGCATGAAATGCTCCCTTGGTATCTCTAATTTTCTTGAAGAGATCTCTTGTCTTTCCCATTCTGTTGTTTCTCTTTTCTTTGCATTGATCACTGAGGAAGGCTTTCTTATCTCTCCTTGCTATTCTTTGGAACTCTGCATTCAAATAGGTATATCTTTCCTTTTTTCCTTTGCCTTTTATGTCTCTTCTTTTCTCAGCTGTTTTAAGGCCATCTCAGACAGCCATTTTTCCTTTTTTGCATTTCTTTTTCTTGGGGATGGTCTTGATCCCTGCCTCCTGTACAATGTCACAACCTCCATCCATATTTCTTCAGTCACTGTTTATCAGTTCTAATCCCTTGAATCTACTTGTCACTTCTACTGTAATCGTAAGGGATTTGATGTAGGTCATACCTGAATGGTCTAGTGGTTTTCCCTACTTTCTTCTATTTAAGTCCGAATTTGGCAATAAGAAGTTCATGATCTGAGCCACAGTCAGCTCCCAGTCTTGTTTTTGCTGACGGTATAGAGCTTCTCCATCTTTGGCTGCAAAGAATATAATCAATCTGATTTTAGTATTGACCATCTGGTGATGTCCATGTGTAGTCTTCTCTTCTTTTGGAAGTGGGTTTTTGCTATGACCAGTGCGTTCTCTTGGCAAAACTCTGTTAGCCTTTGCCCTGCTTCGTTTTGTACTTCAAGGCCAAATTTGCCTATTATTCCAGGTATCTCTTGACTTCATACTTTTGAATTCCAGTCCCCTATAATGAAAAGGATATATTTTGGGGGATGTTAGTTCTAGAAGGTCTTGTAGGTCTTCATAGAACCATTCAACTTCAGCTCCTTCAGCGTTACTGGTCAGGGCATAGACTTGGATTATCGTGATATTGAATGAATTGCCTTGGAAACGAACAGAGATCATTCTGTTGCTTTTGAGATTGCATACAATTACTGCATTTTGGACACTTTTGTTTACTGTGAAGGCTACTCCATTTCTTCTAAGGGATTCTTGTCCACAGTAGTTGATATAATGGTCATCTGAATTAAATTCACCCATTCCACTCCATCTTAGTTCACTAATTCCTAAAATGTCAGTGTTCACTCTTGCCATCTCCTGTTTGACCAGTTCCAATTTGCTTTGATTCATGGACCTAACATTTCAGGTTCCAATGAAATATTGTTCTTTACCGCATTGGACCTTGCTTCCATCACCAGTCACATCCACAGCTGGGTGTTGATTTTTCTTTGGTTCTGTCTCTTCATTCTTTCTGGAGTTGTTTCTCCACTGATCTCTAGTAGCATATTAGGCACCTACGAGGTCATCTTCCAGTGTCCTATCTTTTTGCTTTTTCATACTGTTCATGGGGTACGTGGTAGACCACAAAATTAGTTCTCATGTGAGTCTGTGGGTGAAACAGTGGAAGATAAAGCCACTTGTGTAGAACAAGAGTGATAATACTGGAAGACTGGAAATGTAACTGCAATTCAAAAGAATCGAGCAAATGTGGAGCATGCGATGAAAAGGATTCTGGCATTGGGAAGCCGGATGGAAAATAGTTATTAGACTATAATAGAAGAAAAAACAGGCCCCATGTAATATGAAAGGGGAAATCTGTTTGCTAGCCATGATTTGGTTCCATTCTCTGTTCTCCGCTCCCTATTTCATTTGGCCCCTGCTTCCCGCTGCAGGATTGTGAGGTATGTTAAGACGACAAAACCTGGAATGAGGTCTTGAACTACAAAGTTCTCAATAAAGAGAATGTACAACTGATACTGCCTAGTCTGCTTAAAAGATGCATGTTTAACTTTTTGAATATGGTTTGTATTATTTCAAAATTCAAAAATACCCATGTTCTATGGTATCAGGAGGCAGTTGTGGTGATTTAGAAAGATAACCCCTACTGGTACTTTACTAGATTCTCTTCCTGGAAATTATATCAAGGTCATAAACGGACAATTGGTATCTGTGTTTGTGTGTTTGAGCTGATTCTGTATCACTTAAAAGTACACAGCTGAAGGATAAGAAAAAGTCATAGCAGAGTTAAATGTTTGAATTACATGGTATTTTTCTTTCAGTGATACTTGATCTGAGTTAATCCTGAGATGGTTTGAAGATTTAGATTTAAATTTATTTTTTGTTTTAAAATGGCTTCATGTGTTTCCCTGTCATTTTAGGTGCCCCAGAATCAGTGTGCTGGAAAGAAGCAGAAATAGAAATAGGTAATGACCGAGGGTTTGCACAGTTGAGGGGAAAACTCACGGGGTGGGCTCATTTCTCAGTGTGGGTTAGTACCGGGCAATAGTTTGGGTGAGGTTTGATGGGTTCAGAAAACAATATCATTTTAGTTTCTAGAATCAGGAAGATTTCTTTCAGTCATCAAGAGTCCTCCTTTAAAATGCAAGTAATTCAGAGCCAGGCCATGACCACCCAATACGTACATTGTAGGTTAGTTTTTCTGCTGGAACTAGTGGAAATGGGCTAAAGGGTTGGTGTCCAGGGGCAGGTGGACAGGGGTAAGGCTTGCAGGAGGTCCGAGCGGGATGGGGCACGATGCTGATGGGACTGAGGGAAGGACATCAAAGACAGGCATGAGGCCGAATGCCTCCTTCATAACTTGACTTCCTTTGTGAAATACTGTGCTTCGGTGAAGACTTTCCTCCACTATTTTAACATAAATTTGTGTGTTTTGCACTGATGACTTGGGGTGCAAAAGCTCATGTTGCTTTCTCTGAGTTTGAGAAAAAATTGAGGAGGCATTCCTTTTCAGAGATGGCCCACAGTCCATGTTAACCTGTGGACCTCTGCCTTTCTCACTGCTGATTTTCCCTCTCCTCCCTAACCATTTCTTGAAAGGAAATGGTGTTCTGTTAAACTATTTCACCCTTGTAATTAAACGGCTATTTATATAATTAACGGCTGCCTCCTAGGCTGTGCCCCAGGCCTCACAAGCCAGAACTCTCTTGTTTGTGGTGTGTCCTGCAGGTCCAGCATGACACCGCTCACAGAGTAGGGGCGCCATGAAGGTTCTGGAGCGACTGGACAGAGCTCCGATTAACTGCACAGTGATCATGGAGACACAAACTTTCTCTTACCTTAGGTAGAAAATTTCAATTGGCCTTTTTTTTTTTTAAAGTATTTATTTATTTGGCTGCATTGGGTCTTAGTTGCAGAATGTGGGGTCTTTAGTTGTGGCGTATGAACTCTCAATTGCAGCACGTGGGATCTAGTTCCCTGACCAGGGATGGGACCTGGGCTCCCTGCATTGCGTGTACAGAGTCTTAGCCATTGGATCACCTGGGAAGTTCCTGCTTCAGTTGATCTTCTAAATAAATAAGGTCCTAGGAATCGAGAACCCAACACATAAAATACATTTTCGGAAGAGTAAGTGAGGAGGGTCTAGTGGTTTTCCCTACTTTCTTCAATTTAAGTCTGAACTTCGCAATAAGGAGTTCATGATCTGAGCCACAGTCAGCTCCTGGTCTTGTTTTCGCTAACTGTATACAGCTTCTCCATCTTTGGTTGCAAAGAATATAATCAATCTGATTTCGGTGTTGACCATCTGGTGATGTCCATGTGTAGAGTCTTCTCTTGTGTTGTTGGAAGAGGGTGTTTGCTATGACCAGTGCATTCTCTTGACAAAACTCTATTAGCCTTTGCCCTGCTTCATTCCGTGCTCCAAGGCCAAATTTTCCAGTTACTCCAGGTGTTTCTTGACTTCCTACTTTTGCATTCCAGTCCCCTAGAATGAAAAGGACATCTTTTTTGGGTGTTAGTTCTAAAAGGTCTTGTAGGTCTTCATAGAACCGATTAACTTCGGCTTCTTCAGCAGTACTGGTTGGGGCATAGGCCTGGATTACTGTAATATTGAATGGTTTGCCTTGGAAACGAACAGAAATCATCCTGTCATTTTTAAGATTGCATCCAAGTACTGCATTTCGGACTCTTTTGTTGACCATGATGGCTACTCCATTTCTTCTAAGGGATTCCTGCCCACAGTAGTAGATATAATGGTCATCCGAGTTAAATTCACCCATTCCAGTCCATTTTAATTCACTGATTCCTAGAATGTCGACGTTCACTCTTGCCATCTCCTGTTTGACCACATCCAATTTGCCTTGATTCATGGACCTAACATTCCAGGTTCCTATGCAATATTGCTCTTTACAGCACCGGACCTTGTTTCCATCATTGGTCACATCCACAACTGGGTATTGGTTTTGCTTTTGCTCCATCCCTTTATTCCTTCTAGAGTTATTTCTCCACTGAGCTCCAGTAGCATACTGGGCACCTACCGACCTGGGGAATTCCTCATTCAGTATCCTATCATTTTGCCCTTTGTTACTGTTCATGGGGTTCTCAAGGCAAGTATACTGAAGTGGTTTGCCATTCCCTTCTCCAGGGGACCTCAATCAAATCCCTTATGATTATGCAGTGGAAGTGAGAAATAGATTTAAGGGACTAGATCTGATTGATAGAGTGCCTGATGAACTCTGGACGGAGGTTCGTGACATTGTACAGGAGACAGGGACCAAGACCATCCCCATGGAAAAGAAATGCAAAAGAGCGAAATGGCTGTCTGAGGAGGCCTTACAAATAGCTGTAAAAAGAAGAGAGGCAAAAAGCAAAGGAGAAAAGGAAAGATATAAGCATCTGAATGCAGAGTTCCAAAGAATAGCAAGGAGAGATAAGAAAGCCTTCCTCAGTGATCAATGCAAAGAAATAGAGGAAAACAACAGAATAGGAAAAACAAGAGACCTCTTCAAGAAAATTAGAGATTCCAAGGGAACTTTTCATGCAAAGATGGGCTCGATAAAGGACAGAAATGGTATGGACCTAACAGAAGCAGAAGATATTAAGAAGAGGTGGCAGGAATACACAGAAGAACTGTACAAAAAAGATCTTCCCGACCAAGATAGTCACGATAATGTGATCACTGACCTAGAGCCAGACATCTTGGAATGTGAAGTCAAGTGGGCCTTAGAAAGCATCACTACGAACAAAGCTAGTGGAGGTGATGGAATTCCAGTTGAGCTATTTCAAGTCTTGAAAGATGATGCTGTGAAAGTGCTGCACTCAATATGCCAGCAGATTTGGAAAACTCAGCAGTGGCCACAGGACTGGAAGAGGTCAGTCTTCATTCCAATCCCAAAGAAAGGCAATGCCAAAGAATGCTCAAACTACCGCACAATTGCACTCATCTCACACGCTAGTAAAGTCATGCTCAAAATTCTCCAAGCCAGGCTTCAGCAGTATGTGAACCGTGAACTCCCAGATGTTCAAGCAGGTTTTAGAAAAGGCAGAGGCACCAGAGATCAAATTGCCAACATCCGCTGGATCATGGAGAAAGCAAGAGAGTTCCAGAAAAACATCTATTTCTGCTTCATTGACTATGCCAAAGCCTTTGACTGTGTGGATCACAATAAACTGTGGAACATTCTGAAAGAGATGGGAATACCAGACCACCTGACCTGCCTCTTGAGAAACCTGTATGCAGGTCAGGAAGCAACAGTTAGAACTGTACATGGAACAACAGACTGGTTCCAAATAGGAAAAGGTGTACGTCAGGGTTGTATATTGTCACCTTGCTTATTTAACTTCTATGCAGAGTACATCATGAGGAATGCTGGGCTGGAAGAAGCACAAGCTGGAATCAAGATTGCTGGGAGAAATATCAATAAACTCAGATATGCAGATGACACTACCCTTATGGCAGAAAGTGAAGAGGAGCTCAAAAGCCTCTTGATGAAAGTGAAAGAGGAGAGTGACAAGGTTGGCTTGAAGCTCAACATTCAGAAAACAAAGATCATGGCATCTGGTCCCATCACTTCATGGGAAATAGATGGAAAAACAGTGGAAACAGTGTCAGACTTTATTTTTTTGGGCTCCAAAATCACTGCAGATGCTGATTGCAGCCATGAAATTAAAAGACGCTTGCTCCTTGGAAGGAAAGTTATGACCAACCTTGATAGTATATTAAAAAGCAGAGACATTACTTTGCCAACCAAGGTCCGTCTAGTCAAGGCAATGGTTTTTCCCGTGGTCATGTATGGATGTGAGAGTTGGACTGTGAGGAAGGCTGATCGCCGAAGAATCGATGCTTTTGAACTGTGGTGTTGGAGAAGACTCTTGAGAGTCCCTTATACTGCAAGGAGATCCAACCAGTCCATTCTAAAGGAGATCAATCCTGGATGTTCATTGGAGGGACTGATGCTAAAGCTGAAACTGCAATACTTTGGCCACCTCATACATCGAGTTGACTCACTGGAAAAGACTCTGATGCTGGGAAAGGTTGGGGGTGGGAGGAGAAGGGGACGACGGAGAATGAGATGGCTGGATGGCATCACCGACTCTGTTGACATGAGTTTGAGTGTACTCCGGGAGTTGGTGATGGACAGGGAGGCCTGGCGTGCTGTAATTCATGGGGTCGCGGAGAGTCGGACATGACTGTGCGACTGAACTGAACTGAACTGAACTGAAAGACGCTTACTCCTTGGAAGGAAAGTTATGACCAACCTAGATAGCACATTAAAAAGCAGAGACATACTTTGCCAACCAAAGTCCGTCTAGTCAAGGCTATGGTTTTTCCCGTGGTCATGTATGGATGTGAGAGTTGGACTGTGAAGAAAGCTGATCGCCGAAGAATTGATGCTTTTGAACTGTGGTGCTGGAGAAGACTCTTGAGAGTCCCTTGGACTGCAAGGAAGTCCAACCAGTCCATTCTAAAGGAGATCAATCCTGGGTGTTCCTTGGAAGGACTGATGCTAAAGCTGAAACTCCAATACTTTGGCCACCTCATGCGATTAGTTGACTCACTGGAAAAGAGTCTGATGCTAGGAGGGATTGGGGACAGGAGGAGACGGGGACGACAGAGAATGAGATGGCTGGATGGCATCACCGACTCGATGGACATGAGTTTGAGTGAACTCCGGGAGTTGGTGATGGACAGGGAGGCCTGGCATGCTGTGATTCATGGGGTCGCAAAGAGTCGGACACCACTGAGCGATTGAACTGAACTGAACTGAACTGAATATAGCATAAAGGTACTCTACTCTATACTCTGTAATAACCTATATGGAAAAAGAAAGTAAAGAAAAGTGGGTGTATATACAGTATATGTATAATTGATTCACTTTGTGTACCTCAGAAAGTAAAACAACATTGTAAATCAACTATACACCAATAAAAAATTTAAAAAACCCCAAACAAAAAACAAAAGGCTCATTGCCTCTGCCTTTGGCGCTATACTTTTGATGACAGTAAAGGCCTCAGCTTTATATTTATGCCTTTGAAATGGAGGAGTAACCTCTCGAAGGTTTGATGGGAACATTCCTTGGGGATCTGCCAGTAGCTGGGACAGGGGCTTGAGTCGTTCCTGGAACTGTTCACATCCCCACCCCACCCACTGTCACTCTGTCCCTACCCCCTCACGTCCCGGAGGAAATAGGAAGCTGCAGATGGGCTTCGCTGGGAGGTGGTGCCTGTGTATGGGGCGGTGGAAATACAGGGACGGATATGAAAAAAAAAAAAGCCTCACTGATTCACATCAGGACACAGTAATGTGACTTTTCAGATTAGCAGATTGAAATCTGTTGCCTCGGCTCAGCATTTCTATTTTGGGTCTGGAGAACATCTTTCCAACTGTTCCTTTCTTCTTTTTCCACTCCCCCTTTCAGGCCTCAAAGCCCCTTCTGTTTTTTTAGCTTTTTCATTTTTCCAGTGCTGTGAAGTTTCTTACCTGGGGTTTCTCAGTTGCCTGGGATGAGAAGAATTGTTGAATCTGATATTTTATCATAGGCTGGACTCCATTACAAGAATCTCAAATTGAAGTAGGGTGGGTTCTCCATATTGAGTGAATGCAAGACTAGATGAGGATACACATACCAAAAAGAACAAAGCACCAAAGAATAAAGCATGAAATTCTATTAAGAGACTAATTCTGTTGTGGGCACTTCGCAAGAGCACCTCCCACTGACACCACATAATTTTGCACATTGGCTCAAACATCCATGATAGAAAGTTTGTGTTCCCGTGTGGTATATAATTTTTGTGCATTTCATATCATCAATATAGCAGAGACTCAGTTTAGTTGCTATAGATGATGATTATCTGTATCAAATATATACATGTATTTATATACACACATATGTGTATATAACACACATAAATAAATTTATACACACATACATACATACATATACACACATTCGTAAACATGTTTTCCCCTCTCTGTGCCTCTGCTGGCGTGAGCAGCTGTGCAGGTGTTTGGCAATTTACTGGGATGGGACAACTGAGAGAAATGAAATCCAGGAATTGTTGAACTGCATCTCATGACCAATGAAGTATTGGCTCTTTCTAGTATTTCAAATAAGGGGTAAAGAAATTGGATGTTTATAATTGTTTTTAATTTTGATATTTTATTTCTAAGGAACACTAATATTTACAAAACTCCTTATCTTTTCCTTTTCTTTCCTTTTGCTCTTAAGGGACAACTTTGCTAACTTTGCTAAGTTAAAATACTGTAGGGTTAATCTCTTAAATATATCTGTCTATTAACTTGTATTGATTGTTTTTTGATTTAGCTTTTCCTTTAATTGGTTAGTTACAGTATTACTGACTTAAGCAATGTTGAAGTTTCTGTTTCAGTTCCCATCTTTAAGTCACAATTAATGAAAAGCCTTTTCTCTTAAAATGCATCATGATCTTGCAGGAGGGTGTTTATACATTCTCCATTTTATCTATTTTTAGACGTAAAATTGAAAATAATAAATATTCTCATCTCATCCAGAAGTAAGAAGGTAGCATCAGTGTTGTCTTAATACCTGTTACATTTTATTATGTCACTCAGTGATAGCTTCTTGGAACAGTACTTGGCATAGAGGAGTTGGTATACCGATGTTTGTAATGATGATGGTGGTGATGATGATGATGATATTCCAGAAGTGTCTGTGTATATCCTGGGACTGATCGAGTAATTGGTTCAAACATTTACATCATGAACAGATTCACTGAGCAAGTACTACATGTAGGCACTGTGCTTGACCCAGAGGTTTTGGAGGTCAATAAGATTTAGTCCTTATCCCGAAGTGTTAGTTGCTCAGTTGTGTCCGGCTCTTTGTGACCCCATGGACTGTAGCCCATCAGGCTCCTCTATCCATGGAATTCTCCAGGCAAGAATACTGGAGTGGGTAGCCATTCTCTTCTCCAGGGGATCTTCCTGACCCAGGGATTGAACCTGGGTCTCCTGCACCAAGGCAGATTCTTTACTGTCTGAGCCACCAGGGAAGTCCATCCATATCCCAAAGGGGCCCTCTGTTGGTGGAATGCTGTTTTTGACCTGCATCAACTGTAGAAGTAGAAATGGCTTGACAGATGAAGAGAGAATAGTGTTCACACAAAGAGTGGAAGAATATAAAGTGGTTCAGCAGATGTTGTTTGTATTTGGAAGACTTGAACCTAGTTGTGCTATGGAGATGTGGGAGCCATCCACTGGTTCTCCCTCAGTCCTCCTGTCCCAGTGGCACATGTTTGAGGGGTCTGGGTTGGGTTAGAGGAACATAAACCTGTCTCGCATGAGTATCTAGGGACTTGCCCTGCACCCTGGCAGTGTGGGGGAGTGAGCTTCGTCAGCTTCCTCTCCTCTTGAATCAAGATGCTCAGAGCTCTGGAGTTGAAGGTTGGAAGACAAAGGGTTAACCCCGGGGTTGCAGCAGCTGAATATACAGCATAAAAGCGTTTGAGGATGAGATCACTTCTGTTTTGGGAACCTAAAGGCAAACACAGTTGCATTTGTTCATGTAATCATGGCCTTGTTTGAGGTTGTTTATGTTTAGAAAGTCATGTTGGAATATTTATCAGTTGGGATAAAGAAACCAACCCTGGCTACTTAGGCCAGAAAGGATTCCACTGGAAGGCTATTGGGCAGCTCTTAGAATTGAAGGAAAGGGATGAATCATACATGACCTGGCCTCAGAAAGGAAGTTGGACAGTTCTAAGGTTCTAAATATTGGGGAACTAAGGGATGGTCTTTTCAGGACTTGCATTGTGATGAATCAGCAGCAGTCATTTTCCATCCTGACATTCTTTCCCTGGAGATTCAAATTCCTGGAAGAGCAAGTTGGCTGGGTCATTCTGACCATCCATTTACCAGAAGGTTGAGACTGCAAGGAGCTAGGGGGGTCATCTTGGTGGATTCTGGGAAGGCAGACATTGACAGATATCCACTCCTGCCATGAAACAATGGTATATTTCTCAGGCCTCCCACTTCCCAATATTTCTGGCCTGTTTAGTCATAGGTAGTCTCCAGTACTCTTGCCTGGAGAATCCCATGGCCCGAGGAGCCTGGTAGGCTACAGTCCATGGGGTTGCTAAGAGTTGGACCCGACTGAGCGACTTCACTTTCACTTTTCACTTTCATGCATTGGAGAAGGAAATGGCAACCCACTCCAGTGTTCTTGCCTGGAGAATCCCAGGGATGGGGGAGCCTGGTGGGCTGCCATTTATGGGGTCGCACAGAGTCGGACATGACTGAAGCGACTTAGCAGCAGCAGCAGCAGCAGTCTATCAAGAAAACTTTTGATCTTTTAGTGCATGGCGTGGGCATACTGGTAACTCTGAATGAGCAACAGGAGGTGATGGGTGGACCTACGGACCCCAGAACGGGAGGTTGCACATAAGTGGCTTCATGATGCACTGTGGTTCGGAAGCCATAGAGTGGAGACGGTGGGGCAGGTTCAGTGTTTCTCTAATGGAGGTCTGCATTTCTCTGGAGGACTCTCAAAGAGAACTTCAAAAATGGGAAGTTTCATTTCAATAATAATTTAAAAAATTGGTCCCTTTATCTACTTATTCTGGATCAGCTGGATGATACTTAACACCACAAGTGCTGAGTTCCTTCTTTATTCATTTTTGGGGCATTGGGTTTTCTGAAGCTCTGGCTTTGATAGAAATTCATTAACTGTCATGGTCTAACGAGAGAAAAATAGAAGCAGGCTTAATATAAAAATAATCTTGCGTCAAGTGCAGACCAAATGATACCACAGAGTGCTGTTTTTAGAAGAGAGAGAAATGTTTGGGGAATGGTGTTTTCATACGGCAAGTAGCAGCACAGGCATGATGAATGCAAGGGAAATTGAGCCATAGCCGTTAGCACCGTGGGCAAATTGAAAGCAGCAATTTAGTTTCAACAAAACAACATAATCCTTTACATGCACTAATGGTATTTTGAATTTTATTGGCTTTGCAGTTTTGTCTGAGTTTAATTGGCCCATTTATTTTTATAGTGGTATGAGACTACCAGCATAAGATATAGATCTACACATATAAACGTAAAGTCCTTTTATATATTTATCTATTTAAGTGAATTAAAATAAAAAATAGCTTTGGTCAACTCTGGAGGTCCTAGAGGAATTTTGTTTCTTTAAAAGGAAAAAGCCTCTTATTCAGGTTTCGGAAATGCTGGTCTGTGGGGGACGCTTGCCCCCAATCCATCCCGTCTCCACGGGAGATGCATGCTTCCCCACCCCAGGGGTGCTGGGTGTGGTCATGTCACTTGCTTTCGCCAGAAAGCAAAGGCTTGAGAGGAGCTTTTGGTTTGCTTTGGCCTCTCCTTTTCCCACTGTTCTCTGGGGGAGGATAATGGCTTAGGTGCTGCTGGTCCGAAGAGAATGACAGACATGTGAAGCTGACTGGAATTCAGCTGAGCCCAGCCTAGATTAGCTGAACTCCAGCCAGCCAACAGATGTGTAAGCAAAAGAGAAACTGTTGCTTATTGCGAGAATAATTGCTTATTATTGTATGATATTCCGAGGTGGTTTGCGACACAGTTTTATAATAGTGATAACTGATTGAGAAAATCCCATGGATGGAGGAGCCTGGTAGGCTGCAGTCCATGGGGTCGCTAAGGGTCGGACACGACTGAGCGACTTCACTTTCACACATTGGAGAAGGAAATGGCAACCCACTCCAGTGTTCTTGCCTGGAGAATCCCAGGGATGGGGGAGCCTGGTGGGCTTCCGTCTATGGGGTCACACAGAGTCGGACACGACTGAAGTGACTTAGCAGCAGCAGCAGCAGCACATTGGTTAGTTAGCTAACCAATAACTCTAGTTACCCTAGAGTGTATAGAGTGTGTATGTTTGGGTTTTAAAAAAATTATTTATTTGTTATAATTGGAGGATAATTAGTTTACAATATTGTGACGGTCTCTGCCATACATCAACATGAATCGGCCATAGGCATACACGTGTCTCCTCACCTCTAAACCCCTCTCCCACCTCCCTCCCCGTCCCTTCCTTCCAGGTTGTCACAGAGCACTGGCTTTGGGTTCCCTGCATCATACATCAAACTCTCACCGGCTATCTGTTTTACATGTGGTAATGTGTATGCTTCAGTGCTATTGTTTCAAGTCATCCCACCCTCTCCTTCTCCCACTGTGTCCAGAAGTCTGTTATGTCTGTCTCCTTTGCTGCCCTGCACATAGGGTTGTTGTCAGTACTGTCCTTCTAGATGCCATACATATAATACTCTTGGATTTTAATGAACACTGTGTGCCAGTTACTGCTGTGGGTACCGTGGCTATGGAAGTCTTCAAAAAACAGACCAAGTCTCAGCCCTTAGGGAGTGCATATTCTAGTGGCTGTTCAATAATTTTTCTCAACTATTTATGGATCTGATAAATGATTTTGTTTTTTCCCTTTTCCAGCAAGGCAAACTGACATTGCACTGACATGTTTGCAAAGTGACCATTATCTGGATAGAGGGGATTTTGTCTACACGTGTGGTCTTATCTGCATATATATGTCATATATTGAACAGAAAAGTCAGGGAATGACTTGACTACTTGATGTTGCCACCATTATCATCAAAACTGCCTTTGTTAAGGCATTTACTTCTCTTGACTCATGGCCAGAAATGTCTAGAAAAGAGTATAAAAATAGATGGAAAAATAAGAGCATCATCACTTTGTCTACCAATTTTGCTCTTGCTTGATTTTGCTTCATACAAAATTTTGACTGGGTTCCATATCTAAAAATAACCTCCCTGCGTACGTGAAATTTCACCAGAGTAAATGGCTGCGTGTGTGCTTATATTTATGCATGTCTGAAAATTCTGCCGACTGCGGAGGTCTGTGGTGGCTGGTCTGGAATGAAAACATCATCCTGGGAAGGGAATTTGAATGTAATGTTGAATACATTTAAAAATATTATTCAAATGACGGAAAAGTTCAGTTTTATGACTTTGGAGACTACTGGGAATCAATAGCAAAAATTCACATTTCTTGTTTCATGGAGAGCAGAGCTGAAATGCAGCTGTATGTATTAAATTCTCAGAGCCCTTAAAGCTGAAAGGCCCATTTTGGCTGGGTTTAACTCGAGAAATATAAGGCTTGCCTGTCCAGGTTAGCCCTTGATTTTGTTGTTGCTGTTGTTCAGTTGCTAAGTCATGTCCAACTCTTTTGTGACCCCATGGACTGCAGCACACCTTGTCTCCCTGTCCTCCACTATCTCCCGGAATTTGCTCAAGTTCATGTCCATTAAGTCAGTGATGCTATCTAACTATCTCATCCTTTGCCACCTAGATAGTAGCAAATACCAGGGAGTTTGAAAAATAATTTATTCCACTTGCAATGTGGTGAAGTTTGATATTTTTTGCTTTGATGTCCAATTCCCTTTTGTCTAGGTCTCAAATATCAGTTGTCTGGGGGGGAGGGGTAACCCTATTGATAGACATGGAGTACTTGGATGTCTATCAGAGCATGAAAGGTCTTTCTCCCTCCATCCTGGGGATCCATTGGTAGGTGAAAGTCTAGTTTACTGAGAGAAGCTGGCTTCCCTCTCTGTCCATTCTATAGGTACTCATACTCTTGGCTAAACTTAACTCACCATAATCTTTGGGGTGATGTTCCTTGCACTTTCTTAGAACCTCTGTTTTGTCTTTCTGGAGGAAGTAAGGAGGGAATGGTTTGTGAGCATGTGGGGTGTATTACTGGGGTACTTTTTTCAGCCATTTAGATATAATGTTTATTTCTAGGTTTCTAGGTTAAGACATGAATGATTTCCTCCTGATTAAGTTAAGCCAAGTACTCAGGACATAGATGCCTAACTGTAATGTGATCTTACAGGATCTGCTCTCAAGGCTGTTGAGTTTCCCCGGCTCTCTGGTGAACTGCTGCTTCCCAGGGCCTGGACACTTTGACTGGTTTGTGTTAATGATCAGGCTCTGGATTTCCATCAAGGTGTTGCAATGACTGGAGGAAAACTTCAAGTACTAAAATAACTGAACCTGAATTGAGAGTCTGGTTTTGTAAGAAAGACCTCCTTGTGCTTGGTTTGGAGGATAATTATTTACATAAACTCCCCTCTGACAAGGCCTAGGCCAAGTGATACTGGCCAGTGCCTGGACTTGGAAGTGAGGTCTCCTAAGACTGACTGTCAGAGAAAGGGTTGGAACCAGAGGTCTGGGGTCAGCCTTGTCCTAGAGCAGTGGTTCTCGAAGTGTGTTCTCTGACCAGCATCTTCTGTATTGCTGGGAACTTATTAGAAAATCACGGCCCAACTCCAGACCTGCTAATTCAGACACCCTGGGGATGGAGCTCCAGACAGATTGTTCTAACAAGCCCTCTGGGGATCCTGAATTGAAGAATCACAGCCCTAAAAAGAGCATCAGGGATCCCAAATCTGTCACCCAAAGTTGGAGGGTGGCTATCCAAGGTTCATCATGAAAAAGATTTCCCCTGATATCAGTTAACACATTTAGCAAAATAGTCACTTTTGTAAATATGGAAATGAAAAAAAAATTTACTTATTTATTGGCTAAAAAAATTTACTTATTTATTGGCTGTGCTGGGTTTTCATTGCTGTGCCCTATGAAGGCTTTCTCTAGGTGTGGTGCACGGGCTTCTCATTGTGGTGACTTCTCTTGTTCCAGAGCATGGGCTCTTTAAGGGAGCATGGGCTTCAGTAGTTGTGACTTGCGGGTTCTAGAGTGTAGGCTCAGGAGTTGTGGTGCACATGCTTAGTTGCTCTGAGGCATGTGGTAGACCAGGGATCGAACCCATGTCTCCTGCATTGGCAGGCGGATTCTTTGCCAATGGACCACCAGGGAAGTCCCAGAATGGTCACTTCTAAGAGATAACTTAATACTCATTCATTTATTTCTCCAAGTGTTACACTAGCATGTCAGTGATTCATGGCACATTGCAAACTTAGAGAAATTGGTGCTTAGACCGTATTTTGATGTTTTACTTGTAGGTTTACACATTTTTATAGCCTGATTTCTTTACATGTTTGCCCTGAATTCTTTTAGAACTCAAGTTTATGACTTCAGGTTTTTAAACACTCGTTCAGTCACTCATCCATTCACTCAAATACCACGGAGCGCCTGTTATATATTAGAACTCATATTCTGTTGTCGAGAATAGGTGTTGTGGGGATATGATGTCTAACATAAATCACAACATGCCCCATTGAAGTGAATATGAAGAAACTCGGGAGCAAAGAGGATGGAGTGGCCCACAGGACCTGAAGGAAGGATTGCCTTTGGGAAGTCCTCACAGGGAAGGCAGTATTTGTACAGAGACCTAAAGGAACAAAACATTTACCAGGGAGTCAAGACAGGTAAGAGTATTCTGGGTGGAGAGAATAGACATGGGTCTGTATCTGCTATAAGAAATTACCAGAAAGTTGGTAGCTTAAGCCGTACAAAATGATTTATTATGCTGTAGATCAGAAGTCTGACATGGGCTAGAATCAAGGTGTTGGCAGTGTCCACTTCTCTCTGGAGGCTCCTAGGGGACAATGTGTATCTGTATCTTCTCTGCTTGTATTTCTTGCTGTGTGGCATCCTTCTTCCATCTTCAGAGGCAGGTATGGTAGATGGTATCCTTCCCATGTTGCCATCTATCTGTCTGTTTGCTCTCATATAATTAAATTGTACCTATCTGAAAAATCTAGAATCAGATACCTAGCTCCAGGTCGCTAACCTTATTAAATCTGCAAGATCCCTTTGCCATGTCAAGTAACATAGTCTCATGTTCCTGAGGATTAGAACATCTTCAGAGTCCATTATTCTGCCTACCCAGGGGACAGCATGGATGCCTGAGTGTGGAGACTATTTTAGAAGGAATAAGAAAACCCAGTGTAGATGTGCTATGTCCAGGAGCGAGGGAGAAGGTGCTATTGAGAATGGAAATGAAAATATGTGTATGGCAGGATAAACCAGAGATGCTTTCAGCAGGGGCCTGAGTTTAAAAAGTTTTAGTGACTGAGTTAATTCAGTCACTACTATTTTACAAAAAGAATTCCTTTCTTTGTAAAAGAAAAAGTGGATATTGGCTACATGATCAAAAAGAAGTAGGTAGACAAATTCCATTTCTTCTTTTTCTAGTTTTTCTTACTTATCTGTCTCACCCACCAGAAATTTGTTAGGTAAGCCACTGTGAATCACAGGAGTTTTGGTACAATATATTTACTCTCCAGTGAAAACTAGCATTACATTGCTAGCTATAGTTTTTTTTAAAAAATCAACTTTTATATTCACAGTACTGAGGGGTACATCCAGGCTGGATAGAGTGTTCCTCTGCAGTGAAACAACAATAATTCTTGCTCACCTTCCTTTCTAACCACGTTTGACCCGTGTCCTTATTCTTTTACCTGCTTTCCTGGGTGAGGATGGTATGTCACAAAAGGAGACCTTGCTGACTGTATTAAAGTCCCTAATACTTAAGTCCCTTAGCTAGGAAATCCTCTTCCTTAGTGTGTTCTAGATTGCATTTGCAGATCATCATTGCCAATATTTATTGAATATTTATGAGCAATAATGGACTTTAGGTTGGCCATAAACTCCACACCCTCGTCCATTCCAATCTCCATCAAGTGTTTTATTGTATTAAAGCTCAGATGTTAAAAGCTTTGTCTTCAAGTTCTTCATGTGGCAAAACTGTCCTGAATGTAAGTCACTTATTATTAAATTTTTTTCCCTTAATACTTCACCATTGGAAAGAGATAAAAGAGAATAAAATCTTACAGGGACTGTTAGACAGATCTGAGAAATAAATATAGATGGTGTGGATTCAGAAGAAATAATTTTCACCCAAACTGAGAAGAATAGTTGGTCAGGGTAGGGAGAAACTCATTAATACAAGAGTGTGGACTTGGAGGACACACAGACTTGAATTTAAATCCTGGCTCATAAAGACATGTGGAAATGTAAAATGTAACAGCTATTTTTTTTAACAATTGCTTTAATAACCACAGAGTTTGAAAGTTTTAGCAATACATGTTTCTAACAGGAAAACTTTAACATATAGTCAAACTTACTTACACAGAAATAACTTTTATTAAATATCTAGTTGTACTTTCTTGCAAACCTTCTTCATTATATTCACAGCGGCTGAGGTATGAAATTGAGGAATTCTATAAATAGCATTCTTTCCTGCTTGAGTTTGGAGATAATTAAGAAAGAGACACAGGAGGCAGACAGATGAAAATAATTAGCCTCACATCTAAACCAGCTTAACCTCAAGTCTAAAGCCAGATTCGTCAATCTAGTTTTTGCGTGCTCAGTCGCTGAGTCGTGTCTTAACCCTTTGCGACCCCATGGATTGTAGCCCGCCAGGCTCCTCTGTCCGTGGAATTTTCCGGGCAAGAATACTGGAGTGTGTTGCCATTTCCTTTTCCAGAGGATCCTCCTGACACAGGTATCAAACCTAGCCCTCTTAAGTCTCCTGAATTGGCAGGAGGATTCTTTACCACTGAGCCCCCAGGGAAACCCACTATACTTTCATCAGGCTTTAAACATGAGGCTCTGCGGTTTGTGGATTCCTTCTTCTGAATCCATCTCAGGCAGAGCTAGAATAGAAGATGTGTCCACTTCACGGGCAGAGGGAAGAGGACCAGGGAACACACACTGTCTGAGGATACAGGCACATCTGTGGAGACGAGAGGGCGGAGCCTGCTGCCGCCGCTGACGAGCCATCAGTCAGATACTTCACCGCTTGTTTCAGCAAAGAAACCGCTCCTGCTGGGATCCCAGGGTAGCCCCCGTCTTGTCTCATGCCACCTGTGAAGCTAGCCTTGGCATGTCTTTGCATTACCTCCACAGAGCCCACTTAGATTTTATTGAAGATTTCATGATGGAGTCCAGGGATGGGGTGGGAAGTTACATCACATACCCTGTAGTTTTTTTTCCACTCAAAAAAAAAAAAAAATCCTCTTAGTTCACCTTAGTCTCAGATTTTAGCACATCAGTAACTAAATCTCAGGGCTTCCATGGTGGCTCAAACATGCCTGCCAATGCAGGAGATGAAAGAGATACAGGTTTGATCCCTTGGTTGTGAAGATCCCCTGGAGGAGGGCATGGCAACCCACTCTAGTATTCTTGTCTGGAGAATCCCCATGGACAGAGGAGCCTGGAGGGCTGCGGTCCAAAGGGTGGCAAAGAGTCAGACAGGACTGAGCACACAGGCATTTATAAACAACAAATAACTTTTTCATATGCGTGATTGTGGAATATTGAACTTTTAAGGAAAAAGCATAAAATTAAAGCTTTTAAAGCTTACTCTCCATTTTGCTGTGGTTTGGATAAAACTGGCAAAGGAGTCACAAAGTTTATACACTGTAGAGTTGCCCAGCATCACCTGTTTCGTGTTTTGTTTCATCTTTAGAAAATGTTCTCTGGGGTTGTCTTGACTAAATGGCAGTCACTCATGGATCCTGGCATGGTTTAAATACTGCCCAGACGATGCTTCATGTCTCAGACAATCCTTATTTGTTTCTTATTTTACGTGTAATTGGGAGGGGTGACTTACATATAGTGAGTTTTGGAAGAAGAACTTGACATACCAGGCTGACATGTACCAGGCAAGTTTGATAGGCGCTTCCACGCTGAGCGTTTTGAACCGTGTTGTACCTCCCTCTTTAAAGCCGAGGAGATTTCTATGAACTCCCGAGGTGCTGAAGGTGTCAGAGCTCCTAGTGCTGTTTCTTTCTCTTGTTTGCAGCAGGTTACCGAGTTCTACTCTTTCAACAAGTGCTTCATTTCTGTTACTACGTACAGAGGGTCAACCCTGTGCCAGGCATCTGCTGTGCAAGGCATTGGGGCCAGTAGAAAGAGCTTCCATCTCTTCGCTGCTGCCTGAGGCGACTGCCTCCGAATGATCTGCCCGCTTTCACTCCAGCTTTCTTCCAGGCTGTCCCTTGCACAGCTGCCACAAGGATGCTCTTGTCCCCCGTGACCTATGCAGCCCCAGCCCTTGCCACTGCTCCCACTGCTTTTAGGGGCAGTTAGGTTCCTGAAAATGGTCTGCAGATGACAGTCCATGTTCACCCCAGGTACTTCCTCCTGCCTCTTCTCCTGCCATGACGCTCTCCTGGGGCTTCTGTTCTTCTTCCCATGGTCTCCCTTCAGTTTGTCAAATACGGCCTTTCCCCTCCATCTCAGAACTTGGGGTATGTGGTTTTTCTGCTGGGAGGATGAGAGGGCTCCTTCCTGCCTCTCCTTTTCCTCTGGCTAACTGCTACAGTTTCTACTTCAGCCTCATTCAAAGTGATCACCTCTCAGGATTCTTACTGGGAAAAATGAATCACAAAGCCTATGTGAGGCAATTTGCAGTTGTAGTTTTATACTCATTTGAGAGATGCTTATCTCCTCTACTAGACTGTGAGCTGTCCAAGGATGGAGTTTTGACTATGGTTGTCATCGTATTCCCAGTGCCCAACACAGTGTAGGCTCTCAATAAACCCTTGTCAAATGGTTGAATGAATATAGACAGATTCTTACCCTCTAGGAATTTACAGTCTGGTGGAAGGAAGGATGACTCAACAGAAAATTAAAATATGATAAAAGTGCTGTCTATGACAGAGGAATTATGGAATGCCATAGGATCACATGGCTACCGTAGACAGGGATGGGAAGGAGGATGTGGAAGAATATATATAGTGTGGTGGTTAAAAAGCACTGGCTCTGGACTCAGGCAAAGTTATGTTCAAATCCTAGTTTTACCTTTCTTAGTTGGGTAGCCATTAGGAAGGTCATTTGACCTCATTGTACCTCAGTGTCATTATCTGTAAAATGGGTCCAATAATAATACTGAAGTCTGAAGACCTGTTCTACTTGTAATGGTGTATTAGTTATCTTTTGCTGTGTAACAAATTCCCCCAGAAGTTAGAAGCTTCAATCAACAAATACTTATCTTACACAGTTTCTGAGGTCAAGAATCCAGGAGTGGTTTAGTTGGGTGGTTCTGGCTCAGAATATCTTATGATGTTGTTATACTGTTGGATGGGGCTGAAGTCTTGAGTGGGGTTGGAGGACCCACTTCCAAGCTCACTTAGATGGCTACAGATAGGAGGCATCCATTCCTTCCCTGATGAGTCTCTTCATAGGGCTGCTTATGACATGGCTTCCTCCAGAATGAATCCAAGAGAAGAGAGGCCCAGATGGAAGCTGCAGTCCTTCATAATCTAACCTCAGAAGGGAGATAGCATCGCTTCTGCATATCCTAGTGGTCACAGAGGCAGCCCTGGACTAATGTAGGAGAGAACTGCACAGAGGCAGGAATATGAGGAGATGGGGGCCATCTTAGAGGCTGGTTACCAAGATGGTCTGATCTCAAGGAAACCTGGGTTTGGTCTTTGGTTTGACCTGCTGAGTTTGCCCTGAAATGTAAGTGGTCAGGCTCATGCTCACTGGTGAATATTTTCAAGACAAGATGCACTGATAACTCTCTGATGGTGCTGATTTAGAGTTTTGAGAGTTTTCACTATTCCCTATTGATCTGTTCTTCTCACTAGCACTGATCAGCCCACACATAGAGCCTCTGGGATTGTTTGTTCAGTTGTTCGCACACTCATCCATCCCTTCTTTCAAAAGTATATTTATTGCATCTACTGATAATGAAATGTAGGTGTGCAAGGCTCTATAATGAACTTTATCTCTCTGGACTGATGCAAAATCCTCTTTGAGGGAGGTGTACATTATCCCTGTTTTCACAGATCTCCAGGCTGGCACTCAAGAGGCTAGGGGACTTCCTGAAGGTCATGTAGCTATTAAGGGGGCAGTTTCCGATTTCTGACTCAGGGCTCTTTCATCCCAAAGCTCATCCTCTTAAAACAAAAAACAAGCATAAACCCCACTGTTCTTACTAGGGGAGTGACAAATTCTTTGTAAAAATTTCAGAAAATGAACAGCATAGTTACATCTTTTCATAGATCTTATGATGTTATATAGTTACATCTTTTCATAGATCTTATGATGTTATTTTTCCTTTTCGATAATTTCTGCGAAGTATAAGTGCTTAAAAGGTATACAAAATGTTAAGGCTTTAAAAATGTATCTGGCATACTGAGCTCCTGGAAATGTACTGAGTTACTCCCCCAAATATATGTTCTTCATACAAATCTGTATCTAAAAGATAACTAAGGATATAATGAAACTCATATCTAAGTGTTTGTCTTGTGCCTCCATGTGCTCAGGGGCTCTGTTTTATTCTGCAACAACAGGAGGTGGGGAAAATGAGGTTCTAAGAAGAGTTTGGTTTACCAAGATCTATCCAGAAATTAAAAAAGAGCAGCAGAAAGGTGAGAACAATTAGATTTAGGTTTACTTTTGTTTTATCAGCTGTTCATTGCGAAATTTCAGACAATGGTGTGTTGTGTGTTTAAGAGTAAGGTGGTGTAGTTCACACCAGCTGACTGACAGATGACTAATCATTTCCTGCTCTTTGTTAATTTGCTGAAAAGAGAATCAATCCAGCCACGTCTTCAGTTCAGTTCAGTCGCTCAGTTGTGTCCGACTCTTTGCGACCCCATGGACTGCAGCACACCAGGCCTCCCTGTCCATTACCAACTCCTGGAGTTCACTCAAACTCATGTCCATCGAGTTGGTGATTCTATCCAACCATCTCATCCTCTGTCGTCCCCTTCTCCTCCTGCCCTCAATCTTTCCCAGCATCAGGGTCTTTTCCAATGAGTCAGGTCTTCATATCAGATGGCCAAAGTATTGGAGTTTCAGCTTTAACATCAGTCCTTCCAATGAACACCCAGGACTGATCTCCTTTAGAATGGACTGGTTGGACTTCCTTGCAGTCCAAGGGACTCTCACGAGTCTTCTCCAACTCCACAGTTCAAAAACATCAATTTTTCAGTGCTCAGCTTTCTTTATAGTCCAACTCTCACATCCATACATGACTACTGGAAAAACCATAGCCTTGACTAGATGGACCTTTGTTGACAAAGTAATGTCTCTGCTTTTTAATATGCTATCTAGGTTGGTCATAACTTTCCTTCCAAGGAGCAACTGTCTTTTAATTTCATGGCTGAAGTCACCATCTGCAGTGATTTTGGAGCCCAGAAAAATAAAGTCTGACACTGTTTCCCCTGTTTCCCCATCTATTTGCTGTGAAGTGATGGGACCGGAGGCCATGATCTTAGTTTTCTGAATGTTGAGCTTTAAGCCAACTTTTTCACCCTCCTCTTTCACTTTCATCAAGAGGCTATTTAGTTCTTCTTCACTTTCTGCCATAAGGATGGTGTCATCTGCATATCTGTCTAGCATCTATCTATCTATCTGTTGAGCTTGATTTATTCTATGGAACCAGCTCAATTTGTGGAGTGGGCAGGTCTGGAAATTTGCATGGCTGGTTAGCAGACTAGAGACCCATAGCAATGTTGGTATTGCAGTTGGAGTCCAAAGGCAGTCTGGAAGCAGAATGCTTCCACTTTCTGGGAGGATCTCAATTGTTTCTCTTAAGGCCTTCAACTGATTAGATGAGACACACCCTCAAAGGAGGGTAATCTGCTTTACCTAAAGTCGACTGATTGAAATGTTCAGTTCAGTTCAGTTCAGTCGCTCAGTCGTGTCCAACTCTTTGCGACCCCATGAACCACAGCACGCCAGGCCTCCCTGTCCATCACCAACTCCCGGAGTTCACTCAAACTCATGTCCATCGAGTTGGTGATGCCATCCAGCCATCTCATTCTCTGTTGTCCCCGTCTCCTCCTACCCCCAATCCCTCCCAGCATCAGACTCTTTTCCAGTGAGTCAACTCTTTGCATGAGGTGGCCAAAGTATTGGAGTTTCAGCTTTAGCATCAGTCCTTCCAATGAACACCCAGGATTGATCTCCTTTAGAATGGACTGGTTGGATCTCCTTGTAGTCCAAGGGACTCTCAAGAGTCTTCTCCAGCACCACAGGTCAAAAGCATCAATTCTTTGGCGATCAGCTTTCTTCACAGTCCAACTCTCACATCCATACATGACCACGGGAAAAACCATAGCCTTGACTAGACAGACCTTGGTTGGCAAAGTAATGTCTCTGCTTTTTAATATGCTATCTAGGTTGGTCATAACTTTCCTTCCAAGGAGTAAGCGTCTTTTAATTTCATGGCTGCAAACAGCATCTGCAGTGATTTTGGAGCCCAAAAAAACAAAGTCTGACACTCTTTCCACTGTTTTCCATCTATTTCCCATGAAGTGATGGGACCAGATGCCATGATCTTCGTTTTCTGAATGTTGAGCTTCAAGCCAACCTTTTCACTCTCCTCTTTCACTTTCATCAAGAGGCCTTTGAGTTCCTCTTCACTTTCTGTCATAAGGGTGGTGTCACCTGCATAACTGAGGTTATTGATATTTCTCCTGGCAATCTTGATTCCAGCTTGTGCTTCTTCCAGCCCAGCGTTCCTCATGATGTACTCTGCATATAAGTTAAATAAGCAGGGTGACAATATACAACCTTGACGTACTCCTTTTCCTATTTGGAACCAGTCTGTTGTTCCATGTACAGTTCTGACTGTTGCTTCCTGACCTGCATACAGGTTTCTCAAGAGGCAGGTCAGGTGGTCTGGTATTCCCATCTCTTTCAGAATTTTCCACAGTTTATTGTGATCCACACAGTAAAGGCTTTGGCATAGTCAATGAAACAGAAATAAATGTTTTTCTGGAACTCTCCTGCTTTCTCCATGATCCAGCGGATGTTGGCAATTTGATCTCTGGTTCCTCTGCCTTTTTTAAAACCTGCTTGAACATCTGGAAGTTCACGATTCACATATTGCTGAAGCCTAGCCTGGAGAATTTTGAGCATGACTTTACTAGCGTGTGAGATGAGTGCAATTGTGCGGTAGTTTGAGCATTCTTTGGCATTGCCTTTCTTTGGGATTGGAATGAAGACTGACCTTTTCCAGTCCTGTGGCCATTGCTGAGTTTTCCAAATTTGCTGGCATATTGAGTGCAGTAGTTTCACAGCATCATCTTTCAGGATTTGAAATAGCTCAATTGGAATTCCATCACCTCTGCTAGCTTTGTTCGTCGTGATGCTAAGGCCCACTTGACTTCACGTTCCAAGATGTCTGGTTCCAGGTGAGTGATAACGCCATCGTGATTATCTTCGTAATCTCATCTAAAAATGCCTTCACAGTGACCTCTAGACTGATGTTTGACCAAATATTTGAGTGTTGTGCCCTAACCACATTGAAACATAAAATTAGCCATTACCAGATGTTTTTAAACATTTCTGTTCCTGGGACAATGCCTTGCACGTAGTAAGCATGTTCAGTGGAAGTGTTTCTGAACGAATGTTTGAAGGAATGACTGAAAGAAAGATGTATTAGTTCATTATCCATAGGAGATGCCATAGGATGTGTGAGAAAATGATAGCTACCGTGTTCTAATATCTTTGAAAGCAAGATGTTAAAGAATCTTAATTTGTGTAATAATTGCATACTGATAGAACTTGAGGGGTATCTCCTCAAGGCCGCCCCTCCTGACCTTGAACGTGGAGTAGCTCCTCTCGGCCCTCCTGCGCCCGCGCTGCCACCGCCTGTTGGACGTGGGGCAGCTCCTCTCGGCCGCGCCTCTTTGCCTGGTCGGTTGCGCTGGGGCCGGCGTCTCCCGCGTCTGCGCCGCGTCTCTCGCGTCTGCGCCGCCGTTCAAAGTTCTCCAAGCCAGGCTTCAGCAATATGTGAACCGTGAACTCCCAGATGTTCAAGCAGGTTTTAGAAAAGGCAGAGGCACCAGAGATCAAATTGCCAACATCCGCTGGATCATGGAGAAAGCAAGAGAGTTCCAGAAAAACATCTATTTCTGCTTCATTGACTATGCCAAAGCCTTTGTGTGGATCACAGTAAACTGTGGAAAATTCTGAAAGAGATGGGAATACCAGACCACCTGACCTGCCTCTTGAGAAACCTGTATGCAGGTCAGGAAGCAACAGTCAGAACTGTACATGGAACAACAGACTGGTTCCAAATAGGAAAAGGAGTACGTCAAGGTTGTATATTGTCACCCTGCTTATTTAACTTATATGCAGAGTACATCATGAGGAACGCTGGGCTGGAAGAAGTACCAGCTGGAATCAAGATTGCTGGGAGAAATATCAATAATCTCAGATATGCAGATGACACTACCCTTATGGCAGAAAGTGAAGAGGAACTCAAAAACCTCTTGATGAAAGTGAAAGAGGAGAGTGAAAAGGTTGGCTTGAAGCTCAACATTCAGAAAACGAAGATCATGGCATCTGGTCCCATCACTTCATGGGAAATAGATGGAAAACAGTGGAAAGAGTGTCAGACTTTGTTTTTTTGGGCTCCAAAATCACTGCAGATGCTGACTGCAGCCATGAAATTAAAAGACGCTTACTCCTTGGAAGGAAAGTTATGATCAACCTTGATAGTATATTAAAAAGTAGAGACATTACTTTGCCAACCAAGGTCCGTCTAGTCAAGGCTATGGTTTTTCCCGTGGTCATGTATGGATGTGAGAGTTGGACTGTGAAGAAAGCTGATCGCCGAAGAATTGATGCTTTTGAACTGTGGTGTTGGAGAAGACTCTTGAGAGTCCCTTGTACTGCAAGGAGATCCAACCAGTCCATTCTAAGGGAGATCGATCCTGGGTATTCATTGGAAGGACTGATGCTAAAGCTGAAACTCCAATACTTTGGCCACCTCATGCGACGAGTTGACTCACTGGAAAAGACTGTGATGCTGGGAAGGGTTGGGGGCGGGAGGAGAAGGGGACGACGGAGAATGAGATGGCTGGATGGCATCACCGACTCTGTGGACATGAGTTTGAGTGAACTCCGTGAGTTGGTGATGGACAGGGAGGACTTGGGTGCTGTGATTCATGGGGTCGCGGAGAGTCGGACACGACTGAGCGACTCAGCTGAACTGAACTGAACTGATAGAACTTGAAAGAATACAGATTTTATATGAATAGATAGTTAAACTTCTGTGAATGCTTGGGTGGAGTCCTTATCTATATTTTTTCATAATTGGTGAATCCACAGCTTTATAATTGAGGGGCCTTTAAAAATAGGTATTTATGTATTGGTGAAAGTAAAATATAAATGCCTAAAAGAATAAGAGGCCATTTAAACCCTAAGATATTACTGAATCAAAGAGAAAAAACATCTAACCATCCTGACATGTGTTAGTATTTCCAGGTGTTTAATGATGCCAACTTCAGAGTTAGTCTGCCTTGGTTTGGATCTTGGCTCCATTGTTTATTAATTTTGTGCTTCAGTTTCCCCCACTATAAAATGGGGATAATAGTGATCAACCTGTAGAGTTTCTGTGAAGATTAAATGAATTCCATATGGAAAATAGTTAATCTAGAGCCTGGTGGAGAGTAAGAGGTCACGTAGCAATACTTATTAGCACTCTCTTCATATTTATCTTTTAATATGCTGCTTTAAATAGCCAGTTAAGGGTAGAGATAATATGTTAAAATATCCCAGTTTTAAATGTTTAATATTTAAAATCAGTATTTAAAAAATTAATGTTTCTTATTAGTATTTAAATACTTAATATTTTACCAACTTTTAAATAAGGAGGATGTTGTAAATTAGATTTTAGAGAAATCAAGATTTCTTCATTGGATTTGAATTTTGTTAGCACATACGAAGTGAGATTATAGCATATATGATGACTTTTTAAATATACATACCCCAAATTTCTGAGGCATATTGTTCTTTATATTGTCATTTGGAAGCTTGTCTCCTCGTAGGATTCCTCAGGTTGTTCTAATATAAGGGCCTGGCTCCTGTTTGTTTGTGACTATCACGTTTTTTGAGATTTCTTTTAAGGCAAATTATGACTTGTGAGCTAAATCTGGCCTGATGCTTGTTTTTGTGTAAACTTTGAGCTGAGAATGGTTTTTACATTTAGAAATCAAAAGAAACGTAATATTTCATGACATGTGGAAATTATATTCAATTAGAATTTCAGTGTCCATGGATAGAGTTTTATTGAAATAAAATCCGCAGCCACATGGATTCCTTTTCAGCTTGTCCATGGCTGCTTTTGTGGTGCTGCTATAGAACTGAGTAATAGCAACAGGAACTGTATGGTGCATGAAACCTAAAAGATTAACTACCTAGCCCTTTATTAGAAAAGTTTGCTGGCACCTGTCCAGGTCCAAATGTGGTAAAAAAGAGAGGTCAGATTCAGCTTTGTTCATTTTGGAACTTGTTAGCAAGTGAGGCCAAAGGCAGAAGCTTTTAGGTAAAATAAGCTTCCTGAATTATATGTGGATTTAACTACTTTAAGCTGTCCTTACCTTCTGAGGTAGTGCCAAGTGAGAACGTTTAGAGACAGTAGAGTGCTGGCTGCTGCTGCTGCTGCTAAGTCACTTCAGTCGTGTCCGACTCTGTGTGACCCCATAGATGGCTGCCCACCAGGCTCCGCCGTCCCTGGGATTCTCCAGCCAAGAACACTGAAGTGGGTTGCCATTTCCTTCTCCAATGCATGAAAGTGAAAAGTGAAAGTGAAGTCGCTCAGTCGTCTCCGACTCTTAGCGACCCCATGGACTGCAGCCCACCAGGCTCCTCTGTCCATGGGATCCTCCAGGTAAGAGTACTGGAGTTGGGTGCCATTGCCTTTTCCCAGAGTGCTGGATGAGAGAAAGGTAAATGCCTTCAGGGCTGAAATCAGAAGGTTGTCCTGGCAGGTGGGCCCGATCCTTAGGAAATCAAGAGAGAGGCTGTGAATAGAGGTCTGTAATCTGTAATTTTTTTAGGTCCAAATGCATTAGATAAAAGGACACGACCCAGTGGGAGTGTTTTTCCTTTTCTGTCCTGATATTCTTAGGCTATAATCTTCTCAACTGCTTCATCAGGGTTTATCTGCTGTAATTACTGAGATCTGTGGTACATGTTATCAACATGTCAAAAGAACTAAGAAATTTTTCCCTTAAAAATATGAAAAATTATCTTAAGCTGCCAACCATGAAATGCTTGAGACTTATTTCTCTGTAGAACTTCATAAAAGTGCCTCTGAGTGATTCTTCCTGTTTACCTTGCTGCTGATAAAAATCCAAAGAACATTAAATTCGGTTACTTTCTAGACAGAAAAATTCTGGTAGATATTAATTCTCTGTGGCAAGTTAGAAAGTTTGTTCTACCATTTGGAAGACCATCTTTATTTTTAATTTTTTGTTGAAATTTCTTTTTTGACATAGCTCCTCGTTATTGTTTGGAATGAACTCACTAGAGTAATAATACCTTCAGGATGTCTCATGTTTTAAAAATACTGAAATGATGGGGCATTATGTTAACCTGATGCACTGCAGTTTGGATTCTGTGCGGTGCATTGTAGTTTTTGACTTCTTTGTCCTGACGGCTTGGTCATGGGCTGAGACTGTTCAAGGCATTGTTGAGATGATTCCCTTATTCCTTCCAGTTGTCCTATCCCTGTAGCCCTGTGGAGTACAAGGCATTGAATAAGAGTTTTAATTCTGATGTTGACATAGAACTTGGTGACATTGGAAAAGCAGCAGTTGAGTTCCAGGAGCTAGTTGACAAAATCAAGAAGAAAATTATAGAGCAGAGAGCAAGGCTTTATGTTTTTATAACAGTGAAAAATTATTGTGAGTTCTTAAAACTCAGCAATAAGAAAACAAAGAAGTAAAAAATGGACAGAAGAGCTAACAGACACCTCAACCAAAAAGAGATACAGATGACAGTAAGCTTTGGAAAGTATGTTCAACGTCATATGCCCTGAGAGATTGCAAGCGAAAACACAATGAGATACCACTGCTACTGCTGCTAAGTCACTTCAGTCATGTCCGACTCTGTGTGACTCCATAGATGGCAGCCCACCAGGCTCCGCCGTCCCTGGGATTCTCCAGGCAAGAACACTGGAGTGGGTTGCCATTTCCTTCTCCACTAGAGATACCACTACACACCTAAAATCCAAAACCCTAACAATATCAAATGTTGGTAAGAAGGTGAGCCAATAGGACTTCCTGTTCATTGCTGTTGGGAATGCAAAATGGTACAGATATTTGGGAAAACAGTTTGGCAGGTTTAACATATTTTTACCATATAATCCAACAATCATGTTCCTTGTTATTTATCCAAATAAATTAGAAACATATGTCCCTCCAAATGTTTATAGCAGCTTTATTTTATGGTTGTCCAAACTTGAAAGTAGCCAAGATGTTTTTCAGTAGGTGAATGGATAAACTGGTACGTTCATACAATAGAATAGTATTCAACAATAAATGTGTATTCCTAAATGGGAGAAGCCAATCTGGAAGAGCTATCTACTGGATGATACCAACTATATTGATGTTCTGGAAAACTGTCTCCCAGCTATGGAGACAGTAAAATGGTCAGAGATTTTCAGGGCTTAGGATAGAGGGTGAATAGATAGGATAGGATAGACAGATAGGATAGAGGGTGAATAGGTGGAGCACAGAGGATTTTCTGGGCAGTGAAACTGTTCTGTTTGATACTGTGGTGCTGGATATATATCATTATACATTTGTCAAAATCCATAGGACGTGTAACAGACAGTGAACCCTAATGTAAACCGTGAGCTTTAGTTAAAAATAATTTATCAGTATTGACTCATTAGTTGTAACAAATGTATAACATTAACATTGGATTTAATAATAGGGGAAATTTATTGTGTGGAGTGGAGCAGGAGAGATGTATATGGGAATTTTGTACAATTTTTCAGTAAACCTAAAGCTGCTCTGAAAAAGTCTATTAATTAAAAACGAATAGGTAGTGTATGATTGCAACATCTAGGTCTTAATCTATTTCCATTCTTGTTAACATTCATTAATTTTTCGAAACTCCTCAGTCCTGTTTATGGAAGAACAGCAATTGGGCCACTTTTATATAACCTAGAGACATAATTCTTAGGATGTATATTCCCACGGTTGCTTACATTATACTGAAATATTTGTTGACTGGATAAAAATAGTATAGAAGAATGAATAGATTGATGGATCCCTTTATCCTTCCTTAGAATAAAGAAGACTCTTGAAAGGACGAAGTGATAGTTTAGGAATAATTGGAAGATTTTTTGGAATTTCTGTTCCTTTCAAGTTACCGATTTAGAGGGCAACTGTGGTATAACCAAAAAGAAGCAGGGGTAAAGAACACTCAGCTGGTTAGTCTGCCAGTATTGGTTGAATGGTACTATGTGCTGGGCCCAGTACACAGATGTTCAGTATAATCAGGGTCCCTTCTGTCAAGGACTAACAGTTTAAAGACTTTGATCATATTTGGGATGGACTATCTTGGTTTTGATTCTAGCTGCGACACATATAGGCTGTGAAATCTTGGGTGATTTACCTGTGGTTTTCATATCTAATATGGCAACAAGGATCATACCTACCATTGAGAGACTCATGAGGATTAAATTTAGACATATAAAGCACCTCACAACAAAAATTATAGATGAGGTTTTCCTTTTACTTCTCTATGGAATTGAGAGTACAGTGAGGCTGTCAAAGGTTTTGCATTTCTTTCCTTCTTTATTTTTTTTAGGCTTTGCATTTCTTTATCCTCTTTAACTTAATTCTCTATGACCAGCTCAAGGAAAATAGGAAGGAAAAAGTGGGTTAGAGGCAGCTGTGAACTGAGGGATAAGAGACAACCAACTTCTTTAACTGTTTGATCTGATAAAGACATATCATCACTCTTTAGAAAATCCCCATCGATGTTATTGTTTCAAATTAGTGTTTGTGTGTGATTATTATGATTATTTTTCTTCTTCAAATAATGAGACAAAACCACAAATTCAATACACTTAAACCTTTACACACACACACACACGCACAAATTTACTTCAACTGCAAGTGACAACAGGCAGTTCTTCATTGATAAAGATCTCCCACATTGACATGAAAGAACATACTGGTAGAGCTAAGTGGCCACATTTCTCATCCTTTATGGTAATGGAGGGGCCTATTAACCCTTAGTCCAGTTTTGAGTGGGTATCAGCAACAGTGGACAGAAGAGGCCATTCAGAGAGGACCCGGCAGGCAGGCCATGTCTGAATTAGTGCTGCATGGGCAGAGGGACACTCACACACTCTCAAACCATGAGCTCCTGAGCTATGTGGCTTCTCTTCTCAGAGAACTGCCTTTCCTGAGTTATATTTTCCTGCAGTATTATCTATTTTTTTGTTTGTGAAAGAGAGATGAAAATTACATGAGCAACCTGTGTCTTTAATGAAAACCATACACCAATGTGATTGATTTCATTGTCTGGAAAACAACAAAGAACAACAGGTCCTGTGCATAACCTAATGCCTCCACATTTTTTATTAAGTAGTTGTTAATAATAATATAAATTAATTGCCTTAGCTGGAAATCTTTTGTCAGTCCTCTCTCTCAGAAATCAGGTGCTTAATATCTTTAACCCATTAATTTTTTTCCAAATGACCTCTGATTTTTATGATCTTCAAATGTTTTAATCTATAATTCCCCTCAAATCCTCTCAGAAGCAGGCAAGGAAAAAACCTAAAGTGTAAAAATAGTATCATAGCTTCAGATGGGCCACAGAGACGTTTGTTTTTAGAACTGGAAGAGTCCTCACTCAGAATTTTCCTTTTTTTAGAGGCCAGTCTGGGGCACTAAGTAGAGGAAAATTTTTGAAGGATAGAGAAAAAGTCATTTATTCTCAAGTCTTTCATACAGCTCTTTTTCCTACACACTGAAATTAAAAACAGACACACGCACACATTGCCAGTGGATATTGTTGTGGGAAGGAATACAGCTCAGCTCTGTGCTCTGGGGGCAGACCTGGGTTTGAACCACAACCTCATGACGTACTAGCTATGATCTCAGTTTCTTCAATCGAAAACAGGAAATAATAATGGTACTTCCCAGGTTGAATTGTCTGAGAAGTAAATCACATAATGCCTATAGAAAGGGTTTAGACTAATGCCTGACCCCCGATAAATGTTCAAGTAACGGCACCTTTTATTATCATTTTCTTTACATTAAAGTCATTAAGATGTACCATGATAAGTTCTAGATATACACAAATAGAGTAGCTACTTTAAGTTAATTAAACTAAAAGTCAACATTCAATTCTTCAGTTGCATTAGCCACATTTCAGGGGCTCAGTACCACATGTGGCTAGTATTTTTTTCTCCCTCCATGAGTTTTGATGAGAGGAAATTGAAAAGTCAGTGATGTAGAGGAAATTCAAGTATCAGTTGGATAGCTGAACCCTGTTGTTGACGATGATGACAAGAACAGGTAAAATCTGAAGGTTTACCATGTATCAGTGCTTTTATTTTTCTACACAAATCACATTTTATTTGTAAAGCATTACATATAACTCAGTTATATAACAAAGAATAAAATTGAAGAGTTTTTAATGTTATTCTCACATACACTCACTCAGATGGGCACATGATACACCTAGGCTATATTTCAGTGAGGTTAAAGTGCCTTTTCAGGGTCACAGGGCTGCTGTAGAAATTGAGCTGAGATTTGAGCCAAGACCCTCTGTCTCCAGGGTCAGTGGACTAGAATCACTGTGTTTTCTTTTAAGATGCCTTTGAATGAGGCAGTTCTCATCATTTTGGTCATTACTCAATGATCTTCCCTCAGAGTGTAGCCCACAGAAGCAAAAGGAGGTGAAGCTAGACTTGTTCCCTTTCAGTTATGGCGCTGGATAATAAAGAAGGCAGAGCACCAAAGAACTGATGCTTTCAAACTGTGGTGCTGGAGAAGACTCTTGAGAGTCCTTTGGAGAGCAAGGAGATCAAACCAGTCAATCCTATGGGAAATCAATCCTGAATATTCATTGGAAGGACAGATGCTGAAGCTGAAGCTCCAATACTTTGGCTGCCTGATGCGAAGACCCAACTCACTGGAAAAGACCCTGATGCTGGGAAGCATTGAGGGCAGGAGGAAAAAGGGGCAACAGAGGATGAGATGGTTGGATGGCATCACTGACTCAATCGACATGAGTTTGGGTAGACTCCGGGAGATAGTGAAGGACAGGGAAGCTTCATGTGCTACAGACCATGGGGTCGCAAAGAGTCGGACACGACTGAGCGACTCAATGACAGCCACAACCTTGGTTTCATGGCAGCAGTGCATTATGGTGGGAAGCCCTGAGTTTAGAAATAAAGACTTAAGTTTGATTTAAACAGTTGCTAACCTTTGTGAGCCTTGGTTTTCTCCTCTGTTTTCTTCATCTGGTTTTTGGTAGAGCTGTTGTCTCCTGAAACCTGTGTACTTCAGTGCACCCCCTCTGAGCAAGGCCTTGTTCTAAGCACTTCTCATGAACGAATACACTGACATCTCACAGCACCTTACCTGGTAGATTCTGTTAGCATCCCTGTTTTACTAGTATCAAAATTGAAGGCTTGAGAAGACCAGTAACTTGCCTAGACTCACGCAGCTACTAACTGACATTGCTACAATCCAACTCATATAGACTTGCTCCAAGGCTATGCACTTGGTAGTAAGATCCTCTCCAAATGTTAAAGGAATCCTTCTTAAATTTCCCCCATACAACTCTTTGGATGCCTTTCGGAGTCCCTTCTGATTGGTCATGAAAATTCTTTCTACCTTATAGAAACATGTGTTCAATATGTCAACCATCCCTCTTCTCCCTGCCAACTCCATCTGTGGGATGAGGTGTGGTCCTTTCCTTCCCATGCCTGTAGAAGTTATGCTAAGCTTTATCCTCAGCCCAGGAGAGCAGTTTCCCAAATGCTCTTCTCTTCCTGAACCCACTTCTCTGAATCCTCAAATTCCCTAGCAAGGATTAACTCCTTTTTTGGGGGATCACTTTATTCATTATTTAAAGTTGTAAATAAAAACTCTAGACTCTCCAGCTATCTTCCCAAATTCCTCTCCTCTCTCTCTTCTAGTATTTTATCAGGCTTAATTAGACTTAAATTTCTTAAAAAAGTGAACTACTTTAACTCACATAGCAATTTTCCATATGTTGTTTTAACATATTCTGCTTAAAATGAAGGCCATAACGGATGGCAAGTAACTGAAAATATATTGAGATTCTAACATGCTTCTGAGAGTTAACTCAGAGATTCTGATTAGCATTTTACTATCAGTCATTTGAGGCAGATTGGACTCCTTGTGCCAATGATAGGATCAGTTTTCCTCCCAGCAGTGATGCAACCGAAGTCCTAGAGTTTAGGAGTAGCAGCCGGGTGTCATCTTTCTGGCTTGGCCTTTCAGGAAGGGACAAAGAAGCAAAGAAAATGAGCAGCTACAAAACATTCCCCTTCCAACCCCTCCTTCTACCTCCAACCCAATTTAGTACAACATAGGTAGCTGCATTTTTTTTATTAAAAAAAATTCTATCCGTGATAGAAATGGAGAACAGCTGCTTGCTAACCTCCTGAGATTTTGCCTTTTACATTTTAATTCCAAGTTCAGGTCACTTAATTGTCCCCATTTCTTTGACTTTTCCTTGTCTAAGCCTCCAATCTTCAGACTTTAATTATTTTCACAGCAATTTGCTCACACCCAGATTTTCAATCTATGACAACCTAGTAATGTTGAATCAACAGTACAGATACTTGCTGCTAGATTAAGGACAAGATAACTATCAACTCTATGGGAACAGTTAGAAATATAGAAAGCAGCAGGAAGAACATCAAAAAACAAAACTAAACCCACCAACCAAACAAGCCCACCAAACCCTCTAAATTCTTTCTCATTAAAGAAGATTTTCCAAAGCTTAAACTTCAGCAAAATATCCTCAAGTGGAAATGAGTGAGGGACTCACATGGGCCATGTGCTGATTGAAGAATCCAGTTCGATGCCCATAATTATGTGATGAAAAGTTTAAACAAGAATGAGCAGGTGTGACCAAAATGACTTCCTTGTGTGCGAGGTGAGTTTATACTTCGCTTTTAATACCTTGATGACAGTAAATCTAAGATAAGTCTCAGGGGATCTTTTCACTGGCAGGGCATTTTGCTGCGGTGGGTCCTCTCCTAGCACACACAGAGAAGGGGTGTGCCTGGTTCCTTCCTGTGGGTTCCCTTTTTCCTCCCATCCCAGTGGCTGGTCAAATCCTCTTTGTCAGAATGGAAAGATAAGTGGAGCCAGAAAGTTTTGAGTTGACGTCATTGCTGTCACACAGCTTTATAGTCTCTGGACCTGGCAGGTATTTAAGGCTAGCATTTTTCCTCCTGGTTGTTTTTATAGACTTTTCAGAGACTACCTGCTTCCCCAACCCCACACTCCCACCCCCACCCCTGCTTGCGGCTCTAATCACTGGGGCCCTTTCCCCAGCGTAGTTCTCTTTATGCAGACAATGCGCTGTCTCTTCTTTGGTCCTTTATTTACTCCCTCTTCACCCCAAGGAATCTAGAGTCACCTCTAGCTTTCACCAAGCATCTAGGAGACCCTACTAGAAGGCCCTCACGTGACCTCACACCAGCCCTCACGCAGCCCCATGTCCATTTTATCACCGGCAATATGCCAGCGTTCTTTGCACTGATGAGCTCTGGGAGTGCAGGCCCACCTGATTCCAATATGTCCTTGAACTCAGGTCGGCCACTCAAGTCTGCTTCCCACCGTGTAGGATTTTCAATCCAAGGTGACTTCTGCAACGCAGGAGCAAACTGCCCTTCCCCAGGCTTGAAGTGGAAATAGCTGGCCTTCACCTCTTTCCCAGGGGTTAAAAGTATAGCTCTCTCCAAATAAATCTTTCTCACAAATTCTTTTCTCAATTGTTTCCCTCTCATCTCTCTCTTTGATATTCTTGTTGAAGGTAAGGGTTCTGCATTCTGTCACTAGTTATTGGGCACTGAAAGTTTGCCATGGGTTTATCATCTCTAAACTGAGAGAAAAGTTTTCACTTTGACACGTTGCCACACACACAATCCACAGATTGCACTCACCAAGGACTGCGTGTACTGTTAGGCCTAGACCAAGCTCTGCTAGGGCGAAATGTGCTCTCAAAGGGGTTTTAGCAGGGAGTTCTTCCCAGGAAAAAGACCTCCACTCCTTAGCGACCCCACGGACTGCAGCCTACCAGGCTCCTCCATCCATGGGATTTTCTAGGCAATAGTACTGGAGTGGCTTGCCATTGCCTTCTCCGAAATGCCCTGATTAGAGGAGCTAAATGGCTTGAAACCCACTTTACCATAGTAGTGATTGTATTTTTTTTTTTATTAGAAAGAGGAAATGTTTTTCTTTGATCAAAATCTCAAGGGTAATTGGGTTCCAGCAGGGAGGCATTTGCTCTTGATTGCAGCCCTCTGTGTTTAGACTGGTGTGTCATTGCAGCCTGCCCCTAGACTTCCAGGCCACGCCAAGTGGAGAATTCTGAGTTCACCCATCAGCAGGGCTGGCAGTTTTCAGAGAGCAGTTCCAGTTGCTTTGACTTTCTCTTTTGAGCTCCTCCTGTCTTTGCTTGGGGGTCTGCATTCTTCGTATCAAGCTGGCTTTTGAAAGAACTTCCTACTCTCTAGGTCAGGTGTTGTTACAAAAGTGGCCCCAAGCCACCTGTGGCGTACTGGTGAGATTTTTGTTTGGCTGGTAGGTCTGCATAGTGTTTTAAAAGCTGAGTCATCTAGGCCTGTTCCTTTCAACCTAGATCACATAGTTGCTGTGGGCTAACTGTGCACAGCTGCAGGCACTGAGGCTTTACTACCTCCTTTTGGATCTTTCAGGATAGCTTCCAGTATGAATTAAGGTAAATGCTCTGAAACAAATCAATATGTCTTTGAGTGATTAGGAGGTAAGGTAAAGTTCCTTTTTGTAGCTTTCCATTTCCTTTGTCCGTGACTGACTGTTTAGTGGGAAGAGGAGTGATGCGTGCTAAGTCGCTTCAGTCTTGTCCGGCACTTTGTGACCTCCGTTTGCAACCCCATGGGCTGTAACTCACCAGGCTCCTCTGTCCATGGGATTCTGCAGGCAAGAATACTGGAGTGGATTTCCATGCCCTCCTCCAGGGGATCGTCCCGACCCAGAGATTGAACCTGTGTCTCTTACGTCTCCTGCATTGGCAGGCAGGTTCTTTACCACTAGCACTGCCTGGGAAGGAAGCCCTGAGAGAAGTGATGGGAAAGTATCAGAAATAAAGGGCCTCGTCTCTCTGTGGCATGAAGGCTGCTCAGGTGAGGGCTGTGCGCAGGTAGAGACAAAAGGGGCATTTATTACACACACAGAAAAGGATATACTCACATTTTCCCTTCACAATAACAAGAGTTCTTTAACACTTAAACTGAGAGATTAGTCACGAAGATGAGGAGTGACTAAGTAGGCCTTTGGTCGGTGATGTAATGGGACCAAAACACATTGGGCAAGTGTGCCTTTATCCCTTAAACTTCCCCAGAGTATAACCAAAGCAGTGCCCACAAACGAAAGCACCCTTGTGTCCACAGCTGCCCTGACCTATGGGACAGCCTGGTGGGGTACTCTTTGAACTGGGAAGTGGCCTGTCTCCATATTATGAAGGTGGTTACTCTAGCAGCTCACCTTGAACCATCCCAGTGGCAAGACCACTATTGTCTTTGTCACATATGGATTTGGCAGCCCCTTGGGAGGCATTGCCAACCCTCCACCAACTGGTTTTTTAATGGATTTGCTGTGACTGAGTTTACCTGGGAGGAACGCCTATTGCAGCTAGTCAACATGGCAGCCCCTCTATGCTCCAGAGTGTGTGTGATGTGGGTTGTGTGAGTCTAATTATAGCATCATGAACCCACTTGCATCTGTGGTCTCATCTCAAATCCAGAATTCTGTTGGAACCAGGATTTGATTTACCTGGTCACACTCCTGCTTGCCCCGGAGCTGTGGTCTTTTCTAGGGGGTACAGAAAGCTCATTCTTTCTTGCCCGTGTTCATCCCCCCCCACCCCCAACATTCTGCTCAGGACAATAGGTAAATGGTGGAAATCTATTCTTTCCCTGATGTGGGTTACTTTTCTCCAGGAAAACACATTCCAGTGTTCCGGAATTCTGGAGTTCATTCAGAATACTCCAGTATTCTGGCCTGGAGAATTCCATGTACTGTATAGTCCATGGAGTCACAGAGTCAGACACGACTGAGTGACTTTCACTCAATGTTGTAGAACCTGCTAAAACCATAGGCTTTAGTTCTTGCAGCGTATTATAGCGGGAAACAAAGTTAGTTGTGCTTTTGTGGTGTATTTAGATTCCAGCATTGATTACAAGAACAATAAACACTTGTCCAGTGCTTAACAGGAGCTAGGCTTTTATCATATTGTTGTTTTACAGGCACAGAGAAACTGAGGCATAGAGAAGTAAGGCATTGGCTTGAGCTCATCTAGTGAGTAGGTGGGGGAGAAGAGAGAGTCGAATTCAGGCAGCGTGGCTCCTGAATCTTTGTTTCTAATCATCACTGCCTGAACTCCCTCAGATTAATGATGAAAAATTCGAGTGAGATTGATTGATTCGAGTGAGAATGAACTCCAGAGTATTAAACAGATATCATTTCTCCCTCTCTGTGTTACTTAGGGCTGAGTGTTATGGACAGGCATTCCTTCCGAAGAGAGTAGAAGTAGGAGAAAGAACTTCAGCAGCACATGTACTGATAATGTCGCCAGGATGGTCACTGTGTTAGTTTTCTGTTGCCGGGGGCTTGGACTTCAAATAACACAAGTTTATTATCTCTTAGTTCCTGGGGGTCAGGAGTCCAGCATAGGCTAGCTGGATCCTGCTCAAGGTCATCCCAGGCTGAAATCCAGTGGTAGCTGGGGCTGTCCTCTGAGGCTCAGGGCTGTCTTCCCAGATTACTGGTTGTTGGCTAGATTGATTTCCTTGAGGTTGTAGGACTGACATCCCTCTTTCCTTGCTAGCCTTTGCCAGGGACCACCCTTAGCTCTCGAGGACTCCTGAGGTTCCATGCCAGTTGTCTCTCCCATAGGCAGTTTGCAGCACAGATGTCTGCTTTCTTCCAGGCCAGGAGGAGCTCACCTCTCTCTCGCTGGCTGGAATGGAGTGGCTGTCCCGTCACTATTAGTCATATGAAAGGAAGTGAAAGTGTTAGTAGCTCAGTCATGTCCAACTCTTTGCAACTCCTAGGACTGTAGCCCGCCAGGCTCCTCTGTCCTTGGGATTCTCCAGGCAAGAATATTGGAGTGGGTAGCCGTTCCCTTCTCCAGGGGATCTTCCTGACCCAGTGGTCGAACCTGCGTCTCCCGCATTGCAGGCAGATTCTTTACCGTCTGAGCCACTGGGGAAGCATATAATATAACCTAATTGAGGAAATGGCCATCCCATCACAGTTCCAGATTATACCCCCACTTGAGGGGAGGGATTATACAGTTGGATACAACCTGGGCGATGGAGTCTTGGGGGTATCTTAGAATTCTGCCCACTTGGTTGCAGTTTTGGAGCCCAGAGGAATCTCAGCTGCACTGCCAAAGTGGATGTTAGAAAACTGTGGAATGGGTTACTAGTGCCCAGGGATACGTCCCCTAAACATATTTATGTGCTGTTCTGGTTAATGCTATAGAATCTTGAGCCTTCTGCTTAGGTCTTCTAGGGGATTTTCTGCCATGGGAATAATCAAGGCCACCAAATGCCAGGTGGGGAGAATTGCCAGGGAGTTTGTGGACTTGATTCTGATGAAAGTTGGTGCAGCGCCCTTTGCAGGCGCACAGGCTCACCCTATCTCTTACATACTTTGCAAACCCTGGGCACGGTGCTGTGTGATGGGTGTCCAGAGCGAGGGTTGCCCTTTGGCAGAATGTAATTATTGCCTCTGTCCCACTGGCCCACAGGCCATTGTTTTCTTTCCTCATGGTGTGGGCGGAGTCTGTGTGGATGGTGCTGGTTTGATTTCTGTCATATTCTATTTGCCCATTCCCTGAAGGCGATTTAAATCCCCAAATTGGTTCAGTTGAGAATTACCATGGAGGAGCCCCAGGATCAGTTTAGTACCATAAAGCAATGGCCGTTAGGAAATTTCAATGAGTCAGAGGCCCTAGAAGACCCCGTAAGAAGCAACAGTATCCTCACCAGCTGGAAACTGTGTTGCTAAAGTTAAGTATATGCACACTGATAAACTCAGATGGCTAGGGTTGAAGGCAAAGCATCAGTTCAGTTCAGTTCAGTTCAGTCGCTCAGTTGTGTCCGACTCTCTGCGACAGCACAGCAGGCCTCCCTGTCCATCACCAACTCCCGGAGTTCACTCAAACTCATGTCCACAGAGTCGGTGATGCCATCCAGCCATCTCATTCTCTGTCGTCCCCTTCTCCTCCCGCCCCCAACCTTTCCCAGCATCAGAGTCTTTTCTAGTGAGTCAACCCGTTGCATGAGGTGGCCAAAGTATTGCAGTTTCAGCTTTAGCATCAGTCCCTCCAATGAACACCCAGGATTGATCTCCTTTAGAATGGACTGGTTGGATTTCCTTGCAGTCCAAGGGACTCTCAAGAGTCTTCTCCAGCACCACAGTTCAAAAGCATCAATTCTTCGGCGCTCAGCTTTCTTCACAGTCCAACTGTCACATCCATACATGACCACGGGAAAAACCATAGCCTTGACTAGACGGACCTTTGTTGGCAAAGTAATGTCTCTGCTTTTTAATATACTATCAAGGTTGGTCATAACTTTCCTTCCAAGGAGTAAGCGTCTTTTAATTTCCTGGCTGCAATCAGCATCTGCAGTGATTTTGGAGCCCAAAAAAATAAAGTCTGACACTGTTTCCACTGTTTTTCCATCTATTTCCCATGAAGTGATGGGACCAGATGCCGAAGGCAGAACATAGAGAGGCTATATTTGGGCACAGGTTGAGTGTTTTGAAACTTCAGGTGTTGAAATCATAAAAATATTTATTGTTAAAAGATATATATATATATCTTTTATATATATATATATATATATATATATATACACACACACAAAGTGCTATCAGTTCAGGTTAAGATCCTTTATTTAGTTTTCTTGAAGATTTAAAAACAACAGCTGTATCTCATGGTCAAGAAAGAAGGAGGCAAACTGATGTGAAGTACTTCAGTTTGTTCAAATAGTCATGCTAAGAACTGGGTCCCTTCCAGTTCTAGGCTAAGGGTAGTGGCCTTCAGGAATATTTCAGTGATGGTATTGAGAGCATTCTTTTATTTTGAAAATTATGAATGTAACACAGTCATCCCTTGGCAACTGTGGGAGATTGGTTCCAAAATCAATAGATGTTCAAGTCCCTTATATAAAATTGCCTAGTACAGTAGGCTCTTGTATCTGTGGTTTTCACCAATGGGTTTCTTTGGATGGGTAGGTTTCTGTGGATCCGTGGTTGGTTGAATCCGTGGATGTGGAACCTGTGGCTACAGAAGGCCAGCTACATGTGTTCTTGGCAAAAAAATAAAGTTAGAAAAATGGAAGAAAGAAAAAAGTTTAAAAAATTGTATATAATTTCAATAACAGCTGGTATTTTGCCATACATGTGGATATATATTATATACATATGAGAGTGTAACAGGCAGGAAGGCCAGAGGTCCCCAGGTGGCAGGAGGAAATAAACTGCAAGTGGCAGATGTTTTTTTTCCTTCTCTACACGAAATTAAAAGAGGCTTCTTTTAACTCTGTTGACAACACCTGACTCTGCCTTGAGCTAACCCATGTACGTTTTCTTAGGTTAATGAAACTGTGTATTTGCTTTGGAATCTGCCTTTCTTCAAGATGGTTCTGCCTAAGACTATCTTTTCTTTTCTCAAACCTTGGGCTGATAATGGCTCAACAAACCAGTATTCTTGTCAATCGTTTTATGGCTGGAGGATGACACACCTTGTGCCATGCTATCTCAAAAGTGCATATTGTGGGAGAGGGGCCTGGTGAAACTGTCAGCCTTGAGGTGTCTCTCTTACCTGATTAATAGCTTTCTAACAGACAAAACAACTTGCTGCAAACTAGCAAGGGGGCACTCTCTCTGTCCCTTTCTGATATCTATGTCAGAAGCTTTCCCTATCTCTGTTATACTTTAATAAAACTTTGCTCCACAAAAAGCTCCAAGTAGTCAAGCCTCGTCTCTGACCCCAGATCAAAATCCTCTCCTCTGGAGGTCACAAATCCTGATGTAGGACTCGGCTCGCAGCAGCAAGCTTTCACACACACGCACAAAATATAATTTCATTTAAAACATTTTTACAAGTATATTTTGAGATTTTTAACTTGACATTAGATATTCTTCTATAGTATAATGGTGTGATGATTAACAGTACAGAATTCTGAAATCAGAACAGACTTCCTGAGTTTGAATAGCTCAGTGCCATCTAATTCAGTGGTCTTGGGCAAGTTACTTAACTTCTTTGCCTTAGTTTTTCTCTGTAAGATGGGGACAATAATAGTACTTACATCATAGAATTATAGTAAAGATTAAATGTGTTAATATATTTACAAATCGCTTAGAATGGAGCCTGCTGCATGGTAAGTGTTATGTAATGTTTGTTTTGTTAATGGTTGCATGGAATTCCGTCTTCTGGGTGAGTCATAACTTATTTATTATCCATTGCTTGCTATTTGGATGTTTTTGATTTTTGATGATTACACATTGTGAAACCCTGATACACACTTTTTGTGTGCCCATTTAAAAAATTATTTCTTTATTTCAGCAAATAAAGTTTCTGGATGAAAATATATTAATATTTTTAAGGTTTCTGTTACATATAGCAAATTAATCTCTGAAAGGTTGTACCAGTTTACATGTCTACAGTACTGAGAATGTCTGTTGTTCTCAGTGTTGAGACAGAAACAGTATCTTACATTGTTTCCATTGGCATTTCTTTGATTACAAGAAAGAGAGATTTTTCCATATGTTTATTTACAATTTACATTTATTCTTTATAAATTATTGCTTCCTGGCCCTTACCAGTTTTTACATTTCTCTCTTAAACTGACATTAAATGCTTCTAGTATATCCAAGACATACTGAGTGCATTTAACAATAATCATGATGAAGATGATGAAGACAGTTGCCCAAGGCGTATACACATCTCAGAGGCAGTAACCTCCTATAGTCAAATTCTCGTGCAAGGCTCACTCAGCTCCTGATCTTCCATCAGAGGCATTTCATCATAGCCTCCATATTCTGCAAATGTGTTATTATTATTATTATTTAGTTATATTTCTATGGGGCTTCCCAGGTGGTGCTAGTGGTAAAGGATCTGTGTACCAATGCAGGAGACTCAAGAGACCCAGGTTCGATCCCTAGGTCAGGAAGATCCCCTGGAGGAGGGCATGGAAATCCACTCCAGTATTCTTGCTTGAAGAATCCCATGGACAGAGGAGCCTGGTGGGCTACAGTCCATGGGGTCGCAAATAGTTGGGCATAACTAGCGACTGAGCACACATAGCGACGGTATGAATTTGTCATACAAAGAACTCATGGTTCGGTATTTGAGGAAGAGGTTGCCATGAATGTTGCTTGAAACACTGCAAGAACAGGATCATATCCTGCCTCCGTAACTTCAGAAATCATCTTGAGGTGATGCACTTTTCTGAATGAGATTTCATTAGCGACAGTTTTCGTCTTTGCATCGCAGTAAATATTGTGACTACCTGGGAGAGAATCTTTTGGTTTATTAAAGAGCTAAGTAATCATCTAATGAGAAGCTGTCAGTAATCCTGTGAACATGTGGAGGAAGATTTATTTTTAAAGGCCTGGGTGTGCAACGGGTCTCAGGAACAAGAATTTATTCACTGTTTAAATTAGCTCCTGAATTCTGCTTTCCCCTTGGCTATGGAGACCTGTGGCTACGTGGTATGCTGTTGCTGAGTGTTGAGTATCAGCAGCAGTTGATGGTCTTAACTTGTGTTCCTGATTTTCTCCATGCAAATCTTGCAGGCTAAAACACATGATAAAATCATGTTTCTAAAATACCATAAAAACATGTAAACTTTGATGAAGTGAAACTTGTTCTGTTCTGGAAAATAGACCAAGATCAATGGGGATAAGTTCAACATTTCCTGTTAATGTAAGAAAGAACTGTTTTCTTTCTTTTCTTTTAATCTCAGAAAGTGTCTCCTCATAGTATGGCTCACCTTTTTGAAGCAGTCACTGGGATTTTTCCAGCATAGATCAGATGATTAAAAAGTGATGGTTACTGGATTTAAGATGGAAAAGGTGGTACCATGAACTTCTAAACTAGATTACTTCTAAGGTTTTTCCAACTCGGAGATTCTACAATTATGTTAATTAAAAGAAATCATCTGCCTATTTTTCTAAAGTGCTAAAACTATAGAAACTGGAAGTGGAGTGGTGGTTACCAGGGGTTGGAAGGAGGAGGAAAGGGGACTTGTTATTTAATGGGTATAGAGATGTGCTAGGTAAAAAGTTCTGGACATCTGTTTCAACAAAGTGAACATACTCAACATGACTGTACACCTAAAAATGGTCCAGAAGGTAATATTTCTGTATATTTGTTTTACTGAGATAAAAACAGAACAAAACAGCCATGAGACTGCTATGAGTTTTGCTCTAGGCCAGGCCCTGTAGGGGACCCATGAGTCCAAGACAGTCCCGCTCTCAGCTGGTTCACTTCCTCTCTTCTGTGAGAAGTGAGGTGCCTGGCCAGGAGCCCAGGGTCCTCAATAGCCAGTTATGATGGCATCACTGCCCTTGCTCCTGTGGGCACAGCCTGTAATCCAAAGAAACAGAACGCCTTCTCCCTTCTGCTGTCTTCCAATTTCCTGCTAGTGCCCCAGATGATAGAATCCAATAGGAAGCCAGCTGGTGAGTTAGTCTGAAAAAGGTGGTGTGCATCGAATGTGCATAGAAAGGAAGAAGGTCCATGGACAACAGTGTGGGGCTGAGCCAAGAAGGCGCTGATAGGCACAATCCACCCCTTTGTCTCTCCTGCATCCACTCACAGCCTTCCGCCCACACATAAACTTGACAGAACAACCCCACCAGCATTGCAGTGCTTCTCTTGATACAACTGTCCCTTTAACAAATGAAGGCACGTTCCCCTTTCCCCCAATAAGGGAAATAACAAAGTTTCATCCGTCAGGGCATCCATGTTTGAATGATCTTAGCGACTCTCACAGGTTAGTCAAAATCCCATTGGATAACCCACAAGGCTAAATTGTAAAGTTAAATGATCAACCAGCGTCCCTTATCTGACAGAGCAGGGGAAAGGAAAAAGGAGGAAGTGATTTCTATGTACAAATATGTCCATAAAAAAACAAGGAGGAAAATACACATAGTTGCTGCACTTCTCACTTCTCTCGCTGATCACAAGGCCATAACTGATATATAGTGATAGGTAGATTAGATACAGGATCTGTATATGAACATGAATTTGGGCAAACTCCAGGAGATGGTGAAGGAGAGGGAGACCTGGTGCGCTGCAGTCCACGGGGTTGCAGAGTTGACATGACTTATCGACTGAACAACAGCAATATGAAGCTATATCTGTAGCTATATGCTTTCCTTCTTCTCTTACCCACTTTCATGTACCTCTTCCTTTCATTTATTTATTTATTTTTTTTGATATTTGTTTTTTTTTTCAATTTATTTTATTGGAGGCAAATTACCTTACGTTAATATATTGGTTGGTTTTGCCATACATTGACATGAATCCGCCCCGGGTGTACATGTGTTCTCTTTCTTGAACCCCCCTCCCACCTCCCTCTTCCCCATATCCTTCCTCCATGTCATCCCCGTGCACCAGTCCCAAGCATCCTGTATCATGCGTCGAACCTGGACTGGTCACTTATGATAATATACATGCTACAATGCCGTTCTCCCCAATCATCCCACCTTCACCCTCTCCCACAGAGTCCCAAAGACTGTTCTATATGCCTATGTCTCTTTTGCAGTCTCGTATACAGGGTTCAGGTTACCATCTTTCTAAATTCCATATATATGCGTTAGTATACTGTATTGATGTTTTTCTTTCTGGCTGACTTCACTCTGTATAATTGGCTCCAGTTTCATCCACCTCATTAAAACTGATTCAAATGCATTCTTTTTGATAGCTGAAAAATACTCCATTGTGTATATGTACCATAGCTTTCTTATCCATTCATCTGCAGATGGACATCTAGGTTGCTTCCATGTCCTGGCTATTATAAACAGTGCTGCAATGAACATTGGAGTACATGTGTCTCTTTCAATTCTGGTTTCCTCGGTGTGTATGCCCAGGAGTGCGATTGCTGGATCATATGGCAGTTCTATTTCCAGTTTTATGAGGAATCTCCACACTGTTCTCCATAGTGGCTGTACTAGTTTGCATTCCCACCAACAATGTAAGAGGGTTCCCTTTTCTCCACACCCTCTCCAGCATTTATTGCATGTAGACTTTTGGATAGCAGCCATTCTGACTGGTGTGAAATGGTATCTCATTGTGGTTTTGATTTGCATTTCTCTGATTATGAGGGATGTTGAGCATTTTTTCATGTGTTTGTTAGCCATCTTTATGTCTTCTTTGGAGAAATGTCTGTTTAGTTCTTTGGCCCATTTTTTGATTGGGTCACTTAGTTTTCTGGAATTGAGCTGCAGGAGCTGCTTGTATATTTTGGAGATTAATCCTTTATCAGTTGCTTCATTTGCTATTATTTTCTCCCATTCTGCAGGCTGTCTTTTCACCTTGCTTAGAGTTTCCTTTGCTGTGCAGAAGCTTTTGATTTTAATTAGGTCCCATTTGTTTATTTTTGCTTTTATTTCCAATATTCTGGGAGGTGGGTCTTGTAGGATCCTGCTGTGATTTATGTTGGAGAGTGTTTTGCCTACATTCTCCTCTAGGAGTTTTATAGAATCTGGTCTTACATTTAGCTCTCTAATCCATTTTGAGTTTATTTTGGTGTATGGTGTTAGGAAGTGTTCTAGTTTCATTCTTTTACAAGTAGCTGACCAGTTTTCCCAGCACCACTTGTTAAAGAGACTGTCTTTTGTCCATTTTATATTCTTGCCTCCTTTGTCGAAGATAAGGTGTCCATAGGTGTGTGGGTTTATCTCTGGGCTTTCTATTTTGTTCCATTGATCTATATTTCTGTCTTTATGCCAGTACCATACTGTCTTAATGACTGTGGCTTTGCAGTAGAGCCTGAAGTCTGGCAGGTTAATTCCTCCAGTTCCATTTTTCTTCTTCAAGATTGCTTTGGCTATTCGAGGTTTTTTGTATTTCCATACAAATTGTGAGATTATTTGTTCTAGTTCTGTGAAAAATATCGTTGGTAACTTGATAGGGATTGCATTGAATGTATAAATTACTTTGGGTAGTATACTCATTTTCACAATATTTATTCTTCCAATCCACGAACACGGTATATTTCTCCATCTATTAGTGTCCTCTTTGATTACTTTCACTAGCGTTTTATAGTTTTCTATGTACAAGTCTTTTGTTTCCTTAGGTAGATATATTCCTAAGTATTTAATTCTTTTTTTTATTAATTAATTTTTATTTAATTCTTTTCATTGCAACAATACAACATCCATTTATGATAAAAACTCTCCAGAAAGTGGGAATAGAAGGGACATATCTCAACATAATAAAAGCTGTATATGACAAACCCACAGCAAACATTATCCTCAATGGTGAAAAACTGAAAGTATTTCCCCTAAAGTCAGGAACAAGACAAGGGTGCCCACTCTCACCACTACTATTCAACATAGTTCTGGAAGTTTTGGCTACAGCAATCAGAGCAGAAAAAGACATAAAAGGAATACAAATTGGAAAAGAAGAAGTAAAACTTTCACTGTTCGCTGAAGACATGATCCTCTACACAGAAAACCCTAAAGACTCTACCAGAAAACTACTAGAGCTAATCAATGAATACAGTAAAGTTGCAGGATATAAAATCAACACACAGAAATCCCTTGCATTCCTATACACTAATAATGAGAAAATAGAAATAGAAATTAAGGAGACTATTCCATTCACTGTTGCAACGAAAAGAATTAAATACCTCTTCCTTTTAACTAGTCCTTTGCTTTGTGAGGGTTCTTTCTGTGCTGGGTTGTGGCTTTGTCCCTGAAGAGTCTGTGTCCCTAGTCATTCTTTCTTTCCTGGGCTGGTAAAATACTCTATCAACTTTACTACTGACCATGGAAGTAATAAACAGAACCCCGGAGAATCCTCTGAATTACAGACATCGCTCTTCAGGCCCCTATTGTTCAGCAGCAGTCCTGTTTTCATCTTTACATTTGGGACCAATCAACTTAACATGGACAGCAAAACCTTTCTTTATCCATTAGTTGAATGGCACAAGGAGTCTAAAATGACAAGGAGGAAGTCTCAAATTTGAGTATGGTAGAACCATTTTTTGTGCCCATAGTGGAACTAGCAGAACCCCAAATCTCAGGAGTGGGAAGCAAAATTTTTGTTTAAGTGTAATAATAAAAGCAGACCCTGTAACTTTAATCCTTGGTTTCAGATCCAGGTGTCCTAGTTATGGAAGAAATAACACTCTATATGGGTGTTGACTCAAAGCATATACTGCACTCTCTAAGACAGTGCCATAAATTTTCAAGGTGTTATCTCCCAGTACTCTTGCCTGGAAAATCCCATGGCTGGAGGAGCCTGGTAGGCTACAGTCCATGGGGTCGTGAAGAGTTGGACACGACTGAGCGACTTCACTTTCTCTTTTCACTTCCATGCATTGAAGAAGGAAATGGCAACCCACTCTAGTATTCTTGCCTGGAGAATCCCAGGGACAGCGGAGCCTGGTGGGCTGCCGTCTATGGGGTCGTGCAGAGTTGGACATGACTGACACGACTTAGCAGCAGCAGCAGCATCTCCTAGTGGGTGACATTACTGAGGCTTCAACTGGTGATTTCACCATTCCATCAGGCCAGCTGCTTTTGGATGATGGAGTGTGTGGCAAGACCAGAGAATTTTATGGTCATAAGCCAGTTGCTGTATTTCTTTTGCTGAGAAATTAGTGCCTTGGTCAGAAGAAATGTTGTGATGCTATGATGATCAATAAGTATGTGGATGGTGGTGCTTGCAAAAGGCAAATCCATATCCAGAATGTATTTATTCCAGGGAGAACAAATCTTTGCCTGCTTCTTTCTGGAAGGAGATCAAGGTGATCTACCCAAGGTAATCAGATTGGCTAGCTCGTCCACCAGGGCTCAGTGTTGGCTCCTGCTGTTGGAAGTTGAGAACTCAGCAATGGTGGTAGCAAGATTTGCCTTGGTGGGCTTTTGCACAACCAGCTTGATGCTGCCACAGATACTCTGAAGACAAGTCTTTGGAGAAAGCTCTGGAAAAAAAAAAGCACAGGGAAAGCTAAGCACTAGGGAAAAAAGGCTGACTGTCATCTGACATCCTCAGAATGTTATCTTGTCCACCTTATCATTGAGAGCCTCTGCAGTGGTGCTCTTTTGTGGGTATTCACATGGGATACAAATATTTCATGGGGCTTCCCTGATGGCTCAGTGGTAAAGAATCTGCTTGCAATTCAGGAGACACAGGCGTGCTGTGATTGATGGGGTTGCAAAGAGTCGGATACGACTGAGCGGCTGAAATGAACTGAACTGAAATGAGGAGATGTAAGTTTGATCCTTGGGTAGGGAAGATCCCCTGGAGGAGAAAATGTCAACCCACTCCAGTATTCTTGCCTAGAAAATCCCATGGACAGAGGAGCCTGGTGGGCTACAGTCCATTGGGTCACAAAGAGTAGGACACGACTGAGCGACTGAGTGTGAACACACACACACACACAAATATTTCACACCCTTTTCCCATTCCGAAAGATCATCCATATGCCTATTTCACAGTCCTCCTTTTTGCCAAACTTCCAGCTCCATCCTTTCTAATTCTCTGACCGTCTGGCTAAATCATTAACTACTACTTATGAGTTGGTATAGATTTGTACTTCTGGCTATTTTTCAGCCTAGACAAAGTGGATATTCATACGTACTGTAAAGTTCTACCAATGGGCAGGATTTTCTTTCTGTACTATTTTTCAGGGCCACTCTGAGTGAATATGCACCAGTCTGTTTCCAGCTAGTGCTGGTAATGTAATGAAGATACCCGAGCCTTTTTTGACCATTAACTGGTCACAGGGAGCTCCTTAAGAAGTCATGGATGTGGGCTGAGAAAGGGAAAGCAATGGAGCACAAGTAGTGGCCATAGGAAGCTGAGTCACCTAATCATATAACTTACTGTACCTTCCAGACCTGCTGGAGACCCATCATATATATATTGGTGACAAAGTGTGACTGCACTTAACTGATTCTATGGTGTGGGGGATCAAATGACACAGTTAATTTATGGTGGGTAGCTTAGGTCATGTGGTCATCAAGTGTCCAAGACCAGGAGTTCAAGAGCCTAGGAATGTGCTTCCAAGGGGAAAAATCAGCAGCTGTTTTTCTGAGGGAGAAAATCAGCAGAAAAGCCTGGTGTTTTTCCAAAACATTAGTATTCTAAGTTTTGATTTTTATATAGGGCTTGCCCCATTATTGTTAAATCATCCCCCTTTGTGGCGGGGGTTGGGGGGAATGAGCTATAACACTTTTAGGGAATCACGATGACATTTATTGGGAATGGAGGCCATAGCCAGTCAGCATCTTTCCTTTCACGTTTTCTTCATTGAGTTATATGTCTTCCTAGCTGACTTATTCTAGTATTGATTATAGAAATGTATTGAATATATTTTAACTCTCCTTCTCCAAATATGAGTCATTGTTGCATTATTTACCTATCATTCAGTTCAGTTCAGTTCAGTTGCTCAGTCATGTCCAACTCTTTGTGACCCCATGAATCACAGCACGCCAGGCCTCCCTGTCCATCACCAACTCCCGGAGTTCACTCAAACTCATGTCCATCGAGTCGGTGATGCCATCCAGACTCTTCCAGCATCAGAGTCTTTTCCAGTGATTCAACTCTTCACATGAGGTGGCCAAAGTATTGGAGTTTCAGCTTTAGCATAAGTCCTTCCAATGAATACCCAGGACTGATCTCCTTTAGAATGGACTGGTTGGATCTCCTTGCAGTCCAAGGGACTCTCAAGAGTCTTCTCCAACACCACAGTTCAAAAGCATCAATTCTTCTGCGCTCAGCTTTCTTCATAGTCCAACTCATATCCATACATGACTACTGGAAAAACCACAGCCTTGACTAGATGGACCTTTGTTGGCAAAGTAATGTCTCTGCTTCAGTTCAGTTCAGTTCAGTTGCTCAGTCATGTCCGACTCTCCGCGACCCCATGAATCACAGCAGAGTACATCATGAGGAACGCTGGGCTGGAAGAAGCACAAGCTGGAATCAAGATTGCTGGGAGAAATATCAATAACCTCAGATATGCAGATGACACCACCCTTATGGCAGAAAGTGAAGAGGAACTAAAAAGCCTCTTGATGTCTCTGCTTACTTCCCCTAAATTTGGAAAATATCAGAAGCTTCTTTAGATCCTTTTTCATGCTTCTAAGGAGTTTGTTAGAAGGATCTTATTTTTTAAAAAGTCAAGTTACTTTGTTATAAAACAAAACACAGGCAGATCCCCTCTTCCAAGTGCAATATATAGCTTAGTCAATTAGAAAGTGAAAGTCACTCAGTTGTGTCCAACTCTTTGCCACCCCATGGACTGTATAGTCCATGGAATTCTCCAGGCCAGAATACTGGAGTGGGTAGCCTTTCCCTTCTCCAGGGGATCTTCCCAAGCCAGGGATTGAACCCAGGTCTCCCGCACTGCAGGCAGATTCTTTACCAGCTAAGCCACAAGGGAAGCCCAAGAATACTGTAGTGGGTAGCTTATCCCTTCTCCAGCAGATCTTCCCACCCAGGAATTGAGCCGGGGTTTCCTGCATTGCAGGCGGATTCTTTACCGACTGAGCTATGAGGGAAGTCCAGCTTAGTCAATTACCATAAGGCAAAAGCATTTGTAACTACAACCAAAGTTCAGCAAGTAAAAATTACCACCCACTCCAGAAGCCCCCTCCATGTACCCCGTATCAATCACAACCCCTTACTTCCCTTCACAAGTAATCATTACCTACACGTTAACAGTGATCACCCAAATATGCATCCTTAGGTCCTGTAGTTCAGCAGCTTTAAAAAAATGAGTGTGCTTATTTAAAAAAAAAATGCTACAGCTTTCTTTTAATATATAGGTTCCTGCTCCATCTCTTTCTTTTCCTTATAGTTTATCTGTGGATGAACCCAGTCTGCTGACCCGTAGAGTTTCTCACGGTCATGACGCATTCCACTGATCCTCTGTCTTCTGTAGCCCTGTAATGTGGTAGCTGGATTTAGAGGCTTGATCAGACTCAGATATAATTCCTTTGGCAACATTCTAAGACTGTTCTTCCATCAGGAAGAATATCTGTCTTGTCCTTTTTATGATGTTAACTCTTGCTGATGCTCAGTGCTTGGATCCCTTTATTCACTGGGGCTGGCAAAATGGTTATATTCTATTTTAGACTTATTTTTTAATTTATCAGATGGAATACTTTCATAAGGAATTGCTTCCTCTCATCTACTTTTTGATTACCCAGTGGTGCTATTCACATAGGAGAGACAAGATAAATATTTGACTCTTCTATTTTCCAAGCATCAAAATCATGAATCTGGTTCCCTTTCCTCTTCCAGTAGTATACATATATATATATATATATGCATGACTTTGTGGACTTAAGCATATTTGATGTGTTCCATTTAATTGCAGTTATCTTTTTGAAACCTCAAAGCCTGACAGAAGCCTCTTAAAGTTGTCTCCTGTTTATTTTCCCCGGATGTCCTTTGTAGATATAAACTCCATGGACTGAAAAGTCAAGAACAACTTCTCTAGCTCAGCCTTTTCTCCATTCGTTTATGGCCTTAACTGACCAGGGCATATGTTTGAAGAGCGGGCACACCCTCTATAGAAAGAGAATATGTGCTTTCTGTTTACAAATATTCCTGGCTTTGTATTGAGAGCCTAGAGCACCGGCTTCCTGTTGGGCCATTCTCCTCTGAAAAGGAGATTGCTTTGCCAGTGTTGTCCACCTTTTCCGGAAAGATTTGATATTAATAGTTTTTCTCCAGAATGACTTGTTCTTCTGTGAGGCATGTGCTCTTGCCTAGTCAAACTTACCTACAATAGAATTAAAAACAGCTGAAAAACTGTCTTTTACTGCTCTCCCCCTGAAATTCCCTATGTAATCCAATAAATATCTGTAAATTAACCTTTGGGAAAGATAAATTAATCTTATTAAATGTGAGATTGCCTGAGGCTTCTTGGTGTGGGGTAGAAGGACTTGCTTTCAAAATGTGCTGTGCCTTGAAAATGTAATTTCCTATACCCAGTGGAAATTTATCACATCCCTCGCCTCTGGGTAACTTGCTTTTCCTTTAGTTCAAATGCTGTGTTTTCCGTTTTCATCCTCTCAAGCTTGGACGTTCTGAACTTTTTAATTCTCTCCGTTCTATTTCTGTGACAGTGGTTTTCGGGCAACCGAAGTGAGAAATTGATGATGAAACATTGACGGAAGAAGTGATACTTGACCTAGCATACAAAACAGAACCTCCCACAGGAGACAGTAAAGGTGGTTTTGAGAAGCTTATGGCATCAACACCTGTGACAGTTTTCTTTGGGTTTATATCGTTCATATTTTTAGGCTAGATAATATGGATTTTCAAAAATGGGTATTTTTATTGTGTAAGACTCTTCTGGAAAATGTCCCTTCGCTTCAGTTGTGTCTGACTCTGTATGACCCTATGGACTGTAGCCCACCAGGCTCCTCTGTCCATGGGATTCTTCAGGTAAGAATACTGGAGCGACTTGCCATTTCTTACTCCAGGGCATCTTCCTGACCCGGGGATCAAGCCCACGTCTCTTATGTCTCCTGCATTGGCAGGTGGGTTCTTTACCACTTTTGGTTTATATCATTCATGTTTTTAGGATAGAGAATATGGATTTACACTTATGGATATTTTTATTGTATAAGACTCTTCTGAAAAAGGTCTGTCTGATTCTCTGGGCTTCAGTTCTTAGCCTGATAGTCAAGGCCATTCACAGTCTTACCACCATCCTCCCTCTGAACACTCGGTGACTCCCTATTGCCTGTTGGACAGAGCATGCGATTTTCCTGCAGTTCCTATTTACCTCCCCAGGCTCATCTCCTTGGCTTTTCTGTGAGCACCTCTTTAGATCAGCTATATTAGATGGTTCCCATTTCCCTGGCATACCCCATGCTTTCCTGCGTTGGCTTTTGCTCATATAATTCCATTTGGAATGACCTTGCCTCCCATCTCTAACTGTAGAAATCTTACTATAATATCTTAACACCAAGTTGAAATTCCTTCTTTCCCAGGATTCTCTTCCTGATTCCTCCCAAGGAATTACTTCATTCCTCCTTTGAATTTCCAAGCAATTTGTTTATGCAGTTGCTTTGTACTGTTTTGTTATATGGTTAAAGATTGCTATTGCCATCCTTTACATATTTGCCTGATACACATGCTTATGGGATATAAGTAGGATGGACACATACCAAAATGTTACTGAGACAGTTCCAGTTTTCCTGGGCTAGTCTCAAGAGTGTGCGCTGTCCCAGTACCCTGTCTGGTTAACTCCCTGTTGCCTTCTCCTTAGGCTTCCCAGGTGATGCTAGTGGTAAAGAACCTGCCTGCTAAGGCAGGAGACAGAAGAGGTTTGGGTTCGATCCCTGAGTTGGGAAAATCCCTTGGAGAAGGGAATGGCTACCCACTCCAGTATTCTTGTCTGGAGAATCCCATGGACAGAGGAGTCTGTCAGTCCATAGGATTGCAAAGAGTCAGACACGACTGTAGTGACCTCCAAAGTATCTTGATCTGAATGGTGAATTAAGTAGTCACCCGTGGAATAAGTCACTGGGGGATTGGGGCTGCTTCATACTCATTCTTGAATTGCTGGTCATTTATCAGGAGGGGTGATGGAACCCACGTACGGTGGGCACGGGGGCAACAAAGTTCACAGAAAGGAGACTGCCTTGTGCTGGGGCAGGTCCCACATTGCAGAGGCCATCAGGAAATGCTAGAGATCAGTTTTGACTCCTCCCAGAGTCAGTCCTCCTCATGGCACTGCCCGGAGCTATTACTTTCCCATCAGAAAGTTAGATTCCCCGAGGATTTAATAAACAATCTCTCCCAACATGAAAAGCTGTGGGCATTGTTTCCTCCTTGGGTCATTGCAGTTGGAGCTTCAAAGAATACTTGGGTATTGTGTAGAATATTGAATATGCACGTGAAAAGGACTTTGTTTATTTACTTATTATTTATTTATTTTCCATTCCTTTTCATTTTTAAAATTAGCCTGCAGAAAAGTCAGCAGAACTGTACATGGTGATAGTCCCTTCAGTTTGCTCCGTGCACTTTTCCTCTCTCGCTTAGTTCATATTTATACACGTCGGATTAAGTTTGTGTTTAAGTACGCTGTCTGTATAAAAGTCCACATTCTCTTTTTGCATCATTTGCATATGGTTTGAGTACATCATGGTACTTCACCCCTAAATACTTCCACATGTTTCTTTTAAGGATATGGACATTCTTCTAGGTAACCGCAATGTCATTATTACACCTGAGACAATTAACAGTAATTCTACAAAGTCATCTAATACACAGTCCATACTCAAATGTCTTCAAACAAGTTTTGGATCTTGAATGCATTTGATCCATTATGTCTCTTTCATCTCTTTTAATCTTGTATAGTTTCTGTGCCTGTTTTTGGTGTCTGTGTATAACTTATTTTTGACATACAATGTTTGAAATCCTTACCCCCTCACCCTTGAAAGAATTTTGCCTTTACTCAGATTCTTTCTCCTCCTCTTTCTTCTAAAGAAAGTTGCTAGATCTGCTCTCTGCTTTTTAGGATTCCCTGATGAAGACTCCAAAGATGAATTAATGGGCTGGAGTGAGTGAGAGGCGGAAGGAGTTTGGTCCTGAGGCTTTAGAAAGGCCCAAGCGCCTCTCCTGTGGCCCGCCCCCACCCTGTCGCTCTGAAGTGTGGGGCCTTGGGGAGGAGCGGAAGGAAACTGGAAGAAATATTGCTGTGAGCTATGTATTAGATTCTTTTTAGTATATTTCCAGAACCAGGAAAGATTATGTTTATTAGTTACTTTTGGACTATGTTTTCCTTGAATATGACATTCCCCTCAGAATGAGGCTTCAGGGGAAGTCAGTATTTATTCTGCTCACACACAATCTTTTCAAAGGAGAAAGCATTAACACCCAGAGAGAGAGAGAGAAGGCTTTCTTATGCTGTGGTCGTAAGCCTTAGAATGTCTTAAGAGGATTTTAGCAAACTGCAGAGTTTTATCATCCAAATGGGGACATGTTTGAGAGTGAAACATTTATAGTGAATATGAAATAATTATTGATAATGAAAATATTTATTTCAGGCCATGTGCTTAAATCAGGTTGGTGTCAGGCAAACCAAAATATAGTGTTAAGCTGGTTATATAGACCTGCTGTTTGCACCACAATTTATCTTGTCTAAATGGATAAGAGTTAAAAATAAATGTGGAAAAATGAAAAAAATGAATGCAGGTACACTACAATGCATAAGTATTAGATTAAACCATATGAAACTCTTATAAAAGCAGCAATTTCATATCTATAATGATTTCAAAATTTGGGCATATCTGCTGTTTATTTCGTTAAGTAGTAAATCCTCTGAGGATAAGAATTGTCCATTTTTCATCCTGTTATTTGTTTTTTGTTCATTTTTCATCAAGTATTAGTCCCTACAGCATGCAAGCACTATGCTAGGTGCTGGGGATAGATCAGTGACACTGAGCAGGACACGTGATACCCAAGAGCAATGTAATATTTAGTTAGAACTGAGCATAAAGGAAAAGCATACTAAGTTCATGTTTGTAATTTGGTGTTGCAAAAAAAAATCAATTAAATGCCAGTTGAAGTACCAAATTATCTTGCTGCCATTTTTGTGGTACCCTAACAATTGATATCTGAAAACGTATGTCCCCCTGTGTACCCTCTTTATTCTGCCTTAAGGAAGAATTGCCTCAAAGACATGACACGATTTTTGCAAGGAACAATACAAGGAGCTTGTAGTAGAAGAACGATGTGGAAGTGCATTAGGCATCGTGGCTGCTCTGACTTAAGTATTTTCAGGGACCTGTCTGAGCTGCAAGAGAGGAAGTGATCCTTAATTGCTTGGTGGTAATGAGTGGAAAATTATTCATAGAAGCAATGAGGCCGGAGATACAATGCATTGGCTTAAAATTTTTATTGAGTGCTAGGCCTCTGGGGATGAACTTTGGATCTAAACTATTCCTAATTCACAGAGGTAAGTGTCCGCTGAGGATGGTGAACTTTGAACTAACCTACCTTTCCTCTCTGAGGAAATCATCTTGAACTTGAGACCCAATGGAGGGCAGCAGACCCTGCAGGGATCTGGCTGGAGCTCAGCAGTGGAGGAAGAGGGTAGGGTCAGGTGAGGTCAAGGAGTTTTCATCTTGAAAGAAGCAGAATTGTGAGATGGGCCCTTTAGAAGGTGAGATGGGAAGGTGTTGATCAGTTAGGACGCAGAGACCTGAATATCACAATGGAAACCAATCAGTGGAGAACTGTACACAGTTTGACAAGGCAGGAGTGTGGAGTGTGAAGCCAGACACCATCTTGAATATTGAGTCCTTTCTCTAAGTAACAGGGAGTCACTGAAGAGTGATATGAGTAAGGGAATGACGTATCAATCGTGTATTTGAGAAAGAGAAATCTCAAGGATGAATGAACTCATTGAAGACATCAAAAGCTGGAAAATCTTGCAGTTGTTCAGCAGATTGGGGATGAAGGTTTGATCTGAGATAGTGCAGTAAAGCGATAGAGTAAGAGACAAACATACTCTGTGAGCACAATCTATAGAATTTGGTTGTTGATGAAAAGAGGAAGTGGACGATGTTCAGGTTCCTCATTTGTGTGATTAATAAAAAGGGATAGCGGGATAGCAGGAGGGGGACTGGTTTGGGTAACACATGATGAGTTAGGTTTGTTCCTGCTAAGTGCTGGGGCTTCCCAGGTGGTGCTAGTGGCAAAGAACCTGCCTGCCAATGCAGGCGATGTAAGAGACTCAGGTTCAGTCCCTGGCTTGGGAAGACCCCCTGGAGAAGGGCATGGCAGTCCACTCCAATATTCTCGCCGGGAGAGTCCCATGGACAGAGGATCCTGGTGGGCAATAGTCCATAGCGTCACAAAGAGTTGGACATGACTGACCAACTTAGCGCGCACTCTGATAAGGGCTAAGTACCAGTAGGAGATCTAGCCTGATGTTAACTAAGTAACTGTTTAGTTAATATTTTCTGAAGTTGATGGAATTCTCTGAATATTTTTCATATGTTAATATGGTATCTATTGAGAGAGTTGGACGCATTCAAAATACTTATGAAAGGGTTCTTGAATTTTACAACTGACAGATTGCTTTATTTTGAATTACTCATGACAGGCTTTGTGTGTGTGTGTGTTTGAAAGACATTTGACTTTGTCACAGTTCTGAAAATATGTTATTTCTGGTATGTTTAGATGGTGGGTTTTCAAAAGCAGTTAAATATTACAACTAGGCTTGCTGCATTTTGTGTTTTTCCCTGTTCAGTTTCCCATTAAATATACAAGCATAACATCTGGTACTCTTATTTTTAAGGACTCTGGGAAAAGAATAGCAGTGATTAGACTGAGCACTTGACAATCATCCAGTTGTAATATTTTCGTCTAGAGTCAGGTCGAGGCTGACTGAAATGTCCATGTCAGGAGCAACACTGTGTAATGTTGCAGAGAAGCCACTTAGGAGAATTCCTAATATGGTTGGAGCATTCTTGAGATGCATGGAATAGCCCATTTGTGCGGTATCGTCCGAGATGGGAATGCAGCCCGAATGTATCCAGGCCGGGATGACAGAATCCCCAGAGCACTTCTTTTCTGTTATTTGTCACACTACAGCCCTGTCGGCTGATGATGACAATTATTCCTTCTTTGCTTCATTTGTCAATGGCAAATCCTTGGACCCTGAGCTGGAAAGTCCCTTTCCTAGTTTGAAAGTCATATACTGTACGAGGTGGAAGGGGCCTCGATAATTATCTTCATGGCAACCCACTCCAGTATTCTTGCCTGGAAAATCCCATGGATAGAGGAGTCTGGAGGGCTGTAGTTCATGGGGTTGCTAAGAGTCGGACACAACTGAGCGACTGAGCACAAACCCTTGGCATTTTTACAGATGAGAAAAATGAGACGCAGAGAGGATAAGCAATTTGGCCACAGCCATTCAGTTCTTTGGGCTTCCCCAGGGGCTCAGCAGTAAAGAATCTGCCTGCAATGCAGGAGACACAGGAGGTGTGTGTTTGATCCCTGGGTTGGGAAGATCCCCTGGAGAAGGAAATGGCAACCCACTCCAGTATTCTTGCCTGGAAAATCCCATGGACAGTGGAGTCCGGTGGGCTACAACCCATAGGGTTGCAGAGAATCGGACATGACTTAGCAACTGAGCACATCCAGGTAATTATTGAACCCTCTGCTCAGCTCCCCTCCTCGTTCAGAATGGGCAGGGAGGCAGCCTCCCTATTGCTTTTAGTTTGTTATTTGCCAGAACTTCAAGTCTTCCTTCACTTTATAAAGCCTCTGGGAAATAGTCTTAACTCCTTTGAAAGAAGAAAATACATGTTTACTCAGAAAGCTTATTTTTGTTTTTCTCCAAATGGATGTTTCTTCCAAGGCAATGTGGCTCCCCTGTATTCAGAGAGCTTTCACCACACCGCATGACATCTCTCTAATGGCCAGGGGTGCCCAGCTGGACATCTGTGCAACAGTTGAAGCAAAAGCTCATACATTTGGGGGCATGGCAGTGTCTCTAAACTCTGGAAAGGATGGATGCTACAATATGCTACCCAGCCCGTGGCCTGGATCTTTAGGATGAGTGATCCTGGGAACTTCCTTAGAAGCAACTGTTTATCAAGCCTTCAAAGGGATCCTTGATTCTTAAAATTAAAAATCTCAGAGTGCCACCCTGGGACTGAGCACCCCTGGGAGTCCTGAGCACCCCTGGGACTTGGCTGCCTCTGCTGGGCAGATGGGCGGTACTTGGAGCTCCGCACAGCCAAGGGAGGGGTGAAGGGAGGTTTGAAGATGAGTTGTGAGTGAGGAGAGGAAAAGAGCTCGTGTGGAGCTGACCATCTACTGTCTCGGCATGGTAGGGGAAGGACTCGGGGCCCTTTCCTCAGGGCCTCAATGTCTACTCGGCCCCAGCTCTCTCTCCAGACTTTCAGGCTTTGGTGTGGGTGGTGGGCGGGAGCAGGTGGTCAGCGTTGCTCTGGCTCGTTCATGTTGTGTGTGCTCTGAGATGCCAGGGGCTTGGGTTTAGAAAGCCAAGAGCCTTTATTTTGCCTGCTGGAATGTCTCTTCTTGTGAGGCAGTGGATGTTGCAGGAACCTCCTTCTGGAAAGAGGGAAGGATCTCAGGGGATAAGACAAGGAGGGAGAAGGATCAATTACTAGCTCAAAACACAATTCGACCACATTTGTAAGAGCTCGGTGAAAGAGAAACAGAGGCCATTGAGTGTGAGCTCAACCTGAGCTGTTTCCAAAAGCAGCAAATGAGTGCTGCTCTCTGAGCTAAGAGAATGATGAGAAGATGCATCGTGGTGGATTTCTCTCCAGTCTTTAGAGTAAACAGACTTTTTCTTGCTATGGCAAACTTAATTCTGTAAGAAAAAGGCCATAGGATACTGCAGCTCTGTGGGAACTCAAAGATGATCCGAGATGGACATGCTCTGTCCTTCCAGATCCCTTCTCCCCTCCTCTCCATGCTGTTCTGGGTCCTGGGAGGCTAGTGTCCATGGACCACATCAATCATGTATTTGGCCAGTAAGAGGTCTTGCTTTACCATCCCTTGGTTATTTCTTTAATCCTGTCTACATCTTGTAAATAATCCCCTTCATAAAAGCTCCCATTTGAGTATGTGATCTCTTTCTTGCTAGGACCCTGCACGGCTATATTGTTTAATCCTATGTGATCATTTAAGATGAGGAAACCGAGGCGCAGAGAGGCTGACTGGCTTTTCAAATGATGTCCCTTTCCTCATCCTTCCCCAGTCATGACTGAGTATTCACAAGCTGAGATCCCGAGGCTTTGGAATGCTGGGCTGAGAATGAGAAAACCTCTGACTCTAGAGTCTGCCCTGCTGTAATGTGATGACATGTTTCCAGGAAACTTGCATTTATTTAAAAGCTATGGAGAAGGCAATGGCAAGCCACTCCAGTACTATTGCCTAGAAAATCCCATGGATGGAGGAGCCTAGTAGGCTGCAGTCCGTGGGGTCGCTAAGGGTCAGACACGACTGAGCGACTTCACTTTCACTTTGCACTTTCCACTTTCACACATTGGAGAGGGAAATGGCAACCCACTCCAGTGTTCTTGCCTGGAGAATCCCAGGGACGGGGGAGCCTGGTGGGCTTCCGTCTATGGGGTCACACAGAGTCGGACACGACTGAAGTGACTTAGCAGCATGTCCTTATAAGTGTTATTTTATGTGGTATATGGGGCTTCCCAGGTGGCTCGGGGGGAAAGAGTTCGCCTGCAATGCAGGAGACATAGGCAGATGTTCGTTTGATCCCCGGGTTGGGAAGATCCCTTGGAGGAGGGCATGGCAACCCACTCCTGTATTCATGCCTGAAGAATCCCATGGACAGGAGAGCCTGGCGAGTTACAGTCCATAGGATCCAAGAGGCAGACACAACTGCAGCGGCTGAGCATGCGTGCACACATGTGGTGTATACACATAATGGGGTATTATTCAGCCTTCAAAACAAGGTGATCCTGTCAGAGGCAATAATGTGGCTGATCCTTGAGGTTGTTATGCCAAGTGAAATCAGCCAGTACTGCATGATTCTACTTAGCCAAACTATCAAAAGTTCAAACTCATAGATGCAGAAGGCAGAGTGGTGGGTACCAGGGGCTGGGGGAGAAGGAAAAGGGGAGCTGCTCTTCAATGGGCATGAGGTTTCAGTTATGCAAGATGAATGAGCGCTAGAGATCTGCTGTACAGCATCGTGCCAGTGGTTAGCCAGACTATATTTACACAGTTAAAATTTTAAGAAGGTCGATTTCATGTTTTTATTTTTTTAACCAGAAAAAGTAAGCACAAAAGGTATTGGAATAGGTTAAAAAGTAGTTAGAGAACGGAGTCCCTCCGGGAGGACACTGTCCATGGGGCGCGGCTGGGTTGGCAGAAAGGAAGGAAACGCCTCCTTCCTCCAGCAGGGAAGCACCTGCTGCAGGGCGGGACTGGGGATGAGGGTGGGCTTCCTCCACCCTCCTCGGCTCATACCTCCTGCACCCTCCCAGCCCCAGCAGGCGAGGAATCAGAGCTGCTGGTCATGCCTCTGACCATGAGTGAGCGTTGAGTGTGTGTGTGTGAGAGAGAGAGAGGGAAGGAGAGGGAAAGAATGAGTTCACATTCTTCCTTTTAGTAACTTTCCCAGGTTCTCCTGAAGAGTCTCTTTTGACCTCTCATATTTCATTGCTTCTAAGACATGCTTTATTTTCCTCACATTTTAATACTCTGATGCCCGGATGTGTCTGACACCGAAAGCATCTTTTATTGCGACTGGTCAGGTGGTGGCTGTGCTGTAGCTGCACTTCTGGTGTGTGCGTGAAGTTGGTAGTTCTGGGGGCACAAGACGAGTGAAACCACTCATTGTTTCAGCCCGTGGTCCATTCCATGATCACTGGAGAGAGGAATGTGGTCCCAGGTGCTGACTGAAGTCTTCTGCTGGCACCTGTTAGTAAGATTTTCTTGCCAGCATCAACACTGTGGAAAGGTATCAGAACCTTAGAAGGAAATCCCAAATGCAATACTCTTTTAAGACATGTTGCATCACTGAGTTTCTTGGTGGCACAGAGGACAGTATTGTGTGGAAAAACACAGTCATTGGACCCTGTGACAAAAGTGATTCAGAAGTGTGGGTTTTGAATGTGATGTCTAAGTCAAATTAAATTGGAGCACCCAACCAATTTATTTCACTAATATTTTTATGTTTTCCTTTTTTATGAGTATAATAAAACCCGCTTACCCTATTAGTAAGGCCTTTTCAGTAAATACAAGATAAAAATTCTTAATCTTACTATTGTATAACAGTTTAATTTGCAACCATTTTTTTTCTTTCCTAACGTTACATAAAATAGCGTTGTCTCTCGCAACCAGTGAATCTTAATCAGTGAAATATGGTAATGAAGTAGGAAGTTGATTATATTATCATTATGAATCAAAAGATGAGTTGGAAAGCTAAGAACTGAGGAATGAGTTTAGTAATCCTTTGACTCCATAAATATTTATTCATTGTCTACTATGAGACCAGCTCTGGGATTGGCATGAGGGTACAGCCGTGAACAAAGCACATATGATCGTTGGGCTCACAGGGAGGACAAGATATATTGAATAAGTAGTTGCGTGTATGATATCATAGGGAAGACTTGCAGGTTTCTTTGGAAGTATAAATAACGGAGCTTAATGTGGTCAAGGGGAGCAGATGGCCCAAGTGAGGAAGTGACACTTAAATGGAGAATGGAAAGATGGGTAGGAGTTAGCCAGGTGGAGGTGAGTTGGGGAAGGGGAGGGTAGTCCTGGTAGAGGGAACCATGTGTGAAAGCTGGGACCTGGCAGGGAGAGACTGAAGCAAGTCCAGTGTAGCGGGAGCCCAGATAGTGGTACGGGGATGAGAGACAGGCTAGAGAAGTAGGCAGGCCTCAGATGACCAAGGGCCTTATAAGTCATGCCAGGGAACTTGGCCTTCATCCCATGGATAAGAGGAGCTTATGGGAAGGGTTTCAGGAGGGGTGTGGTGTGTCATGCTCAAGTTTTAGAACTTCGCTTTGGCTGTAATGGGATGCTGTGAATCAAGGGCAGATGAAGGGAATGTGATAGTAGTCATCTTCACTGAACAAGGGATGTGGTAGCTGGGAGGGGGAGAAGATATCAAATGAGGCAAGAGAATCCTGTACCAAACAATAGTCCCCATCACTGACAGCTTTCCTCAGATATTATATCCGTAGTTGCTGATAACCTATCACAATAACTTTCTTTCTTTTTGACAGAGTGACTTCTTCTGACTTGAGCTTGCAGTGTGCTTTGAGAGATCCTCTACCAGGTAAATGCAGAACAAATTTCCTCAGATTTATAAACCACTACTTTCTCCCAAGATTTCCTGAGACCAAAATCCAACATCTTATTTAATCACTGCAACAGACCTGTAAGTTAGGTTTATTTCCGTGTTATATAGGAGGAAATTGAAACATAGAGAAGTTAGACAACTTGCACAGAGGAGTTAGATCAACATGCACAAAGGTGTTCATCACACCATAAACTGTACTTGCCAGATAAAGCAAAACAAGAGGAGAGAACTAAAATATCCAACAGTAGGCAAACCGTTAAATCATTTGATGAAGTTACCTTAATAATAGTCTAGGTGAGATTAAGAAGTTTTTTTCCTGTTCTTCATTTGCTAAAAGCAAATTAATTATTTTCGTTATTGAATTTTATTGAATGCTTTTCTAATCTACTAAGCTGTAAAAATGATTTTTATTCTTTATCTCTTCATGGTAATTTCTATTAGTCGATTTTCTAATATTAAACACCTTGCATTACTAAGATAAAACCAACTTGGTCATGATGCATTATCCTTTCTATCTTTAGCTAAGATTTAGTTTTAGTCCTGAGATTGGATACAGTTTTCCTTTCTGGTATTTTCCTTGCCAGGAATGGTTTTCAAAATATTGGAATTACTTGCTACTTGAATGTTTGATGATAAAGGAGTAAAACATTTGAGTCCTGTTGTTTCCTTTGAAAGGAGAATTTTTACCTGCTTATTTAATTTTTGATTTATTTACATTTTCTGATTTCTTCTTGAGTCAGTTTTGACAAATTTTGGTTTTGGTTATATATTCATTCTCTGTTGTATATATATGCAGCAAGGGAATGTCTGGATCAGGGGGGTAAGTATACGTTCAGTTTTAGCAGATAATATCAGTTTTTCAGAATGGTTGTATTGATTTAAAATTTACATGCTAACTGGGAGTATATGAGACTTCTGATTGCTCTGTATCCTTTTCAACACAAGGTATTTTCTGTTTTGTTTGATTATTTAGTCTGTGCTAGTGGGTGTGAAGTATTACAGGGTTGTTGTAGCTCTGTATTTACTTGTAGACTAATGAAGTTGGGTACTTCTTCATATGTTAATTGACTATTTGAATATCTTGTTTTGTCAAAAGCCCTTTCTAGTCTTAAAAAAAGGCCAGGTCTTTTGAAAAAAAAAATTGGGTTGCTTTGTTGAGTTGTCTTAATGAATTATGGATATTTTTAGTAATATGTGTTCTGGATTTGAGGTCTTGTTAGAATATATATGTTGTAAACATCTACTTTTGTTTCCTGTGGTTTACAGTTTCACTCTTTTTGTGGACAGAAATTCCTTTAAAATAGTGTAAATTATCCATTTTTTTCCCTTTGTGGTTGGCACTATTGTACTTATTTAAGAAATCTTGGCCTTATTCTAAGATCACAAAGAAGTTGTACATTTTCATCTGAAAGTTATATTATTTTTCTTTTACATTTGAGCCACAATACATCTGGAATTGGTTTTATTGTGTACGATGGGAGGTAGAGGGTCAAGATTGATTTTTTCCATGTGGACATGCACTTGATCAGGAGCCATCCTTTGGTCATAGCTCTGTTTATCTATTTGTTTATCTTGGTTAGGCTCACAAAGGTACAATGAACACACAGAAAAATTCATTCTCTTGAAACTGATGGTTTGATAAGCTTGAACAGTTCTATAACCACCACCACAATCAAGATGCAGAACATACCCAACCTCTGAGATAATGCTCCTTTGTAGTAACAATCACTCATCTGATTTCTGTCCCTAGATTTTTTCTTTTTTTAGAATACATATAAATGAAGCCATAGAGTATGTAGACTTTTGTTTCAGATTTCTTTTTAAAAATCTCATGAATCTCAAAAATTCATCCCTGTGTGGCAGTACCAGTTGTTTGTTCTTTTTTTTAGAGTAGAATTCCATTGTGTGGATGGACCACAATTTGTTTATCCATTCACCAATTGATGAACATTTAGATTATTTATAGTTTTTGGCTCTTATGAATAAAGTTTTTCTAATTGCTCACTTTGTCAGTCTTTGTGTGGATCTATGTTTTAATTTCTCTTGGGTAAATTACTAGGAGTAGGTTTATTGGGTCATATACTGTGTAGCAAGTATATATTTAACATTATACAAAAAAATCCCTCTAGCTGTTCCCAAAGTGATTGTGCCATTTTGCATTCCATTCAGCAATGTATGATATTTTAGTTGCCCCATGGTCTTTCTCCAGATGGTGCTAGTGATAAAGAATTATGCAGGAGATATAAGAAACTTGTGTTCAATCCCTGGGTTGGGAAGATCCTCTGGAGGAGCACATGGCAACCCACTTCAGTATTCCTGCCTCGAGAATCCCATGGACAGAGGAGCCTGGTGGGCTGCAGTCCATAGAGTTGCAAACAGTCAAACACGACTGAGTGACTTGGGACACACACAGTCTCTCCAGAACTCGGTATAATCAGTCTCCGTAATTTGGGCAACATGAGTTGGTATGTAGTTTTATCTCATAACTCTAGTTCTTGTTTCCCTAATCATTAATGACGTTGAACATTTTTTCATGTGCTTCTCTGCCATCTGCCTGTCTTCTTTGGTGGAGTGTCTGTTCAAATCAGTCACCCATTTTAAAAATTAAGTCATCTATCTTTTCATTTTTGCTGCTGCTGCTGCGTCACTTCAGTCGTGTCCGACTCTGTGTGACCCCATAGACAGAAGCCCACCAGGGTCCCCCGTCCCTGGGATTCTCCAGGCAAGAACACTGGAGTGGGTTGCCATTTCCTTCTCCAATGTGTGAAAGTGAAAATGAAAGTGAAGTCGCTCAGTCGTGTCCGACCCTTAGCGACCCCACGGACTGCAGCCTACCAGGCTCCTCCATCCATGGGATTTTCTAGGCAAGAGTACTGGAGTGGCTTGCCATTGCCTTCTCCATTTCATTTTTATGCTACAATAAACTATTATTCCAGATACAAATCCTTTATCAAATGTGTGCTTTTCAAATACCTTTTCCCAGCCCGTGGATTGCATCATTCAAAGAGCAGAAATTTTTAATTTTCATAAAGTTCAGTTTATCATTTTTTTCTTTGCTGGACAGCAGTTTTGTGTCCTAAGGAATCCTTGCTAAAACACAAAGATGTTCTTTTCTTTTTTTCTAGGAATTTTATAGCTTTTTAAAAAGCTTTTATTTTTAATTGAAGGATAATTGCTTTACAATTCCCAGGTGGTGTGGTAAAGAACCTCAGCCAATGCAACAGAGGTAAGAGATGCAGGTTCGATCCCTGGGTTGGGAAAATCCCCTGGAGGAGGAAATAGCAACCTACTCCAGTATTCTTGCTTGGAGAATCCCATGGACAGAGGAACCTGGTGGGCTATCGTCCATAGGGTTGCAAACAGTTGGATAAGACTGAAGTGACAGCACATTGTGTTGGTTTCTGCCATATATCAACATGAATCAGCTGTAGATATATGTATATCCCCTCCCTCTTGAACCTCCCTCCCACCCCGTGCCACCACTCTAGGTTGTCACAGAGCACCGGATTTGAGTTCTCTGTGTCATACAGCAAATTCCCACTGGCTATCTAATCTTACATATGATAATGGTTATGTTTCAATGCTTCTCTTTCAATTCATCCCACCCTCTCCTTCCCACATTGTGTCCACAAGTCTGTTCTCTAGGTCTGCATCTCCATTGCTGGCCTACAGATAGGTTCATCAGTACCATCTAGATTTCATATATATGCATTAATGTATGACATTTGTTTTTCTCTTTCTGACTCCCTTCACTCTGTATAGTAGGCTCTAGGTTCATCCACTTTATTAGAGCTGAGTCAAATGGCAGAGTACTATTCCACTGTGTATATGTACCTTTTTATGGCTGAGTAGTATTCCATTGTGTATGGGTACCACAACTTCCTTATCCATTCATCTGTCGGTGGACATTTAGGTAGCTTCCATGTCCTCAGTTCAGTTCAGTCGCTCAGCTGTGTCCCACTCTTTGCAACCCCATGGACTGCAGCATGCCAGGCTTCCATGTCATAGCTATTGTAAATAGTGCAGCGATGAACATTGGGGTACATGTTATTTTTTTCATCCTGGTTTCCTCAGGGCATATGCCTAGTAGTGGGATTGTTGGGTCATATGGTAGTTTTATTTCTAGGTTTCAAGGAATCTCCATACTGTTCTCCATAGTGACTGTATCAATTTGCATCCCCACCAACAGTGCAAGGGGGGAATGCAAATTTCTCCGTACCTTCTCCAGCATTTGTAGATTTTTTGATGATGGCTATTCACACCAGTGTGAGGTGATACCTCAAAGTAGTTTTGATTTGCATTTCTTTAGTAATGAGGGATGCTGAGATCTTTTCGTGTGTTTATTGGTTATCTGTATGTCTTCTTTGGAGAAGACATTTTTATTTTATTTTTTATTTTTTGGCCCTGGCATGCAGAATCTTAGTTCCCTGACTAGGGATCAAACCTTTGCCCCCTGCAGTGGAAGCTCAGAGTCTTAACCATTGGATCACCAGAAAAGTCCCAATCATAGCTATTTTAAAGTCTCTGATTATGCTAGTATCTGGGTCATCTCTCTGTCTAGTTCCATTGGTGGCTTTATTTTAACAAATGGTTGCTTTACCTTGGTCTTTGAATGTCTTCTTAATTTTGACTGATGTTGTTGGTAGAAGAGCAGTAAGTAATAAAATTGATAACACTGCCACCCAGAAATGGGTGCACTTCTTTTGCAAGATGGTTAATGAAACAGTGGTTTAGTTCTTTGTTGGCAGCTGATAAGATTAGTAGCTGGAAATTTGGGTGCGGTTGGATTCCTGATTGTTGTCACTTTTTCTTGCCCACCAGACTGCAAAGTTTTCCAGTCATGGACTGAAGTTACTTCATGCTTAGTGTGTGGCCTGGTGTGCCAGAGAGTTTTTCTCACTGTCTAGACTCTGACCTCAGCTTTCAGCGGACACTCCACACTCAGAGCGAAGCTCAGGGCTAAGCTGTGGCCATGCTGGGGGCTTCCCTGTTCTTCTGCTCCACCCTCAGTCTTGGGCAGGCCTTGGGGCTTTGCCCGTGCTCCTGTTCCTCTTCATGGCTTTCAGATTCTGCTTGCTTCTGTAGGTGGCTTGGGTAGGAGAGCTCCCTGCAATGGTAGCAGACTTCTTCTTTGTGTCAGTGCAGGATCCTTGGCGTGGGAGTCCCTTGTTCTGCCGTCAGAGCAGGACCAGCAGCTCCAGTGTCACCTGAGAGCTTGTTAAAAGTACAGAATCGCAAGTCCCACGCTCAGACCTGATGAATCAGGATCTGCATTTTGACGAGATCCCTGAGGGAGTCATGTGTACTTTGAGAAGGGGTATTTCACACAATCACTGATTTCTTTACTTTCTTTCTGCTGCTTCTTTCTCTTTTTTTGTCAACTGTGTTTTTCATAATGAGATTAAGATCCTTCAAAGTCAAAATATTGTGAAAGTAACCCTACTTTAAGGATATACAAGGTTATGTGCACACATATTTAAATTAGAACATTAAAAATTTTTTTCTAGTTAAATTATTGCATTTAATTGAACAATTACCACTGATATGCATATTTAAATCTTCTTAATTTCAAATACTTTTTTGAGCTTTGCACTCAACAACCTTGAGTCTTTCTTGTAGCAGGGATTTTTCTGTTGCTTCCTCTTATAAAAAGGGGTTTCTTAGACTTTTGAAGCCTGCCTCCTAGGGGCAGTTCTGTCTTCCTCTCCACCTTGGGTTCAGCTCAAACAACACGTTGCTCCGTGGAATTTCTATTGATGCTTCACAGCCTGACCTAAAGGGTTCTAGCAAGGACCCACCCCTCTGACAAAGTTCTTGCCAAGAAACCCTCAGCTTTTGAATCTTTCCAACTTTGAGTATTTTACTGATGCAGTGATGCGGCTGTGCTGCCAGAATTTTAGTTTTCTCTATTTTTTTCTCAACTTGCAATAAATTTTACATTTAATTGATTTAAACTTAATTTAATGTAAATTTAAAATTTACATTTAATTTTACATATATCCTATTTCTTAATTTGTTGTCTTTCCTTTGATTTCATCAGGAAGGTTGGCCAAGATTGCTGGATTATACCATCTGCTTTCCTTTTGTCTTTACCTTTGCTTTTGTATCCCAGTATTTTAAGGCTTTCCCTTTCCCCTCCCTTTGCTTCCTCCCTGCGACCCCAACCCCATATGCCTTCATGAGAGACATCAAGTCAAAGAGTTCTGGCTATATCATTAACTTGTTTTAATATATCTTGTTCAACTTGCAGCCATCATGGAAGTATTCCAAACAGATGGACAGAGAGGGGCACAAGGTCATGCCTCTTAGCTGAGTGAGCCCAAGTGAAGAGTTGCCCTGGTTTCCTGGGACTAGTGAATTATGCTTTAATCTCAGTGGTCACCCTTAGCTGCAAGGGAGCCTGGGAAATATGTCTTAGAGTTGGGCATATTGTTGTTGAAAAAGAAATCAGGGCTGTGTTTGCTATGGGTAGAGAACTAGATGCAGATATCAGACAGGGAGCTAAATATCAGCTTCATTCCCAATAATCCTAGATTGGAGGATGAGCTTAAATTATGGACAAGATCAACTAGAATCAGGTATCCTATTCCTTTTACTGCTGAAGATTTCTTTCATGGGAAAGAAAAATACATGCTGCTGAAGCCAGAAATAGAGAGAAGGGAAGATGTCCAGACCTCCATGCACTTTCCCTCACTCTGTCTGAGCAATTCAAGGAGTCACTCCCTTGAGGAGGAGTGAAGGGATGTCGTGAAGGGTAGAGGTCACCTTCCAACAGTTTTAAGAAGACAAACGATTTTGTTTTATGTTCCCAGGCAGGAATGCTGGGAAGGAGAGAATGATGCCCCTCCTAATAATTGTTAAATATACATGTGTGTCACACACACACACACATAATGTCTTATTGTGTATTATGACATTTGTGTTATATTTATTTCTTTATATATTGGGTTGGTCAAAAGGTTTGTTTGGGTTTTTCCATAAGATGTTATGGATACATCTTATGGAAACACCTTTTTCCATAACATGTTTTCCATAAGATGCAATGAACCCAAATGGACCGTTTGGCCAACCCAGTATTTCCCCCAACTCCTACTTCTAATGACCTTGTAAAATTGATAGTAATCTCTTGCAATAGTTGAGAAAAGGGAGAATTCACATGTGTTAAAGTTGTGAAACTCTTGAAAAGGAGATGGGGATGAGCCTCTTATAGATCTGAAAGGTTTTAAGAATTGTTTCAGGTTGAGAAGAAGGGTGATTCAGGGCAAGTAAACAGCGTTGGGCTGCAGCCAGTAGACTTCTAGCTGCTTGGGCAGCTTGCTGCAGGATTCTTTATGATGGCCCCTTTACTGCTGCACAAAAACCAACCAACAAACTGCTGCCTCCACCCCCGCACCCCCCGCCCCACCTCCGCTCCCAGCCCGAGGGTTTTGCTGCAGAATCCCTCAGTGTGCAGCAGGGTCCCTTCAGGCCGCTCTTCTCGTAACCACCCCTGCTCCCTCTGCAAAGCTCAGCTCAGGGCTGAACTGACTGCTAATTGTTGCTGCTGATTGCTTTGCTGACAGTACTTTGTGGCTATTCTGGTTTTTCTCGAGTGTTCCTTAATTAGAGGAAGTGACATTGTGTGCTGTCCAATCAGCCTCTTGCCAGATATTATTACATCTGTGGGATCATCGGGTGACATTTGGGCTTGGTCCTGCCAAGCTGGTGTGAGGATCGTGGCCTGTGGTGCAAGTTGGCTTGGCAGAGTGGTGGTGCCCGCCAGGCTCAGAGACAGTGCTGCTGCTGGTGGGAGGGAAGGGCGTTCTGCTTTCCCAGTGAGGCCTCAGAGACCCCGGGGTTCACTGGGGCCCCCGTTCAGGCAGCAACGTCCTACTGAAATCTGACACCTCACAGGGAACCTCATAGAATTCTGTCTTCTCTTTGAAACATGCTGTTTCGGGATTTCTCTGATATTTGCCTTTCTGGCTAATGTGGCGACACCCTTTCATTTTCCCCTGGGGAAAATACAGACACGACCTGAGGAAGGCTACGGCTTGGTGAAGTATTAGGGGTGGTTTGCCATGCAGTGTAGTGAGCTCTCACTACCTTGCTTTAATTGCCATAAAGAACCATCTTAAGTTGTAACAATTCTGAATTATAAAAGAAGTTTGAAGAGATTTACAGCTCTGAACTCTACCAGATTTAACTTTTGGCAGCTATTTTTTAAGGCTGTTTGGTTGAGTGCTTTATTTTGGAATAACTGTGTTTATTTGCATATAAACCATGTGCGAAAGTTAAAAAAAACTCTATTTGTGTAAGTATCAGTATGGACCCTTCTGTTTTGATATTTTTGTTTTTGGTATCAATTCAGTGCAGCAAGGATTGATTGAGCCTGCTGAGGTGTCCTTGAGCTTAACAAAGCAGCCTGAGATAGAGTCCCTCCTTCAGGGAACTTACATTCTAACTAGGGAATCAACTTTCTCCGGTGGTCCTTTCTTCATCGTTTTGTTGAAGGCATCTTCACGGTTACATGGCTTTTCTAAGAATGTTAGAGCAGAGAACACAGAATACAGGATTATCCAGGATTCGGTTGGAAAGATAACAGAGATATTGAGGGGTCTGTGGAGAGAGTCAGAGAAGGCAATGACACCCCACTCCAGTACTCTTGCCTGGAAAATCCCATGGGCGGAGGAGCCTGGTAGGCTGCAGTCCATGGGGTCGCTAAGGGTTGGACACGACTGAGTGATTTCACTTTCACTTTTCACTTTCATGCATTGAAGAAGGAAATGGCAACCCACTCCTGTGTTCTTGCCTGGAAAATCCCAGGGATGGGGGAGCCTGGTGGGCTGCCGTCTGTGGGGTCGCACAAAGTCGGACACGACTGAAGCAACTTAGCAGCAGCATAGAGAGAGCATAATCATCTCATGTTGGGTACAGAGGGAAGGGAGGCCAAGGAGTATGTGTGGGGTTGGATAGGGGTTTCATGAAGATGGAGAAAGTGGTTCATGGACATGATGGGTGGAAGCTGAGGCCAAGAGGGCTTCATTAGGCCAATAAAGAAATGGGGAGCAGCTAAGAGGCAAGAGAAAGAGAACAAAATGCTACCTGACTCTTTCCAGTGAGTCTGTTTTGTCTCCTCCACCAGAGGGTGTAAAAGGGCAGGTATGACATTTCTTTTGTTTCTTCTTCAGCTCCTGGTTCACCATGTTGCTCAGAGCACGTGTTTCCTAAATATTTCCAGAAGAACTCCAGCTTACTCATGGACTTTCTTTGGAGTCATAGATCAAATTTCTTTCACATATACAGAAATGACTGGGCGGGGGGGGGAGTCATTGATTCATGCAAATGGCAAGTTTCAAAGTGACTCCTGATATAATCTGACAATAGTGTAAACACGCACGTGTATACTACCCACAGTGAAGGGGAAGTCTCATCATCTGACTCTTGTTCAGTACTTCCAGGTGAAGGCCATCTCCCTAACCCTAAGGCCATCTCTCTTTAGGGAGATGGCCTGAGGAGACTTTCGAGAGTCCTGTGTGCTGGATGTGATCCTGCCTTACCCAGAAAGCCAGACGCTCCTCCTTCTCATAGGCCAACAGTTCTCCTTTCACTCTGCGTGATTTTGCAGGTGATGTCCATTTGAAGGCCCAAATGAACAGCTTAAACTTCTTTCTGATCCCATTACTGTCCCCATGGTCAACTGTCGACTTTTTCTTGTGTCTATATTTAGCTGAAGTAATATTTGTGAAGGACTTCCACACTTGAAGTCACAGTATAAGCTAGATGATAAAATTTAAACTTTGGAATAAAAACTAAAACTTCCATGTTACTCCTTCTGTTTGTCCCATCCTCTCTTTCCTACCCAACCCCACCTGCCCATGTCCATAAGTCTGTTCTCTGTATCTGCGTCTCCATTGTTGCCCTGTAAGGAGGTACATCAGTACCATCTTTCTAGATTCCGTATATATGCGTTAGTATACGATATTTGATTTTCTCTTTCTGACTTACTTCACTCTGTGTAATAGGCTCTAGGTTCATCCCCCTCATTAGAACTGACTCATGTTGATGGATAGCAGAGGCTAACACAGTATTGCGAAGCAATTTTCCTTCAATTAAAAATAAATAAGTTTTTTAAAAAACGAAGCTGAAACTTGACTGTATCACTCCTGAATAGTCTTGTGGCTCCCTGGGGATCACACCCACTGGGAGTTGGTGGCGATGTGTCTTCTAGTCACTCGGTTGCCCCAGTACTGTCCCGGTCAAGGCTTACAAGTGTGTGTATCCCCGAAGAGCTTGTGTTGTGCATCCAGCTCAAGCATACCAGCAGGGCTCTCGTGCAAATGTTCTTAGGCAGCATTTTGAAGCTCCTTAAACTGTACCCCAGACACAACAGACTTGGCCAGAATCATGCTGTTACCATGGCATCTGAAGAGCACCCTTAGAAGGCCATCGACTTCTCCAGACAGGAAGATGGTAAAACTGCTCCGGGAGGTCATTTTTCACCTTAGAAACTCGGTATAGACACTGTGTGTATCTGAAATAGCAAATCTCATTTCCAAAACTTCTCTCCAAGCATCATCTTCTCAAAGACATTCACGGAAAACTCTTCACCAGTTTATTTGCTCTACCACTGACTTGGAGAAGCTTTTCTTTTATTTCTGATATGGAAGCTTCTCTTTGAATAAGATAGAAATGTTGAATGTCTCTGGCTAAGAAATCCGTTTGAATTTCAGACAAGCGTTGCAGTAACTGAGCCCAGTTTATTCAGGAAGAGTGTAGCCAGAATGGGTCTGCTGTGAATAAAATGACAGGCCTGCTTTCTTCACAGGCGACTTCTTCCCTCTGACCGAGTTCTTTGATGTTAATGTAATTCTCATTAATTGCTAACGCCAAAGCAACAGAGCTTCGATCTTTGAAAGGACTGCCTTTTATAAATTCTTATTGTTTGAGATTTCTGCTTAATGGAAAGACCACTGAACCGCTACTTTTTTGCTTCAGAGTTAGTAAGCAGGGACTGTTTAAGTCATTACTTTCTATTGCTTGACATTTGTATAACACTTTATAGTCTTCAAAACACTTTCACATCCATTGTTATTTGAGCTTTTTAATGACCCCTGGAAGGTAGATTTTTTTTTTTTAAATTCCCGTTTTTTGGAATGAGTGTATTGAAGGTCAGAAAGATGTAAGCGTGTGTGCTAAGTCACTTCAGTCATGTCTGACTCTTTGCCACCCTATGGACCTACCGTATCTCGCAGGCACCTCTGTCCATGGGATTCTCCAGGCAAGAATACTGGAGTGGGTTGCCATCCCTCCTCCAGGGCATCTTCCTGACAAGGGGATAGAACCTGGGTCTCCTGCATTGCAGGCAAATTCTTTACCATTGGAGCCACCAAGGAAACCCCCAGAAAGATGAGTGCCTCCTTTAAAATCAGTTCTTACCAGAGGTAGACCAGGAACTAGAAGCTACCCTCCTCTTCCTAATTCCTCTTCAGGATGCTCTATCATGATAAGCGAAGTGTAAGGATGGCAAGGGAGAACTGATAGCTTGTCTGGCAATTATCTGCTTAATAGTCTATCTCCCTGGTCTGACTTTAAGCTGCCTAAAGTGGAGATTTAAAAAAAAATTTTTTTTTTTGGCTAAGCTGCATGACATGTGAAATCTTAGTTTGCCAATCAGGAGTCAAACCCGTGCCCTGTGAGTGGAAGCGTGGAGTCTTAATCACTAGACCACTAGGGCAGTCCTGAGATTATTTTATTCACTGCTAGATCCCCAGTGCCTAGAATAGTGCCTAGCACATAGTAGATTTTCAATGAACATTTTTGTTGATTCAGTTCAGTTCAGTTCAGTTCAGTAGCTCAGTTGTGTCCGACTCTCCGCGACCCCATGAATCACAGCACGCCAGGCCTCCCTGTCCATCACCAACTCCCAGAGTTCACTCAAACTCATGTCCACAGAGGCGGTGATGCCATCCAGCCATCTCATTCTCGGTCGTCCCCTTCTCCTCCCGCCCCCAACCTTTCCTAGCATCAGAGATTAGGCAGGTAATAATAATGGCTTCCCAGGTGGCATCAGTGGTAAAGAATCTACCTGCCAATGCAGGAGACAGGGGTTCTATCCCTGGGTTGGGAAGATCCCCTGGAGAAGGAAATGGGAACCCACTCCAGTATTCTTGCCTGGAAAATCCATGAACAGAGGAGCCTGGCCGTCTATAGTCCATGGGGTTGCAAACAGTTGGACATGACTGAAGAGACTTAGCATGCAACAATGCCAACATTTTAATTTCCACCTATCCCCTTCTTCCATGGTCCAATGGCATGATAATAATTATATCTAAAATAAGTAGGCAAAGATATGAGAACAGTGGGGAAGTGCAGGTTGTCAGTCCATCAAACAGTGAATGAAGAACCCTCTGTAGAGCTATAGAAAAACACAGAAGAAACTGAAAATAGAGTCCCTGCCTTCAGGGAGCTTAAAGTTTAGAGAAACAGGATAACCCACTGTGAAAAAGATGCAGAAAATCACCATCCAGCAGCCTACTTGGTTGGCCCTGCTCTTTTGGAAACTCAAAGTTGGGGAAAATAGAAAGGATGCATACTGCAAAAAAAAAAAAAACAATCTCAGAGGGAGGAGGAAGTGAAAGGGCTTTACTGTCACACTCTTTGTTTGGTCCTATAATTACCTGTACCTTTTCAAGTGTTTTTATGCAGGAAACTAAACAGGGAGACTGGTCACAGGATGAATCATTCTAATTAACAGGAATAGAAGGTGAACTTTGACAAAGCTTTGATTGGCTCTTTTCTTTAAATAGTCAAGTAATTATGCTGCAATTTGGCATTGTAAACAATTGTTTCCATCCTTATCTCAACCTGAGATAATAGTTTTCAAGTCTTTTGGGGCAGTGATTTTCAAAGTTTAGTCCTCAAGCCATCTGCTTTAAATATCCACTGCCAAAATTCTGATTCATGGGGTCTGGGGCAGGGTCTGGAAGTCTGCTTTTTTTTTTTTTTAAATAAGCATTTTATTGATATTTTGGAATAATTTTATATGTATAGAAAAATAAAATAGTACAGAAACTTCCTGTGTTTCCTGCACCTGGCTTCCCCTAATGTTAGCTCCTTACATAACCAGAACATATTTGATAAATTAACAACAAAGCTACAGACTTTTTTCAAATTTCATCAGTTTTGCCACTGTTGTCCTTTTTCTCTTTAATCCAGGATATCACATTACATGTAGTTATCTGGTCTTCTTAATCCTGTCTTATCTGTGGTGGTTTCTTAGTCTTTCCTGCATTTTTAATAAGCTTCCAGGTGGTTCTCAGACACTAGAACATGAAACCCACTATTCTTCTAAAGCCAGGGATGAACCCTAGGCACACCTACAAGTGCTCAGAAACCTGGGGAACCTCCCCTTGCCTAAGGGGGGACCTTGTGCTTTTCATCCTGTCAGTCAGGGACAGACAGAGCCGAAAACCGAAGGCACATTCTGGAGGAGCCTGGGAAGAATTTAGCCAAAGTGCTATTTACGGAGATGCAGGCAGGGTGAAGGAAAGAAATAAGAGATATTAAGGCAGCTGCAGTGCAGAAGCTGTCCTCTCTTTGGGACGGGTGACCTGGTGCAGTGGTAGTCATGGATTTGTAGTTGGAAAACCAGTCACTGCCAGAGTGTTAGCCCCCAGTGTGCGGAGGATGTGTCTTTGGTTTCTCCTTGGAGCTCCTGATGGCGCCTCCCGTTGGCGAGACTTCACCGGAAGCCAGAGGGCAGGGGATGGACAATACAGTTGCTGGGCAGAGAAGAAGAAAAGGACGCAGAATGGATCTGGAGAATGGGTGCAGTGAGGGGGTGAGGTGAGAATAACCAGTCCTGTGTTAAAGCAAAATGCAGGAGCGAGAGTCTGATTAGTTCATTGTGCCTGGGTTAAAACGTGCTCTGCTTATTATTTCACAGCTCCTATGTTAGTAGGGCCCCGAAGCTTAATAAATAAAAAAAAAAGGATGCAACAAAAACATTGCATTTAGACTCAGAAACTGTACAATTGATCAATATGTTGCAAATTCCACAAACATTCTTTAGATAGGTTAATGAAAATAAAAGAACTGTAGCCTCCAGCTAAATAAATAAATATCTAGACTGAAGAAAAAGAACTACCATCTGAGATACAGCCTTCTACAATTCGGATAAAATAGTGCTTTTACTCCACCCCAGCCATTTTGTTAGACTTGGCTCTAGTTTGTGAAAGGCCACATCATCACCCCTTCTGCAGTATAGAGAGTTAAATTCTGGGCACCAAAGAAAAAGACTCAGAAAATGGTCCTCTTCTTTTTGCAATTGCAAAAGGATAAAATGGGGAAAAAAGCTCATCTTTCTTAAGCATCCATGGGACTTCTGGAAAATCACTAGTAGGCTTTTCTGGGGTTTATCCGGTGGAGGTTGTTTTGGATGATGGAAGTGAATGGGTCAGAAAAGGAATATAAGTTAGCACGGAGGAATAATAGTCAAATTGTGCTGTTTTTGACATTAAGTGTGACATTAAAATCAAGTTTGCCAAAATAGAAATCTTGGTGGAAATTTGTTTTGCTTATGTACTTTTTCTCATACATACTGATCTTCGGTGTTTGCTCACCATCTTCAGTGAGGAAACAAGCACTGCTGTATTTATTTTGCAGAGTGGTTGCATTGGGAACTTGGCAGGAAACAGAATTCACCTCAGAGGGTTTGAATGAAGAGAGTTTAATGAAGGGACTATTGCAAACCCATGGGCAGGGTTATGAGAACAGACAAGGGGTGGCCTAGCTTCCAGGAACCAGAAGCAATGGGAAGCCCTTGCCATCTCCAGGGCAAGGGACAGAAGGGGCAAACAGTGGAGTGGTGAGGTTGGCAACAGGTCACTAGACAGGAAACACAGCTGTGGAGACACTGAGGTGAAACAGGCAGACAAAAGGGGAAACAGCACCTCATTGCTCTCCCTACAGCTCTCCCATCTTTGTCTGGTGCCCCCATTAGTTAAACCCAACAGGAAGCCAACAGTATAGATGACACGGGGGACAGGGGAGGTGGGGTGGGGCTGTGGGTGTTTAAATGCGGGTGGGGGATAACTGGCAAGTGTTTTTTTGCTATTTGAGCCCCTGAAATGATTACTTGTAACATTATATTTAGAGGAAATTCAACGTAGGTACATTGAATTAATGAGCAAATCCATTTTCTATAGAGCCATTTTTTCTTCATTTAAAAAATTTTATTTTATATTGGAGTATAGTTGTTTATGTCATGTTAGTTTCAGGGGTACAGCAAAGTGATTCAGTTATACATAGACATGTATCTTTTCTTTTTCACATTCTTTTCCCATTTAGATGATTACGGTATATTGAGCAGAGCCAATTTTATTGTTTTAAAAACTTGCTACTCCCTTAGCCTGTTCTGAAGTTTCTTAGTGCATAGACCCAGATTTTCTCCAGTTCTCTTAGCCTCACGGTGTGGTGAGCAAGGCATTGCCTTTACCATGACATGAGGCCTGAATTTGACCTCCGCAGCCTGAAGGACAGTGACCAGCGCAGCTTGCCTTGTTGATTGTCCAGACTGGCATTTTCAGAGTTAAAGATGGCCACCATAATGTGTATGCTCTTATTGTCTTCATAGGCTGTTTCTGTTGGAGCTAAATGTAATTACTAAACAATCATTTCTAGTTGTTCATTGATTATTTGTGCATGATTATTTAATGAAAATAGACCCAGATGACCAAGAGGTAGCGAGGCCCGCTTCTGGGAAAGAATTCAGTCTAACTGGGTACCCTCAGTTGCAGATTATTTCAAAATGAAAGCAAAGCAACAAGACCATCTTAAATGCACCTGGCAACTTTTAACCAGAATTGGCCCCAGGATCATTTCAGAGCTTCTGCTGTGAGACTCAGAGAAACAGAGCTGAAAATAGATCGGTTGCAGCAATTTCAGCAAAGGGACCTGAAAATGTTTCCTTTGGCCAAGGGGTTTTAGTGAGTGATGAATTGGCAGTGCCCGGAAGATTGCATTCTTGGTAAAATAAATTCATATTTGATTTTTCCTTTTCCTGGTGGACTATCTCTGTGAAATACTTTATATCAAATCTTTAAATATGATGCAGTGGAGGCTGTCAGTCTCCTGTTTGCTGTGATCTTTTGTCCTATTTCATTAGCTCCACTTTTCCTTTCCATATTTCTGATGGATTCTTGGGCAAAGTTACCTTCATCTAAAAGGCTCCAGAAAAAAAAATAAAATAAAATCATGCTCTTTAAAGGTTTTATTTATATCAGTTAATTAGTTTTCCCTGTTATCAGCTTCAACTGTATTCCCTTTTCCCTAACCTGGAAAAATGTCTGGCCTGGCTTTGTCTTCAGTCATATTGGCTGTTCTCTTTATAATCATGAAAATGCTAAATAAAAAAGTAAAAATTAAAGAACAACAAACAAAAAATACATGATCCTAAGCTATTCATTCTGTGGACAGTTGGCTTAAAGTTCAAAAGTCTTTGACTCACATAGCATAAATGAGTTTTGTTGCAATTTTGAACAAAGCTAGAGAAAAAAAAAATCTGTTGATTATGCCTTATGAAGTAATGTCATGGGTTTGATCAGCCAGGATCTATAAGCTGCTTTTAATCAGTGATTTTCAGTGGATGCAAAGACCTTTTCGCCCTACTGATCTAACCTGTGCACAGTGTTAGGGCAGGTAGGTAGTGGTTAATGCAACACTATGCTGGCTTGATTTAACCTAAGTTAAGAAACTGGACCTAACATTACACAGAAGAACTCTACAAAAAAGATCTTCATGACCAAGATAGTCACGATAATGTGATCACTGACCTAGAGCCAGACATCTTGGAATGTGAAGTCAAGTGGGCCTTAGAAAGCATCACTACAAACAAAGCTAGTGGAGGTGATGGAATTCCAGTTGAGCTATTTCAAATCTTGAAAGATGATGGTGTGAAAGTGCTGCACTCAATATGCCAGCAAATTTGGAAAACTCAGCAGTGGCCGTAGGACTGGAAAAGGTCAGTCTTCATTCCAATCCCAAAGAAAGGTAATGCCAAAGAATGCTCAAACTACCGCACAATTGCACTCATCTCACACGCTAGTAAAGTGATGCTCAAAATTCTCCAAGCCAGGCTTCAGCAATATGTGAACCGTGAACTCCCTCATGTTCAAGCAGGTTTTAGAAAAGGCAGAGGCACCAGAGATCTAATTGCCAACATCCATTGGATCATGGAGAAAGCAAGAGAGTTCCAGAAAAACATCTATTTCTGCTTCATTGACTATGCCAAAGCCTTTGACTGTGTGGATCACAATAAACTGTGGAACATTCTGAAAGAGATGGGAATACCAGACCACCTGACCTGCCTCTTGAGAAACCTGTATGCAGGTCAGGAAGCAACAGTCAGAACTGTACATGGAACAACAGATTGGTTCCAAATAGGAAAAGGAGTGCGTCAAGGCTGTATATTGTCACCTTGCTTATTTAACTTATATGCAGAGTACATCATGAGGAACGCTGGGCTGGAAGAAGCACAAGCTGGAATCAAGATCGCTGGGAGAAATATCAATAACCTCAGATATGCAGATGACACTACCCTTATGGCAGAAAGTGAAGAGGAGCTCAAAAGCCTCTTGATGAAAGTGAAAGAGGAGAGTGAAAAGGTTGGCTTGAAGCTCAACATTCAGAAAACAAAGATCATGGCATCTGGTCCCATCACTTCATGGGAAATAGATGGAAAAACAGTGGAAACAGTGTCAGACTTTATTTTTGTGGGCTCCAAAATCACTTCAGATGCTGATTGCAGCCAGGAAATTAAAAGACACTTACTCCTTGGAAGGAAAGTTATGACCAACCTTGATAGTATATTAAAAAGCAGAGACATTACTTTGCCAACCAAGGTCTGTCTAGTCAAGGCTATGGTTTTTCCCGTGGTCATGTATGGACGTGAGAGTTGGACTGTGAAGAAGGCTGATCGCCGAAGAATTGATGCTTTTGAACTGTGGTGTTGGAGAAGACTCTTGAGAGTCCCCTGGACTGCAAGGAGATCCAACCAGTCCATTCTAAAGGAGATCAATCCTGGGTGTTCATCGGAAGGACTGATGCTAAAGCTGAAACTGCAATACTTTGGCCACCTCATGCGACGAGTTGACTCACTGGAAAAGATTCTGATGCTGGGAAAGGTTGGGGGTGGGAGGAGAAGGGGACGACAGAGAATGAGATGGCTGGATGGCATCACTGACTCTGTGGACATGAGTTTGAGTGAACTCCGGGAGTTGGTGATGGACAGGGAGGCCTGGCGTGCTGTGATTCATGGGGTCGCGGAGAGTCGGACACGACTGAGCGACTGAACTGAACTGAACTGAAGAAACTGGAACCTGTGATAAAAGGGATTAACACGGATGGAAGGATCATCTCTGTCCTTGGCAGCTATTCTTGTCTGTTGTAGGATCATTTTCCAAATGGCTATGGTGGTGAACATGGCTGCGTCTTTAACTCTGGGGCCCTCCACACTCCCTAAGGTTCAATTAGTCAATGGCTCTGCAAGATAGATCTGTTTCCTTTCCCGCTGTCACCCCCATAGGCAAGGACCTTCGTAATGGTCTGATTATTGAGACAACCTCCCACAAGCCTGCCTGCTCAGAGAGAAGCAGGAAAGCAAAGCGCTTTCCTTGCTCTTGCCACATGAGCTTCTTAGACACTCATATTTATCAGGATCTGCCTCTACTCAAAAACTCTCAGCTAGTTATTACTGACAGAATAAAATTTCTATCAGTAACCAGTGAATAAGTTTCTGTGAGCAACTGCTGTGGGTAAGACTGTCTAGTATGTCTAGTGCAGAGGCAGTCTGGACACATATTAGGACCACATGAGATCTTCTCATTTGCCCCTCACATTTGACTGGAAGGATGCTTTTCTTCTTGACACTGTGCTTGGCTCTGAATGATCATTCTGGTCATTATGTAGCCCCAAACGAAAGAGATTGGTCATCACCAAAGATGGTCCTGCTGGAGGCAGTTCCCAAGGGAATTGCCAGAAATGTGTTAAACAAAGGAAGCTGTAGGGAAAAAAATGCTGCCTAGACATATTCTTAAGGTAATTACTTTGGAGAGCGTAATGCACATTCCTTGTAAACTAAAGAAAAAACTATATCACCACTTTCAATCAATCCTGAGTCTTGAACAGCAGCTTTCCTTTATGGAAGTTCTGGAAGCTGACGTGCTTCTAATCTTCTGTCAGCCCCATTAGATAGATATTATTTATGTTCCAAATGTAGAGATGAGGAAACTGAGGCTCAGAAGACTGTTGGGGTGTTGGCAGGTCACAGAGTGGCAGGTGGTACAGCCAAGATTTCAACCTAGTTGGACTGATTCCAAGCCCATTTGCATCTTCAAGAAGTCTGTCCTTTTAGCTGTGAAAGTGCAGATTGTCCCTGGTGCAACAGGCAGCCAAATGCTGTGAAGAGCTGCTAGTCAGGAGAGGGAAGGACAGTGGTGAGACCAAGAGCACTTGTTGGCACTTCATCCATGCCTCCTCCACCCTGAACTGTCAGCCCTGCTTCTCTTTGATTGCATCATTGGAACTTGCTGGTTTAAAATAGCATCCTCACCAGGGTTACTTCTTGGACAGCAAGAGTCCAAAAAGTTGACACCTGAAATTGTCATCTTCCCTGTACAGTGAAATTGCCTTCAGTTTGTTGGGACAGAGGCATATCAGCTGATTAGCAGATATATTTGCATTGACCTTTCTATTATTATCAACATAATGGTTTGCTTATTTAACTAATGGCATGTGCCCTTTTTAGGAGCTGTAGACATAGAAAAATCTTTGTCATTTCTGGACAAGTGATGATCTTTGTTAATTTCAGGTATGTCAGTCCAATCCACAGCATGGGGAAAAGGTGGTGGCAGGAGCTGATGTTGCCTGGACTGCACATTCTGGAGATGAAGGGAGTGATTTAGCACATTTCCCCAATAGAGTATGTTTGTGAAGTATGCATAAACTAGCTGATTTAATCTAAGAATGACCTGGACCCTTCCCTGCCTGGCCAGGAGGTGTAGTCAGAGAGCTTGAGTTCTAGTTAGTCCCCTAGGATTTGAATCCTGATACCTTTAGCTTGTGGGCTTCCCTGTTGGCTCAGATGGTAAAAAATCTGCCTCCAATGCGGGTGACCCGGGTTCGATCCCTGTGTCAGGAAGATCCCCTGGAGAGAGCATAGCAACCCACTCCAGTATTATTGCCTGGAGAATCCCATGGACAGAGAAGCCTGGTGGGCTATGGTCCATAGGGTTGCAAAGAGTCGGACATGACTGTACAACTAACACACACATACCTTAGTTTATGGGCTTCCCTGGTAACTCAGCGGTAAAGAATCTGCCTGCAATGCAGGAGACACAGTAGACTTGGGTTTGATCCCTGGGTCAGGAAGATCCCCTGGAATAGGAAATGACAACACACTCCAGTATTCTTGCTTGCCTGGAAAATTCCTTGGACAGAGGAGCCTAGCAGGATGTAGTCCACGGGGTCACAAAGAGTCAGATAGGACTTGGCACCTGAGCACACCTTATAGAGTTATTCTGAAGACTAAGCAAGAAAATCCTTGAAAATTGCTTGGCACATTATTCAGTACATAGTGAAAACCCAATAATGAGAAGAATAGCAAATTCTGAATGAGCAGTTGTTCTGTGCCAGGCCTGGGCATGGGTTGTGCATTGCACAGCTCCTGGGGGCACCTGCCTCATAGACAGCCCTGTGAATGTTACCCAGAAAGTGTGCAAGGTGTGCAAGGCAGTGAACCTGTGCCAGGAGCTGCTCCAAGGGCTTCATGTGTTTTAACGCTTGAATCCTCCCAACAATCTATTATTAATCCTGCTCACAACTTAGACACAGTTGTTAGTTACCTTGCCTAAGTTGCACCAGCCGGCAAGTGGCAAGGCTGGGATGTTGGCCATTTGTTTTATTATGGTGTAGAGTCTTTCCTGTCAATCACAAAATGGAGTGAGGATCCCCTTGAGAGTTTGATGTTCTTTACCAACCCATAATGCATTCAGTGTCCTTTAATATTTTAATATTTTTGAAGCAGTTTGTATTTTCTTCCTTTATCGACAGTATGTGTTAGCTTAATAATGGAAATTCATGAATTCACTTGACCTTGGGAGAAAGTGACATACACTGTCTTATCATAATTGAGTTCTCTGTGATTAGGATCGAGGGAGGGAAGGAGGAAAAGGGGGAGAAGGAGAACAAGCCCACTGGACATTTGAATAACACCAGCAATTTTGGTCTTCCCTGGTGGTACAGTGTATAAGAATCCATCTGCCAGTGCTCGCTCTCAGGTTCAGGAAGACTCCACCTGGTCTAGGCCTTAGTTGCCTTGGAACAGCTAAGCCCATGCAGCACAACTACTGAGCCTGTTACTCTGGGGCCTGTGAGCTGCATCTTCTGGAGTGTCTGTGCCTAGAGCCCATGCACCGAAACAAGAGAAGCCACTGCAATGAGAAGCCACACACACTGCAACTAGAGAGTAGCCCTTGCTTCCTGCAGCTAGAGAAAGCTTGTGCACAGAAACGAAGACCCAGCACAAACAAAAAGAAAATAAATAAGCAAATAATTTTTTAAAATTCCCTAAACAACACCAGCACTTCTACCAGCCTTTTCATCAGGGGGTCGTCACCCACTTTCTTTGCTCAGATGGCTTCGCCTTTCACATGACTTAAATGATGTGAACATCTTGCCACGTGGAGGTTTAATAACACACTTTTCATCCAACATGGCCCGTAAATATGGCCACTAGTTCAGCTAGTGCTCAAGCAAAGATTTGCTCCACATCAGAGCCAAAACTAGGGCGGCTGGAATTTTTGACAAGTGACACGGCAAGACCCCAGTGAGACATCTTCCTGAGGGACTTTCAAGGGGACTGTCTCTTCAAGAAACCCTTTGTGCCCTGGATGGTGGGCAGTGAGCTGTCAAGAAGAGCATAGCAAGGGTTTTAGTAGTATTGCCTGTGCCTTCTGAAATGGCTCTGGGTCCTCCCTGGCTCCTGCCTGCCTCACAGACACCCTGTAATGAGCACCTCCAGGTTTGCTCCATTCTCCTTCGTTCTCTCTTATTTTCTAAGTGCATCTCCCTTTTATCAAGCTCTTGGCATCTGATGGTTGGCTGGATTCTTTTTTTTTTTTTCTTTCATTTTTAAGTGAGTGATAATTGCTTTACAATGTTGTGTTAGGTTTCCGCTGCACAACAGTGTGAATCAGCTCTAAGTGCATATAAATATATCCCCTCCCTCTTGAGCCTCCTTCCTGCCCCCCCACCCCTCTGGGCCATCACAGAGCACCAAGCTGAGCAGACTGTGCTCTGCAGCACCTTCCCACTGGCCATCTAGTTCACACACGGCAGCCTGTATGAGCCAGTGCTGCTCCCTCAGTGTGTCCCACTCTTTTCTTCCCCCATTGTGTCCACATGTTCATCATGTCTGCATCTCCATTCCTGCCCTGCAAACAGGCTCATCAGTACCAATTTTCTATGGCTGGATTCTTTCTTTCCCTGTCTCCTCAGCCCTGTCTTTTCTCTCTGTTGCCTGTCTTTAAAGTGAAAGTGAAGTCGCTCAGTCGTGTCCGACTCTTTGCAACCCCATGGACTGGAGCATCCCAGGCTCCTCCGTCCTTGGGATTCTCCAGGCAAGAGTACTGGAGTGGGTTGCCATTTCCTTCTCCAGGGGATCCTCCTGACCCAGGGATCGAACCTGGGTCTCCTGCATTGCAGGCAGGTGCTCTACCCTCTGAACCACCAGGGAAGCCCGTCTTGGGCCTCCCTAAACTCCCTCTGTACCCCCTCTGCCTGGGGGGGAGAATTCAGGCACATGAGTTGGTACTATTTATGTGACGTAGATAACTTTTAGAAACTTTGGCATGTTTCAGAATTGCTTTTTTCTCCTGAAATTTTATTGGAGAGGCTAAAATCAGATTTCAAGGCTGTGGTTTTCGTATGAATGGGATGACGATGGAGGTGGATCAGCGCTGACTCCCGTTCTTCTCAAAGTCCCATCCTTCATGAAGCTGGAAGCGCCTCCGCCTCAGGAGGACAAACAGCGTTGGTGGGCTTTTCCAGGTGAGGTGAGGGGCATCTGATGATCTGCTATGGGACACAGACAAGCCTGTGTCAGTGTGCGGTTTCTCAGGCTTGTCACACCAAGGCTGCCCAGGATACCGTCAGGATTAGGGGAGACGAATCTTTTCTGTAAAAATAGCATGTTGTCTACACGATGCCAGGCAAAAGAAGATGATTCAGTGTGCCCTTTGCCACTCTTAAAAAGCAAAAAAATATGTCTTCCTTTAGAGTTAACACCAGAATAAACTACTTCCTTCCACTGTCATTCACGGAGCTAAATTAAAACCGTACCAGGAAGGAGAGAGGGAATATTTTCATCCAAGACAGAGAAGATCAAAATGGCAGGACTGGCAGTTGGATGAGGGCTTGGCCCACGGTGGGCTGTAGATATTAGCTCACCTGCTCTTTGCTGAGGAGACTTAGATCTTCAGATTATTCATGGCGCCTGCTTTTGAAGGGAGAGTTGGAGGCACTGTTCAGGAGGATGTTACTTGCCCTAAGGACAGGACAATGTGGAAGAATATGGCTTAGAAACAGTCTAAATATTGAATAGCGAGTCTGAATGTTGGGCCTGTTTCTTCATTTTTTCCCTGCATGATTGATTTGAAACCTTCAGGGCTGAATTAAGGGAGGATGTTCCTGTCTCCTCCCTGTCTTCCTGCAGCTGGGTTGGTTGTGTCTCCTAAGTCTCCCCACACTTCCTCTCTCAAGGCCCCCATCGCATTTTATGAGAATTCACTGTTCTGTGCATCTTCTGCAACGTGGGACTGGGACCTCACCTGTACCCCGATGGTGTCTGGCTTGCACGTCGTTGATGCTCATTCGTGGAAAGAAACAGTGAAGGAATGAATGGTGTTCACATGTTATGTTTTTCTCCTTTTTTGCAAGTTCCTTAAATAAAAAACCAGGTCTGATTCTACAGGTAATGTGGCAGAGATCACAGGTTCTCAGCAAGGGCCTTCTTCCCAGGACATTACTTACTGTTCCAGGCATGCTGGGACTGTTATTTAAAGCAATCTGTTATCAGAGGCTTTATTAACCCTCTGAATCCAATCATCAGAGAATGTGAAACTTGAAAAGCTTCAAAGTCAGAAGAATAAATGCAAAAGCTTTGACTTGTTATTCTTGTTCTAGAACTAAGGAGAATAAGAGGGGGGCCTGTTTAAAACCGGAAGGGCAGTTGCAGATACCAGGTTCATTGGGTGAGGGATAATCTGCTAAATTCATTTCATCTGAGGGAAATAAAGGAGTTTTGAAAGCCTGAAGAAGCCCGAGTTAGCCAGAAAAATCAGCAAACAGGGCTATAGCCCGTATTCTAAGGACAGTGCTATTTTCTTTGCCCTTGAAGCTGGAAGCAGGATCAGTATCAGTATTCCGGACTTTTAAAAAATTTTCTAAGTTTCAACATTATCATTTTAAACCAAGTCATATTATTCTATTAAATCAATGCACTCTATTTTGATTGATTGTTTCCTTTTTTTTTTTTTTACCTATTATAAATAATGTTGCCATGAGCATCTTCTTGGGTACAACATTTTTTTTCCCTTTAGGATGGATTAGTACTGTACCGAGGGGGATGCATGCTTTTATGGCTCTGAATACCTATGGCCAAAATATTCTCTAAAGGGCTGTGATGAATACATCTGCTGCTGCTGCTGCTAAGTCGCTTCAGTCGTGTCCGACTCTGTGCGACCCCATAGATGGAAGCCCACCAGGCTCCCCCGTCCCTGGGATTCTCCGGGCGAGAACACTGGAGTGGGCTGCCATTGCCTTCTAGGGAGTGTTTTAGCTTCTTCTGAAAGCTGTGTGCTCTGCTCAGTGATGTTTATCACTTTGTGATAGTCTGTCCTTGTAAATCTGAAATCGTGGGCTGCGCGTGTCTCTGTAACTCATCTGCACACATGTATCATGGAGGCGCAGTCTCAGTATAGCCTCGCATCCAAGGGAACAACTTCCAACAGTCCAAGGCAATTACAAAAAAATTGAAAATTGTTATGGAAGTGAAAGTGTTTAGTTGCTCAGTCATATCTGACTCTGCAACCCCGTGGACTGTAGCCCGCCAGATTCCTCTGTCCATGGAATTCTCCAGGCAAGAATACTGGAGTAGATAGCCATTCTCTTCTCCAGGGAACCTTCCTGACCTAGGGATCACACCCGGGTATCCCGCCTTGCAGACAGATTCTTTACCGTCTGAGCTACCTAATTCCTATCTTTACTGTAATTCTCAAAGAACATGAGATGAACAAGTTCATGTTCTTAAATCTACCTCTTCTTTTTAATTCTACTTCATGCTGCAGTTGCTTGGTGTCTTCATATTGCCATCTCATTTCTAAATGGCTTTTCTATTCCTTTTCTGCTGACACATACCATCAAGCTCATACATTTAGCTATCTTCCCTCAAGCCCACACACTGGACCCATGACTCTTTTCGTATATAGAACCTCCCCTGGGAGATATGGTCTGAATGTTCTCTGGTGAATTTTCTTACACCTAGACTCAGACTTAACGCAACAAGAGAAAACCCTGGAGCTGACCTGACAAGCTGGAGGGGATTAGGAAAGACCATGCCTATCACGTATTAATATGTTTGTCCCAGTCCCAAGTAATAATAGCAGCTAACATTTACAAGTGTTTACTAGGTACTTTTCTAAGTACCTTGCATGTATTGTCATTGATTCCTCATAACAACCTTTTGAATTAACAAATAATATCAAAGCCATGTTTTAGATCAAGACACTGAACTAGAAAATGTTTTAAGTGACTTTCTCAGTGTCACAAAGGAAGTGACAGAGCTGAAATCTGAAACTGGTTGGCTTTAAAGGGTTGGAGAAGGAAATGGCAGCATTCTTGCCTGGAAAATCCAATGGACAGAGGAGCCTGGAGGACTGCAGTCCATGGGGTTGCAGAGTCGGACGTGACTGAGTGAGCACACACACATGCTTTAGAGGGTGGGTTCTCATCTACTGTGCTATGTTCCTTAAATTTCTACTTTAACATATATATAGACAAATACATATACATTCTATATATGTGATATATATAACTACTATATATATAGTTATACATAAATATATATATAATTATAGATAAATTACATTTCCTTATTTAATCAAAATATAGAGCCAGAATTTGAAGACAAAGTGTTGTATTCATTTCTTATGAGTTAGTTTTTCTAAATTAAAAATCACTTGGGGACTTTATGCTGCTGTCTCAATCTACCTGTCTGATCTTATTGATCTGGGCCATGGTGTTGCTTTTATTACTTCTTATGAGAAAGGCCTATTTTGACAAGGTCAGTGGAAAGATTTAATCCATCTTAGAATCTGGAAGATAAATCTAGTAAAAAAAAAAAAAAAAGGATTTGCTAGTATACCAACAGGGAGTGATTGCTGAACCTCTTAAAGGAAAGGGTTTGTAATTTAGGTTGCTTTTTATCAATTTCTCAAGTAAATGCATGCATCCTGCCTATGTTCTGGGTTTGCTTTTAATGCATCAGCTTTCATCTTTTATATTTTCCTCTTATCCATGCCAATTACCTGGTCTGGTTCACTGTTTTCATCCCAGAGATGCTGTATGATGCAGTGCTCAGATAAGAGTCCCCTTCTCCTTTGGAAAAAATTGCTTGCAAGTTAGATGCATGAATGTATCTTTCTCAGTCAGAGGAATAAAAAAGTGGATTATTTTTCTTGAGAAGAAAATGTTTAGCAATTTAGGTCACTCTTTACAGTCTTTAAAAAGATCATTTAAATGTTCAGTTTTAGTCTGCTCTTCAGAGAGGAGTGCTCACTGAGAAACGCAACAGTCCTCCAGTTTTTTGGAGTGGAAAGAATGCTGGAATATGCAGGAGACTTGAAATCAATGTCAATTCTGCTGATAACCAGCTGCTTTGGGACTCATTACTTACCCTTTCTGCATCTTACTGTCTTCATCTGTAAACTGAAGGTTTATACTAAATAATTTTTGCACCTTTCTTCATGCATAAATTTCCCCGGTCAACTCTAACATAGGCAACCACCTCCACATCTGAGTGTTTCCCAACCCCTCTCCCCAGAATGCTTACCAACCCTCATTGGCTGGCTGAGGCTCAAACTTGCCCAATTAAAGCTCCATTCCTTAAGGTTGCATGCATGCATGCTAAGGTGCTTCAGTCATGTCTGACTATTTGTGATGCTATGGACTGTAGCCCACCACGCTCCTCTGTCCATGGGATTCTCCAGGCAAGAATACTGGAGTGGGTTGCCATTTCCTTTTAAGATTAGGCAGTGGTTGAAATAAAAGTATTATTAGATGGAACTTTGTAAATGTAAGCTATTTGCCATATTATTTAGTTCATTTAACGAGTCCAATAAGCAATAAGTGAGCACATAAGACATTCAAGAGACTGAGTGGAGCACTGGGTGTGTTTGGAATGGTGGAGAGGAATGTAACGATGGAAAACTTATGGCCTTGGAGTTGAGGGGCTCAAAGTGAGTGGTGAGGAACGGGCAGATCTGTGTAAATATCAGGTGAGCCTTGTGGCTTTTGAGTGCTGTAAGATTTCAAAGGGAGAGAGGGACTGCCGTCAGCTGCATTGCTGTCAGTTTTTAAAAAATGAAGATTAGCCTTGATTATGGCTTTGAAAGACAAAGATAAGGGGCTGTGACTTGGCATGAATCAAAGTTTTGAGGTGGGAATAACCGAGGCAGACGGGGAAATACAGCTCAATATACGAGGTGAAGCCATGATACTGGTGAAAGAACATGAGACTTAATACAGCAAGTCAAAGGGAGCAGTCGTCATTCTTGAATGAGAGAGTGACAAGCTGCCGGGCAAATTTCAGGAACTTCATGTGATGGAGTGTGCAGGAACGTTTTCAGGAAAAAAAACACACCCTAAGGCTTTAGAACTTCAGCCCTCACCCCATGAATGTTATTGAATGAGTGCTTTTGGAATTTGATTTGATGTCCTTCTAGGAAGAAGGGTTGACTATAAATAATCTTGCCAGCAAAAATAAGCAGCCTGGGAAGAAAAAGGAAGTATATGAGGGATTTTAAAGTGAAGGGACAGAGATTGGCATGCCCACTCACCTCTGGTTCTCCAGTCCCAGCATCATTAGCATTCATCCTCTTTCCTTTTGTAATTATTCTACCCCTTGTGTGTGTGTGTGTGTGTGTGTGTGTGTTAGTCGCTCAGTCATGTCCGACTCTTTGAGACCCCGCCAGGCTCCTTTGTCCATGGGATTCTCCAGGCAAGAATACTGGAGTGGGTTGCCATTTCCTTCTCCCTTAAAAGTGGCTAAAATGTCAACTGTAAAAAGTCCTTTTGGAGGGGAGGGCATTGTTATATTTAGCTTCTTATAGTTTTAAGAAATATAGAAGCTATAGAACCTGCCTTTTCTCTCATTTCTCTGTCTTCTCACTGGAGGACATACTTCATAGGTTCTATATTGGAACTGGGCTTCCCTCATAGCTCAGTTGGTCTCCTGCAAGGCAGGAGACCCTGGTTCGATTCCTGGGTCGGGAAGATCCACTGGAGAAGGAATAGGCTACCCACTGCAGTATTCTTGGGCTTCCTTTGTGTTGTGGCTCAGCTGGTAAAGAATCTGCCTGCAATGCGGGATACCTGGGTTTGATCCCTGTGTTGGGAAGATCTCTTGGAGAAGGGAAAGGCTACCCACTCCAGTAAAAGTTTTAGCGTCTAAGCGTCTGTTCTGATATTGCTGCATAACAAGTCACCCCCAAACCTAAGGGCCCAGCAGTCATTTACATGCATCACTCATCTAATCGGAGCTGGGCAGGAGGGGGGAAGGTGCATCTCTGCTCCATGACATCAGTTGGGACAGATCTAGGGGAGGTGGGAGGACCCACTGCTAAGATGGCACTCTCTCTTGGCTGGCAGGTTGGCTCTGGCAGGGATGTTGAGGCAAGGGGTTTGCCAGAAGGCTGGGATGGAGAACCCTGGCTGCTTGGCTTTCATGTGGCTTTTTAACTTTTTTCCAAAAGTAAAAATCGTAAATGAGAAAAAGAGAGAGGGAGAGAGAGAGAGCCAGACAGAAGCTCTATTCCTCTTTTGATCTAAAGTTGCAAGTTACCAGCACAGCTTCCACCACATTTTGTTTGGTAGGTGGCAGTAAGTCATCTCAAGAGGAGGGGAACTTGACTCTACCTCTGAGAAATATCCCAGGATTTGCTAACAACTGTTGAAACTACTGCAGTATCCATAGGATTCTCCCTCCCTACCCCACCTCCACCCCCTCCCACCAGTTCATCTTCCCCTCTCTTTAATTGTATCTTTTTAAAATTAAAAAATTTTTTTTGGCTGTGCTGTGTCTTCATTGCTCTGTGGGCGTTTTCTCTAGTTACGGTGAGCAGGGGCTACTCTAGTTGCGGCGCGTGAGTTTCTCATTATGCTGGCTTCTCTTGTTGTGGAGCAAAGGTTCTAAAGTGCAGGCTCAGCAGTTGTGGTTCAGTTCAGTTCAGTTCAGTTCAGTCGCTCAGTCGTGTCCGACTCTCCGCGACCCCATGAATCACAGCACGCCAGGCCTCCCTGTCCATCACCAACTCCCGGAGTACACTCAAACTCATGTCCACAGAGTCGGTGATGCCATCCAGCCATCTCATTCTCCGTCGTCCCCTTCTCCTCCCGCCCCCAACCTTTCCCAGCATCAGAGTCTTTTCCAGTGAGTCAACTCGTTGCATGAGGTGGCCAAAGTATTGGAGTTTCAGCTTTAGCATCAGTCCCTCCAATGAACATCCAGGATTGATCTCCTCTAGAATGGACTGGTTGGATCTCCTTGCAGTATAAGGGACTCTCAAGAGTCTTCTCCAACACCACAGTTCAAAAGCATTCTTCGGCGATCAGCCTTCTTCACAGTCCAACTCTCACATCCATACATGACCACGGGAAAAACCATTGCCTTGACTAGACGGACCTTGGTTGGCAAAGTAATGTCTCTGCTTTTTAATATACTATCAAGGTTGGTCATAACTTTCCTTCCAAGGAGCAAGCGTCTTTTAATTTCATGGCTGCAATCAGCATCTGCAGTGATTTTGGAGCCCAAAAAAACAAAGTCTGACACTGTTTCCACTGTTTTTCCATCTATTTCCCATGAAGTGATGGGACCAGATACCATGATCTTTGTTTTCTGAATGTTGAGCTTCAAACCAACCTTTTCACTCTCCTCTTTCACTTTCATCAAGAGGCTTTTGAGTTCCTCTTGTGGTGCTTGGGCTTAATTGCTCCGTGATGTGTGGGATCTTCCGGGCCCAGGGATTGAACCCATCTCTCCCACATTGGCAGATGGATTCTTTGCCACTGAGCCAGCAGGGAAGCCCTAATTGTATCTTTGAATGTCCACAGGAGTAAAGCCTCAGACACTATCTAGGACAGGGCCAGACGGGTCACATTTGTGAGTGAGGCAGGGTGTGGGGTTGGTAATATAAAGAAAAGAAATTTCTTCCCGTAAAGCAGACGAACCCACCCTCCTAAGCCACCAGTCTGGAACTTCTGGCTGGATGGAGAGGGAGAAGTAAACTTGACTCTGTCCCGCTGGATGTTTTTTGTTGTTGTTCAGAGAGTCTTCTTGATGATTTTTTAAGGGCAGGAAAGGGGATGATATAACACGTATGGGTCAGAAGTAGAAACATGCCTTTGGAGGGATGTCCTTCGTTCTTGAAGTTGGTGTTTAAATGACAGTTCTCAACATGGGGCAGGTGCTGCTTAAAGGAACATTAGACTAACCTTGTTTAGGTATTTTATGCTCTAACGGAGGAGATAATCTTTGGATAGGCCCTTCAGCTACATGGTTCCATAGAATCCACATCCCTGACTCTGGTGTCTGCTTCCACAGGGTACTTAGAAAGCTGGAGTCTCTGTGGTACTCCAGCCCCCAAAGTATGTGGGATGCCTAAGCTCCCAGAACAGGTGAGAAACCCAGCCATAAAGACCTGATCTGAGATGAAGGTGGAAACTCTCTGGGTAGAGTTATCTTACAAGTCACAGATTCAGTCTCGACATACCATTCTCTGTGATTGAAAAAGTGGTGGTTTTCCACCACTCCTTTAACCTTGTTCTTAAAGAAACAGAGGCGAGTGTTACTGTACTGTCTTTTCTTGAGATGGGTTCTGCATGGCTAAAGTTACACTCAATAGCTTCTGGCTTGCCTTTGGTTTCAAATCCAGGAGAGAGCGGATGTTATTTGGAGAGTCCTTTAAGCCCTCTCCACTGATGGAAAGAGCATGCTTCGGTGCTTGTTGATCTCCTAGGCTTCCAGGAGTTGTTTTTGAGTCATTTCGAAATAGCTGAGCAATTTTGGTATTAAATTGCAAACTCCTTTCACTTAAGAGCTCCAACATTTATTAGTCAGCTGTCCTACAGAGCAGATTTTTCACACTTATTCTTAAAGGCTTTGCCCATTTCTCCTATAAATAATACCATCTGATGTCCTAATGATATATTTGTTGTACTGATATTTATTAAAGTTCTTTGAGTCATGGAAAACCATATGCTGGAAGAGGGCTGTGTCTATACCATTGGTTTTAGAAGCAGAAATTTGTTCCACTGGATGCAGAGCCTGGAATGGTGGTAGACGACGTTTTAATTAAGCAGAGCTTTTTGTTTCCTTTGTTTTGTTTGCTCTAAAACCTTTAGAAAGGTTAAGACTTCCAGAACTGTCCAAAGAATGAGTCGTTTTTATGAACGATGTATAACTAGTTGGTTTCTTTCCTCTGACCTTATTTCTTATATGCTCGTGGTTTAGAAACTGCAGGTGGAGGCATTTCTGGAGAATGTGAGATTAAAATACTGCTAGCAATGGCAAGCCACTCCAGTACTCTTGCCTAGAAAATCCCATGGACGGAGGAGCCTGGAAGGCTGCAGTCGATGGGGTCGCGAAGAGCGACACGACTGAGCGACTTCACTTTCACTTTTCACTTTCACGCATTGGAGAAGGAAATGGCTCAGTCGTGTCCGACTCTGTGCGACCCCATAGACGGCAGCCGACCAGGCTCCCCCGTCCCTGGGATTCTCCAGGTAAGAACACTGGAGTGGATTGCCATTTCCTTCTCCAATGCGTGAAAGTGAAAAGTGAAAGTGAAGTCGCTCAGTCGAGTCCGACTCTTCTCGACTCCATGGATTGGAGTCCAGGCAGAAAACAGAGGCCCACTCAACCAAGTAGTTCCAAAGAGTTTGGGAGCAGCTCAACTGGTAAAAAATCCGCCTGCAATGCAGGAAACCCCGGTTCAATGCCTGGGTGGGGAAGATCCGCTGGCGAAGAGATGGGATACCCACTCCAGTATTCTTGGGCTTCCCTTGTGGCTCAGCTGGTAAAGAATCCACTTGCAATGCAGGAAACCTGGGTTCGATCCCTGGGTTGGGAAGATCCCCTGGAGAAGGGAAAGGCTACCCACTCCAGTATTCTGGCCTGGAGAATGCCACGGACTGTAAAGTCCATAGGGTCGCAAAGAGACGGACACGACTGAGATCTATTTCCGGAAGTGTAGCCATGGTGAAGGGGAACCAGAAAAGGACAGTGAAAGTACCCTGAGGGGCCATCACCACACCTGGGCCCGAGGGGACAGAAAGGGGGAACCGAACTGCAGGTGGGAGAGGCCGCTGGGTGGCGCTGTGCTTTGGGCGGAGGAGCACGTCCACCCCCGACTCCTAAACCCTCCTCTCCGCAGAAGACTGAGCAGCAAACCCTCCAGCCTCTCTTCCTTCTGCTCACCGGCTGAGGCCTTCCATTGCGGACCCCAGCCCGAACCCAGGGAGACAGCAAGAAGCCGAGGGCTGCGTTCCCTAAAAGGCAGCCTCCTGGGGTTCCGAGCAGGGTGAAGGATAGAGAGTGAACTTGAAGGGGCCAATGGAAAGTGGCCATCACAGCAGATAAACGCAACACTACAGCTTTGGTTTGTCAGCTGTGTTTACAGAAATATGCTCATCGGGTGGGCCTAGGTGGCTGATGAATTTAATACAATTCAATAGTAATACAATATAATATATGAATACACAATAATATGAATTTAATACAATGCAACTATTTCCCTCTAATAGGAAAAGGGTGAAAATTAAGATGCATAAAATCCCCGTCCAGCCATTTCATTAGCTTGGGGCCACAGGGAAATTTGAGGCTTGCTATTTCTGGTTTTCTTCAGACCCTGTGTGGAGGTGGAGTTCTGAGGGTTGATAGCAGAGGTGGGCTAAGGTATTTGGAACTAAACTTTCTTAAAGAAAAGGAGATTCTGGTTCCGGACTAGGGCGATAACTCTTCAGCAGAGCCCCTGAGAGGACTAGGGATGGGGGAGTGGAGAGAAAATGAGCCCGTCGGTTAGATTTGCAAACCTCTGACTGCCTGGTGGCAGAGGCTCGGGACCTCAAAGGCAGGGGAATGTCTGTGGTAAATGTGCTCAGAAGGGAGAGCAAGTTCCAAGAAGTGTTCAGCCTGTCTCGGAGATGTATTTATCTGGTAGCGTCTGGCCATTTGGGGGTTTAGAACCGTTCACACTATGGTTTATTTCTCTTTTAAAAATAGAATTGTCTAACTCTGCAAACCCAGCGGGGTCCTGTCTGTTAGTGTGGAAGCTAGCTGGAAGTAGAAGGGCAGAGAGCCCTTGACAGCTTCCAATGTATGTTAATTTATGTGATATTGTGGAAAATCCATTACATGAAAACAGTATGTGCAACTTTTTATGTAGAAGACATCATAGGGGTTTTCAAGGCTATCACCTTTTACAAGAAGCCTAACTGCATGCACAGTGGCTCTCAACGTAGAAAGTGGGTCTGTGCTGTTTCTCAATCTGCCCCAGTCTCTAAGTATCAAAGGGCTTGGTGTAAGGCAAGCTCATGGTGCTTGCTCAAAAGCAGCATCTTGGGGGTGATTTCAGCTTCTGAGGCTTTGGCTTCTTCTCCAAAGAAAAGTTCATTCCAAGATATTGATGTGAACTACCCTCAGATACTGAAAACATGTATACATCAAAGGCTGCATTTAAAAAAAGAAATGATCAACTAAATAGGTTATGGAAGGAACCACATTCAGCAGGGTAGCCGTGTAAAGACTCAAAGGGGTGGAAAAGTTCTTGCAGTCATTCAGTTCGAAAGTCACCTTAATTTGTTAATTGATCTTTTTGTTTGTTTGTGGTGTGCGTTGGTAATCTACCTCTTTTTCAATGGATACCCCAGTTGTCTCAACATCATTTATGGAGGAGTCATTTTTTTCCCCATTGATTTTATTGATTGATTTTTGACTGTGCCCTGTAGAATCTTAGTTCCCCAACCAGGGATTGAATCCATTCCCCCAGCAATGGAAGTGTGAAGTCCTAACCACCGGACTGCCAGGGAATTCCTTGTTATTGTTCTTGAATTCAAATATTCACAAAGACGACCTCTGTGTGGGAGAATAAATCAGTAGTGTTAATTGCTCTTGTTTAACTCAACCATGAGAAAAATTAAGCTTTTCATAACTGGCTGGTTTTCTGGATGATATTTTCGGCTGCAGAACCATTCCTTTTATTTTGTGATGGAAATAAAGGTTTAAAATGTTTTCAATTAAAAGTTTCATTCTTTTCCTCCCTGTTCTCTAAAAATATGCTCTGGAATAATATTGTTTTAATTGGAAGAAATATTTAGTTCAATAAAACTAAAATATAACTGGGTATAATTAGGAAATGAAATAATCAGGATCAGACATTTGAAAGAACCAACAAGTTTTCTTGTTTGGATACACACAAGAAATTTATCCTGAGACCTGAATTTTTACAGGGTAGGCACTGAGAGTCTTGGTAATAAACCAACAGGCTGGGCATTTGCTATATGAAAGGCTCAAGACTTGTTCTGTAAATATAAGATGAGAGTATTGCCTTCCAGAAGCTGCTGTCTAATTGCAGAGATAAAACCCATGAAAACTAACTGATATACAAGAAATGCATAACTGTTTAGTTGAAACAATGCCACAAAGCTGTACATGCTTATCTCCCAGATAAATGGTACAAGTAATAAGTGTCTTATTCAGAAAGGGAGAGATGGCCTGGAGTGACTTGGAGATGGAACTTGAGTCGGGTTTTTCAGGGCAGCTATGAATCAATAGAATGGCCTTGGGCATTGAAGGAGGAAATCATGAAATAATAGAGCATAAAATGGACAGAGATCTTCATGGTCACGTAGCCTGGACTCTGCTTGAACACCACCAGTGAGTCATAGACTTCAAGGGTAGTCTGCTCTATTTTTGCTTAGCATTAGTCATCAGAAAGTTCTTCTGTTTGGTTTCAGGTGGAATCTATATCCCTTCTACATTACAACTCTTCAACTTCCATTAGAGTTCTTTCAGGGAACTCTGAATCCCTCTTCCATATGAGAGCCTTGATAAGTGTTAAAAAGGATTCTTTTATATCCACTAGGTCTTCCCCACTTCCCCTCAGGTTCTCATTTATCATCATTTTCAGATACTTTGCCATCCTGGTCATTTTTCTCTAGGCTTCTTGAGACTCTTCCTTCACCAATCCATCTTTCTCCTGCAGACCATGGATCTGACCATGCCACTGTTGAAAACCTTCAGTGACTGTCCAGTCTGCACAGAGTGACAATGCCAGCTCCTGGTTTACCCAGCAGCTGTGACAAAGCTCCCCACTGGGAACCCAAAATGTTTGTACCTTGTTCCTCCTCCTGTAAAATGCCACCTTAACTAGAAGACACAGCATCCCTAGGATGCAGCATCTGATGTGTGCCCACCTCCACTTCTCCTGGGAGTGGATTCAGCTAAGCTCAGTCAAGGTTCCTGGTGCAGGGAAGTGAGGGAGTGGGGGTGAGGTTTTGTCCTTGGAGTATTTTTGCTTTGGTGAAGGATCAAGGCCATTGGCTGAGAGCTGTAAGATCCTGGCATTGCAGATGGCTTCCAGGGATGCCAAAGCTGACATGCAATTGCCAGGTCTTCCTTTTGCTCTGGCCTCAGCCCAGTGCTGTGTGTTGCTCCTCATGGCTGCCAAGCCTTTGACCAAGGCAGTGCCACCACTACCCCTCTCCTGAGCATGAGCTTATGAGGGCTCTCAGGCCCTGGTGTAACACAAAGGCTATGCTGGCTGAGTTTCTGATTTTCACCACTCCATGAAGCTAGCAGGTCTTTTGTGACATTTACACTGGCTGGGAAAGGAGGTTAGTTCCCAGAAAGAAAGATAAACTGGGGCTTGCAAAATCCATCCCTTCCTCTATATGGACTGAGTTTCATTTACTTCTTTCTATTTGCTGTTCTCGCTCTGTCTAAATAATGGTTTGAGCTGTTATGGTCGAACTCACCACCCTTAACCCAACATCCTGGAAGGAAAAGGCTGTTTAGAAATTCAGAGAGGAGTAGGTGTAGCTCTTGACTTTACTGAGAAAACTCAGAATGGCTTCGTGTTTTCATTCTGTGTCATTTTAAAGTTGAGTGCATTGTTTCTCTGCAGAGCCCTTATCCTGTACTGATATCTCTCAACCAGTTGCTGACTTGTGGTAAGCACCGTTAACAGCCTCCAGCATCCTATTGTAATTCTCTGCAGAGCACTTAACTTCCTAGTACTTCTGTTGTGAGCTGCAGGACGGTCGTTTTTTTAGCAAAAAGAAGAAAATTTTCCAGAATGAGTGCTGTCTGAAGGACACCCTCCTGGTTACTTACTGGTCCCTCACGATTGCTCCTGGTGTCTCGCGGTCAGCTGTCATCTGCCCGTCCCCACTGGAATCTTCAGGAATGAAAAGCTGCCCCCTGCATTGTACTTCTCTGGGGTTTTGCCCTCTGAGTAGTTTTGTTTGCACATTTATATGTGGCTTAAACCGATTGTTCTGAGTGCCTTATTTATCGTATGACAGATATTTTGCTGCCAATCTTGTTCATTCCTCCTCTATCTCCCTGAACACCTGGAAAACTATCTCCTTATTTCTTAAGGGGCCACGGCAGTCGGATCCAGAAACTGAGCTGCAGACCCTTATACGTTTCTATCTACTTTACCAAATACATGCTGTTTTCTTTGAGAGTCAACCCTCCTTCTTTCCTGTGCTTCGTCCCATCCTCCCCCTCTACCTCCACCCCTTCTTTTCTTCAATCCGCTTTTGTTGGAAGACTTTGCCAAGTCTTACGCTAGGTTCTGAAATACCATGGAAAATAAGACAAATGGGAAGTCTGCCCTCTCAGAGAGTACAGTCATGAAGGTTTATGAGAAATAGCCAATAAAAACAATGCTCTGCTTACCCCTTGCTCCATCTCACACACACAGAAGACATGCTTCAGTTGAAGGGTTAAGTTCTATTTTAACAAACATTATTATGAAGTAGAGACTGGATTGTGGAATCAGATAAGTCTGGGTTGACCTCCCAGGCCTTCCATTTATTACCTGGGTGACCTCGCCCAAAACACTTAATCTCTCTTTAGCTTTCTCATTGGTCAAATGGGGAGAATACGATTATTCACCTTATAGAATTCATGGGGCGGTGAAATGAAATACAACTGATTATTTAAAGCACTTTGGACAGGATTGAACTCTTAATAAATGATAGTCATGAGAATGAGGATGGTGATTGTAGCTGGAGTCTGGGTGGAGCATTTGGAAAGAGTTTGACATTGGCTCTGATACATATGCGCTTTTTTAAAGATTTTTTATATGAATAATTTTTTAAAAGTCTTTATTGAATTGCTACAATATTGTTTCTATTTTTTATGTTTTGTTTTTTTGTCCATGAGGCACATAGCTCCCCGACCAGCGATCGAACCTGCACCCCTTGCTTCGGAAGGTGAAGGCTTAACCACCAGGAAGTCCTGTGATACACATACTCTTAATCTCTATCTTCTTGACCAAGATAATAGGATCCATTAAAATTAACAGAAAGGGAAATGAGGTTAGCATGATTGGGATATATATGAGTATAGTAATCATATTTTCTGAACTCGAAAGATCAGCCCATGTTGACTGACAAGCATGCATATGCTTTTCTCTGGGGAGGGGGCAGCATATTCGTATCTGGGTCACTGGTCACTGTGTATGTGGCTGCATCTCCTGTAACACAAAAGCCCCTGAGAAAAGATGAGGGGCTTGTTGGGAGGGGCTGCACACAAGAGGGAGAAGGAAGAGAGGACAAAGCCCAGAGGCTTTCTCATTTCCTGCTCTATTTACTGTGACTTGCCTCTAGCTTTTCTAGCCTGGTCTTTAAATAATTGAAGACCATCTTAAGTACCAGAACCTTCCATAAATGACATGAACGTGAGTAGTACGCCCTTTGGCTCTGTGCTGGACTAGGAAGGAAATGCTGCGTGTCTCACTCTGAGAGGACCTCAGTCAGTGAAGAGAGGGAGTTCATGGCCAGAAAGGGAGGCCAGGGTCTGCCCGTGAGAAGCCCCAGAGGGAAGGCACCTGCTGTGAGACAGGTGTCTGAGGGGCTATACTGCGATCCGCTCATTAGCACCAAGTTTGTTGCTTGAAAAATTCAGCTTCTGTGAAAATTCGTTCATTATTCTTTTAGTGCTTTTTAGCATTTTGAGCACTTTGAATGACTCTTTGGGAAACCACAGTTCACTTCAGTCGCTTAGTCGTGTCCGACTCTTTGAGACCCCATGAATCACAGCACGCCAGGCCTCCCTGTCCATCACCAACTCCCAGAGTTCACTCAAACTCATGTCCATCGAGTTGGTGATGCCATCCAGCCATCTCATTCTCTGTCGTCCCCGTCTCCTCCCGCCCCCAACCTTTCCCGGCATCAGAGTCTTTTCCAGTGAGTCAACTCGTCGCATGAGGTGGCCAAAGTATTGGAGTTTCAGCTTTAGCATCAGTCCTTCCAATGAACACCCAGGATTGACCTCCTTTAGAATGGACTGGTTGGATCTCCTTGCAGTCCAAGGGACTCTCAAGAGTCTTCTCCAGCACCACAGTTCAAAAGCATCAGTTCTTCAGCGATCAGCTTTCTTCACAGTCCAACTCTCACATCCATACATGACCACGGGAAAACCCATAGCCTTGACTAGATGGACCTTGGTTGGCAAAGTAATGTCTCTACTTTTTAATATGCTATCTAGGTTGGTCATAACTTTCCTTCCAAGGAGTAAGCGTCTTTTAATTTCCTGGCTGCAATCAGCATCTGCAGTGATTTTGGAGCCCCAAAAAATAAAGTCTGACACTGTTTCCACTGTTTTTCCATCTATTTCCCATGAAGTGATGGGACCAGATGCCATGATCTTCATTTTCTGAATGTTCAGCTTCAAGATAAACTTTTCACTTAATTCTGGCAAAAAAAAAAAAAAAAATGTCCTAAAGGACAGAATAAAAGCCTCCTAATTCTCTTTGAATACTTGTTTTTCAGCAGAGGTATCTAAGCATAGTAGAGTGTGAATACTGAATAAAAATAGTTTGGGACAAAAATAGAAAATAGAGACTTGTTCTCCTGGTGTGAAAACACGTGTAACAATCCCAATACTTTTGTTGTTTTCCATCTTAACCGTTTCTGAGATCATGTCACGCTGGGCAAACAGTTGTCTCTCCTCCTCGCCATCTTCTGACTCCCTCCCTCAGCTCTTCAAGGTACTTTTGTGTGTCTTTGTTTCTTCTTTCATTGTAAATCTCCATTAGGAGAAGACTCAGCAAAGACTGCAGTGAGATGGAGTATGTCTGTGTAAACCTCCTGTTTCCTCAGCTTGCTCAGGCTGCTGCTGCTGCTGCTAAGTCGCTTCAGTCGTGTCCGACTCTGTGTGACCCCATAGATGGAAGCCCACCAGGCTCCCCCGTCCCTGGGATTCTCCAGGCAAGAACACTGGAGTGGGTTGGCATTTCCTTCTCCAATGTGTGAAAGTAAAAAGTGAAAGTGAAGTCGCTCAGTCGTGTCCGACCCTTAGCGACCCCACGGACTGCAGCCCACCAGGCTCCTCCATCCATGGGATTTTCTGGGCAAGAGTACTGGAGTGGCTTGAAATGCCAATGCTAAGAGTACAGGAGTCAAAGCTCAGAATAGGGGAGGGGATTGTGGGGTGGGGAGGGTTGCTCAGGCTACCTTCCCTCAATTTGCCAACCCTCCCCACCCCACAGTCCCCTCCCCTATTCTGAGCTTTGACTCCTGTACTCTTAGCATTGGCATTTCTCCTGCATAGCATTTATTGTAATAATATAATTCATTTTAGAGTAGCTCCCTTTTTTGCTAGACTGGAATCTCCATGAAGGCAACAGAGGAGACTGCCCTGTTCCCCTTGGTGTTCACTGGGCCTGGCCCAGTGACTGGCATATTGCAGAAGCTCAGTTTATATTCTGAGTGGTAGCTAACATTTATTGAATAACTGTCTTCCTGCTAATGAAAGAATCAGCCTCAAAATACTTCAGTTCAGTTCAGTTCAGTCGCTCAGTCATGTCTGACTCTCCGCGACCCCATGAATCACAGCACGCTAGGCCTCCCTGTCCATCACCAACTCCCGGTGTTCACTCAAACTCATGTCCACAGAGTCGGTGATGCCATCCAGCCATCTCATTCTCTGTCGTCCCCTTCTCCTCCCGCCCCCAACCTTTCCCAGCATCAGAGTCTTTTCCAGTGAGTCAACTCGTCGCATGAGGTGGTCAAAGTATTGGAGTTTCAGCTTTAGCATCAGTGATTCCAATGAACACCCAGATTGATCTCCTTTAGAATGGACTGGTTGGATCTCCTTGCAGTACAAGGGACTCTCAAGAGACTTCTCCAACACCACAGTTCAAAAGCATCAATTCTTCGGCGATCAGCTTTCTTCACAGTCCAACTCTCACATCCATACATGACCACGGGAAAAACCATAGCCTTGACTAGACAGACCTTGGTTGGCAAAGTAATGTCTCTGCTTTTTAATATACTATCAAGGTTGGTCATAACTTTCCTTCCAAGGAGCAAGCGTCTTTTAATTTCATGGCTGCAATCAGCATCTGCAGTGATTTTGGAGCCCAAAAAAATAAAGTCTGACACTGTTTCCACTGTTTTTTTCCATCTATTTCCCATGAAGTGATGGGACCAGATGCCATGATCTTTGTTTTCTGAATGTTGAGCTTCAAGCCAACTTTTTCACTCTCCTCTTTCACTTTCATCAAGAGACTTTTGAGTTCCTCTTCACTTTCTGCCATAAGGGTGGTGTCATCTGCATATCTGAGGTTATTGATATTTCTCCCAGTGATCTTGATTCCAGCTTGTGCTTCTTCCAGCCCAGCGTTCCTCATGATGTACTCTGCATATAAGTAAATAAGCAAGGTGACAATATACAGCCTTGACGTACTCCTTTTCTTATTTGGAACCAGTCTGTTGTTCCATGTCCAGTTCTGACTGTTGCTTCCTGACCTGTATACAGGTTTCTCAAGAGGCAGGTCAGGTGGTCTGGTATTCCCATCTCTTTCAGAATGTTCCACAGTATTTTGTGATCCACACAGTCAAAGGCTTTGGCATAGTCAATGAAGCAGAAATAGATGTTTTTCTGGAACTCTTTTGCTTTCTCCATGATCCAGCAGATGTTGGCAATTTGATCTCTGGTGCCTCTGCCTTTTCTAAAACCTGCTTGAACATCTGGGAGTTCACGGTTTACATATTGCTGAATCCTGGCTTGGAGAATTTTGAGCATGACTTTACTAGCGTGTGAGATGAGTGCAATTATGCGGTAGTTTGAGCATTCTTTGGCATTGCCTTTCTTTGGGATTGGAATGAAGACTGACCTTTTCCAGTCCTATGGCCACTGCTGAGTTTTCCAAATTTGCTGGCATATTGAGTGCAGCACTTTCACACCATCGTCTTTCAAGATTTGAAATAGCTCCACTGGAATTCCATCACCTCTACTAGCTTTGTTCATTGTGATGCTTTCTAAGGCCCACTTGACTTTCACATTCCAAGATGTCTGGCTCTAGGTCAGTGATCACGTTATTGTGACTATCTTGGTCGTGAAGATCTTTTTTGTACAGTTCTTCTGTGTATTCTTGCCACCTCTTCTTAACATCTTCTGCTTCTGTTAGGTCCATACCATTTCTGTCCTTTATCGAGCCCATCTTTGCATGAAATGTTCCCTTGGAATCTCTAATTTTCTTGAAGAGGTCTCTTGTTTTTCCTATTCTGTTGTTTTCCTCTATTTCTTTGCGTTGATCACTGAGGAAGGCTTTCTTATCTCTCCTTGCTGTTCTTTGGAACCCTGCATTCAGATGCTTATATCTTTCCCTTTCTCCTTTGCTTTTCGCTTCTCTTCTTTTCACAGCTATTTGTAAGGCCTCCTCAGATAGCCATTTTGCTTTTTTGCATTTCTTTTCCATGGGGATGGTCTTGGTCCCTGTCTCCTGTACAATGTCACGAACCTCCGTCCAGAGTTCATCAGGCACTCTATCTATCTTGCAACCATTAAATAGCATTGCTCTTTGGAAGGAAAGCTATGACAAACCTAGACAGTGTATTAAAAAGCAGAACCATCACTTTGCCAACAAAAGGTGCGTATAGTCAAAGCTCTGGTTTTTCCATTAGTCGTGTACAGATCTGAGAGTTGGACCATAAAGAAGGCTGAGCACCAAAGAATTGATGCTATTGAACTGTGGTGCTGGAGAAGACTCTTGAGAGTCCCTTGGACAGCAAGGAGATCCAACCAGTCAATCCTAAAGGAAATCAACCATGCATATTCATTAGAAGAATTGATGCTGAAGCTGAAACTCCAATACTTTGGTCACCTGATGCAAAGAACTGACACACTGGAAAAGACCCAGATGCTGGGGAAGATTGAGGGCAGGAAGAGAAGTGGGTGACAGAGGATGAGATGGTTGGATGTCATCACCGACTCAACGGACATGAGTTTGGGCAGACTCCGAGAGACAGTGAAGGACAGGGAAGCCTGGCACACTGAAGTCCATGGGGTCACAAAGAGTCAGACACAACTTAGTAACTGAACAACAACAAAAACAGCAAAGTCTAAAAAATTCATGTGGGACTTGTGTTGTATATGGCTTTAAAACTTTAAGCCATGATATATATCAAATGCTACAACTAAGTTGGATATGAACATTTGAGTTTCTAAAAGTCTGCATTGATTTCAAATAAATTATTGTATCTTCTCATCCCTGTGTGAGACAGAGAAGGGGTAGATAGTTTTACTGAATTACAATCAGCAAGTCATGGATGAGGGTGGGTCCCCAAGTCCCCATCTTCCATGACAGCAGTCAAAGAAACATCGTTATATACCAGTCGGGGTCCCATCAGGACGTGAAGGCAACTTTGACCTGGCATTTTGAGCAGAATTTAGCAAAATGAAAGTAAGGCAATGGCTTTATAGAAGCTATTCAGGGATACTTCAGGACCCCAGAACGAGCTACAACTCGGAGACTTTACTCCCGCTAGTCCTGCAAGGTCAGGAGATGGAGAGTTACCAGAACCACAGAAAGTGTCTGGAAGGAGAGGGACCCCCAACAGGAGCTGTGCCCTTTGGTAGGAGCACTGCCAGCCCATGGCATCTTGGCAGGAAGGAAGCTGGGGCAATGCAAACAACATCCTCATCTCCCACTTCCTAACCTCCTAGCCAGTGCCTTCTATGGTTATAGCCCAACTGGATGTCAGGAGATAAAGGAGTCAGTCCATAAGGATCAGGTGAAGCAGGTTGGAGAATGAATATGAGGTGCAAAGAGAAAATAAATGGTTAAGGAGATGGAAGACACAGACACATTCTCTTCATTGAAACCTGATGGAGGATACAGAAACCGTGAAATGAAACGAGGTTATTTATGTTCGGTCTTTGTGGTGTCATCCTGTTCCAATGAGAAGAAGTGTTATATCCAGTGCTACGGAGCTGCTCAGTACAGCAATTGGCTTTACATCCTAGCCATCTCACTGGCTGGTCATCTGTTCAGCAAGTACTCGCAAGCTCCTTGTATTGTACATAAGAGCTTGCAAGGCAGGTTTTAGGTGCCTTCATTTTCCAATAGTGCAAGGCTGTATTTGTGGGCTGTCCCTGAATGCAGGTACTCAAGATGAGGTTCCCAGACCGGGAGCAATAGCAGCACGTTGAGGCTGGTTAGAAAGACAGATCCAATTTACATTCCCACTGTGGACAATAGAGTGAAGAGTCCTTAGAAAACTAAAAGCAGAGCTGCCATACAACCCTGCAATCCCAGGCATATATCCGAAGAAAATCATGATTTGAAAGGATACCTATACCCCAGTGCTCACTGCAGTGCTGTTTGTGACAGCCAAGACATAGAAGCAACCTAGATGTCCATGGACAGAGGAATGGATAAAGAAGATGTGGTACATATACACAATGGAATGTTACCCAGCCATTGAAAAGAATGGAATAACACCGTTTGCGGCAACATGGACAGACCTAGAGATTGTCATACTAAGTCAGAGAAGGAGAATTAATTGTATGACGTCCCTTGTGCTGCTGCTGCTGCTAAGTCGCTTCAGTCGTGTCCGACTCTGTGCAACCCCACAGACAGCAGCCCACCAGGCTCCGCCGTCCTGGGATTCTCCAGGCAAGAACACTGGAGTGGGTTGCCATTTCCTTCTCCAATGCATGAAAGTGAAAAGTGAAAGTGAAGTTGTGGAGTCTAAAAAGAAATGATACAAATGAACTTACAAAACCCGAAAGAGACTCACAGACTTGGAGAACAAACTTATGGTTGTCAAGGTGATGGATGGGGGCAAGGAATAGCTGGGGAGTTTGGGATGGCCTTGAACATACTGCTATTTTAAAATGGATAACCGACAAGGATCTACTGTATAGCACTTGGAACTCTGCTCAATGTTGTGTGGTGGCCTGAGTGGGAGGAGAGTTTGGGGAAGAATGAATACATGTGTATATTTCTGGGTCCCTTCACTGGTCACCTGAAACTGTCATAACATTGTTTGTTAATTGACTATATCCCAGTACAAAATAAAAATTAAAAAAAAATAAAGAAATGCAAATCCATGACCACACCCTGATCTTTAGAATCAGTGTCTCTGGGTTAGGATTCAGAAAGCTGTGTTTTAACAACTCTCCAGTTGATTACTAGCAGGCTTAAGCTTGAGAAACTTTAGCAGATATGTATTATAAACTTTTGGGACATGAAGAAATAAGCTCAGGGCTGTGAGTAATATACACACACATAAAAATACACACACCCATGCACACTCACTACTGCAGTTCACACAGTTTTATCTTAATCTTGGCATATTTTCAAATAGTCCTGTAAAACAAGGAAATTGGATTAAAGAAGCTTTTTTCAAGCACTGTTTATCTGATCCTCTTCAGAGCCAAGGGTGTCAGAGGGCCAATCCATTCAACTAAAATATTTATTTTTATAATATTTCATTTGAACATGGAGTTCTAAGACTAAAGAAGCATTGAAAACCCCTATTTGAGATAATCTAAGATTATTCCCTCTTGTTCAAATGTACCGTGATGTCTATCAATATCATGATAGACATTGCATTACTGTTGTATGGAATCTATAATTGTAGCTTATATAGATGCATATTTTATTTCAAAATATTGGCATTGACTTATAGCCAGAGGTGCTTTTTTCCATTTCCTGCTTTTTGTGGTTCAGCTACAGGGCTGTGCCCATATACCTTGCTACCCTGAATGCATGTGTGATTTCCAGAATGGTGGTTGCTTCTTGGCAACCTGTCCTTAGCTGTTTTATCTCTTATTGCTGTTTTGAAAACAAAAAATTTGCAGAAGGTGTTACTGCCCTTCTGCTTGCATCAGCTCTTGTGTCTGAGCTGTCCATGTTAGCTTTAGGCTATTAAATATTTAAAAATGGAAAGTGGTATGGTTCAGCGGGCAGGCTTAGAGTTGTCCTAATCTTGGTTCTGTATTTGGCCTACAAATGCAAAAACTTGGGCACTCATCCATCATTTCTATGCTTGCATTTTCTTATTTGTCAAAAAAACCATAATAATATATATTACCTGCCTATATTACGTGTGGTGGGTCCAGAATTTCTATGTAGAAGAGTTGGGGCAGTAACCATATTGCTGGGAGTAGGGAGTAGAATAAGGACTTATTTTTCTTGAGGGCAAATTTGTAAAGCAAGCACACACTATTTTCTTAGTTTGTATATCAAAATTCATAAAATTTAAAAATGTAAAAAAATGCTTTTATTCCACAATGTGGAAAAATTAATAAAATGGCAATTAGTTATATTAAAGAATACTCTTTAAAATTAGGTTGACTTTGTTTGTATTTAAACTTTTTGTTGATATTGTAAATTGTTGTCCAAACTTGTTGCAGTAATTTATACTCTTACCCACTGTATTTAAGACAGTGTATTGCACACCTTCTATTACCAAACTTTTTCATCTTTACCAGTCTGATAAACAAAATATCTTGCTTGTATTTTAATATTTTGTGTGGGGTTTTTAGCATTTTTCTAGATTGACTTTTGAGGAGAAATTATTGGGGCAAAAAGGACTAAAATTTTGCCCCCAGCCATTTTTTTAATTGAATATAATTGCTGTACAATAATCTATTAGTTTTGGATGAACAATGTAGTAATTTGACGTTTAAATACATTACAAAGTGATCACCATGGTAAGTCTAGTAGCCATCTGTCTCCTTACGAAGTTATTACTGAACATATTCCTTATGTTGTATGTTATTTTATAACCAGAAGTTAGTACCTCTTAATCCCCTTCACCTATTCCACCCAACTCCCCACTCCTCACCCCTTTGGCAACCACTCATTGTATTGAATCTATAAGTTTTTCTTTGTGCATTTGTTCTGGGTTATTTTTTTTGGCCATGCCCCGCAGCATGTGGAATCTTAATTCCCCGGCCAGTGATTGAACTGTTGGCCCTGCAGTGGAAGCGTGGTGTTTTAACCACTGGACTGCCAGGGAAGTCCCTGTTCCCGGTTGTTTTTTAGATTGCTCATATAAGCAAGATCATATAGTATTTGTGTTGCTCTCTCTGACTTTTTTCACTTAGCATGATGCTCTTTGGATCCATCCATGCTGTTACAAATGGCAAAATTTCATTTTTTATGGTTGAGGAATAGTCCATTGTTTATATATACCACATTTTCTTATCCATTCATCTATTGATGGACCCTTAGGTTGCTCTCAATCTTGGCTATTGTAGAAATGCTGCAATGAACATAGGGATACACATATCTTTTCAAATAAGTGTTTTGTTTTCATTGGTTGAACACCCAGAAATAAAATTGCTGGATCATAGTGTAATTCTGTTTTTAATTTTTTTGAGGAAATTTTATCCTGGTTTCCACAGTGACTATACCAACAAACAATCCCACAAACAGTCTACTAGGATTCCCTTTTCCCCACATCTCTGTGCCAATACTTGTTACTGGTTGTCTTGTTGATTATGGCCATTCTTACAGGTGTGAGGTGGTTTCTCATTGTGGTTTTGATTTGCATTTCCTCAATGATGAGTGATGTTCAGCATCTTTTCATGTGTCTATTGATAATTTGTATATCTTCTTTGGATAAATGTCTATTCAGGTCCTCTACCCCTTTAGGCCTGGCGTGCTGTGATTCATGGGGTCGCGGAGAGTCAGACACGACTGAGCGACTGAACTGAACTGAACTGAACCCCTTTAAAAATTGTTTTGTTTCTTTGATACTGAGTTGTATGAGTTCTTCTTATATTTTGAATATTAAACCCTTATTGGATACATTGTTTGCAAATATCTTCTTCTATTCAGTAGACTGCTTTTTTGTTTTGTTGATGGTTTCCTTCAGTTTGCAAAAGGTTTTAGTTTTATGTGGTCCAATTTGTTTATTTTTGCTTTTGTGTCCCTTGCAAAAAGAAAAGATAGATCCCCTAAAATATTGCTAAGACCAATGTCAAGGAGCAAATACGTCCTAGGTTTTCTTCTGTGAGGTTTTGTGGTTTCAAGTCTGAAAGTCTTTAATCCATTTTGAGTTTATTTTTGTGTGTGGTGTGAGAAAGTGGTTCAGCTTCACTCTTTTGCATGTAGCTGTCCAGTTTTCCTATGACCACATATCAAAAAGGCTGTATAGTCCCCATTGTATGTTCTTGGCTACTATGTCATGGATTAATTGGCCATATAAGCACTGGTTTATTTCTGGGATCTCTGTTTGGTTTCATTGATCTTTGTGTCTGTTTTTGTGCCAGTGCCATACTTTTTTGATGACTGTAGCTTTGTATCAATAGTATAGTTTAAAATCAGGGAGCATGATATCTCCAGTTTTGTTCTCCATTCTTTTTGAAGATTGCTTTGACTAATTGGAGTTGTTTGTGATTTCATACAAATTTTAAAATTATTTGTTCTAGTTCTGTGGAAAATGCCAGTGGTCTTTTGAGAGAGACTGTATTGAGAGAAGGCAATGGCAAGCCACTCCAGTACTATTGCCTAGAAAATCCCATGGATGGAGGAGCCTGGTAGGCTGCAGTCTGTGGGGTTGCTAAGGGTTGGACACGACTGAGTGACTTCACTTTCACTTTTCACTTTCACACATTGGAGAAGGAAATGGCAACCCACTCCAGTGTTCTTGCCTGGAGAATCCCAGGGACGGGGGAGCCTGGTGGGCTTCTGTCTATGGGGTCACACAGAGTCAGACACGACTGAAGTGACTTAGCAGCAGCAGCAGCAGCAGCATTGAATCTGTAGATTGCCTTGGGTCATATGATCATTCTAATCCTTCTGATCCATAAGCATGGCATATCTTTCCATCTGTTAATGTCATCTTCAGTTTCTTGCATCAGTGTCTCATGGTTTTCAAAATATAGTTTCTTACCTCCTTGGTGAGACTTACTCCTAGGTGTTTTATTCTTTTCAGTTCAGTTCAGTCGCTCAGTCGTGTCCGACTCTTTGCGACCCCATGAATCATAGCACGCCAGGCCTCCCTGTCCATCACCAGTTCCCGGAATTCACTCAGACTCATGTCAATCGAGTCGGTGATGCCATCCAGCCATCTCATTCTCTGTCGTCCCTATCTCCTCCTGCCCCCAATCCCTCCCAGCATCAGAGTCTTTTCCAGTGAGTCAACTCGTCGCATGAGGTGGCCAAAGTATTGGAGTTTCAGTTTTAGCATCAGTCCTTCCAATGAACACCCAGGATTGATCTCCTCTAGAATGGACTGGTTGGATCTCCTTGCAGTCCAAGGGACTCTCAAGAGTCTTCTCCAGCACCACAGTTAAAAAGCATTATTCTTTTAGACAGTTGTAAATGGGATTGTTTTCTTTTTTCTCTTCCTGATAATATACATCACTAGTATATAGAAAAACAATAGATTTCTGTATGTTAATTTTGTATGCTGCAACTTTATGCATTCATTTATTGGTTCTAATAAATTTTGGAGTCTTTGGGTTTCTATATATAGTATCATGTCGTCTGTAAACAGATATAAAACAGAAGTTTTACTCCTTCCTTTTCAATTTGGATTATACATAGGTGTGCAAATGTGTGCCTGATTGCTGTGGCTAGGACTTCTAATACTATGTTGATTTAAAGTTGTGAGAATGAGCATTCTTGTTTTGTTCCTGATCATAGAGGAAATGCTTTCAGTTTTTCACCGTTGAGTGTGATGTTGGTTATAGATTTTTCATATATGGCCTTTATTGTGTTGAGTATGTTGGCCCTAGGGTGGGCAGTGGCAACGGAGAGGCTGGGGCGCCTTCCTCTCCTGGGTGTCCTCCGGTATCAGCTCTAGCCTTCCCCGGACCCCTTACTGGCAACTCCAGCAGGGCCTCTGCCTTGGCCTCTGAGCGGCATGTTGACCAACATCCAATGGCCAGTGAAGGTTTACACATTCAATGAGGACCAGCAGTGGGACAACCAGGGCGCCGGGCATCTCATCCAGCTATGCAGAGTGGCTGAAGGGCATGTCTCTGCTAGTCAGGGCCTGACAAAACGTGGTCCACTGGAGAAGGGAATGGCAAACCACTTCAGTATTCTTTCCTTGAGAACCCCATGAACACTATGAAAAGGCAAAATATTTGACACTGAAAGATGAGACCCTCGGGTTGGTAGGTGTCCAATATGCTACTGGGGAAGAGCAGAGAAATAGCTCCAGAAAGAATGAAGAAGCTGAGCCAAAGTGGAAAGGATGCCCAGCTGTGGGTGTGCCTAGTGGTGGAAGTAAAGTCTGAGCTGTAAGGAACAATACTTCATAGGAACCTGGATTGTTAGGTCCATGAATCAAAGTAAACTGGATGTGGTCAGACAGGAGATGGTAAGAGTGAACATTGACATCTGTGAACTAAAATGGATGAGAATGGACAAATTTAATTCAGATGACAATTGTATCTACTACTGTGGGCAAGAATCCCTTAGGAGGAGTGGAGTAGCCATCATAATCAATGAAAGAGTCTGAAATGCAGTACGTGGGTTCAATCTCAAAAATGACGGAATGATCTCTGTTCGTTTCCAAGGCAAGCCATTCAATATCACAATATTCAGTATCTTTGGGTTCATCTTGCTTAAGGCTCTTTGTGCTTCCTGGACCTGGATGTCTGATTCCTTTTTCAGGCTAGGGGAGTTTTTACCTGTTTTTTCTTCAAAGACATTCTCTCTCTCTCTCTTCTCCTTCTGGGACTCATAGTGCAGCAGTTAGTGCACTTAATATTGTCCCAGAGGTCTCTAAAACTATCCTCATTTTTTAAATTCTTTTTTTTCTTTCCTGTTCAGTGTGGGTGATTTCCATTACTCCGTCTTCCAGATCGACAGTCCATTTCTGTGTATCATCTAATTTACTGTTGATTCCTTCTAGGGTATTTTTCATTTCAGTTATTATATTCTTCATCTCTCATTGATTCTTTTTATAAAAAAGTATTTTCTAACTTTTGATTGAAATTCTCACTGTATTCATTTGTTCTCCTGAATTCAACAGTGTACCTTTATTACCACTTCCTTAAACTACTTACTGGGTAGATTGCATACTTCCATTTTGCTTAGCTCTTTTTCTGAGGTTTTTGTCTTGTTGCTTTGTTTGGAACGTATTCTTCGGTCTCTTGAAAGAAAGTGAAAAGAAATCTCTTTGTTTGTTTCTGTACATTAGGTAGGCCTGTTACATCTGCCAGTCTTGGGGAAGTGGCCCACGTAGGAGATATTCTGTGGGGCCCAGCAGAGTTCTCCCCTCTGTGCCAGAGCTTGACGCTCTAGGGGTGTCCCTTTTGTGGGCTGCCATCATGCTTCCGTTGTGACGGGGCCGATTACTGTGAGTGTGCTGGTAAGCAGAGCTGGCCTCCAGCCTGGCTGGCTGAGAGGCTCTGTCTCATGCAGTTGTCAGTGCATTGGTGGGCAGGACAGGTCTCCAGCATGACTTGTTTCGATGCCTGGTGAGGTGCCACTGCTGAGGGCCTTCTGGCAGGTGCTGCTGGGGGCAATGCCCTAGTGCTTATTGGCTAGAAGCAGGATTCCAAAATGGCACACGCCAGCCCCATTGCTAGCACGGTTGATCAAGATCCCCAAAATGGCTCGTGTCTCTGTGCCCAGGGAGAGTCCCAGCTGCCTTCTGCATCTTTGGGAACTTCTCCAAGAGCAACAAGGAGGTTTCTCAAACTACCTGCTTTGTCAAAGAACTGCTACTGAACTGGGGCTCACAGCATGTGAGATTTTGTGCATGACCTTTAGCCTTCCAGCTCAGTTGAACGACAAGCCCCACTGGTTTCCAAGCCAAGCCTCCTGGAGGCTCATCTTCACAGTGGCGGACCTTTGGGCTGAGGAGCCTGATGTGGATTGGGGACCCCTTCAGTTCTCAGGGAGGGCTTCTGTGGCTGTGATATCCCTCCTGTTTGTGGGTCGCTGGCCCAGGGGGACCGGACTAGACCAAGTTTCCTCCATCCTTCCTGCTTGTCTCGTGGAGGCTCCTTCTTTATATCTTTGGTGGTGGAAAATATTTTCTTCTGGGCTTCAGGTCATTCTTATAGGTAGTCACCCCATAAGTAGTTGTAGTTTTGGTGTGCCTAGGAGGAGGTGAGCCCAGGGTGAGCCCACCATCTCAATCTGTCTCCCCTACCCATTTCTGGGCGTAGCTCTTGGGATACCTTGTGAAGGTTAAAAAAAACAATGAAAGGATTGAGCATGTACAAGAATGTAAGGATTATCAAGCTGATAGTATTTAAGTGTCCTGAAGTGTCTTTATCTTGGTGTCTTCCCCTAGCAACTCTGTACCTAGTACAATGCCCGCCTTTTAGTGTAGATAAATGTGTAACTCACCTGTTACCTCGGTCACCTGGTTCTGTGAAATGTACATAAAATGGACTTGAACTCCACCCTAGGTGTGCTGAAGTCCTGGTGGGTTATCGTCTCAGGGCCCTGTTTTGCTCTGGTTTTTGGTTGCTGCAATCCATGGGGTCACTAAAAGTTGGACATGACTGAGCGCCTTCCCTTTCATTTTTCACTTTGATGCATTGGAGGAGGAATGGCACGCCACTTCAGTGTTCTTGCCTGGAGAATCCCAGGGACGGGGGAGCCTGGTGGGGTCGCACAGAGTCGGGCACGACTGAAGCGACTTAGCAGAGCTCTTGGTCACACATATGGCTCGTCTGTGACTGTTCTTTCTCTGCCCCGTGTGGACCCACATATAGTTACCAGCCCCCTCTCCTTGGTTTCCCTAAGTCAGTCTCATAGCTGGCATTGGTGTGCTGCAGACTTCTAACTCTTCAGAAATACTAGTTGGGGGAGAGCAGCACATAGATAATTTAGGATTAAATATTAGTTTTGTTCTAAAAAGTTCTCCTGGGGTGCATCACTTCTACTTTCTTAATTTCATGCTATGACTTCCTTCTAAAAAGGACAGTATGGAAAATGTGGGGAGAGAATGACTTTACACTGGAGAAATCTGACAAGTGATCAAGGTCAATATTAATAGCCAAACCTCTCCAAATCTCATAACCCCATTCTAATCATGGGGGAAACCTTATACAAATCCTAATAGAGGGGCATTCTATAAAATGCCTGACCAGTCCTCCTCAAAACTCTCAAGGTCATCAAAGACAAGGAAAGTCCAGAATATCATCAAAGCCAAGAAGGGTCTATGGAAACATAACACCTAAATGTAACAAGGTAACTGGAACAGAAAAAGGACATTAGGTGAAAACTAAGCAAATCTAAATAATGTATGGACTTTATTTGATAACGATGTATTCAGTTCAGTTCAGTTCAGTTCAGTTGCTCAGTCATGACCGACTCTTTGCGACCCCATGAATCACAGCACGCCAGGCCTCCTTGTCCATCACCAACTCCCAGAGTTCACTCAAACTCATGTCCATCAAGTCGGTGATGCCATCCAGCCATCTCATTCTCTGTCGTCCCCTTCTCCTCCCGCCCCCAATCCTTCCCAGCATCAGAGTCTTTTCCAGTGAGTCAACTCTTCGCATGAGGTGGCCAAAGTGTTGGAGTTTCAGCTTTATCATCAGTCCTTCCAATGAACACCCAGGATCGATCTCCTTACTGGTTTATTAATTGTATCAAAGGTACCTTATTAATGTAATTAATATGTTAATCATGGGAAACTATATGGGATGTGGTACACAGAACTCTCTTTACCATATGCTCAATTTTTTCATAAATCTAAAATTGTTCTAAAAAATAAAATCGGGTAATCAAAAAATGTTTGCTTGGTTGTTTACCTGGAACAGAAAATTTCTCTCTGCCGATCTTTCCCCTCGCATTCCTTTTTAAGGCGCAGCCTCCAGCATCCTTTGTATTTACATCCCCACCTTTCTCTTCCTCACGCCCTCCCTGCTTCGTGGCATCTCTAAATGACTCCCTCACTGATCCCCAGTCATCGTTTCACAGAGCATGTTGGGGGTTCTTTGTCTCACCCTAGTTCATCCAGATGCTTCTGCATTTATAGTTACTATTTCTTTCTGCTGCAAATGAACAAACAAACTGACTCCTTTGATTGCTGTCCCCCAGCCCAGATCCTGCTCACTCTACATTGTCCTTGGGGGTTCCGGGGTCCCAGTCTGTCAGTGGGACCTAGGTCAGGATAGATGAATTGCACCCAGGTGAGCAATGTTCATGTGGAGAGATGGGTTTCCCTTTTTCAAAACTTTATCTCAGTATTAATTACATGATTCCCTCAGCAAAGCTCACATTGAAATGTTTCTAAACTATTCTAGCCAGAGAAGGCAATGGCACCCCACTCCAGTACTCTTGCCTGGGAAATCCCGTGGATGGAGAAGCCTGGTAGACTACAGTCCATGGGGTCGCTAAGAATTGGACATGACTGAGCGACTTCACTTTCACTTTTCACTTTCACTTTTCACTTTCATGCATTGGAGAAGGAAATGGCAACCCACTCCAGTGTTCTTGCCTGGAGAATCCCAGGGATGGGGGAGCCTGGTGGACTGCCGTCTATGGGGTCACACAGAGTTGGACACGACTGAAGTGACTTAGCAGCAGCAGCAGCAAACTATTCTAGCAGATTGGGAAAAAGTAATTTTCCATGCAGTCAGACACTGAGGACACTTTAAAAATGTGCTTGTTGATGAACTCTCTGGATTTAAGTTACAATCACTGAATAACAGCTTTTACATTAGCTTCCAGGATTCATTATTTCTGTAGAAATTCTCCTCAGTCTGCAAAGTAGGTTTTGTTAGCTTCCTCACGGTCATTCTAAGAAAAATAAGGCGGGGAAAAGGGAAAGGATACTTACCCACATTTTACTGGAGCAGAGCTCAGATGATCTCTTTTCATCTCTACATTTTGAACTAAGTATTTTTGTCCCCATTTTAGCCCAGGAAGCTGAGATGAGTGAACTTGTGGGGTGGTGCAACCTGTGAATGGCCCAGTCAAGTCTGGAGCCTAGAACTGCCTGCCCTCCAAGCCAGCGTTCTTCTCATGGGGCTGCCTCCTTACTCAGTCACCCCAGAGGTGCTTCCTGGGCCACTGGAAGCCCTGGATTTTGTGCACGTGCTTGGCTTGAGCTTTAACTTGTTGCCAGTGCTATCCAGAGGTAGGAACTTTTATTTGCACACTAGTCTTCACTCTCGTCAGCATTATCATTCTCTCCCTCCTCACATACCCGTGCTGAACTGGTTGACTCCTGCTGGGCATTTTGTAAAAATACATAGAAAGAATATTTGGACATGATTCTCTTCCCACCCAAGACAAATTTAAGAGTCCACTTTTTCAGCTGCAGAAGATGGCTAGGCTTTCTTTTGATCCATTAAATATTTTTCACACCTTTTCCAGCTTTCTCATGCATAGTCACTATAAGATGAAGGATAAAGGGAGCATGGCTGGGATCAGGTGGGAAAAAATAAAGTCGGGGGCCAGGTCAGTCCTTCCTGGGCCTCCATCTTTTATTAAGACATTTCAGTAAACAGCAGAGTCAAGACTGATCGGTGGCCATATGGGTCCAATTCCACTTTGGACTATCACCTAAGCTTTGGACTCTGAGGGAAGGGGTGATGCTGCAAAGACAGTGGAAATTAAGTTGAAAACCATGATGGACACTGAAGCCTTATGCTTTGTACCTTTAGAAACCTTCAGGGAAATGATCTCAGCAGTGGGGAAAAATTTAAACAATGTTTTAACAGGCACAGATGATCCAACTTAGTGGGTTTACGGGCTTCTGAATTTTTTTCTTTAAAGCAAGCCTGGTAGAACCTCGGTAGAAGTTGAATTCTATAATATGCTTTCTTAAAAACTGCCTAGTTTTTCTTAAACCATATGTCAAGTTTGAGCCCTGAAACTTAGCAAGTATATAGAGGAACAAGCTGCTAGAATATGGTTATTTCACACAGCTTGTAAAATTATTTGGGGGGCAGACAGAGCTTTATTGGTTGGGGTCCCACAGGTTCTGCAAAATGTCCAGACTGAATGGTAGAAGTCTGCCCTGTGGGACGAGGTAAGCGGTGGCAGTGATGGGAAGTTAGCATGGAGTGATTTTATTATTACAACACTATTACAGTGTAATACATAATATAGTTAAAGTGTCCAAGAGGTTGGAAGGAAAAGTAGAAATCAGCAGTTTAAGTGAATAAGCCTCCATAGTTTCCTTGTTGAGAATAAGAAATAAAACACGTAAAGGAGGTTGTTATTTCTTGCATTCTGAGTATCTGGTGGTGGGCTTGGATATAGTTTGTGTTAGTTAAGTACCTGTAGAGATAATCCCTTGATTAGAAAAATGAATTTAGTAAGAGGCAAGTTTGAGGTGGGCTGGATGAAGCACAAGCTGGAATCAAGATTGCTGACAGAAATATCAATAACCTCAGAAATGCAGATGGCACCACCCTTATGGCAGAAAGTGAAGAATAACTAAAGAGCCTCTTGATGAAAAGTGAAAGAAGAGAATGAAAAAGTTGGCTTAAAGCTCAACTTTCAGAAAACAAAGATCATGGCATCTGGTCCCATCACTTCATGGCAAATAGATGGGGAAACAGTGGAAACAGTGCTGACTTTATTTTCCTGTGCTCCAAAATCACTGCAGATGGTGACTGCAGCCATGAAATTAAAAGACACTTACTCTTTGGAAGAAAAGTTGTGACCAACCTAGACAGCATGTTAGAAAGCAGAGACATTATTTTGTCAAAAAAGATCCGTCTAGTCAAGGCTATGGTTTTTCCCGTGGTCATGTATGGATGTGAGAGTTGGACTGTGAAGAAAGCTGATCACCAAAGAATTGATGCTTTTGAACTGTGGTGTTGGAGAAGACTCTTGAGAATCCCTTGGACTGCAAGGAAGTCCAACCAGTCCATTCTAAAGGAGATCAGTCCTGGGTATTCATTGGAAGGACTGATGTTGAAGTTGAAATTCAAATACTTTGGCCACCTGATGTGAAGAGCTGACTCATTTGGAAAGACCCTGATGCTGGGAAAGATTGGGGGCAGAAGGGGACAACAGAGGATGAGATGGTTGGATGACATCACTGACTCAATAGACATGAGTTTGGGTAAACTCTGGGAGTTGGTGATGGACAGGGAGGCCTGGCTGCAGTCCATGGGGTTGCAAAGAGTCGGACGTGACTGAGCGACTGAACTGAACTAAAGTTTGAGGTAAGGCACTTAATATTTATAGCTTCTTATTTATTTATATTCTGAGAGCACTTTGGAATTTTACATAAATGGCCAAGTCAAATGATTTATGCTTTATTATCTATAAACGCACACATATAATTAGATTGACTCCTGCTGTTTACATTTCCCAGACCTGCCTGAAATAAGGCTAAGAGCTTGGACATATTTATGCTACAGAAGATTGAAAATTGTAAACTATTAGGTCAAATCATATGGAATTGCTTTTATAAATCAAAAGCACCCAAATATTGGCAGTTTCATATGATTCAATCTAATATGTGAAAGTGATCAGTAAATTCTAGGTGGGTCACAAAATGTAATGAAATATCCATTTTCTGATGGTAGCTATGAAGGATGAAACTTCATATTGGAAGAAATCTAAAAGTCCTCCCAAGGTTTGTCCTGAAGCTTTCTTTCCCAGTGGAAGCCATCCTGATCTCTCATAGCCAGTTAGCCCACCTAGGAGTTGGCAAACCTCAGCTCTTCGTATATCTTTGTTAAAAGAGATGATAATGTAATTAATACCTTCCCCAACCTGTCTTTTTCAGGATTTCTTTTGGGGCCAAATGAAATAAGCATTGAAGGGCTTTGAAAAGTTAAAAATTATATTGGATAACATAGTATCATTATCATCATGGCTAATTGTTGGGGAATCCGACGGAGACAGTTCAAACAGGAGAATGTAATCTTGAATAAGACAAACCACCCAGACTCGTCTGTCTATTCTGGGCACTATATCCATCAGCTCCTGCAGGATATTTAACATCTACTACTATAGTGGTTGGGATATTTCTCCCCTTAATGTGATAATGGGTTAGAAGAGCTAGGTTTAGATAAAAATGGAAACATCATTTGGAGCGCATCTTATTTTTTTTTAATTAAAAATATCTTCAGCTGTGTGCTGAGAACAGCAAGGAACAAATGGTTCTGTATGTCACCAGAGCTAGCGAGACAGGTGGTGTATTCCGCTTCACCCTGGGTGCTTTTTCTTACGTGCAGAGAAAGCCCATGTTGGCAGATTCCAAGGTGGTTGAGTGAATGAGCCAATGGAGGCTCCAACCTGCTGTCCCGCCTGTGAACACAGTAGAATTCACTCACAGCTCACCCAGGACTGTATTCCCAAGCAGCCTCGGGGTCCAGAGATGCTTCAGTCGCATGTTGCTATCAAGTCTTTTTCATCAGGTTGTAGAGCATCAAGCCAGCTGTCTCAGGAACATGTTCACCAGTTCTCTCTGTTTACACTTCGGGGGGTTGCTGAGATTTTATTTGGTGGGGAAAATCACTGATTTCCACCATGGAGAAAGCATATGTCATTTGGGCTTTTTTGGTTGGTTGTTTTACATAAAAGGGTGTGGAGGGCTTTGGGGTGAATCTTCACAGCATCCCATGATGCAGGTAGCCTTATGACTCACCTTGCAGATAAAGAGACTGAGCTTTAACAGCACAGCAGTCTAGGCGTCTTGGTCCCAACCACTGACCTCAAAGAGATGACCTTCAATTACAGTGATTTAGTCCTAGGTGGCTAAAACTCTTGCATGGAAAAGTCTATTTGTCATCAAAATTATGTATTGCTCTCCTTGCTATATCCAGAAAAGCTTGCTTTAAGCAACAGGGGGCCTGCAGAAGGGGGAACTAAAATCTATTCTTCTTCTTTTAAGCAAGACACACGTCCTTTAAAGATGTTGGCTGTTTCTGTTTCCAGTTTTTGTGGTTCTTCACCCGGAAAGAAAACTTTCTGATTCTGCAAAGACTCACTTGAGTAGCCCCCTTCAGTTGTGTAACTATAAACCAAATACCAACCTACTCTGCTGAGACTGTAGCAGAAGAGTTTGGGGCTTGGAGACAAACTGGAGTCAGATGAATAGAGGTGGTCAGAGATTCTCCAACACTCATTGCTACGTGGAGCGGAAAGGCTTCTGGGCTGAGTGGTGGGCAGATTCGCATAAAGCCTCTTCAAGAGTCATCGTCTATATTCTAGTTCCTTTTGAGGATCTAGGGCTTCCCTGGTAGCTCAGATGGCAAAAGAATCCGCCAGCAATGCGGGAGACCTGGGTTCTATCCCTGGGTTGGGAAGACCCCCCGGAGAAGGGCATGGCAACCCACTCCAGTATTCCTGCCTAAAGAATTCCATGGACAGAGGAGCCTGGCAGGCTACAGTCCGTGGGGTCGCAAAGAGTCAGACAAGACTGAGAGACTAACACTTTCACTTTGAGGATTTAATGTGTTTTCTCCGCTAGCAATCCGGATTCCATACTAATCTGGAGTTGTTAGAGGGGAGTTTCTGATGCTAGAACCTGAAAATGGTTTTGTGTGTGTGTGTGTGTATAAATTGCAAGAGCTCTATCAATAAGCTGCTCTAACATTGGGAGATCAGGCCTGCTTTGGAGGGGAGGATCCGAGAAAGTGAGACTGGGAGAGAATCCTCAGCCTCAGCTGTCTTACCGGCTCTTACTTGCACAGGTGAACTCTTCAGCCCTTGGGTTCCGGGCCACCCGCTGGTTGACAGGCCCTGGCAAGGGCACTAGATTCTGCTTTAGCAGTGGGTTGTCTACAGTGGCAAAGAGTGGGCATTTCAACCAATAGATCCAACCGTCTATCCCCTCCTTCAGAAAGGAACACTAACTACATCTGACTGCATGGATTGAGTAGGGGTCCTCAGGATTCTTGTCCTGTCCAGATGAGGGTTCCCCAGGGAGAAGGACCTCCTTACCCTAATAAGAATGATCCTGGAGTCATTTTGTTTTCACACCAATGTGTGTTCCCCGGTAAACGTCTTTCAGTTCCTTGATTCTATCTGCTCCCCTCCTCTTGGAGAAAGGAGAATTCAGCACACATCCTTAGCACCTTCTGTTGTGGTTGATAACACTGTTCAAGGCCCAGTGGTAAAATTGTAAGATTTTAAGATCAAAGTAAGCACTGTTATCACTAATAGGAAAGAAGTGGAAATAATTAGAATTTAGTTTGTTCCAAAACGTTTCAGCAGTTGTTTTCAAAAGCGCTAGTTGTTTCTCTTCATCAAGCATTCCAACTACTTGTTATACAGATGTTATCATATACTGCTGACCAGACTCATGTGTTCCAAAAAATTAGGATCCTGCAATGTATATTATTTTGCTTCCTAATTTATTTTTTCTGCATAACAGTATTTTGTGTTATTAAATATTTTCCAGAAGTATAACCTTTAATGGGCACTTTTATTTTTCTTATATAGATGCCCCATAATTTATTTCAGCAATGGATATTTTCATTTTCACTATTAGAGATAATGCTATGATGTATATCCCAACAGAGAGGATTCTGTGATTTTCTCTGATTATCCCTTTAAACTAGACTCCCAGATATGAACTTTGTGGATCAGAAAGCAATTTTAAGCCTGTTCATGCCTGTGGCAAACAGTTCTAGATGAGAATGCTAGGTTTAGCATATTGCTGTCAACACAGATACTAATCTTTAAAAAATCAGTTACAAATGGGTAACTTGTTCCAGTTTTTTTGGTTTAATTGCTGTGGAGTCAAATATATTATAGTGATAGTTCATATTTTGTGAATTGTCTAATCATGTTCTTTATTTCGTTTAAGTACATTAATGTATTTACTTTATTTCCTTATTCACAAGAATTCTTTATATTTTAGGAATGTTAGCTCTCTGTCACAATCACTGCACATATTTTCTTAATTTTAAACTGTTTGTTGATATACCAAAGGTTAATTTTTATATAGTCACATCTGTCAATTTACTCTTTATGATTTTCTACTTCATATTGTTAATTAATGAATAAATAAGAATAATGTTGTGAGAATAACATAGCACAGCATTGTTGTTTGTTATAAGTAATTCAGGCAACAGAAAGTATTTTCTAAAAATAAAACAAATGTTTTTACTTCTGATTTGCTACTGTTCCTTTATTACTCTTTGGAGGAAATGAGTTTCCCCAATGCACTCTTTAGGAAGCCGTTGGGAAGCACTCTTTTTGAGATGTTTCCCATTCCATGCCAAAATAGTTTCTATTTTTATGAAATAAGCAGAATGTGCTGTCATACCTATTTTCCTGTGAGACTCCACTTTTTGTCTTTCCGAGTTAGGCAAATCCTTGTCTGTCTCTGTGGATAATTTGGATTTCTGTAAATATTTAGACGTTTAGACAGATGTTTTCATATGGTATTTGTGGCAGAAATTGACAGACTGTTCACCAAGCTTGTGTCCCCTTCCGCCTGGTCACACAGCTAAGTATGTTTTTCATGTGTGTTTTGGTGACACGTGGCGCCTCACTGGGTTGTTGCCGGTGGAATGGGAGGAGAAGTTATGGTCACCACTTCCAGACTTGGGCATAACCACACCTTTTACTGGATCCTCTTTGCTCTTTCTGCTTCCGTGGTTGCTTTGGAAGCTGGTGTTGAAGTTGATGGAGCCACAAGAGAGAAAGATCCTGAGACTCTGAATCCTGAAGAGATCAGTGAGAACTTTGCATTTGAGTTTTTGTGAAGTAGAAATGAACTTGTACTGGAGTAAGCCACTGTGATCTAGTTACAGCAACTGGTGTAACCTTGGCTAATACTATAGTCTTGTCGTCAAGTGAGAGAAAATTCAGATTTGTTATGCAAAGCATCATGTGCAAAGAAAACAGATTGCTGTGGTCTGGTGTCAGTGTGTAGGGATCTGTCCAGAGGCACGCCATTGGACTCGGTCCTTCTATCCATGGGTAAGAGGCAGTGACAGGTCTGAAAAGTGGGGAATAAAGATACTTAGAAGAGATAAGCCGTAATCAATAGTCTCATATATCTCAAGGTCTTTTTGTGTGTGATTCAAGAGAGGAGAACTGTGGCCAGTGACTAGAAATTACAGCAAGGCATATTTTAGCTTGTCACAAAGAATTAAGAATAATAAATAGAATAAATAATAGAATATACTGCCTTGGAAGAATATGAATCCACATTCATTTTAAAAGGCTGATAATGGCCTGTCATGGATGCCTTTGGTGGGAAGTAAAGTTGTAAAACCTCTGAGACCCTTTCCATAGCTAAGATTTGATGAGACTGAGAAGTGCTGTAACATGCTGTTGTCGCGATCAGCTCCTCACTGGCGTCTTTCAGATAGACGCTCTCTTCCTCAGATTACAAGGCTGGCAGGAACCACTGCAGGCTGTATTGGTGATGGCCTCATTTGGGTTCACAGTGATGTGGCTTGTTATTCCGTCAATGAACTTTATCTCTCAGCACACTCTTATGTTTGCTTTCAGTTGCAGGTGTAGAATCTAGATGTTTATACTCCTGTAACGGAAAGTCTGTAGGAAGGGTGAGTTCAGGGAAAGTTGATTCAGCAACTCAAAGATGTTATCAACACTCAGATCCTTCCATTCTCCATCTGCCATTTGCTGTGCTAGTTTCACCCCATTGCAGTCCTGTCCCTCGTTGTTGGAAGTTAGATGCTGACAATAGCTGGGATTATGTGCTTCCTCAATCATGACCTCAAAAACTGATGGGTTGAAGGAAACAAAAGTGGGAAGTATGTAGTATGTTCCAGAGAACTAGAAAATGAAGTGGGATAAATAGAGTATGAGGAATGAGAAGGGGTGTCTGAAAAACAGAAAAAGAGGTTAGATGTGTGCACTCAGTGAATGATAGGGAACCTTCTTCAGTTCTGGAGCAGGGGCGTGAATGACGTAAGGAAAAGGATGTTTAGGAAGTCTAGCCTGACATCATCTCATAGGTTCAAGCAAGGAATGGCCGTAATTTGCAAAGAGATTTTCTTTTTGAGGATCTTTCAGTGGTGTTGGAGTAGTTCATTACAATTTGTAAAAGCCAATTATTAAATTTTCTAGAATTTTGTGTGGCAGTTGTTAAAATCATTGGTAACTTTAAATTGATTGTGAATGAGCAATTTACACCATGGAAACTGACAAATGCTACAAATCAAGGATTTTCCCTTCAGAAAACCAGTTTACTAGCACACCACGGGGTGTTGCTTAATACATCTGGTTTTCTTACCCTGCTCCAGGATTATGAGAAATCCTATTACATAAAAAGGGAAAACAAATTCTAAGACCAAAAAAATATTACAAAAAGCCCACATAGGGTTAGTTATCAGTTATTGCTGTAAGGCAAACAAGCCTAATAATTTATTCCACTTCTTCCCAAATGATTGGGGACTGATTGGGAATGTTTATTTCATTTGAAATAAATATCTCAAATACCATTATTCTAACTTAATGCTTCTCAGCCTTTAATGTGCATGTCAATTACCTGGGGATCCTGTAAATGTAAATTCTAATTCAATACCTCTGGATAAGTGTCTAAGATTTCAATTTTCTAATAAGTTCAAAGGCATTGGTCTAGGGACTTTGGGTAACAAGTCTTCAACCCTTAACTTTTATAATATGTTGCAAGAGAAAAGGTGACAGTAGGACTGGTATATGCAACAGAAGCGTTAAACCAGAGAGATCCTTTCTCCTGATGGTATTTTGACAGGGAGCCATGCTTTTCATGTCTGATCTTGCTGGGGAAACTGACTTTGATTAAGTCAGTTAAATGGAAGCAGGTTTTCCAGGTGCTAATCATGGAAACAGACCACTGGAAGCACTAAAAGTGATTCGATTGGAGCCAGTTACCAAGCAGAACAGCAGCCAAACTGGCTTGATTGACATAAGCAATCAAGGAATGAGAGCAAGCTGAATGGAAAGAGAAATTTATCCTTTTTCTTTTGGGTCCGTTATTTGCAGAGAAATATTCTATTGGGCTTCTCAGATGGCACGAGTGGTAAAGAACACGCTTGCCAGTGTAGGAGAGGTAAGAGACTCAGGTTCGATCCCTGGGTTGGGAAGGTCCCCTGACGGAGGGCATGACAACCCACTCCGGTATTCTTGCCTGGAGAATCCCACGGACAGAGGAGCCTGGAGGGCTATGGTCCAAGGGGACACAAAGGGTCGGACACGACTGAAGCAACTTAGCAGCGCACACACACCTGTATTCTATCAGACTATCAAGGTAAAAGACAAATGTGGCTGCAAACTTGAATTTAGTGACTCTGACAGGTCACAGCTTTGTCTGTGAGACACATTGCTTTGTTTTTAGCCTGTTGCCCAGGAATCATTTCTCAAGGGTGGATGAACTGAATTACTTAGTTCAGAGTCACTGAGATCATCATGGACTTTTGAATAGGTAGTAAAGGCTACTGCATTTTTTTCTTGGAAATAACAAAATGAATGATTCACAGTTTGGTTTTTGGCTTTAATAATGCTTCTAGGTGCTCTCTCTTTGGAGATAAACTGATGTCTCCAAGACTGTAAATTTCTACCCAGGGTCCATAAGTTCCACTAGGAATATCTGGATGAAACACCAGCATTTACTGCTCTTTCTGAAATTTTCCAGAATTCTGTTTTGATAAATCTTTCATTATAGTCCAGGTCAGATGACTGTTCAACTAAAGCCATCTTCTGTTTAGTGCCTGGAAATTAGGATAGGAAAAAGAGTTGAGGTGCAGTGGAAAACGCAAGAACTTTGCAGAGTTGCCTAGAAACTCCTTGTAAACTTGAGCTAAAAGTATAGTTAGCAAATGGAAACTGAAATACTAAAGCAATGCCGCAGCTGGCCTTTTTGAGTTGCTATTAAGGCAACAGTAATTTAGTTACCATTGAGCAAGGCTGGAAACTTTGACCATTAGATATTCAGTACTGTGGAACTTTAAAGTCTGGAAGAGACCTCAGAGATGCTCTAATTCGTCACACAAGATTTAAGATGAGATGCTAAGGCTCAGAGAATGTATAGCTTGCCCCAAATCATCCTGCTAGTTGAAGAAAGAGCCAAGACTAGAACTTGGGGCCCCTGATAGTTTAATTATACCACAGATTGTTGATTTACTATATACCAGGTTCTATGATGAATATTTTATTTTTATTATTTCATTTAATACTCATAAAGTCATATAAAAAGCTGCCATTCACTCATTTATTTATGTCATCCATATTTATTATACACCTACTATGTGTCAGCCACTATCCTAGATGCAGGGGTTTCTATTCCTGTTCAATCACTAAGTCGTGTCCAACTCTTTGTTACACCATGGACTGCAGCATGCCAGGCTTCTGTGTTCTTTGCTGTCTCTGGGAGTTTGCTCAAATTCATGTCCACTGAGTTGGTGATGCTATCTAACCCTCTCATCCTCTGCCACACCCTTCTCCTTTTACCTTCAATCTTTTCCAGTATCAGGGTCTTTCCCAATGAGTCAGCTTTTCCCATCAGGTGGCCAAAGTACTGGAGCTTCAGCTTCAGCATCAATCCTTCCAAAGAATATTCAGGGTTAATTTACTTTAGGATTGACTTGTTTTATCTCCTTACAGTCCTCGGAACTCTCAAGAATCTTCTCCAGCACCATAGTTTGAACACATCAATTCTTCTGTGCTCAGCCTTCTTTTTGGTCCAACTCTCACATCTGTACATGACTACTGGAAAAACCATAGCTTTGACTACATGGACCTTTGTTGGCCAAGAGATGTCTCTGCTTTTTAATACACTGTCAAGGTTTATCATAGTTTTTCTTCCATAGAGCAATTGCCTTTAATTTCATGGCTACAGTCACCATCCACAGTGATTTTGGAGCCCAAGAAAATAATGTTTGTCACTGTTTCCATTTTTTCTCCATCTATTTGCCATGAAGTGATAGGCCTGGATACCATGATCTTAGTTTTTTGAATGTTAAGTTTGAAGCCAGCTTTTTCACTCTCCTCTTTCACCTGCATCAAGAGACTTTCTGCCATTAGGGTGGTAGCATCTGCATCAGTTCAGTTCAGTTCAGTTCAGTCGCTCAGTCGTGTCCACCTCTTTGCGACCCCATGAATCACAGCACGCCAGGCCTCCCTGTCCATCACCAAATCCCGGAGTTCACTCAAACTCATGTCCATCAAGTCGGTGATGCCATCCGGCCATCTCATTCTCTGTCGTCCCCTTCTCCTCCTGCCCCCAATCCTTCCCAGCATCATAGTGTTTTCCAATGAGTCAGCTCGTCACATGAGGTGGCCAAAGTATTGGAGTTTCAGCTTTAGCATCAGTCCTTCCAATGAACACCCAGGACTGATCTCCTTTAGAATGGACTGGTTGGGTCTCCCTGCAGTCCAAGGGACTCTCAAGAGTCTTCTCCAACACCACAGTTCAAAAGCATCAGTCCTTCGGCACTTAGCTTTCTTCACAGTCCAACTCTCACATCCATACATGACCACTAGAAAAACCATACCCTTGACTAGACAGACCTTTGTTGGCAAAGTAATGTCTCTGCTTTTTAATATACTATCTAGGTTGGTCATCAGAGAAGGCAGTGGCAAGCCACTCCAGTACTCTTGCCTAGAAAATCCCATGGATGGAGGAACCTGGTAGTCTGCAGTCCATGGGGTCGCTAAGAGTCGGACACGACTGAGCAACTTCACTTTCACTTTTCACTTTCACACATTGGAGAAAGAAATGGCAACCCACTCCAGTGTTCTTGCCTGGAGAATCCCAGGAATGGGGGAACCTGGTGGGCTTCCGTCTATGGGGTCACACAGAGTCGGACACAACTGAAGTGACTTAGCAGTAGCAGCAGGTTGGTCATAACTTTCCTTCCAAGGAGTAAGTGTCTTTTAATTTCATGGCTGCAGTCAGCATTTGCAGTGATTTTGGAGCCCAAAAAAATAAAGCCTGACACTGTTTCCACTGTTACCCCATCTATTTCCCATGAAGTGATGGGACCAGATGCCATGATCTTTGTTTTCTGAATGTTGAGCTTCAAGCCAACCTTTTCACTCTCCTCTTTCACTTTCATCAAGAGGCTTTTTAGTTCCTCTTCACTTTCTGCCATAAGGCATCTGCATATCTGAGTTTATTGGTATTTATCTCGGCAATCTTGATTCCAACTTATAAGTCATTTAGCCTGGCATTTCATGTGATGTACTCTGCGTGTAAGTTAAATAAGCAGGGTGACAATATACAGCCTTGATGTACTTCTTTCCCAATTTTGAACCAGTCAGTCGGGTGTTCCATGTCTGCTTCTAACTGTTGCTTCTTGACCTGCATACAGGTTTCTCAGGAGGGAGATAAAGTGGTCTGGTATTCCCATGTCTTTAAGAATTTTCCACAGTTTATTGTGATCCACATACTCAAAGGTTTAGTGTAGTCAATAAAGCAGAGGTAGATGTTTTTCCAGAATTCTCTTGCTTTTTCTATGATCCAGTGGATGTTAGCATTTTGATATCTTGTTCCTCTGCCTTTTCTAAACCCAGCTTGAACATCTGGAAGTTCTTGGTTCACGTATGGTTGAAGCCTAGCTCAAAGAACAGGTCCTAGCATAAGGTAAATAGTCAACAAATGCTAGCTACTATTCTTATTAAAAAGCAGAGACATTACTTTGCCAACAAAGGTCCGTCTAGTCAAGGCTGTGGTTTTTCCAGTGGTCATGTATGGATGTGAGAGTTGGACTGTGAAGAAAGCTGAGCGCCGAAAAATTGATGCTTTTGAACTGTGGTGTTGGAGAAGACTCTTGAGAGTCCCTTGGACTGAAAGGAGATCCAACCAGTCCATTCTAAAGGCGATCGATCAGTCCTGGGTGTTCATGGGAAGGACTGATGCTGAAACTCCAATACTTTGGCCACCTCATGTGAAGAGTTGACTCATTGGAAAAGACTCTGATTCTGGGAGGGATTGGGGGCAGGAGGAGAAGGGGCTAACAGAGGATGAGATGTCTGGATGGCATCACCGATTTGATGGACAGGAGGTTGGGTGAACTCCGGGAGTTGGTGATAGACAGGGAGGCCTGGCGTGCTGTGATTCATGGGGTTGCACAGAGTCGGACACGACTGAAGTGACTTAGCAGCAACAGCAGCAGCAGAGCGACTGAACTGAACTGATTCTTATTATTCCTTAAGGTGTTAAAACATCTATGTAATTGATTCTTCTCAGTCCTTTATAACTTCCTTGAATAAGCTTCAAGAAGGTCCTTTTTTGTACTGAACTGTGTTCAGTGGTGTCATAAGTAAACTCCAATTTATATGACCAATTAAGCTCTAAAAGTAAATATCCACAAGCATTCTGAGATTATGGTGACAGGGTTATAGGCTCCCTCAGAGATGTTGCGGAGACTTATGGTGCATCTTTGTCCAACAGGACATACTTGGGAGATTTGGCCAGATAAAAAATAGATTGATTGCTAGCACCCACATCCAAGACTGTGGAGGGTCCCAAATTAATTTCTCTGTGCTTGGAATTTAGAGTGGAACATTGTAACTCCATTTTTAGAACTGCAATGGCCTTTGGAGATCACTGGACCCAACCCTCTCATTTTATAGGTGAGTGGTCTGAGGTCCTGAAAAGTGACATTTGCCCCACGTAGGATCACATCACTGGAGCTTGGTGACATGCTGACAGAGAGGTCAACGTAGTTTGGGCTATGGTGGGGTCCTATGACAGAAGGAAGAAAGTGTTTCTGGGGGAGAAAGGCACATCTTTCAAGTGACAGTGGAGGAATATACCAGATTCTAAGTGGGACCTCTGCTGAGAGGATGCCCTGACCTAGTAGATTCCAGGCTGGGGGATCCATTCTGACAACCTAGTAAGGTATCAGCTCTGGAACCCCAACTTTTCCTCAGGACAATGTATAATGTGCCTTACAGACCATAAGACAAAGGGCTGCCTCATTTTCTGATGGCCAGCACTATGTCCAGCAGGTTTCTGTAAGGTGTCAGGCTCTCAGCCTTGAACCCCTGGCCAATCTTTCTGATTCAACAGTTGAGTCAGATTCCTCAGGTGCTCTGGTCACTTTATGTTCCTTCCACAGTTTAGGAGACTCCAACTATTTTTGGTAAGAAAACTAATATCCTCCAGCTGCTAGTGAGTTTTCCAAGACACATCTTAATTCATACAACCACCAAGATACAAAGCATTAAAAACAGGGAACTTGCTTTAATATTTTGTTTGGCATCAGAATACTAAGTTCATGCTAACTGCAGTCAGTATTGAGACCGATTTCACTTGATTTCCTGGGTAGGATGCTCTTTGGCTGTGAAGGGCAGCTTCTTGTTTATCTTTATCTCTGCTTGGCTTCAGATTAAGGCTTTGTGCATTAAAAAAAAAAAAAAAACAACCACAACTTTTGTTTTCACCACCCATCTGTTTAATAATTATTTTCCCTTTTCTTTTTTTAACTTGCTTGTTATGCTAACATTACTGTGTCTAAATAGAATGTCTATATCTGATTGCATTTTCATTTTAGAACTTTTTTCCTTGTTTTTTTAATTAGAATTTAGAGTATACCAGAACTAGATCCCTTTCAATAATTCAAGAATCAAAATTACTTTCACAAATCCCAGTGGGTTAGCGATAGTGTCTGTGTTTATCTCTGAGACTCTTTAAGGAGGAAATCTTTCCTGTTTTCATTTCCTTCTTTGGGGGAAAAAAGCACTGAATTTGTATTTAAATATGGCTTGTTCAGAATTTAGCTTTTCCCCAATTGGTATTTCTATATTTTATTAAGCTGCACAATGAACTCTGGGTAAGTTGTATTTTGAGAATGAAGTGTAATTGTTACATGTTACATGATTATATCCTTCCAGATGGGCATGAAGGAGTGGGTTAGGTAAAAAGGTTTTCAACCTTATGAGGAATGTTCTTCAATCATTTTTCTCGTTCAGTCCTATGAAGTAGGAGACTACACAGTTTAACTGTTCGTGTATATTATTTCTTGGCTGTCATCTGAGTAAGCATTATCTTATAGTCCATTCCAGTCCGTTTTAGTTCACTGATTCCTAGAATGTCGACGTTCACTCTTGCCATCTCCTGTTTGACCACTTCCAATTTGCCTTGATTCATGGACCTAACATTCCAGGTTCCTATGCAGTATTGCTCTTTACAGCATCGGACTTTGCTTCTATCACCAGTCACATCCACAACTGGATATTTGTTTCGCTTTGACTCCATCCCTTCATTCTTTCTGGAGTTATTTCTCCACTGATCTCCAGTAGCATACTGGGCACCTACCGACCTGGGGAATTCCTCATTCAGTATCCTATCATTTTGCCTTTTGATACTGTTCGTGGGGTTCTCAAGTCAAGTATACTGAAGTGGTTTGCCATTCCCTTTTCCAGTGGACCACATTCTGTCAGACCTCTCCACCATGACCCGTCTGTCTTGGGTGACCCCACACGGCATGGCTTAGTTTCATTGAGTTAGACAGGGCTGTGGTCCATGTGATCAGATCGACTAGTTTTCTGTGATTGTGATTTCAGTGTGTCTGCCCTCTGATGCCCCCTTGCAATACCTACCATCTTATTTGGGTTTCTCTTACCTTGGTCATGGAATATCTCTTCACAGCTGCTCCAGCAAAGTGCAGCCGCTGTACCTTACCTATCTCCTCAAGGCCGCCCTCCTGACCTTGAACGTGGAGTAGCTCCTCTGGGCCCTTCTGTGCCTGCATAGCCTCTGCCTCTTGGACGTGGGACAGCTCCTCTCGGCCACCGCCGTGACCTTGGGCGTGGGGTAGCTCCTCTCGGCCACGCTTCCGCGTGGGGTCGGTTGCGCCAAGCCCGGCGTCTCTCGCGTCTGCGCCGCCGGAACTCAGATGACCATTATATCTGCTACTGTGGGCAGGAATCCCTTAGAAGAAATGGAGTAGCCATCATGGTCAACAAAAGACTCCAAAATACAGTACTTGGATGCAATCTTAAAAACGACAGAATGATTTCTGTTCGTTTCCAAGGCAAACCATTCAATATTACAGTAATCCAGGCCTATGCCCCAACCAGTAACGCTGAAGAGGCCGAAGTTGAACGGTTCTATGAAGACCTACAAGACCTTTTAGAACTAACACCCAAAAAAGATGTCCTTTTCATTATAGGGGACTGGAATGCAAAAGTAGGAAGTCAAGAAACACCTGGAGTAACAGGCAAATTTGTCCTTGGAGCACGAAATGAAGCAGGGCAAAGGCTAATAGAGTTTTGCCAAGAGAATGCACTGGTCATAGCAAACACCCTCTTCCAACAACACAAGAGAAGACTCTACACACGGACAGCACCAGATGGTCAACACTGAAATCAGATTGATTATATTCTTTGCAGCCAAAGAAGGAGAAGCTCTATAAGTTAGCAAAAACAAGACCAGCAGCTGACTGTGGCTCAGATCATGAACTCCTTATTGCCAAATTCAGAATGAAATTGAAGAAAGTAGGGAAAACTACTAGACCATTCAAAACTACTAGACCATTCAAAACTACTAGACCTAAATCAAATCCCTTATGATTATACAGTGGAAGTAAGAAATAGATTTAAGGGTCTAGATCTGATAGATAGAGTGCCTGATGAACTCTGGACGGAGGTTCGTGACATTGTACAGGAGACAGGGACCAAGACCATCCCCATGGAAAAGAAATGCAAAAAAGCAAAATGGCTGTCTGAGGAGGCCTTACAAATAGCTGTGAAAAGAAGAGAAGCGAAAAGCAAAGGAGAAAAGGAAAGATATAAGCATCTGAATGCAGAGTTCCAAAGAATAGCAAGGAGAGATAAGAAAGCCTTCCTCAGTGATCAATGCAAAGAAATAGAGGAAAACAACAGAATAGGAAAAACAAGAGATCTTTTCAAGAAAATTAGAGATACCAAGGGAACATTTCATGCAAAGATGGGCTCGATAAAGGACAGAAATGGTATGGACCTAACAGAAGCAGAAGATATTAAGAAGGGGTGGCAAGAATACACAGAAGAACTGTACAAAAAAGATCTTCATGACCAAGATAATCATGATGGCGTGATCACTCACCTGAAACCAGACATCTTGGAATGTGAAGTCAAGTGGGCCTTAGAGAGCATAACTATGAAAAAAGCTAGTGGAGGTGATGGAATTCCAGTTGAGCTATTTCAAATCCTGAAAGATGATGCTGTGAAAGTACTGCACTCAATATGCCAGCAAATTTGGAAAACTCAGCAGTGGCCACAGGACTGGAAGAGGTCAGTCTTCATTCCAATCCCAAAGAAAGGCAATGCCAAAGAATGCTCAAACTACCACACAATTGCACTCATCTCACACGCTAGTAAAGTCATGCTCAAAATTCTCCAAGCAAGGATTCAGCAGTATGTGAACCGTGAACTTCCAGATGTTCAAGCAGGTTTTAGAAAAGGCAGAGGCACCAGAGATCAAATTGCCAACATCCGCTGGATCATGGAAAAAGCAAGAGAATTCCAGAAAACCATCTATTTCTGCTTCATTGACTATGCCAAAGCCTTTGACTGTGTCGATCACAATAAACTGTGGAACATTCTGAAAGAGAAGGGAATACCAGACCACCTGACCTGCCTCTTGAGACACCTGTATGCAGGTCAGGAAGCAACAGTTAGAACTGGACATGGAAGAACAGACTGGTTCCAAATAGGAAAAGGAGTACGTCAAGGTTGTATATTGTCACCCTGCTTATTTAACTTATATGCAGAGTACATCATGAGGAATGCTGGGCTGGAAGAAGCACGAGCTGGAATCAAGATTGCGGGGAGAAATATCAATAACCTCAGATATGCAGATGACACCACCCTTATGGCAGAAAGTGAAGAGGAACTCAAAAGCCTCTTGATGAAAGTGAAAGAGGAGAGGGAAAAGGTTGGCTTGAAGCTCAACATTCAAAAAACGAAGATCATGGCATCTTGTCCCATCACTTCATGGGAAATAGATGGGGAAACAGTGGAAACAGTGTCAGACTTTATTTTTTTTGGCTCCAAAATCACTTCAGATGCTGATTGCAGCCATGAAATTAAAAGACGCTTACTCCTTGGAAGGAAAGTTATGACCAACCTAGATAGTATATTAAAAAGCAGAGACATTACTTTGCCAACCAAGGTCCTTCTAGTCAAGGCTATGGTTTTTCCAGTGGTCATGTATGGATGTGAGAGTTGGACTATGAAGAAAGCTGATCGCCGAAGAATTGATGCTTTTGAACTGTGGTGCTGGAGAAGACTCTTGAGAGTCCCTTGGACTGCAAGGAGATCCAACCAGTCCATTCTGAAGGAGATCGATCCTGGGTATTCATGGGAAGGACTGATGCTAAAGCTGAAGCTCCAATACTTTGGCCACCTCATGTGAAGAGTTGACTCACTGGAAAAGACTCTGATGCTGGGAAAGATTGGGGGCGGGAGGAGATGGGGATGACAGAGAATGAGATGGTTGGATGGCATCACTGACTCGATGGACATGAGTTTAAGTGAACTCCAGGAGCTGGTGATGGACAGGGAGGCCTGGCGTGCTGTGATTCATGGGGTCGCAAAGAGTTGGACACGACTGAGCGTCTGAACTGAACTGAACTGAACTAAGTGAGATTGTTTTCTCTAATGAAAGAGCGAGATCAAGACAGTGACACACACAGAGAGAGTGAGAATGAAGAAAAAGGGGAAGTGGGAGGGATGGGTTGAAAAGGAAAAGAGAAACAGAGGGCAGGGAACTCCCTGGTAGTTCAGTGGTTAGGGCTTGATGCTTTCTTTGCTGGTGCCTGGGCTTGATCCCTGTCAGGGAACTAAGATCCCAGAAGTTGTGTGATGTGGCCAAAGGAAAAAAGAAAGAAAGAAAAGAAAAGGGCAGACAAGCCAGAAGAAGTTAGGAGGAACAAGGCGGCTGTCAGGGGTGGGGATATTTCTGTGTTGCGTGACCCATCTGGGCAAGCGAGAAAGGGGTCGCTCACCTAGGAATTTTCTAAGTAGAAACTGCTCTATCCTGAACAAAATGTTGCATTATTACATTGACTTTAGGAATAATTTATTGAAAACCTGTGAAGGCCAAGTCATTTTTCTAATTTTTGCAAACTGTAAATGAATAAGAGGCAGTTCCACTACTATGTACCTAGGTAGGTGCCAGGGGCTCCTTCTGCCACAGACCCCACCATGCTCTATAATTTACTTCGAACAGAGTTTCCCCACATGAGTTGCTTATTCTATGTCTGGCATCTTGGCTAGGCTGTGGGCCCCATGAGGGCCAGAGTATGTGCCTGTCTTTCTTAATATGTGTCTACAGAGTTTCAATGTAATTCAGACATTAATTACCTGGGGCTACATCAAATTTCACAGGTGAAGGGCTCAGTCTTCCACAGGACTTCCCTCACTTTAGACACTCACCGTAAGCTCTGCGGTTCCCAGGCCACTTGCACTTTTGACTAGTTGGCTGAGAATTCTGGGCTTTGCACCATGTCCTGAGGTTCAGTAATAAGCTTGAATGACTCCGAGGTCTCAGGAAAGCTCTACATTTATGATCATGGCTTTATTATAAAAGACACAGAACAGGACCAGCTCGGTGCAGAAATGTGTCAAGTAAGGTCTGGGAAGGTCCCCAAAACAAAGCTTTCTCATCCTCAGGATGCATCACCCTCTTGGCACATCAGTGTGCATCACCAAATAGGAAACTCAGCCAAGCTTTGGTGTCCAGAGTTTTTACTGGACATCAGTGTGCAAGATGACTGAGTCATGTGATTGCTGGTCATGTGATTAAACTCTTTTTCCAATTTCCTTTTCCTCCCTGGAGGTCAGATGAATATTGTGTGGCTCAAAGGCCCAACCCTCCAATCACATAGTTGGTTTTCCAGCCTGGCCTATCCCATCCTGAAACCACCCAGGGGCCCACCATGAGCCACCTCATCAGCATAAACTCAGGCATGGTCTGAGAAGCCATCAAGAGTGACATAATCAAAGTTTCAGGTGAGCATGAGAGTCGATTATGTGAATCCAAGACTCAAACAAAAGCTAAGTTTGAAATGACACAAATGAAACCCTGCCTTAATCTAGATCAGTAAACACAGGTATCTTAAGAGCAGATAGACACGAGGGTCTCATGGTTGTGATGTACAATACTGAACTGAAGGCCGCAGTTAATTTTCTCCATCTGGTCAGTCTGGGGAGCCCATTCTTCTTTCTTTTCTTTTATAAAACACTTTGTTGAGATCTGATAGACATACAAAAATCTGTGCATTTTTAATGTATTCAGAATTTAGAGTAGATAATTTTCCAACATATATTTAGTGAGTGAGGACATGAATCAATTTCCTATTAATACGAGCCCTTAAACCTTCCTTTACATTTTAGTCCATATGTCAACTGACACTTCTCCCTTCCTCTGGTCTCCAAAATTCTGCCTCCACAACTTGTAGCAACCTAGAAGCAATGTAGGGTGGACAGAAAAGGCAGAACAGGTTGGTGTTGGACATGGAGACTAGAGGAGTCTAGACCTGGACCTGACTCCATTATGTCCTATTGTGTGACCTTGGACAAGCCACTCAATCCCTCTGCACCTCAGTTTCTTCATCAGTAAAGTGGGAATAGTGATAGTATCTATCTGATATGTTTGTTATGTGAATCAAACAAGCTTATATAGACACATCACAACACTGCTTTGGCACATAGTGTACATGGTGTAGTGCTACCTAGTGTCATCATTACTCACCATTTCAAAGAGGGGCAGGAGGGACAAATTTAAATCCTTCGACTTGAAATTGCTTGGCTGTTCCCTCAATCCTTGGTTCTCCACCTTGCAGCTGCTGAGTTACCTCTCCATTTTCCCCTCCCACATACAGCCTTCCCCTTCCCCGCCTTCCCTTCTCAGATCTTTCTTCCCCAGGCCTCTCAGTCTTTTGCTCCAAGCTTGTGGACCCCCAGTCTCTGCCGTGTCCTATCTTGTCAAACTCCAATGCTTTTTACGGAGAATGGAGACATTGCATGAATTCATTTACATTCTTTTATGTACCTTTTACGGACTGGATATGTAGCTGACCTGCCCCTTAATGTGGCTCTACACATGGAAGAGAAGAGGGAACATAAGGAGACAGACAGCCAAGAGCCAATGGAGTTAGATTATGAAACACTTGAGTTGACAGTACTTAACCCCTACTTTCCACGGCAGTAGGGAGCCATGGAAAGGTTTTGACCAGAAGTGCAGGCACAAGGCAAGTATTTCACAAATGGTCTTCCAAGTGTGATTATTCCAAAACCCTCTGCATCCTAACAAAAGGTAAGCCAACCACAACGTTGGAAGACAAAGAGGCTGTGCCCTCTAAAATCCACATGGTCATTTCATAAAAAGCACCACAACCTGAGTTACCCTCCTTCCATCTCATCAAATGCAGTGTGCGTCTTTCACGCAAAAGGCTCTGGACCAGGCCTGTTTCTCCACGTGAATGGTTCCTTGAAACTGTTGTTATTGTAGGAACTCCTTGAGGCCTCTGATCCTTCATTTCAAAACAGCAAGATCTCTTCAGCTCTTGAAGAGGGCAGAGTGTTAACTGCTCTGACATCTTTATTTTACAAACTGCTTAGCACAAAGAAGATTTTTACCTGATTCTCAATGTCTTTCCAAATTGGAGACAAGAGAGATACTGACAGAGGTGGTTGGATTAAGGCGGGGTTCCTAATAGCCACCAGTGGACCCTTCGTGTTTTTGATGAGAACTTCAGAGGGTCTGCGGCAACCTTGTACTTCCTTTAATGTTCTTCAAGTCGGGGCAAGAGCCCGGCAGTCGGATACACCCACATGCCCATCAGCAGACGCTGTTCCTCCCTGGTGACAGATGAAGTGGGTGAGAGAGGGGCAGCCATGGCCCCTCGTCTCCCTCAGGTTGGAGGAGACACTGTGACTCTTTCAAATGTGAACACATGATTGTCCTGAAAGTTCCTGTCCCCTTAGTGAGAAGTTGGTGTCCTGTGCCAGCAGCAAAAGACTTCCTGAGAGAAATCCATGCTCATTAGAGAGATCTGGCATGTGCAGTCACCCAAGTCACCCCACAGAAACCGTGGGGATGGAGGCAAGAAGGAAGACAGAAGGAAAGTTGGGAAAGACCAGGTGTGATTTCTAAAGAGAAGAGTCTCGCTGCTGTCTGCTGACAGCTGGCTCTGTCAGACGCATCTGCCCAGCTGGCGGGTGGGAGCTCACATGGAGAGCTTGACATAGTGGAGATCTCTTTGCTCCCCAGGGAAGACTTGGCCCCAGGAAACCTCTCTGGGCCAGCCACGCTGAAATCGCTGTCATCATCGCAGCATGCATGCCCAGTGTGTCCCCACCTTTCTGTCTGCCTCCCCTCAGCCTGTGAGGTCCCATGCTCTGCCTGCAGCCTCCATGTGCTTTCAGAGCTCGTGAGGCGCCCCTGTCAGGAACCCACTGATAACACGTGGGCTCTGAGCTGTGCTTAGAGATGGGCCGTGGGAGGTGGCCCCAGGGATTGGATGTTCGGAATGTTCCCCCTGGAATGAGGGCCAGAGTGTGTCTAATTGGTGCCACCTGCGTGGACTCCCTGGTGCCTGTGGCCAGGAGGCCAGCGGGCCAGAGGAGGTGTGGTCCTGCCAGCACTGGTTTTGTGGGAGATGAGGTTGGGGGGCGAGGGAGACGTTAGAGGAGAAGGAGGTACCCGAGCTTGGCAAAGGGAGGCAGTGGGTCAGCCTGATTGACTGTCAGTTGTTTCACTGTGAGGTGAGCTGTGTAGCGGTTTCCCCGTGTCAAAGGACTGACATTTGCCCTCTTTGCATGGACAACACCTGACTCAGTTGCCCGAGGAACAGAGGATGGTGAGGGGTGACTTTCTCCCAGATCCGTGCAGTGACCGGTTCTCACTTGCCTCCTGCCCAGATCTTCCAGAGATGCTAAAAAGTGCTTGGATCCAACTCTGCCCTCTGAATAACTTGCTCCTTTTTTTTTTTTGCTAAAATGACCAAAAAATTCTTGGTAGCTGGAATGGACCCGAGGCCTTTAACAATACATAATTATCCTCCTCTCTCTCTTAGTCAAGCTTGGCTGTGGTGCCCTGACTTTGAGAGAAGCAGGGGCCCAGCATGGAGGGGACTGACCGCTTGGTTCCTGCCAGCAAATGCCTGAGGGACCATCAAAAGCCAACCAATGGCTCCCAGCAGTCCCCAGGCCTCCCTATAACTTGAGGATTAGAACAAATATCCATTGTGGCATCTTAGCACTGGAAGAAACCGAGGAAACTAAAGTTGGAGTGTGGCGAGGTGTTAGTGACTTTTGAAGAGCTTTTATTTGTTCAGGAAACATGTGTTGAGTACTGGTCACTGGCAGGGATGTTCAGATATGATACCCGTAGAGTGTTTGGAGCCAGCAGTTCCAGCATGTTCTGGTCATGCTCAGGGGCCAGCAAAGGAATCTTTTCAAAGAAGATGCCTCTATTGAGAGCCAGAACTATCATCCAAGCCCCAGCCAACGGAAGTGGGAGTTTGGGGTCTGCACTGTCTTATTCCTTGAGTCCAGCCTGCCTCTGCCCACCTGTGCCACCTGCCACACATCCACAGAGCTGCCCGCCCCCATATCCTTGCATACTTGTCTGCCCCTTCTGTGCTTTGGCCCAATGTTGCTGAGGACACTCCAGTCACCTCTGTCAACATTCTGCATAGAAACCTCCTTGCTTGAGACATTGAGTTTGTTAGGTGTTTTTCCTATGTTCCAAGCTACTTTGCTGTTGTTCAGTCACTTAGTTGTGTCCAGCTCTCTGTGACACCATGGTCTATAGCCCACCAGGCTCCTCTGTCCTTGGGATTTTCCAGGCAAGAATACTGGAGTGGGTAGACATTTGCTTCTCCAGGGGTTCTTTCTGGATCAGGAATTGAATCCGTGTCTCCTCCATTGGCAGGTGGCTTCTTTACCACTGAACCACCAGGGAAACCCCTTCCAAGTTACTTTCAGTTCAGTTCAGTCGCTCAGTCATGTCCGACTCTTTGTGACCGCATGAATCACAGCACTCCAGGCCTCCCTGTCCATCACCAACTCCCGGAGTTCACTCAAACTCATGTCCATCCAGTCGGTGATGCCATCCAGCCATCTCATTCTCTGTCGTCCCCGTCTCCTCCCACCCCCAATCCCTCCTAGCATCAGAGTCTTTTCCAGTGAGTCAACTCGTCGCATGAGGTGGCCAGAGTATTGGAGTTTCAGCTTTAGCATCAGTCCTTCCAATGAACACCCAGGATTGATCTCCTTTAGAATGGACTGGTTGGATCTCCTCGCAGTCCAAGGAACTCTCAAGAGTCTTCTCCAGCACCAAGTTACTTTAGGTAACAATTAAACCAGTGTTTTGCCTTTATAGCACCATTTCCCCAGCTCCTACAATATTTTCCTCATTAATTTTTAGCTCTCAAAATATATATGTTGCAATATATAAAAACATTGCAATATATAAAATACATGTATTGCAATGTATTTTTTATATATTAGATAGATGTAAGATCTATTATAAGTATTATACATATGTGTATATATATATCTCACCACCTGTGACCTGTCCCCAAAGCCAATACCACATACTTTAGTTTTATTATCACACATCTGTTTGTATGGACCTATTATGGTCTCTATTCTTCTGTCAGACCTTTATGCTGTGTTTTCATGTACCCACTAAAAGCTAACTAGATTTTTTTTTTTCTATCTAGCTGGAGACGTTAATTGATCTACATTTGTGGAAATTGCTAACATATTAGGATTTATTTATACCATCCTTGGAGAAGGAAATGGCAACCCACTCCAGTGTTCTTGCCTGGAGAATCCCAGGGATGGCAGAGCCTGGTGGGCTTCTGTCTGTGGGGTCGCACAGAGTCGGACATGACTGAAGCGACTTAGCAGCAGTAGCATTATGGTCTCAGCCAACTGTGTTGAGGAACAGATCACCGCAGAGTATTGGTGGCGTATTACAGCAATAAGCACTGTCTCTGCTCCTGTGACTGCAGGTCAGCTGGCTTGACTGGCCTGGGATCCAGGCTGAGTGCTTGGATCCACTCTGTTCCGTTCCATGTCTCTCGTTCTCCTTGGACCAGAAGGCTCCTGGGGATGTAGCCTCTCACGGCCACCACCAAACTAGGGACAAGCAGAAGTGCACAGTGTTGTGGTCTCTGCTCAGAACTCGTCCACAGTCACCTCTGCCCACTCTCCATTGTCCGGCACAAGATCAGTGAGACGGAGATCCATGCTGTCTTTCTAGTAGAAGCAACTGCACAATCACGGGGCAGAGGGAGGAAGATTCGAGGAGATAAACCTGCTCCGGCTATCCTGCTGTGTAGGAGGGGTGTCTGGGCATCTGACTGCCTCTTGAGAAGACTTTCAGTTAGTCCTCTTGCTTTTAGCCCCAACATCATCCCCTTCTTCCAGAAACCCCTGGTCCTGCCAATTCCTGAGCCGTGTACGGGTTACACTGTGTAAATCTGGCTGCTTCTTCCCTTCTCCACCACCTCCTTAGGAGTCATATTTTCAGATTTGTTAAGTCAGCTACCACTGCCCATCTGCTTTCCAAAATTTCATTGCTTTTGTCTCTTTTCATGTTTTCTTTGTCCTTGTGGGTTTATGCCTGTAATAAAATCCTTTTACTGTCATTCATGGGGTTTGGGGAGAGAGTAAGGCTAAATGTGTGTTTTCAATCCATCATCATTCCCACCTGGCTCCTTCTTGACACCTTAATGATCAACCTTCCTTCCTCTTCAGCTCCTCTGGCTTTAATTACGTGCAGCTCAGAGCCCGTTGTTTCCCAGAGACAACCAAGCAGAGGAACTTTGACGGAGTGTCTGACGGGTTGATGACTCACTTCTCAGTCTGGCTGGTTGTTGGAACACAATGTCAGCCGTGGAGTAACCCTTTCTGACTCAATGTTGTGTCTGTAAACACAGATACATTTCAAGAAATCATCTAACTCTTCAGAGTCCTTAAATATATAGCAGCCCTAGTTTTGGTCTGAACCTGAGGTACAGATGGACCTGTTTGCAGGACAGGGATGAAAATGTTGAGAGTGGATATGTGGACACAACGGGTTATGGCGGAATAGGATGACCTGGGAGATTGGGATTAGCATACGTACGCTGCATATGTGCGTGTATATGTTACCATGTGTAAAATAGATAGCTAGTGTGAAGCTGCCGTGCAGTGCAGGGAGCTCAGCTCGGTGCCCTGTGATGACCCAGAGGGGTGGGATGTGGGCATGGGAGGGAAGGAGGTCCAAGACAGGAGGGATATATGTTTACACATAGCTAATTCACTTCCTTCCATCGCAGAAGCCAACACAACGTCATAAAGCAACTATGTGTGTCTGCGTGTGTGTGTTAGTCACTCAGTCATGTCTGATTCTTTGTGACCCCATGAACTGTAGCCCACCAGGCTCCTCTGTCCATGGAGTTCTCCAGGCAGGAATACTGGAGTGGGTAGCCGTTCCCTTCTCTAAGGGATCTTCCTGACCCAGAGTTTGAACCCAGGTTTCCTGCATCGCCAAAGAATTGATGCTTTTGAACTGTGGTGTTGGAGAAGACTTTTGAGAGTCCCTTGGACTGCAAGGAGATCAAACCAGTCCGTCCTAAAGGAAATCAGTCCTGAATGCTCATTGGAAGGACTGATGTTGAAGCTGAAACTCCAATACTTTGGCCACCTGATGCAAAGAACTGACCATTTGAAAAGGCTGGTCATTTGAAAAGACCCTGATGCTGGGAAAGATTGAAGGCAGGAGGAGAAGGGGACGGCAGAGGATGAGATGGTTCGATGGCATCACCAACTCAGTGGACATGAGTTTGAATCAACTCTGGGAGTTGGTAATGGACAGGGAAGCCTGGCATGCTGTGATTCATGGGGTCGCAAAGAGTCGGACACGACTGAGCGACTGAACTGAACTGAACTGAAGTTAAAATACAAAACAGTACAAAATATAACTACCTGGTCTATTTTTATTGCTGTCATTCTTTTCCTGGGAAATAGTAGTGGTGGGAAAGATACTCTATAACTCATGGTTTGATTGACTCTTTCATGTTTTCCAAATGTTGATTTAACATTAGCGCTTCCCATCAGATGGATGGGAGGACTGAGGACAAGAGTGCTCTGGGTGTGTACATCCAGAGTTGCAGAAAAAGTTATTGCAGGTGAAAATCATCTCAAAACTGAATGGGAATATTTTGGAGTACTATCCAGATATGGATCTACAAATGCATTTCCAAGCAGGGGAGGAAGGGAGAAAAACGATCTGTAACAATTAGCAAACTTTGAATCAGAAAACTGGAGTTCAACTCCTGATCCCACTTCTTACATTCTGTATGTGCATGCACGCTAAGTTGGTACAGTCCTGTCCGACTCTGTGCGACCCTATGCCAGGCTGCTCTGTCCGTGGGATTCTCCAGGCAAGAATACTGGAGTGGGTTGCCCTGCTCTCCTCCAGGGCATCTTCCCCATCCAGGGATCAAACCCGAGTCTCTTCTCTCTCCTACATTGGCAGGTGGGTTCTTTGCAACTAATGTCACCTGAGAAGCCCTATATTCTGTATAACCTTGGATAACTTTCTGGATCTCTTGGATGAGAAAACAAGTCTCCTTGCTCTTGGAATTGTTGGAATAATGACAGGAGGCAATTAAAGCTCTTTGCTAAATAAAGGTTCTATTCAATACAAGTTTTATTTGGGGATAGTTGTGAATATAAGTAGTTTACACAGGGTGGATGGTTAATAAGAAATCTATTTCTATGTACCTTTCATTACTTGGAACACATTAGTCCTGAAAAGCTGGATGAACTCTGCAAATGTTCACTATAATGTACAGTTGATGAAAATTAACACCTGATGGGTTCTTGGTAAATACCATTGCTCTTTTCTAAGCACTTTACATATAGGTCATCTAATCCTCAAAACAACTCTATGAAGTCTATTCTATACATGTTATTATCACCAATTTAAAATAGGAGAAACTGAGGCCCAGAGAAGTTAAGCAAGTTGCTTCAGATCATGTCATTTGCTGGGGAGCCAGGACCTATGCATGGACAGCTTAGTTCCGTGGTCTGCAGTGTAGGAGCAGCACTACCCTTGGGGTTGGGGTGGAATGGCCTTAGGCATGCTGCCCGTTCTCTCTAGCCTTTCCTTTTTGGGGTCTTCTTCCTCTGGTGGCCCATGAACTGTTCTTCAGACTTCTGTCTCAGACTCTATTGTTATCTCACTCATTACTCTCTCCCTGAACAATCACTATGTATCCATGGCCTTAATTTCCATCTGTATGCTAAAGACTTCCATCTCTGAGTCAGATTAGTTCTCTCTCTTGACACCCAGAAAGGTTTATTCAACTGCTTACAAAGTGTCTTCCCTTGGATACCTTGAAATGACCACCAACTCTCCATACCAAAAGTTTTGCCAGTGATTTTTCCTTCTTATCCACTAAGCCTGTTTCTTCTCAGTCTGGCAGGTCTATTCGCCAGGGTGGGCAGTCACCCTAGGCAAGCTGTGAAATGATGATGAGAGGCATGGCATTATCCTTGAGTTTCCTCATTCACCCTCCATATCCATCTAGACGATCACAAAGTCCTGCCAACTCAGTCACCTAGGTAGCGCATCCATGTGTGTGACTTATTCGATTGGGTCAATACCTTCATTGAGGTCAGCATCATCTTTCATCTAGATTATTTTGTAACATCCTCCCTAAATATTCTCCCTGCTTTCAGTCTTCAATCCTCCAGTCCTTTTCTACATCAGTAGTCCTCATGGTCTTTCTAAAATATTTATTGCCCTCCTTAGAACTCTTCAAGGGACTCCTGGTGATCTTAAGATAAAAGCCAGCATCCTTAACTTGGTTTCCAAGGGTGGTCATTCCTGTGATTCCAGTGCCAGTCCCCACCTCTCTTTTTCTTGTGTCCTTTCCTACAGCTGAACATCCTTCAGCATCTCTCCATACCTCTTGCTCACCACAGAGCCTTTGCACATGAAGTATCTTCTGCCTAGGTCAGTCTCAATCCCTTACCCACTATGCTTTTCTGCCCAGCTCCTATTCATCTTTTGGGTACTAACTTAAAGTAAGAACGTTCTCTGGGAAGCCTTCCTTAACTTTTCTAATCTATATTAAATGGCTTCTAAGTATCTTGTGTAACACTGTGATTTATTGCAATTGCTTGTTTATTTGTCTGTCTCTCTGGCTACACCAGAAATCCCTTAAGTGCAAGGGTCATGTAGGTCTAGCTCATAAACTGTATCCCCTGAGATTAGTATAATGACTGGCACACAATAGGAACTCAGTAGTTATTCATTAAATATTAGCAAATATTATATAAAACATCAAAGATTATAAATTACTCCATTCCCCAAATAGGACTGCCTCCCCATCAGTTTAATGCTCCTTTGTCCCTGATGGATCACCATGTAAGAAGGCAGACTGAAGACATATCTTTGCTCCTAATTGTTCAAGACATTGGGGAATAAATGAAAGTAAGATTTCCTTCTCTCTTTTTTTTTTCCTAGAAATTCTGTTGCCTTTTTAACTCAGATTACTTCTCCCCCTGGGGAAGCTGTGAGATGATGAGGAGAAAATAGTGGGTGAGGTAGGAGGGGTTCTGGAGAGTGTTTCTAAATGCTTTGTGCCCTCAGAGAAAGGAGAGTGAACTTTTCCCCAAACTGAATAAAGGAAGTTTGAATAAACTGAATAAACCAGGCTTTGCGCTGGTTCACGCTTCTTCAGTTACAATTCCTTTCCTCTTCAGAGACAGGTTCTCTGGAGACGGGAAGCTTTGAAAGCCGGAATTGGGGACAGTGCCTGGACTAACCTTGACCATCATAAACCCTGTCCGAAAACAAAACAAAACCAAAACCTGTTTTCCACCAAGCATAGTTATCAAGCCCCAGCATCATCTGTTTTCAGCAACAGAAGATGCGCTGACGGAGCTGAGGTGGCTTTGTAGAGTCAGCCCAGGCGTTTTTACCTAAGCATGCTGTCTCACACTCCTCTCCATATTCCCTGTGGCTAGGTTTCCTTTTTATCAGTCTCTTCATCCATAAGATGGCAAATTTGGCCAATAGCAATGTCGGTCATTGAACAGAGTCCATGTTCTAAATGAGATCCCCTGTTAGTCTCTTAGCTCCCTCTAGGTTTTCCTCTGAATTACTACTCAGGGTTAGTGATTCTCTGCTTGTCTGCGTGCTTGTCTGTTTGCTGTCTGCTCCCTTCCCTATTTCAGCCCCTATCCATCCCCCAACCATCGTGAGGTTCATGGGGGCAAAGACTGTTTGTCAATTGGGTCCCCCAGCCCAGCATGCTGCCTAGCACACACTAGGGCTCAGCGAGTGAGTGAGTGATATTGCTCAGTCATGCTTGACTCTTTGCAACCCCATGGACTGTAGCCTGCTGCACTGCTCTGTCCATGGAATTCTCCAGGCAAGATTCCTGGAGCGGGTTGCCATTTCAGTGAATGCTTGTGTGAAACTTCACTGGTTGAGTGGCCATCGTAACAAGAGAGGCCTGTGGGCAACTCCTTGACTTCCCCCTAGGAACTCGAGGCTCAGCAGGGGAACCTGCTCTGCTTTCTCAGGTGAAGAGGTTTCTCGCAGTAGAGGAGCGGGGAGAGGATGAAGACCTCTGAGCAGAACCCGTGGAAAGCATGAACCTCGCCTGAGAGTCCCACGGTCATTTCACTCGTTTTGGGTTCCGTTGGCCTCTGTTTTGCGTCCTCTCACAGCTCAGCCCCGACTGAAAGAAGAGGCTCCAAGGCTTGGATCAGAAAGATTTTCTGAAAAGGATTATTTATAGAGGTGTGCGCAGGAGCAGGGGGACCAACAGGTTACTGGAGCTTCCGAGGACCAGCGACAGTGGGAGGCTGTTACCATTCTTGGCCTGGAGATAAAAGCTGGAGCTGGTGAGGCCTGGGGTATGGCTGTGGCCAGAGGCACGCTTGTAGAAGAAGGCTGAGGTCACTATCTGGAGACAATGTGAGATGGGAGGGGAAGAAGATGAGACGTCCAAACTCTCCTCCTTCCCGTTCGGCTCCTGCTGGGTCTCCACTGGGCACAACCCCAGGGAGAGCCAGGAAGCAAGGGACCTGTGGAGCCAGCTTCCGCAGCTTGGAAGGCAAGGGATGGACTGAGGACAGGAGAAAAGCTACTGTACACGTTATTTTTGGTGAGTGATTCTCTTTAAATAGAGAGTGGTTGCTTATAATGAGCTTTATTCTGCACACCCCCACACTAGTCTATTACACACCCGATGTTTCTTGACTTTGGTTTATGGCATCTGCCTTTCTGCTTCTCTGCTACTCTACTGCCTACTCTTCTTTTTTGCACCTTGCACTTAAACTCCTCCAGAGAATATCTAATGGTGTTACCCTCTAATATTGGACAGGGCACTCAGGGCAGCCTGTGAAGGTTGTCCTTGGGTCACACACATGCCTCTGGTTCAATTAGCTGCAAAGCAGGAGGGCCTGTGATGAAAAACTCTCAAAACTGGTTATGGGGTACAGATCCCTAAGAAGAAACAGTCTGACTGGAACCCAACTTGCACATCCAGCACGTTGTCACCCCTAAGATGACCATCCTCACTTGCGTGTGTGTGTATGTGTTAGCTGCTCAGTCATGTCTGACTCTTTGCAACCCATGGACTGTAGCCCGCCAGGTTCCTCTGTCTATAGAATTTTCCAGGCAAGAATCCTGGAGTGGGTTGCCATTCCCTTCTCCAGGGAATCTTCTGACCCACCCTTCTCCAGGGAATCTTCTGACCCAAGGATCAAACCCAGGCAGGTCTGCATTGCAGGCAGAATCTTTACCATCTGAGCCACCAGGGAAGCCCCCATCATCACTTATAAAGGCTAATAATATCAGTGTTGGGTTTCTGGGTGGGACCAGCTCATGCTCACTGTTAGAGTCTGTGAACATGCAACCAGTTGCCTGTGTCAGCTGGTCCAACATGTGTGCCTCGTCCCCTCTTGGTGACGAAGCTTCAGCTCCCTCCCTGGCTCTGGGATTGTCCTGTCCTAGATGTTGTGCTCAGAGTCCAGTTCTTGTTCTGCTTCTAATCAGAATAACCATATTCATCTGTCTTCATAAAATGTAAATGACTCTGTCAATGAGGTTCCTGATAAAAGAAACAGGGCATGATGCCTTTTAGTCATAATCAGCTCTGCATAACCTCCTGCAAATAGGAAATGAGTGTTTTCTGGCATTTTGCATTATGTTGAAAGTCACATTTATGAAAAAGGACAGCAACTGTTTGTTGGTAAAGTTCCAGGAGGGCAGCCTTGATTGGTGGCCAGGATGCTGTTCTCTTTGAATGCTCGTGTCTCCCCAGTGTGGATTGTCTTCTGAGCTACTGTGTTGAAGAAGAGAACCAGTTGGGCACCCTGGTTACTTATTGAGCCATTCCAGACCATCTGTCAATGTCAGGACTCTCCACGCTGCTTGCTTCTCTGCACACACTCTTTCCTGTCCCTGAGAACACCCTTGCCCTTGACCTCCATCTAGTGAAAATCTTCTTTCAAGTTTCTGCTGCAGTGCCTCTCAGGGTGGGATAGTAGTGTCCAGGAGGGGAGGCTCTGCAGTCAGACCACTTGTAGTTTGTATCTAGTCAGTCTCTCATCAGGGCCCCGATTTCTTCTTTCATAAACATAGGGTGGTATATGGTATGAGGCTGCATATTACAGTGGTTCAGCGTAAAGGCGTCAGAGCCAGACTGCCTGGCTTCAAATGCTGGGTCAACACCCTACCAGCTGTATAACCTTGAGAAAGTTAATGGACCTCTCACTACCTGTTTCTTCATCTGTAAAATGGAGGTGATCAGATCTGTATAGATTTGTTGTAAGGATTAAATGAGTTCATTAAAGAAAAAGTCCTTAGGACAGTGCCCCCCATTTTTGGTAACCCTTAATGACTGTTGTAGCTTATTATTTTTCTATCTCATTTTTAAGGATAAAGATTAATTAGGTAAAACATGCAAAGCATTGAAATTATGCCTGGCCAAAGTCCGTTCTCAATAAGTAACAGTGCTAGTTGTGGTGAATTTTTCTTACTATTCTCAAACATGCCAGGGAGAGATTGTTCATTCTTTGTGTTCCCGCAGTATGCTGTTCAGTTCAGTTCAGTCGCTCAGTCATGTCTGACTCTCTGCGACACCATGAACTGCAGCATGCCAGGCTTCCCTGTCCATCACCAACTCCTGGAACTTGCTCAAACTCATGTCCATCAAGTCAGTGATGACATCCAACCATCTCATCCTCTGTTGTTCCCTTCTCCTCCTGCCTTCAGTCTTTCTCAGCATCAGGGTATTTTCCAATGAGTCAGTTCTTTGCATCAGGTGGCCAAAGTATTGGAGTTTCAGCTTCAGCATCAGTCCTTCCAATGAATATTCAGGACTGATTTCCTTCAGGATGGACTGGTTGAATCTCCTTGCAGTCCAAGGGACTCTCAAGAGTCTTCTCCAGCACCAACTTTCAAAAGCATCATTTTTTGTGTGTGTGAGTCATACCTCTATTAGCATTTTTTGCACCGTGTTCTCATCGTTTGGATTCTATCTTAGCTATTGGGCTTTGAGGTTCTTACAGGCTAGAGAAAGTAATTGATGAATGTTTGAGATTGGTTAAAAGAAAAAATTACCAGACCTCAGTGAGGGTTTTGGCTCCAGATTGATGCAGATAGCTTGTCAGTGAAGTTCTTTGTTCAGCAAGAGGTCAGTAGCAGATGGGTTAAGGCTTCCGGTTTTGACTGCATCTGCCTCCCCTCATCAGCTCACACAATTTACCAAGTGCAGAGTCACAGCATGAATTCTAGTGCTGAGACAGGTCTTCCCCTAGTCTGTAGGTGAGCTCTAGACAGTATTTGAAATGAATCATAAAGAGTGAGACTTGGCACCTCTCCTTACGCCTTCCCTTTCACTCCCCTTTGTGTAAAACATTTGCTGGGTTTCAAATGTGGCTTTCATACCCTTGATTCAAACTGGAATTCTACCACCATGAAGAAGTGTTTGCTGTGAAAGCAGCCACATCCAAAAGATGACTCATTCCGATGATGGCTAACTGTGTTCCCTCCCCAAGCGGATGAACTGAGATGTTGGGGAGTAAGAGAAAAAGACAAGACATAACGACTTACTACTTCCTGTTTTTGGCTTCCCCTAAGTACAGACTCTGATGCTGGGAAAGGTTGGGGTGGGAGGAGAAGGGGACGACAGAGAATGAGATGGCTGGATGGCATCACCGACCCTGTGGACATGAGTTTGAGTGAACTCCGGGAGTTGGTGATGGACAGGGAGGCCTGGCATGCTGTGATTCATGGGGTTGCAAAGAGTTGGACATGACTGAGCGACTGAACTGAACTGAACTGAAGTGAAAAGAGGCAACCCACTCCAGTGTTCTTGCCTGGAGAATCCCAGGAACGGGGGAGCCTGGTGGGCTGCCATCTCTGGGGTCACACAGAGTCGGACACGACTGAGCGACTGAACTGAACTGAACTGAACTGAACTGAGACTGCTTTTGCGGTTTAAAATGTTACATAACAGACTGCAGAGCAAAATTTATCTAATAGAGTTTCTCCATTTTATTTGTTATCTGAGAATGAATTAAACTCTTAAATGTGTTGGCCTTGTTTGTTGGCAGAAACTTGGTATTGCCCCTCTTTTAAAAAAATTTTGTAAGCTCTTGTAAATAACAGTTGTAATATTTTATCTCAAAATACGTTACAGGTTTGGAGATGGGTTCTGTTCAGAAACCTCTGGATCTCTCCCAATGTGTTCTCTGGCAGTGGGGATTTGGCTTTTCTGCATGGTGTTCCTTTAGCCGACAGACCTTTCAGCTTCCGTCTGTGTTTTCCTTCTTGCATCCAACTGATTAGTTTCAGTGAAGTTTATCCAATGTATTGTAATGCTTCAGAGTATCTTTTGTCCAAGCCTGGAGCTTGTCTCATTCAGCATTTGGATTGTCTGTTGGCTTAACAGCTGTGTTCATTACACAGTGTTTGCCCTCCGAGTTCCCCAAACCAGCTGTGCCTACTGCTGTTTGCACAGGCTCAGTGGGGGAGGCAGAGGCTGTCACACTGAAGGTTAAGCAGATCCTAGAGCTCTATCCAGATTCAAACATCTAGCGCTTTTTGGTATATTTGTGTATGGTTTATAGTTTTATTTTCTGTATCTTATGATGGTTTTACACCTTAAATCCTTTCTGACTGGGGAGAGGCTGCCTTTCCCTGAACCAGCCAGTTCTTAGAGATAGCAAAGGGCTCTGTGGGATCATACCTTTGATATGAAAACTAACCAGTCAGAAATGGCAACCCACTCCAGTATTCTTGCCTGGAAAATTCCACAGACATAGGAGCCTGGTGGGGTCACAAAGAGGCAGACACAACTGAGCACAAGCACGCACACACAACTTACCAACGTCTTCTTTCCTCCCTTGGTCAAATTCACACCAAGCTAATATTTTCCCTGCTCTAAATCACCCCAGGGCCTGCAAGAGACCACCCCTATACAGAGCTAAAGCCCAGCCTGCAGGATACATTCAAACTAGCCAGTCTTAAAACTGTTTACTCTGCTCTGCCTTGACTTCCTGTGGAAACCCCTATAAAGGCTCTGGCCAAACGTCCTTCTTTCTCTTGCTTTCTGCCTTCTGACCACCCCGAGTTTATTTCCCCCCGTGGCCCTGCGTGACCTGGTCTGCCTCCTGTTTTTGGGCCTGTGAATATAATACACTTTTGTTTTCCTCAACCTCCCCTATGTCTCCTCTTGTGGCCACACCTGACTGAGTGTCACATAAAAGAACACAGGACAATTTGTATTTTAACTGTTAGTGTCAAGATTTGATAAGGGCACGTCGCGGTCATTTCAAATGGATCATCCTTTTGCTCCCATACGCATTTCCTCTGACAGATGATGGATTACTGATTGTTTTATGTTTTCATCCAGGCGTGTCACTAAATTTCCCTGGTTCATCTCAGCGTTTATCTTGTCTTATTGTCAGGAAGGGCTCCTTGATATCCAACCCAATATTTTCCTACTGCTATCCAAGGCAACCGATTGTCCCTGGGTCTCTGCCTTAATAATGAATTTTCTAAAAGTATTTGAGGTTCATCTCAACATGTCAAGTCCAGAATATTCTTCCAGGTACGCTTCTCAAAATTGCAAATGAAAGGAAATCCAGTGCCCTTAAGATACGTGTTAGGAGTTCAGAGTACAACTTCAACTTTGAAAAGAATGTTGTGATAAAAAATAGCAATAAATGCATGCTGACTGCCACTCTCCTAAGCTCCTTTTATACACTGAGTCAGCGCCCAGATAATCAGATCTTATTTTACAATGTGATGAGGAATGCATGCATGCGTGCGTGCTCCATTGCTTTAGTTGTGTTTGACTCTTTGTGACCCCATGGGCTGTAGCCCACCAGGCTCCTCCATCCGTGGATTCTCCAGGCAAGAATAGTGAGGTAGGTTGCCAGGTCCTCCTCTAGGGATCTTCCCCACCCAGGGATTGAACTCTGGTCTCTTACATCTTATGCACTGGCAGGAGGGTTCTTTACCACTAGTGCCATCTGGAATGGACCCCATAGATTTTGAAGTAAGACTAACTCAGAGTCATGTTGGTTGCTGCCACTTACTTGCTGTCTCATCATAAGGCCATCATTTCAAGACTCTCAATGTCAATTTCAGCATCAGTAAAATGGGGATAATCGGTGCCTCATGGAATTGTCATGAGGATCGAATGACATCATCAAGTGGAAACTATCTTGAAAATGGCAGGCATTCCACGATGTTAATTTCTCTTGGCCATGTTTGTTGATGCAATGAAACTGCCAGGTTATATGTTGATAAGTATACAAAATTTGATTATTAAAAAAAATCATTAATTGAATCAGAATGTGTAGCTGTTCAGACAGGGCTAAGCAGAATTTATTTATTTATTTTTCTTTTTTACTAAGAAGAGGGGATTTTCTAAGTAAATTTTTCTTTCAACCAGAATGGTGATGAGGAAAAAACTCAAGCTACTTAAAGCTTTTAGAAACTCTTATTTGCAAATAAAGGGAAAGAATTAATTAAAAACAATCATTATCTAAGTCATTTGAAAGGGTTGGGGAGACAACCTACTTAGTAATGCTTGCCACCTGTTCCTGTGCAATTACCTTCTGTGTGATTTACAAATGCATGCCTCCTTTAAAACTTATCTGCATTTCAGACATCTCATCAATTAAGATGTGCTTTCCTTTCGATTAATCTGAATCTATACATTTCTCTAACACTGAAAAAGTGGAACATTAAGTAAAGTGCTGTCCATCTTCACCAAGAGTTTAGGAAAGACCTTTATTGGCTTATACGAATATGTGCTATGGTTGCATTCCTCTTTCCTATATCTTCATTAATTCATTGAATAATTATTAACAGGCAATCAATGACCTGGTTTGCAATTACAGAAGAATTTTTCTTCTGGCATCAGGGTACAAACTTGTCTAGTGGTGCAAATGTGCTTTCTCCGTTTTCATGGGAATCCTGTCAGATCCCAGCACTGGTAGATACCAGATTTACTGCTGCTAAGTCACGTCAGTCGTGTCCGACTCTGTGTGACCCCATAAACGGAAGCCCACCAGGCTCCCCCGTCCCCGTGATTCTCCAGGCAAGAACACTGGAGTGGGTTGCCATTTCCTTCTCCAATGTGTGAAAGTGAAAAGTGAAAGTGAAGTCGCTCAGTCGTGTCCGACCCTTAGCGACCCCACGGACTGCAGCCTACCAGGCTCCTCCATCCATGGGATTTTCTAGGCAAGAGTACTGGAGTGGCTTGCCATTGCCTTCTCCGATACCAGATTTAACCGGGTGTATAATAATGTCATCACCTACATGTCGTACTCCATCCTTTGACCTGAGTAAGGAAAAGGCAAGAGTTAATTATTATGCATTGGTCAGAATGGCCATCATCAAATGGTCTACAAATAATAAATGCTGGAGAGGGTGTGGAGAAAAGGGAACTGTTGGTGGAAATGTAAATCGGTGCACCCACTATGGGAAACAGTGTAGCGTTTTTTTTAAAAACCAAAGCTAGAGCTATCATATGATCTGATCCAACAATCCCATTTGTGGACATATATCCAGAGAAAATTCTGATTTGAAAAGGTACGTGCACCTCAGTGTTCATAGCAAAACTGTTTAAAATAGCCACAACACAGAAGCAACCTGTCTATTAGCAGATGAATGGGTAAAGAAGATATGTGGTGGTTTAGTCTCTAAGTCATGTCCAACTCTTTGCAACCCCATGGATTGTAGCCCGCCAGGCTCCTCTGTCTATGGGATTTCCCAGGCAAGAATCCTGGAGTGGGTTGCCATTTCCTCCTCCAGGACATCTGCTTTGCAGGTGGTAAAGAATCTGCCTGCAATGCAGGGGACCTGGGTTTGATAAATAATAAAGAATATTAATCTTTATTATAAATAATAAAAATATCGGACTTAGAGATTATCATACTAAGTGAAGTAAATCAGAGAAAGACGAATAGCATATGATATCACTTATATGTGTATTCTAAATATGATACAAATGACCTTATTTAGAAAACAGAAATAGACTCACAGACATGCAAAACAAACCTACCAAAGCGGGAGGGGGAGACAGGGAGGGGTAAATTAGTAGTTCGAGATGATCAGATATATACTACTACATATAAAAATCAACAAGGACCTACTGTGTAGCACAGATGGCTATGTTTAATATCTTGAACATTCTGAAAGAGATGGGAATCCCAGACCACCTGACCTGCCTCTTGAGAAACCTGTATGCAGGTCAGGAAGCAACAGTTAGAACTGGACATGGAACAACAGACTGGTTCCAAATAGGAAAAGGTGTACGTCAAGGTTGTATATTGTCACCTTGCTTATTTAACTTCTATGCAGAGTACATCATGAGGAACGCTGGGCTGGAAGAAGCACAAGCTGGAATCAAGATTGCTGGGAGAAATATCAATAACCTCAGATATGCAGATGACACTACCCTTATGGCAGAAAGTGAAGAGAAACTCAAAAGCCTCTTGATGAAAGTGAAAGAGGAGAGTGAAGAGGTTGGCTTGAAGCTCAACATTCAGAAAACAAAGATCATGGCATCTGGTCCCATCACTTCATGGGAAATAGATGGAAAAACAGTGGAAACAGTGTCAGACTTTATATTTTTGGGCTCCAAAATCACTGCAGACGCTGATTGCAGCCATGAAATTAAAAGACGCTTGCTCCTTGGAAGGAAAGTTATGACCAACCTAGATAGCATATTAAAAAGCAGAGACATTACTTTGCCAACCAAGGTCCGTCTAGTCAAGGCAATGTTTTTTCCCGTGGTCATGTATGGATGTGAGAGTTGGACTGTGAAGAAAGCTGATTGCCGAAGAATCGATGCTTTTGAACTGTGGTGTTGGAGAAGACTCTTGAGAGTCCCTTATACTGCAAGGAGATCCAACCAGTCCATTCTAAAGGAGATCAATCCTGGATGTTCATTGGAGGGACTGATGCTAAAGCTGAAACTGCAATACTTTGGCCACCTCATGCGACGAGTTGACTCACTGGAAAAGACTCTGATGCTGGGAAAGGTTGGGGGCGGGAGGAGAAGGGGACAACAGAGGATGAGATGGCTGGATGGCATCACCGACTCTGTGGACATGAGTTTGAGTGAACTCCGGGAGTTGGTGATGGACAGGGAGGCCTGGCGTGCTGTGATTCATGGGGTCGCGGAGAGTCGGACACGACTGAGCGACTGAAATGAAATGAACTGAACTGAACAACTTATAATGGAAAAGAATCTGAAAAAGCATACATACAATATACATAGGTAGTGGAATCACTTTGCTGTACATTGAAAAATAACACAGCATTATAAATCAACTCTACTTCAGGAAAAAATAAATTTTTAAAAAAGATTTATTTATTTGACTTTCAGTAGTGAATACAAGGATGACCCAGCCTTTAGCAAGGCCAGACAGACATGGGCAATCACAGGTAATTACCAGGGATCGGTGGGGTCGTGTGCCTGTGCTCAGCTCAAGTTGAAGGTCTGACCTCCACGTCAGGCTTGAGGATACACTGTGGGTCATTATCATTATTTAGACATTTTCATGATGCAGTTACTTGTTCCTTGTTTCTATTGCCACTTGCAAATTTGACTATTATTTCTTTGTTATTTGGCAAAGAAATTACTATCAGGAAATGATTAGAAATGACAAGACTGAGTTGGATCATTCTGTTTGCCTGCACATCCTGATGCTATTAATTTGATCTTTTCTTCCCAAGATTTTCCAAATATGTGTAGCCAGAAAGCTACCAAAACCTTTTGTCAAGGTCCCCAGCGACTTCTGTCCTGCTCACTGGGATGATTAGTTCTCAGTGTTCATTGTACTGGGCTTGTCAACAGCATTTGATACCACAAATGACTCCTTTCCTCTTGTTCTTTATTTTCCTTGACCATTTTAATCAGTTGTTTTCTGTTGTGGATTTTAAACTCTTTACTTTTATACTAGATCCATCAACATCTTATCTGGCCATTTAGTTGGATGAAAAGAGCATTTTAACATCCCTAAATTCAAATTTCCACTCTTTGTTTATTGCTATTACGTTATATTATTATATAAATGTTATTCTGTCCTAGGTCAGTCCTTAGGAAATGCTTGCTAAATTTGAAAGTGTGCTAAGAAATTGTGCTAAGTTGCTTCAGTCATGTCTCTTTGTGACCTTGTGGACTGTAGCTTGTCAGGCTCCTCTGTCTATGGGATTCTCCAAGCAAGAATATTGGAGTGGGTTGTCATGCCCTCCTCCAGGGGATCTTCCCAACACAGGGATCAAACCTATGTCTTTATGTCTCCTGCATCGGCAGAAAGATTCTTTATCATTCAGTTCAGTTCAGTCGCTCAGTCATGTCCAACTCTTTGCGACCCCATGAATCACAGCACGCCAGGCCTCCCTGTCCATCACCAACTCCCGGAGTTCACTCAAACTCATGTCCATCCAGTCGGTGATGCCATCCAGCCATCTCATTCTCTGTCATCCCCTTCTCCTCCCACCCCCAATCCTTCCCAGCATCAGAGTCTTTTCCAGTGAGTCAACTCGTCGCATGAGGTGGCCAAAGTATTGGAGTTTCATCTTTAGCATCAGTCCTTCCAATGAATACCCAGGATTGATCTCCTTTAGAATGGACTGGTTGGATCTCCTTGCAGTCCAAGGGACTCTCAAGAGTCTTCTCCAGCACCACAGTTCAAAAGCATCAATTCTTCGGCGATCAGCTTTCTTCACATTAGGGATTTTAAAAAATATTCCTCTGTCTTCTGCATTGTCAGTGTGTCTTAATTCTTCAGAACTAAGAACCTACTTAGTAGCATTCACCACTGCTCTGTGTGCAATTGCTTCTGTGTGATTTATAAAAGCATGCCTCGTTAAAACTAGTCTGCATTCCAGACATATTCTCAATTAAGATGTGATTTTCTTCCTTTATTTTTATGTTTTTTACCCTGTAGTTTTCGTAATATTTTGTTTAACTTATCAATTTTCCCCCTTTGATATAGAATCCACTTCTTTGTCTTCATTGTCTTAATCTACTCCCACTTTTTTCTCTAGTTCATCTGCTTCCAGATCTCCTTATTTCTCCTTGGGATCTTTAATCTGAGACTTCTTTGACAGTTTTTTTTAATATATAGTCTCAGACTTTTAAAATGTTTTTCTTCTCCCCAGTCAGCTTGCCCCACTGTTCTTGTGGTGATATATCCACTTATTTTAGCTTTGCCCAAGTCTGAGGAGGATGGTCCAAGTTGATTCTTATCTTCTCATTGTGTATTTAAATCTTATCTGTCTTTTTAGTGGCAGCTTATAAAGCCTATTTTGGTCTCCAAAGTTTAAAACTCTGACAGGCAGGCATGGTTCTCATTCCTGTCTCAACCAAGATACTGGGAATTGTAGGCTGAGCATGCCACGTCGACTTCTACTTTGTTACTTCCGTTTACCTGAAAGCCCCCTTGCAATCTGGTGTTTACACTCACCATCTAATGAACCTGCTCTGAGAAAATTCTCTCCTGGCCTCCTCTGGTCCCTTTAGTACTCATCTTCCTCAACTCCCGCCCACCCACAGCTCTCTATCCTCAGCAATTTCCCCCCAGACTTCCCTCCTTCTCCTCTTTTTCTTTCTGAACTAATTCATGGGCTTCTTTCCCTTTGCCTTCTCTCTAATCCGTCCTCCTCTCCAAGGCTCGCTCTCTGTTTCTTTTTTTTTTTTTGTCACTGTGCATGTCTTCCTGGCGGATTGCACCCACTCATTTAACTGCCTTCACGTCACTTTCACTCTTTTTGTGCTGTTCCCTCTACCCCGAATGTCCCCCTCTTTCTCCCAATCCTTTTCATCCTTCCATTTAAGAAAACTCCCCTTAGTTATTACTTCCTCCAGTAGGGTTTGCTTCAGCCTGTACATTGGACCCACTGTACCCCTTGCTCCCATAACACTTGGTGACACCACTGTCATGTCACTAATTACATTATAATGAAATTATCTCTGATCTCCTTGACGGTAGGAACCATGACCGCACTTTTATCTTTGTGCCTGCTACAGAACTCAAGAGCTTTCTTTGAGGTTTGCTTTTCTCCGAATGAGACATAATCCTCTTCATTAGCTATCTGAGATTGCATTTTAGCTCAAAAAAATTTGCGAAAATTATATTCCAGACCACATTTTCTCTTGTTAACTTTCTGTGGATCTCTGGTAGACATTTGCAGACTAAACCTCCGATCCACTTCCTGTTTCTACCAAGGACACTGTCGTATGTTTATATCGTCCAGCTGTGGTTTGACTTCAGTCATCATCTATATGCCCATGATGCCTAAGTCCTTTTTTGTAGGCCCTACTGCTGTCCTCGGGCTTCCCTGGTGGCTCAACAGGTAAAGAATCCACCTGCAATGCAGGAGACATGGGTTCAATCCCTGGGTTGGGAAGATCCCCTGGAGAAGGAAATGGCAAACTACTCAGTATTCTTGCCTGGGAAATCTCATGGACAGAGGAGCCTGGCGGGCTACAGTCCTTGGGGTCACAAAGAGTTGTACACGACTTAGAAACTAAACAACAATTGCTGTCCTAACTGAATTGTTCCTGTACATCCTACCCTTTGTATGCAAGTATGGCTTGTCCTCACAGGGCAGGGTTAGGTCTCCAACACCCATGACATGTCTTTCAGGGTTGATTGAGGAAGAAATACTCTTAATTCCTCACTTGGATGTAGTATGCAGGTTAAGGGAGGGGAGCAAAAGGGTGCTGGTGAAGTCAGTATAGAAAAGCAGTGGCGGAATGAAAACTCAATTGTATCAGTTTCCTATGGCTGCTGAAACAAACACTACCAACTTAGACTCAAAGCAACACAGAGTGATTCTTTGGTAGTTCTGGAGGTCAGGAGTCTGAAATCAGGTTCAGCGGGCTGAAATCAAAACGTTGGCAGGGCCAGTTTCTTCTGGACACTGAGTGGAGAATCCATTTCCTTGCTGTTTTCAGCTCCTGGAGACTTTGGCTTTCCTTTGGCTCCTGACAGTGTCACTCCAGTCTCTGCTTTCACTGCCTTCTCCCTTGACTCTGACTCTCCTGCTTCCTCTTATAAGGACCCTTGTAATTACACTGGGCCCATTGGAGAAGGAAATGGCAACCCACTCCAGTGTTCTTGCCTGGAGAATCCCAGGGACGGGGGAGCCTGTTGGGCTTCTGTCTGTGGGGTCACACAGAGTTGGACACGACTGAAGCAACTTAGCAGCAGCAGCAGAAGCATCTGGATGATACAGGATAATCTCCCCATCTCTAGAACCTTAGTTGAATCATATCAACAATGTTCCTTCTGCCATATAAGGTGACACGGGTGCTGGAATTAGGACCTATTTGAAGGGACATTGGGCTTTCCCAGTGGCTCAGTGGTAAAAAATCCGCCTGCAGGGCAGCAACTGCAGGAGATGTGGGTTCCATCCCGGGTGGGGAAGATCCCCTGGAGGAGGGCACGGCAACCCACTCCAGTATTCCTGCCTGGGAAATCCCATGGACAGAGGAGCCTGGCGGGCTACAATCCATGGGGTCACACAGAGCTGAACATGACTAAAGCGAGCTAGCACACACGTGGGGCCATTATTCAGTTGACAACAGTGGTCCAGGATCAGAGGGAGACACAAACTAAAGTCTCTCCACTTGTAATGGGAGGCGCTCCAGAATCATTGATTTTCAGCAGGTGTGAAGGTTGGTGGGTGTGTGTGTGTGTGTGTGTGTGATGGAAGGAAAACTGGTGCTATTGATGCTGTTTCTAGGTAATAGAAAATTAACAATGCCAAAGGGAAAAATTCTAAAGCTTTTTTTTGTGTGTGTGAAAGCAATAAACCTTAGAAGAGTCATTTATATGAACTGCCTCTGATTTATGCCTAAATATCTGAAAGCAAAATTATATTTTCTAAGTAATTAACTTGTCAGATTATCATCATTTAAATTTTGTTTTATTACTGTATGTTCAGGTGTCTGCTTCCCACCTGAACAGAGCAGAAGGTATCAGAGTAGCTCTGATGAGCTCTGCCCCTAATGGGACTTTGAGAGTGGGCTTTTAATGGGACTTTGAGACTGGGCTTCAGGACTCTGAAAGGAAGAGAGAGATGTTACAATGTGCTTGTTTCTCTTGCATCCCTTTCTTTCAAAGGAGTTGTGGTTAAGGGAAATGACTGGTTAATGAAAAAAAAAAGGGAAGAAATGCCTTCATCTGAGAAGCTTGACAGCCATATAAAATGCATGTATATTGAATCAGAGGGTCTGCTAACAAGGCAAATGTAATTAAGAGGATCACTGGAAGATATCTTAGTTGGGTTTTGCCCCAGGAGCAAATTTTGAGGCAGGATTTTGAGCAGGCAAATGGGGATGTTATTACTGTAGAATGTCTCCCAGGGTTGTATAAAGAGGACCGCAGGAAGTTCAGCCACCCACTTTTACTCTCCCCTGACTGAGAACTGTCCTGGGGGGCTCCTCTCCAGTGCTTCCTGGCTGCACCTACAGATTGTAGGTCCCCAGCACCAGGAAAGGACTGGAGACGAAAAGTCAGCAGATGCCCAGGGAGAGGCCTGAGAGGGCACTGCTAGCCCCAGAGGAGTCTGCATCTCTACCACTTGCGCTCCAGCTACAGCTGAAAGCAGAGGGGTGGGCAGGATATGACGCATGGTTGCCGAGGAAAGACCCTGCACTCCATCCTGTGATGCATCTGTCTATCAAGAAAAAGATGCCGAGTGTTCCTTATAGAACAGGCCGGGGCTGTGGTGAGTAAGGCAGGTATGGGGCCACACTCGTCAATACAGCTGTCACCTCCCAAAGCCTCTGTTCCCTAATGTGTAAAATAAGAACACCAGTTCCTCCTTTTTAGGATGTTGTAAAGGTCACTCCGTCGTGTCCGACTCTTTGTGACCCCATGGACTATACAGTCCACGGAGTTCTCCAGGCCAGAATACTGGAGTGGGTAGCGTTTCCCTTCTCCAGGGGATCTTCCCAGGTCCTCCTGCACTGCAGGTGAGTCTTTACTAGCTGAGCCACAAGGGAAGCCCTTGTGACTTTGAGGACTTTATGTGAAGTAACAGAGACAGTGTATTGATTTGTGAGGCACTCTGCATGTTGTCATTCAGTAATCAGTCGTGTCCAACTCTGTGCAGCCCCATGGACGGCAGCACGCCAGGCTTCCCTGTCCTTCACCATCTCCCAGAGTTCGCTCAGACTCATGTCCAGCGAGTCGGTGATGCCATCCGACCATTTCATCCTCTGTCACCCGCTTCTCCTCCTGCCCTCAATCTCTCCCACCATCAGGGTCTTTTCCAATGAACTGGCTCTTCAGGTCTCATGGCCAAAGTACTATAGCTTCAGTTTCAACATCAGTCCTTCCAATGAGTATTTAGGGTTGATTTCCCTTAGGATTTACTGGTTTGACTTCCTTGCTGCCCAAGGGACTTTCAAGAGTCTTCTCCAGCACCACAATTTTAAAGCATCAATTCTTTGTTGCTCTGCCTTCTTTATGGGCCAACTCTCACATCTATACATGACACCTGGAAAAACCATAGCTTTGGGGTCCTGCCTGTATCCACAAATGGAGGAGTTGTACTAAAAAGGAAAAAGAGAGAGCAAAAGCCAACCAATCAAACCAACAAAAACAGAAGAGAAGAGAAATAGGAGGAAAAGGAAGGTTATTGTCACGTGAGGCATCTGTTATGAGATACAGTCATGCATATTCCTGTTTCCTACCAAATAATGTTTGTGACTATTTCACAGCTCAGGATATGTAGTCACACACATTTCACTCAAGTCCCTGGCCCAAAGTTCTTTCTGCTCCCTGACCCCACTTCCTTGGTATTTCTCTGGTAGAGGTTTTGACTTCAGATGCACACAGGGTGCTTTAACCAGCAGGACCTGACCAGCCTAAGAGAGTAGTCCTGGCTTTTTAGCCAGACCTCAGACACTCCAGGTCATCAGCCAGGTTCTTGTGTAAAGTCCAAGTCACCACTGGAGAGTAAATGGCCTTTTCGCCTTGGGGTGGACATTCGCTTGTTCATGGATCCTTGGAATACAGATAATATTGAATCTGCCGTGGGCTGGCTAGCCCACGAGGCCCATAAAGTCGATGGAATGGTCCAGACTGGTTTCAGGCTCAGTGATGCCAGAAACAGTGATGCTGGGGACACAGCCTGCTCCTGATTATATGACACTGAGAAGGAACTTCTAGTTCAGAAGGCAAAATCACAGGCAACCACCCCCAAAAAAGGAGTTGCACAAGCTTTGCAGTAGAAACAAGTAGAGGCTGCCAGAATAGCTCTGTCACCACTTCCCAGGAACAGGAAAAGTTGAAGTCACGGCCAGAGTGCTTGATGTCCTGGTTGTGGAGGGACACTCACCCGCACCCCCTGCAGGCACACACTGGTGCTGAGAAAGATGGTTCAGTGGTGGCAGTGTTGATGACTGTCTCATCAAATGACATAGAGCCCAGGCTCCAGAAAATTCCAGTGGGATCCATGTTGCTAATCATCCTGAAGCACAGCTTCCCATGTGTGTCTTGTGGGAGGTGGCACGTTTTGATGAGTCTGGACCAGGGGACCCGAGCACTTCTGACTTATTAAACCAGGAACATGGACTCTTTTCTGCTTCCTCTTTGTGCGGATGTGGGAGGCAGAGGACCCTCTGATCACAGGAATAGGGCAGACTTGGAGGAGGGGAAGCGTGGCAGGATCGACCCTGAACTCAGATGCTTGAGGTACCCTTGCACTGGGCTCACGTGGTTGTATGTTTCTGTAAGATTTTTTCAGAAGAAATAGATTCTGACTACAGCAGTTGGTTAAGAACACTGTCTCTTTCCACTGAGACTGCCTTTACTCTCATGGGGAGAGGTGCTGGCATAGTCAGAGGTATATTGGGGATCAGTCTAAGGGGACGCTGAGTTGGGGATACATTTTGTTTGGGCTTAGTCAGATTTATTTGTGTGATTTACAGTCACTTCCATATATACATGTGTCTGGTAACTGCTTACTAAACATATATTATGATACTAAGCAATTTTTCAGTTATTAAAATTTATAATTTCCATAATGACTTTTCTCATTCTAAAAGATATTCCCGTTTATGTTTAATTTTGTATTCATCATTTGTATTTTTATAAAAAAGGGCTTCTAACACCGCAAACCCGGATCTACCTTCCTTTCCTTCCCCTCCCTGTTTGCTTCCCTCCCCTGCCCCTTTCCTTCCTCCTGTTTCTCCTCCTCCTTCTTCTTTTAGGGGCTATGACTTTACAATATTTACCTGACTTTCTGATTTCCTGCTCCTGTTTCACTTCCTCAGGTAATCAAGGGGGAAATATTTCATGTGTATAATGGATTGTTAGATTTTATAGAATGGTTTGACAACCAAACCACCATGTAAAATGCTATTCCCATAGAAGAGTGTGCCCTGAGTTAAAAGCTACCATCTTGGAAGGATCTTCTGGATAATCTGTGTCCTACATGGCCCGGCCTCTACTCATGGTTCTAGCTCATTCCATGGCCTCCTCTGAGAATACCCTGCACACCTGCTCTTTGAAGTCAGGCCCCCAGGACACATCTTCCGTGTTTTTGAGTTCAATATTCCTCCTTGGCGTCTCTTTATTCTTCTTTTACTAGGAATGCTACCAAATAAATTGTCAGGTTTCTGAATCCCAAGTAAGTAACAAATAGCATGTTAATATTCAGGGTAAAGTTTCAAGAGGCAGCCACACTGAAAATTGCAAGAAATAAAGTCTCAAAAGTGAATAAAGAGAGGAAAAGAATAAAACACAGAAAACTAAAATAATTACACAGAGTCCTGAATCGGTAATACAAGCCTATTTCCTTTAGGAGCAAATAGACGTTTGCATTTCAAAGTGCATGAGATCAGCAACATGAAGCCACTGATGTTCACGTGGTTAACATGAGCATTTGATAATACAAAGTACAGAAAATGTGAAAATTTCTCATCCAACAAAGTATGTATTTTAAGTTGTTGTTTTTAACAGAATCTGGTAAAAATCTCCTGTGGTACGGGAGGCCTACATCATTCTTCAGTATTGTTGATCAAACATCATGGTATTTTATTAAACTGATGGAATTTGGGGGAAGTGTGATATGATGATTAAGACTGAATTTGGGGACCAGAGAATCCTGATCATACTTCCTGATTCTTCCACCTAATTAGCTATCGGACCTGTCTGAGCTTCATATAAAATGAGGAAATATGTGAGGACGTGAAGGTAGATCCAAGATCTACCTCATAAGATCTTGGGGAGACTGTCTGTTTCTTAACTCATTTCTGTTAAGGATTCCTAGAGCAGCTGCTGTGTGAGGCTTTTTGCAGGGTCATTTTCTAGTCGGTTCCAGGCTTCAATTTGCAGCTCAGTTTTGCAGGAGTGTAGCACTTTGCCAGCTGCTTTGGCATTAAATAGATAAGAAGATATGTATTAAAATATTTCCCTTTCTTTTAAGGTTTATCTTCTTTGCCATATTTTCTTATGGGAGATCCATGACTTCTGGGAGTAAGAGGAGAATAAGTTGCACTCACAATAAAATCCAGGCTTCCATTGAGCCCTGACTGCCTTGGTTGGCTCCCCTATGCCCCCTGCCCCTTACTCACTGCTCAGACCCTGGCATGTTCCAACCATTGCCCAACTCTGGGCCTGTGCATGAGTTCTCCTTAGACTGCCCTCTTCCAACCCTGGGTCTGGTTGTCTGCTTTCCAGCCTTTGCTTCTCCATTCAGCAGACACGTCCTCTGATGTCAGCCCTTCTCTGTGAGACTCTGACTACAGAGACACAGCGTCTCTGCCCGTCACACTTACACAGTGTACACTTGTTAGATGATGCTTGTTAAGCTTACGTCTGTCCATTTCCCCCTCTAACTGGGTGCTCCATGAGGGGCTCTCTCTTACTTACTGGACCCTCTCTGTGTCTGGTAGAGAGCCTGAAGACTTCAGGTCCTCACATATTTTCTGAATGACTGATAATAAATGGGTAAAAAGGCAAAATGAGGTGGGAGGCAGAGCATGGGTGGGTGACAGAGGATGGCATGGTGGGGACCGACAGTTGAGAGTAAATATGCTGGCTGGGATCTGACACTTGGTGGGCAAGGACTGCAAACCAGCAATCACTGGAAGGAAAGGGGAAGCCAGAGGGGAGACAGAGGGCCAGTGTCTGTTATGTGAAGAGAGAGTGGAACCACCTGTTCCAGGCGCCTGTTTAGCAGCTCTCAGTGGGAAACCAGCTGTTCTGATTTCCTTGCATGATATGGATAAAAAACCCATAGCACGATTTGGAATGTGGGGGAGAGCAGCCCAGCATCATGACTGTGGAAACCAGCCATACTTCCCTTAAGTCTATGCATTCCCTAAGGACACCCACCACCACCTCACCGGAACCACCATGAGTCACTGGGCATCTCCAGTTCTTTCTCACACACTGAAACCTGTGTTTCTCAGGAGGACAGAAGGGAGGAATGGTTAAGGTTTTAGTCTTTGGAGTCAAATGACTTTGGCATCATTGATAGAGTAGGAGCTAAGACACTTGACTGACATCTGTAAACCTCGTGCATGCTAAGTTGCTTCAGTCGTGTCTAACTGTTTGAGACCCCATGGACTGTAGCCCACCAGGCTCCTCTGTCCGTGGGATTCTCCAGGCAAGAATACTGGAGTGGGTTGCCATGCCCTCCTCCAGGCGATCTTCCCAACCCAGGGATCAAACTCAAGTCTCTTCTGTCTCCTCCACTGGGAGGCGGGTTCTTTACCACTAGTGCCACCTGGAGAGCCCTGTAAACCTCAATGTCCCCATTTTTTAAATGGAAATAGGCACTCATAGAGATACGTCTAGTGATTAAGTTGGATAACTTATAAAGAGCTCAGCTCAGTGCCTACACCGGATGACTGTTCAATGAAAATTCTTTACTGAGAAGCCCTGCAAACCACATTTATCTTTAATTAGACCCTGTGGTCATAGAGAGCTTTGGATGTAATCAACAGAAATAAACAGATTACTGGAGCCTGAAAAAAAAGTTTATTGGAAGGCTATAAATAGCTGATAGAACTTAGGGAAGAGGCCTTGGGGAATGCAGGAACCAGGGCAACGGAGGGTCTTCAAAACAAAAACAAGTAAACCATCTTGCGAGGTGCTGCTGCTTCTAGTGGCACAGCCTCGGAATGCCGGGAAAGGGGAATCCAATGGCCCCGCTTGGGTCTAGCCCTCCCCTGTGGTAAGAAGAGTGGAAGTCTGGGGTGGGCTGCTCCATCAAAGCCATGAAGACAGGACACGGGGCAGACAAAACTCCTGTTCTCTGTAGATCTATTGTGGGTGATTCTGAGGACCTGCTAAGCCAGTTTCTCTCAACTGACTTTTCAACTTCTTATTTGCCAAAATTTAATTGCCTTTTATAAGAACTCAACCTCATTTCCTCTCATCTTTCTAGACAATCATTCCCCCCACTTTTTTGAGTTAATTTCTTCAGTGTTTATTCACTCATACATTGATTGAGTGAACAAATATTTATTGAATACCTACTGGTGTCAGGTTTTGTTCTGGGGGCTGATTTACTTCAGTAAGCCACAGAAATCCCACGCCCTCAAGGACTTATTTGAGTTGGCTTGGGGGGAGGCAGACAACCAAACATAAACAACACATAGATGACATCCAGTGGCAATTGGGCTGGTGACAAATCACTAATGAGAGCAACCGTAAGACAGAGAAAGGAAGGAGTGAGGTGTGTGCCAAAGCGTTGCTCTGATGGGTTAGCCAAGTTTATACGAGTCTGTCATTCATCTGCTCACATCTTGATTATTTTATTTGCTTACTTGTCTGTCATAAGTGACTAGCTGGCTTCCCCACCTAGCAGCAAGCACCTCAGGGGTGAAGGCATGTCATTCATTTCTAGGGCTAGCCTCAGCCTCACTGTGGGTGCTGAGTTGGAGCTTGTTGAACGAATGGACAAGCACACCTCTTATGGTGTGGTTCTCAGATGCCTGTATGTTTCTGCTGTGAACCAGCCAACCAGCCAGCTGTTCTCCCAGGTGGGGCATTGCAGGTGACCTGAAATTCCTGCCCTTGTCGGTTCTCTGTTGTTGACTGACCAACTAGCTGAATAAAACTTTTCTGTTTTTTTTTGCTGTCGTGAATCTTTGTTGCTGTGTGCAGGCTTAGTTGCATGTGGGATCTTCGTTCCCCAACCAGGGATCAAACCCACATCTCCTGTACTGGAAGGCAGGTTCTTAACCACTGGACTACCAGGGAAGTCACTGAACAAGACATTTCTTTAATCCCTATTTAGTGGATCTCTCTTCTTTGGAATCAAGTTGGTTTCTTTGTGTTATAGTTTTTATTTTCTCAAAACATGCTTTCTGAATGTAAGACCAAGTCTGAGAAAGAAAGGAGAAAAACATCTGTTCCTCACAACTTGAGTCCCAGAGTCATGGCATCCGAATGAAGTGTGGCGTTTGAAGCAAGCTCAGGAGAGCACCCAGCCCAAGTGAGGCTGTGCCGTGAGACACAGGGGCGATGGCAATGGTCCCCTAAGGGAAACTGGATTCCTATTAAATCTGTTCCCTCTGTACTTAATGTCCTAACATGGAAAGAACTAAATTAATCCTCAGTTAAGTACCCAGTCTAAAAGTAGAGGACAAGACAATGAAGTGCTTTAAAATATTTTTGTTAAACATTTGTATAAATTAGAGCAGTGTTAATGCAAGATGTTCCGATGTGGCCTCCACTCTAGTAGGATTCATGCCTTTGTACTTCAGACCAGTGGACGGATTGCCACTGACACAGCTCACTGGTTGCGATGGTAGCTATGTTTATAAATGGTCAGCTGTGCTGTGAATATATTTAGCTTATGCTAAATGCCCCTGAGAGGATGAATATCATCTGTTTCCAGTTTAATTACGTTTTGGAGCATGGTACGCTTTTTTCCAGATGAATAAATACTAAGTCTTTTTCACTGCCAGAGGAAAGACAGGGTTGGATTCTGAAATTCAAGTTACCAGACTTATTAAGTCAAATTAAAATGAAATATAAAAAGCTGTTTGATTCTATTTATAAATACTTGTCAGAATACCACTCAATGAAAATGTGATGTTTTGGATGAAAAATTAGATACAAAAACTGACACCAGAAACCATATCTTTCATCGTTAGCATGGATAGATGGTACGATCAGGTAGTGAGAAATAATGGTTAGATGGTGTTGGTAACTGTACAGTATATTTATATAACATTAAAAACTTTCAAAGTAGTTTTTATCCAAATGTTCTCAGACTTTTCATATCATAGACCTTGAAGTTTGTGTATGCATGCCAAAATATACACAGTGACTATTTTAAGCACTATCACCATTAAAAAAAGATTCACTTCAGCCTTCTGAAAAAGCTAATTTGGCTGGCTCTGTTTATTTGTTCATAAGCCATAAACTTCCTGATAGAGATCTTGAAGGAAAAGAACCAACTTGAAATGGATATCAAAAGGGATTTTATTGTGATTACACAAATTCCCCAAGTATCGCGATCTAGTGATAGCAGATGAGTGCTCCAAAGTTAGCCCACTGCTAACTAATGGTCATGCTGGGGTTAGACCCTAGGATTCCTGACTCCTACACCTGTGTTCTTTCTACCTTATCCCCTTGTCTCCCTGACACGAATATTTGAATTAGCAAGATATGCATGTAATCTACAAACTTTCTCTTCCGTCTCAGTTTCAGTGAAAGCAGCTGTAATATAAATAACAGTATATATATCCTGTGGATTATTTACACTTGCTTCCCCATGTGTCCTCCTTCCTCCCCCCACCTCCATCTTTTTTTTTTTTTTTAAATAAATCTCTGAGGAAAGCTAGGTAAGATAAGTTGTTTCAGTATGCGTCTGTGAGCAGATCAGTGAAACTTGCCCAGGGGCATAGAGAACAGACAGAGTTTTGATACCTCTCAGGTGCTGTGCTCTCCTCCTGGTCTCATCCCCTTGACGTGGATGCCAGCGATAGGCTTGGTTTGTAAAGGCCTGTCCACTCTGACACTAGAGAAAACCTCAGGGGTCCTATTTCTGGCAAACTGCTTATTTATTCATCTTGCTCCTTTAACTCAGCATCTGTGTTTTGTTTTGTTTTCAGTAAAATTTAAAGCTCTGAAACAGAGTTAGCTATGTATTGGGTTGGCCAAAAAGGTTGTTGCGGAAAAACCAAACAAATTTTTTGGCCAACCCGATGTATTTTAACATGTAAAACCCTGTGAATTTACTTGACTTAATTCCACATCTTAACAACGAAAAAGCCAAAAATATCACTTCTCAAATTGTAACGTGCTTATACGTCAACTATGAGATAAAGGAAAAAATGCAAAAACCATTTCATAGATTTTTGTTTGTTTGTTTCAGTTTGTAAAAAGTCATGCTTGGAAAATTTACATTATATTAAGTCAAAGTAGCTTTTATGCTGTGCTTAGTCACTCAGTCGTGTCCAACTCTTTGCGACCCCATGGACTGTAACCTGCCAGGCTCCTCTGTCCATGGGGATTCTCCAGGCAAGAGTACTGGAGTGGGTAGCCATTCCCTTCAGGGGATCTTCCCAACTCAGGGATAGAACCCAGGTCTGCTGCATTGCAGGCAGATTCTTTACCATCTGAGCCACCAGGGAATCCCATCTTTTATATAATAATTTGTATCATTAAAATGTACAGGTTATTATGGGTAAGAAAAAAATTAAGAATCTGTCTTAGATCAGAATTCTTATATTGCCAGAACTAAAAATAGCATAATAACTATTTTTTTGTGGGATATCCAGAGGTTCAGTATTTCCTTACCAGTAAAATATATTACTTCTATCTGTGTTCAAAGGGGCAAATCTATTAATTCTTTGGTAAAGTACCTAGTTCTGCTCTAACTGTATTCAGTTCCCTGGTAAATGCTTCGAGGAATATGAGTCCTTGGTTTATTGACTGAGATACCTTTTGAGATGATTAGTACATCATCAAATACACAGAAGTTGGTGAAATAGTACATGTTTTTCTAACATGTCTGTTGGAACACCTTTTCTTCTTGAATTACTCCAATAGTTTTATTTTTTAATAAAAGGAGGATTTTTAAACCCCCAAATCATGCATTTCTTAGTATTTATTTCTAACGAAAGTAGCATTCTGATATTTAGGAATTAAATGATATAAGCAAGGATTTTTTTTTTCTTTTTTCTTTCTTTTTACACATCTCCCAAGAGGGCTTTGACCCTGTTGATCATTTTGAAACTGTAGTAGTGGTCTAATTAGATTGTTTGGACCAGTGCTCACAGAGGATCTAAAGTCTACTTTTTCTCAAAGAGAGGTTATAAATGTGAGAAACAAAATCTGAGAGACCACCCCTCTCTTGTGTCCATTGGCGATGAGGTTCACTAGACCACACCCCCTCCCCTTACTCCAAGCCTTCTCAATCAGGCTCTTTCTGCTACAGTCCCCTCCAGGCTAACCAACACCTTTGATCATTCCTTTCTTCTGAACTATGAATCTAACCAATACACTATTGGTTAGATAGTTGGGACAATAGTCTGAATTGTTGTCTACTTATTGTGATTTCTTTTTGTTACATGTTGACACTGTGTCTGCTAATTCTTTTTGGAATGTACCTGGACTTTGCTACATCTAAAAGGAGGCTCATTTGGTGCTTGCTCTGAACTGAATGAAAAGGGAAGAGCCGTGTCCCTGACTGTCCCTTCCCTTGGATTTGTATTCTCTGCCAAGGGGTTTATGAATATCAAGAGGTCAGTGACAGACTCCCTGTTGTGTTAGCCTCTGCTGCCTTTTCTAGGCAAGTCCCTTCTGGAGATCCCCGCCTCTATGGGCAAGCCCTACTCCATGGACCGTAGCCCCCCAGGCTCCTCTGTCCATGGGATTCTCCAGGCAAGGATACTGGAGCCGTTTGCCATTTCCTTCTCCAGGGGATCTTCCCCACCCAGGATTCAAACCGGAGTCTCCTGCTTTGGCAGGTGGATTCTTTACCACTGAGCCACTTGGGAAGCCTCTTCTACTAAATACGTGGGGATAAATCACCTTTAAAAAATCCTTTAAGATTTTTTTTCAATCACTATAGTTATTTTGTGTGTTTTCTTTTAGATCACTTCAAGCTTTGGTCCCTGGCACCACCCATTAGTGACAGTCATAAAGTAAGTGTACATTTTAAACTTTGTTTCAATCAGTTGTTGATGGAAATATCAGTTTTGTTCAGTGGTTTTCACCAGAAACAGTTTCATTCAAATATTTTATTAGTGAATAGTAGTATAATAAGTGGGAGTTTCATATATAGGGAAGATAATAAACCTTCTCTGTAAACTTTGTGAATAGGATAGAAATGGATACAAATTAAATTACAAAAAGTACTGTTTATCACCCTTGACTATTGCCTGTAGCGTAATAAAGTATATTTGCAGCCACCAAGTGGAGTGGTTTTTATGTACCATCTTCATCACAGGCAGCTGCCAGAATCCTCTGAAGGGGCACATTGCAACAGCCTCTTCTTCCGTTTTAAATTGGGCCATAGCCCAAGAAGTGTCTCAGATGGCTTTCAGCACCAATTAACATCTAGCAGAGAGTTTAGCACCTAATGGGCACGTGATAGAAACTGGCAGGAGAATGGACTGATGGATTAATTAATTCATCACTTTTTATGCTCTGTGAGGTCCTTGGCAGTGTGGTGCAATGGTTAGTGCCCTAAAGCTGGAGCCAGATGTTGGGTTCGGATCCTGTCCCTGCCACTTGCCAGCTGTGTGACTTTGAGCACAGGTCCAAACTGTTCAGGGCCCGGGGTTCTCCATTCACAAAGTGGGATTTATAATACTACCTCTTTTGTTGTTGTTATAAGGTTATTACAAGAACATGAAGGTTTTTATAGATATTACAAGGTTATTATAAATATTTATAAAGTGCTTAAATTAATACCTGATATAATAGTAATCTTTATGAAATACTTGTTGAATAAATTAAAATATATTAAGCATAGAGGGATATTCCGAGGTTCCAGATTTAGAGATTGAAAAACTGGTTTGACTTTAGAAGCAATGATGCCCTAGGAGCAATAAATATACCTGCCACTCAAATATTTGTTTCAATATTATTTTCCCATAAAAAGAATCAGAGAAATGACCAAGGGCTGGGGCAAGAAATATGCAAAAAGAGCCTGGATTATCTTATAGTGCCAGAAAGTAAGGAAGTGCTAAAAGAAAAAAGATGAAAACAAAACCAAAATCTCATAAAGGTGACTATGACACAATGTGTGTGGAAAGGTTATAGGAGCCAACTTAAAGTACTCCCATCGGCCAAAACAGGGACAGTTTGAGCCACAAAACTGTCCCTGACAGTTTTTGCCACAAAATAAATAAGCAGTATTGAGGTATAACCCAAATCTGATAACTATCTATTCTGGTGTAAATAAATGATTGGATAAATATATGAGGAAAATAGACAAATCTCCCCAAACAGTGTATGTAGATACTCTGTTTTCTAGGAGGTAAAGCATAACTCTGCATTGAGCTACACGTAGTTTTTTTTCTTTCAAAGAGTACAGTATAGAAACAGTAAGTTTTTTTTAAAAAAGAGTAACTTACAGTAGGGGCTTCCCAGGTAGCTCAGTGGTAAAGAATCTGCCTATCAATGCAGGAGACACAAGAGAGGCAGGTTCAATCCCTGGGCTGGGAAGATCCCCTGGGTACGAAATGGCTACCCACTCCAGTATTCTTGCCTGGGAAGTCTCATGGACAGAGAAACCTGGAAGGCTACAAGTTCATGGGGTTACAAAAGAGTCAGACATGACTTAGTGACTAAACAACAACAGTTTACAATAGAGAAACTTGACAAACACTACCTCAAGCCAGGAAATCAAGGTAACATTAACAGTGATATATCATATTAATAGTAGGTATCCTTCACATGATGTGATGAGAATGGCACTTGACCTCTGTGATCTACCTCTCAAAACATATTACCCCCTAGTCTAATCATGAGAAATACACAAGACAATTTTCAATAGAGGTGCATCCTACAAAACATTTGGCCAGTCTCCTTCAAAATTGCCAAGCTCATCAAAAACAAAGAAAGTTTGAGAAACTGTCACAGCCAAGAGAAGTCTAAGGAAACTGGAAAGCTGACGGTAAGGTGGTATCTTAGATGGAATCTGGGAACAGAGAAAGGACATTAGGCAGAGAGTAGGAAATGTGATTAAAGTTTAGTTAATAATGAAAGTGAAAGAAGGTGAAGTCGCTCAGTCATGTCTGACTCTTTGTGACCCCATGGACGGTAGCCTACCAGGCTTCTCCATCCGTGGGATTTTCCAGGCAAAAGTACTGGAGTGGGTTGCCATTTCCTTCTCCAGGGGATCTTCCCAACCCAGGGATCAAACCTGGGTCTCCCGCAGTGCAGGCAGATGCTTTACTGTCTGAGCCACCAGGGAAGCTATTATTAGTTAATAATAATTTTCAATATTTATTCACTAATTGTGAAAAAAGTACCATCCCAATATAAGATATAATAACAGTGGAAACCAAGAGTGGGGTATACAGTAATTCTCTATTCCGTTCCGTTCCGTCCGTTCCATCGCTCAGTCATGTCCGACTCTTTGTGACCCCGTGGACTATAGCCTACCAGGCTTCTCCGTCCATGGGATTCTCCAGGCAAGAATACTGGAGTGGGTTACCGTTTCCTTCTCCAGGGGATCTTCCCATTAGCTTCACAATAATTTTGCACTTCTGAACTTTTAAAAATAAAATCTTTAGTCAAAAAAAATAATGAAGTGATTTGGGAGGGCACACTCTTCAATTTTCAAGTACCAAGAAAATGGTATTTTTTAAAAATGTTGAATTCAACTAATTTACGTTTTGAGACTCATACATGGAGAATTACATTCTGCATTAAAGCTTTGAATTAAAATAGAGACGTACACATTTGTAAAGCATTCAGTTATATTCTCTCCTCTAATGCAGAAAGAAAATAGCAACACAAACCTTTTTTGTGAGAATAACTGTTATTGGAGCTTGAAGTAGATTATCATATGTGCATTAGTTACATACGGTAGCATGAAAAATTACCACAAATTTAGTGGTTTGAAACAATATATAATTCCTATTCCACAGTTTCTATGGATCTAGAATCTGAGTGTATCTTAGCTGGGTCCTCTGCTTAGGGTCTTGTAAGGTTATAATCAAGATATTGGCCATGAGTCAAGAAGTGGGCAGGGTGCAACCATTAAAAGAATGACATAATCCAAGAACACATCATAAACTGAGTAGAACCAAATAGGTCCAAGATGGTGGACGAGTCAGCTTCCACTGTTACATATCAGCAAGCTAGATGACACACCCACAGGAGCCATGCTCATTCCAAGGCCAACCATAAAGGTCAAAAAGTGGGCAGTGGCCCAATTTTTGGAAATCCCCACCCCTTCCCCCAAATAGCTAGAATACTCCTCCCACTCATTAGCCTAAGAAATACCCGCCCCTATAAAAACAGATAACCCCACACCTTGCCGTCTCTTGCCTTATGAGATGGCCTGTGTGAAGCCAAGAACTCACACTTGGCAGCTCTCCCAAGGACTCAGATGTGGCCTGGGATGTGACCATCCTCTCGTACTCCACTCTTTCCCACAACAAGTAGGCTGTGTTCCTTTTAGAAGCTTGTTTTTTTTTTTTCCTTCTTGGTTCATGTGGTTGTTGGTGGGATTCACTTGAGGTTGTAGGACTGAGGTCCCTTGTTTTCTTGCTAGCTGGCACCTGGGGTGCTTTCATCTCTCAGGTATTGCTCAAGGCTCCTGGCCATGGCCGTTTGCCTCTCACAGGCCCTGTCACAACATGGCTACTCACTTCAAAGCCAGCAGGAGGATCTTGGACTCTGGTCTGCTAGGACAGAGACTTGCATAATGTAACCTAATCAGGGAGTGACTGTCCCCTATGACTTTGCAGTGTTCTATTGGCTGGGAGCAAGTCAGGCTGGGAGTATAGGTGGTGCCTGTACTCAAAGGGAAAGGATTATCCTAGTGACTGCACTCACTGGGCAGTTACTTTGGGGTATGTCCACTACAACAGCAGAGTTTTGAAACAGACACAGGCAGCTGGGCATATATGAGCAAACTAAATAAGAGAACAAATCAGAAATGCTTGCTTCTTGCCTTCAAGTAAACTACAACTTGAGGTAACTAAATAAATTTCGCTTCCCCCCAACAAATACACAACATTATGTTTAACTTGGAGGAATATTTCTAAGTTTTGAGGAGTATTTGAAGATGAAGGAGTCAGAGAAAAATATTTGGAGATAGCTCATAAATACATCACTATTTTCGTAATTGGGGTAGTGTTTTTTTTTTTTTTCCCCTTAGCATTGAAGAAATTTGCATTAAAATGTCTCAGTGGCAACAACATTTATGTGCTTTGAGAACTCTCATTATGAAAGTCCAGAAGTATGATCTCATTTTCAACATTTCATGACTTAATTTTCTTCACTTTTGAGACTGTTTAGTTTCTTAATACTTATGTTTTTAAGTTCTGCCTACTAGTAATTATTAATAGGATTGTACTGTATAATTTACCATATGAAAAAATTAAAACTACCCCAATCAGGAGATCCAACAAGTCCATTCTAAAGGAGATCAATCCTGGGTGTTCATTGGAAGGACTGATCCTAAAGCTGAAACTCCAATACTTTGGCCACTTCATGTGACGAGTTGACTCACTGGAAAAGACTCTGATGCTGGGAAGGATTGGGGGTGGGAGGAGAAGGGGACAACAGAGAATGAGATGGCTGGATGGCATCACCGACTCTGTGGACATGAGTTTGAGTGAACTCCGGGAGTTGGTGTTGGATAGGGAGGCCTGGTGTGTTGTGATTCATGGGGTCGCAGAGAGTCGGACACGACTGAGCGACTGAACTGAAGTGAACTGAATCAGGAGAAGAGGACGTCAGAGGATAAGATGGTTGGATGGCATCACTGATGCAATGGGCATGAACTTGGGCAAATTTTGGGAGATGGTGTGGGACAGGGAGGCCTGGTGTGTTGCAGTCCATGGGGTAGCAAAAAGTTGGACACCACTGAGTGACTGAACAACAACTGTTTAATTTATAATTTTTACATTTTACATGATGCTTAGACATTTGTATATTTTAAATATGTTAAATATCCATTTTCACTGATTTCTTTTTATGGGTTCTGAATCCTTTTCTTATAAAACATTAAATACAGAAATTCTGCTATTGTCATTTGGCTTCAACTTTTTAATCACCACCCAGATTTTCAGGAACTCAATTTTTTTTTCCCCCTGATGGCTCCTGGTAACACCAAAATATCCCAGAAATCCTAACATTTAGTCATTGGAACTACATTTGCCAAGCTGCTGCTTGCATCTGGAAATAAAATACAAGCATCCCTTGTTAGACCCTGCATCCAAATTGTGGGTTTGGATAATAGGGTGACTGTGCACCTCCACGGGGGTTAATGCAAACCTATTAGCGGACGGAACCAGAGACCTTTGCTGTTCATGTCTCAGATATGCAGCTACCTTGAAGAAACAGGCAATGAAGCTCATTAGTGGCCAAGTTGACACGAAAATATGTATTGCAATAATTTAGCTAAGAAACTCATAAGAGAAATGATTTCCTGTGGCCCCTCCCCCACCCTTCACCTCCTTTTCAAGTCTTTTTCTGCCTGTGTTTCTTTTTTCTGCTCACTCACAACCACGCCTTAGGCTGTAGTTGTTGGTTCTCCTATGCCAAGGGGTACAAAGAGTTGTTATTCAGAATGGTGAGAACATAATCACTTGTAGCTATTGGGAAAATAACTCATTTAGCAAATAAAGGTCAAGGCGTGCTTGCTTTCTTCCTTCCTCTCTCCCTTGGAGTTGTTTTCTTTGTAGGAATTAAATAAAGGAACCTTTAAAAAAAATGCTACACAAAATAAGGAAGTATTAAATGAAAGCTCAGAAGAAGAACATTTGTCTTTGACTGGATGGTCACAGGATAAAGCACTCTTATCAGAGCTGAAGCTAAGGGAAGGTCTTGAAATTTGCCAATGTTGTTAGCCTATGGTGATCATCAGATCCCTTTCTCCCAGTTTTAGAGGGATTTAGTCTTGCCATATGATTTTAGATTTATTCACTGTTTATCATAATATATAAATCTGGTACTTTCACCTATTACTGAAATTCTGGATTTTTTAGTAATATGATTGAAGCAACCATTAGATCTTTTTATCAGAAGACCTGAGTTTAACTTGAAGTAGAATATTTTCTAATTAATATCTCTGTACATTATATCTGTTTTGTTTCTAGACCATCTTAACATCATTTTGCATTACAGTGACCAAATACAAGCTGCATTTCCTTGTTCGGGAGTACTGAGGTAGAATTGGTTATGATCATCTGGGTCTTCTTTAGGCATAAGACAGGCATTCACCAACTCATTCATTGTATCTCTTTATTTAGTACTGTCCCTGGGGCCTTGTGTGGTGCCCACACCACCCCTCCCACACTGAACTTTCCTTTCCCTGAGTTTCCTATTACACGTGGATTTTGTTCTTGGTCATTCCTGTCTTGTCTTATTTACCTATTCTTTGCTATGGATACTTTTTCTCTCCAAAAGAGACTGTTAGCTCTTTGAGGGCAAGGATTCTGTCTTCTTGTCTTTTGTGTCTTCACAATGCTCTGGGTCATGAGCACTTGATGACCACCTAACACCATACCCCATGCCTCCAACTCTTAAAGCTGCTCAGGATAGTGTATCCTCAAATCAGGAGACTTCACGTATGTTCTGTTTGCCTCATTCTGTTCTGGGGTCTGCAGAGGTGGGGTCAACCAAGCAAAACAATCACCCCAGACTTTGGGACCTCTCATTCTTCTCTCAGGACCCCTTTGCCATTCTCAGATCCCAGGCTCCTTTCTAGGCATCTCTCCTGTGGCTCATTCTCTGAGGCCCTGAGGTTTCAGCTGAGTATGATGCTTCCTAGGGCCATCTTGCCTAACAGAGAAATCCTGAAAACCAGAAAGATGTCAAGACCCAACGTAACGTATCTCCAGTGGTGAAATCCCAGGCACTGTGATAAGCAACAGTGAAGATATTTTTAACCCATCCTCGTCTGGCGTCCCTTAAGCAACACCACGCAGGGAGATGCCTACTCTGCTTGTTTATAGGTGTACCCAGACTAGGGACTGTTAAAAGAATAGAAGTGTTGATCTCTGTTCTTATAGTGCAAACGACCTAGCAGGGCAGTTGGACCACATGTACCTATGGAGCACTCCAGTGTACTGTTTAAGAGTCTTTCTGATCACACAGTTCTGGCTTATAATCTCAGTTTTTCTACTTTTCAGCTGTGTAGTCTTGCACAAGTTTCTGAAATTTTCTGGAGACCATTTCCTTCATTTATAACTCCAGGATAACAAAGCCCAAGGAGGTCATGAAAATTGAATGAGTTAATGTATGGGCCATTTGGGGCACATAGAATATATGCATGGCATGGGTGACAGTGATAATAATAGCTAAAGAAAGGGAGGAGTGTAAGTCCAAGCCAGGCATCTGAGGCTGAGAAGGCAATGATGGAGGCAGAGGAGGATGGAGGAGAGCTTCCTGGGAAGGACCTCCTTGCATAACAGGAGAACGTGATTGGCCAGTATCTGTGCTTGTTAAGCCACGATACCTGATCCACTGATCGGTTGGTCTGCAGAGGCAGTTTTTGGCCTGGAAGCAACGTGCTAGGGAGTAGAAAAGTCTGAGTGGAACCCATGCCCAATATCATTACAGAGTGGAGGTGCAGGTATCTTCACCACTTCTCTTAACTGTCTGCTTCTGAGTCTCCCTCCTCCATCGGACTGTGTGGTCCTCAAAGCCAGGTTCTGACAGTTCATCCCTGTTATCCCCAGTCACTGTTGAGAGCTCATGCTGGCTGCTTAATTATTGGTAGAAAGATTGAAAGGATAGGAGATGCTGGCGTTTTGCTATGCTACCTTGTCTAGCAATACAAGACTCAGTACAAGTGTGAGAATATATTTTCCCCTGCAAGCAAGGATGACTCGGTCAAATGAAAGATGGAAATATTGTGGTTTGTGGTTCTTTCTCCGAAGCAACATTGTTTGTGGGGTCAGAGACCAAGAAAGATGTGACTTAGGAAAGTTGCAACAGCCTTAAAAAAGTTGGTTGTGGTGCATGAAAGAAAAGGAAAAAATCAAACAAACAAACAAAAAGCCCAAGCTTGTAAAACTGAAAGGGGAGTCTGTTACATCAAGCCTGCTGCCAAAAGGGTTGAGTCAGCAGATTGGAATGGATCATTGCGAGTTCCTGCAGCCACCTAGTTTGTGATTTAACACTTCTCTGAGCTTTTGTTCCAGATATATGAGGCTGAATTTATTCCCATCTTATTGTCCTTATAAAAGCTTTTTTTTTTAAAAAAAAGCTGTATGTTTTCTTTTCATTCTTATTTTTACCTTGCTGTCCTGCTGTTTACAAGATTAGTCTTTCACACTCTGCCTGGGGTGTTTTCTATTCTTGTGTAGTTAAAACTGCCAGAGGATTCTTTGAGCAGCTCTATTTTGAAGAATGGGGAAGCCATGCTGCCCTGTGGAATCCCAGCATGGTATGGCGGCTCCCCAGTGAAAGAGGCACGTAGCTGTTATGAACTTGTAACCAACTGTGAAGCTTTGCACATTCAAGCGCTTTAAATGCTTGAAAGTGCCCATTGTACATCTCATTACAGAGATACAGTACCAGACGTGACTTCTCATGAGGGTTGATGGCTCGCTGGAAGTTGCCTGAAGTAACATGAAATGTGATTTCTTTCCAAAATGGAGCACCTGCCACTTTTCTCCCCAGCGCTGGGTTGGAAATGATGTCCCCATGGCTCCTGTTCTTCTCCTCTGCTCCTGCATCCTATCTTCACTTTGGGCCAATCCCTCTCTCCCATCTTAATGGTTTCCTTTGTGCCCTGTGTTCAGATGATTCTCCTTCTGATCACAAAATCATGGTGGCACCTGGGACAAATGGGAACTGGAAGCTATTCTTTTGCTTTCTTGATCCATAGAATCCAGAAAGGCTGGGGAGTTTGAGCAGAAGTTGCTTTAATTACAACAGTTCTTAGCACCAAGAGGATGGTGCTTTGTGAAATGGTGAAGCAGGCCACAGTTGGCCTTGTCCTTCTGAGCCTTTTCGTACCTCCTGTTGTTCAGTCACCAAGTTGTGTCTGACTCTTTGTGACCTCATGGACTGCAGTGTGCCAGGCTTCCCTGTCCTTCACTATCTCCCAGAGTTTGCTCAAGTTCATGTCCATTGAGTCAGTGATGCCATCCAAATATCTCATCCTCTGTTTCCCCCTTCTCCTCCTACCTTCAGTCTTTCCAGCATCAGGGTCTTTTCCAAAGAGTCAGCTCTTTGATTTAGGTGGCCAAAGAACTGGAACTTCAGCTTTGATGGTAGTGGTTTCGTTGTTAAATCGTGTCCAACTCTTGAGACCCCATGGACTGTAGCCCACCAGGCTCCTCTGTCCATGGAATTCTCCAGGCAAGAATACTGGAGTGGGTTGCAATTTCCTTCTCCAGGGGATCTTCTTGACCCAGGGATTGAACCCAGGTCTCTTGCACTGCAGGCAGATTCTTTACCAACTGAGCTACCATCAGTCTTTCCAATGAATATTCAGGGTTGATTTTCTTTAGGATTGACTGGTTTCATCTCCTTGTTGCCCAAGGGACTCTCAAGAGTCTTCTTCAGAACCACAATTCAAAAGCATCAATTCTTTGGCGCTTAGCCTTCTTTATGGTCCAGTTCTCACATCGATACATGACTACTGGAAAAACCATATCTTTGACTATATGCACCTTTGTCGGCAAAGTGATATGTCTGCTTTTTAATATGCTATCTATGTTTGTCATGGCTTTTCTTCCGAGAGGCAATCATCTTTTAATTTCATGGCTGAAGTTACCATCCACAATGATTTTGAAGCCCAAGAAAATAAAATCTGTCACTGCTTCCACTTTTTCCTCATCTATTTGCCATGAAGTGATGGGACCAGACGTCATGAGCTTAGTTTTTTGAATGTTGAGTTTTAAGCCAGTTTTTTCACTCTCCTCTTTCACCCTCATCAAGAGGCTTTTTAGTTCCTTTTCACTTTCTGCCATTAGAGTGACAGCTCATGTTTGAGGTTATTGATATTTCTCCCAGCAATCTTGATTTTAGCTTGTGATTGATCCAGCCTGGCATTTCACATGATGTACTCTGCATAGAAGTTAAATAAACCGGGTGACAGTATACAGCCTTGATGTACTCCTTTCCCAATTTTGAATCAGTCTGTTGTTCCATGTCTGGTTCTAACTGTTGTTTCTTGACCTAATCCCCTATTTATCTCAGGACTTCCTTATCAGGGTAGATAGCACTCAATACTTAGGCTCCTTCCCTTATGTACAAGTTTCCTTCTATGAAAATTTCTGATCCCAGATATTATTCCTTTTGGGTTCTCTCTGTGCTATAAATATGGATGCTATTAGGTCAAAAATATGTATACTGGATGTACTTCTCTACAGTAGGGGAAATGTAATGAAATTCACCAGGCCTCAGATGACCGGCGTTTATAATTCTAGCTTTGACACTTATTAGCTGGTGACCTTGGGTTATATTACTTAACCTTTTTGAATATGCACGATACAATAGAATTGGTGAGTTTGTACTGCTGCTGCTGCTGCTAAGTCACTTCAGTCGTGTCCAACTCTATACTAGCATGTCTTAAATATGAAGCTTTTACCCCCCAGGATTATCATGAAGCTCAAATGACGTGAAGCACTGGAACTGTCTCTGTACATGACAGGGGTTCTGTGCAAACGTAAGGCTGGAAGGCAAGAAAGTGCCTTAACCACGTCCACAATGTTAGCTTCTTGTTGATACCCATGGGCTCTCAAGAGTCGGACATGATCTAAGCTTCTTGCTATATCAGGAAGCTTCTACCTGGCTTTAATATTTCCAATAATCTCGGTTTATTGAGCCTCCGTTTCCTTATTCATGCAAAAGAATGTCTACAAAACCACATTGACTCGCTGTGAACAATTATGAAGTTCCTTACGCTAGTGTCACTTGGGACTTAGTGTGTGTTTTATAAAACTTTAATTCCCTTTTCACCTTAACATGTTCCTCAAGAAAGTGACTCTAAAGAATCTGGTACAAGAGTGTCCACATGCTTCAAAACTGTACCTGAGGCAGGTCCAGTAACCAAAGTGGTGTCAAAGCTGCTCAGAGGAATGATCTAGTCCAAAGGTAACATTAAATAGATGTACATTGTTCTCTGAAAGGAGGAGGGGTGCTGATAATACATCCACATGGTGACATGGAGCTGGTGCTAAGGAATGGGGAAGAAGATCAGTAGGGCACTCGTTTTAAATGAGTAGGGCACCAAATTAAAGAGGACACCATATACCCATGAAATTTCATAATCGAGATAAATAATACCTAATACAATGTGCTTGCGTGTGTGTGTATATATATATATATTTTATTTGGCTGTGCCAGGTCTTAGCTGTGGATAAAGCTTTATGGTGCCCCCTGAAAATCTGTCCCCAAGGAGAGTGAGTTCCTCAGTCCATTGGCCTTGTCCTGCTCCCACCCTGGGGTAGCATCCACAGGGCTGGGGTGGGGGGTCTCAGAGAGAGCTTCCAGTGCCCACTTCTTATGTCCCCTCACTCAATCAGGGTCCTGAATGAGGTTTAACTGTAACCTTGTGAAAAAGAAAAGACCATATCAAGTGAAATTCTAGTGTTCTTTCTAATCAAGTGACCACAATGAAAGAGTTTATAAAGAACATATGAAGTCAATTGTTCACCAGAAGCTTGTTTTAGGTTGGGAGTTGGCAGACAATGACCCACATGCCGGCTGCCTGTTTTTGTAGGTAAAGTTTTATTGGCATACAGACTGGCTCATTCGTTTTTGTGTCAACAAGGCTGCCTTCTGACACAATAGCAAATTGAGTAGTTGCAGCAGAGACTGCAAAGCTGAAAATGTTTATTATCTGGCCCATAGAAGACCCCTGATTTAAATTATTAAAGTGCTCAGATGTTTTTGAATCAGTATGTGGGGTTGGCAGCAATTTAGAATATGTAGTTATTTGGAGATTTATGTAATAGAATTCAAGGATGTTTACAGAGAATATGATAACTTTCCATGTGTAAGAAAAGAGAGAAGTGGGGAAGAATTCACTTTAAAGAGTAAATCAAGAGAAGCTGCTGAGAGCGAGAGTGGGTAGGGTCTGTGTCAGTCTCTGCCCCAGGAGTCCTATCAAAGTCCAGCTGTGACTCGACATCAAAGGATATGAGACGCTTATGAGAGCTTGATATCACCCACATTTAGAGTAAGCCAGCAATGGGTTTGTGGGAAAGTACATCCACTCGCATTATCATATAAGTGATTTGTAGATTTAATTACTTCATCCTGTTCATGTGTATAATTTAGAATTGACTTCACAAATCCAATGCAGGAGACCCGGGTTCGATCCCTGGGTCAGGAAGATTCCCTGCAGAAGGGAATGGCTACCCACGTCAGTATTCTTGCCTGGAGAATTCCATGGACAGAGGAGCCTGGTGGACTACAGTCCATGGTGTTGCAAAGAGTCAAACACGACAGAGCAACTAATACTTCACAAATTCAACAAGCATTTGGTGAGCATATATTTATGCAGAAACTGCAAGAGTCGCCCTCAAAGTAGTCTACGCAAACTGATAGGAAGGCCCTAACAATGTGTTCTGATATGCCTTGAGCTTAGAGTGCACAGAGGTGACCGCAGGAGGTAAGCAGAGAAAAGTCAACTCATACATGTCCCTAAATGCTGGCTCGGGAACTTGAACTTTAACCAGGAACCAGCAGGACGCTTCCTTGACCAAGAAAGTGGCGTATCCATATTGGCACTTTAATTAGGATGTTAACTGAGTGACAGTTTGTGGAGGGATGAAGGGTGGGTAAGAATAGAAGTAGGGGGACTAATCAGAAGGTGATTTCAGTAACCTGGATAGCCTGGGTGATTTGTAGTCATGCTGAAATGACTACAAGTTAGCAGTATCCATGGAAACGGGAAGAAAGATCTAGGAAAGCTGGTGAGGATAAAACTGACCAAGATTCATCCAGTTGATTAGGAAAACTACTAGATTTAAGGCTGAGATGATTAGAAGGCTGGAGAAGATATTACTAGAGATAGAGAAGCCAGGTAGAGAAGTAGATTTGAGGTCTAAAGTAATAAGTTCAGTGTTATGTATAATGAGTTGAAAATGCTATATAATATCAAAGGCAAAACAGAGAAACACATCACATGAAGAGAGAGAGGGAGGAAGTGGGGGAGGGAGGATTGGTGCTAGAGATGAAGGTTTAGAAATAATCTGAGATAAGATAATCATGAAGACAAGGGCATCAGTTCAGTTCAGTCGCTCAGTCGTGTCCGACTTTTTGCAACCCCATGAATCACAACACACCAGGCCTCCCTGTCCATCACCAACTCCTGGAGTTCACTCACACTCACGTCCACAGAGTCGATGATGCCATCCAGCCATCTCATTCTCTGTCGTCCCCTTCTCCTCCTGCCCCCAATCCTTCCCAGCATCAGGGTCTTTTCCAATGAGTCAACTCTTCACATGAGGTGGCCAAAGTATTGGAGCTTCAGCTTTAGCATCAGTCCTTCCAATGAACACCCAGGATTGATCTCCTCTAGAATGGACTGGTTGGATCTCCTTGCAGTCCAAGGGACTCTCAAGAGTCTTCTCCAACACCACAGTTCAGAGGCATCAATTCTTCGGCGATCAGCTTTCTTCACAGTCCAAATCTCACATCCATGCATGACCACTGGAAAAACCATAGCCTTGACTAGACGGACCTTTGTTGGCAAAGTAATGTCTCTGCTTTTTAATATGCTATCTAGGTTGGTCATAACTTTCCTTCCAAGGAGTAAGTGTCTTTTAATTTCATGGCTGCAATCAGCATCTGCAGTGATTTTGGAGCCCAAAAAAATAAAGTCTGACACTGTTTCCACTGTTTCCCCATCTATTTGCCATAAGGTGATGGGACCAGACAAGGGCATAGAAAACATCAATGAGGGAGGAAGTTTGTAGAGATGAGCATTAAAGAAACAAATACTGTGGAGTTGTCTGTAAAATACAGGATGCTTGGTTAAAGGAATAATGTTTTAGTATAAGACTATCCCATGAAATATTTAGGACGTATTTATTCATCGCTGATCTGAAATTCATATTTAACTGGGCAGTCTATATTTTTATTTATGAAATCTGACAACACTAGACTGTAGGAATTACCCATGTTTATGGATGGGAGAGGAGATAGTGGAAGAGCCTAGGAATGGACAGATAGGTCCCAGGAAAGCTAGGATGTTGTACCATCATGGCATCAGAGCGCAGAGTGGGATTCATGAGAGCAAAGCAGAAAGAACAAGGCATTGCATTTGGCAACCTGGAAGTCATTAGGCACCTTAATGAAGGCAGATGAAGGTATGATTTTGTGGGTTAAGCAGTAAATAAAGGAATGGATTTGGAAAGAATCAGTGTAGACCCTTCTTTTAGGAAGCATGATAAAGAAGCTGCTAAGTCACTTCAGTCATGTCCGACTCTGTGCGACCCCATAGACGGAAGCCCACCAGGCTCCCCCATCCCTGGGATTCTCCAGGCAAGAACACTGGAGTGGGTTGCCATTTCCTTCTCCAATGTGTGAAAGTGAAAAGTGAAAGTGAAGTCGCTCAGTTGTGTCCGACCCTTAGCGACCCCACAGACTACAGCCAACCAGGCTCCTCCATCCATGGGATTTTCTAGGCAATCGTACTGGAGTGGCTTGCCATTGCCTTCTCCGATGATAAAGAAGAGGAGGAGAGAAATGGGTTGTTGGAGGGTAACAAACTAGAAGGCAGATTTATAAGATTAGAGAGGTTGAGGCTTTTTCAGCTTCAGAGAAGGAGATAAAGGAAGTAGCACCTTGAAGATATAAGAGGAGTGAAGGGGATAAGGGATGGATCAGGCTGTGGATGATGCTGGGAGGTGGGGAGAGAATGTGGACATAAATAGAGAGATCAACCTTTGCATGGAGGAGGCTCCTTCTCCATCCAAGTCATGATGGAAGGAGGGGTTGATGGATAAAGAGGTGGAAACTTTGAGAGCAGGGAAGAGAAAGAAACACTTTTCATTTCTTTTTTGCTGTCCAACTGTGCTATTGAGAGTGTGTGGTATGAAGGAGGGGTTAGTGGAGCAGTAGGGGAAAAACTCAGGCTTGAGTTACTACCTTTTTTGCTGGTTTCACAGGACAGATATGATACAGAGCTCAAAACTACCTGTAATTCATCTAAGCAGGAACCATTTATTTCCCTCACATTATATTTTCCTCCAGCTCTAGTGATCCATATTGGTTCATAACATAATTGAATTTCTCACTAGGGAAGGGAAAAATGACAGAAACAGAACTGAACAGACTTTCTCTCCTCCATTTTGTTAAATCATGAGATCTAAGCCATGGAATGACTGATCAGGGTCATTTATCCACAGCACAGTCTTAGAAGTGACATTGGCTGCCAGTCCTAGACAGCATTTCTGGGGACACGTAAAATTCCTAGTCTGTGATTTTCTGTCTCCACCATGCAGATTGTGTCATGTGGGGTTAATGACTTTGCCATGTCACAGCTAGCATACTGGGGACTTGCTGATATGTACGCAACACACTCTGATTCCAATCACCCTCTAATCTCCAAGAGCCAAAGTCAAAAGATGGCCAGGACAGTCTGCAATTGGGAGAGGGTGAGGCTGAGTAGCAAATCAGCCTGCAATCTCTTAGCTGCTTTTCCTCTCTGCTGGCAAGAGCAGCGATGCTTGTTTGATGCACAGGGAGGGAGCCATTTGCAGAGCTGCAGAAGCCCAGGAAAGCTGAGAAAGAGAAGGAGCTATTTTGGGGAGAGGGTTGTGTAGTACTGTCTGCCTGAGGAAGCTCCTAGTGCTTCCTCCCCCAGCCCCTTCTCCACAGCGCTGTCTCTCCCCATCCTTCTCACCCCCAACACAAAGGCACAAATGAAATTCCTAAAAGTAGACCACTTCTGCCTAGTTATTTTTAGTGTTTGCTGTTAGTATTTATCAAGCTTTTCAGTGTTAATTTGTCCTCCCACCCATTTCTCTTCCTGCCTCTGGCTGTGGGGCTTGGGATGGAAGGAGCATGTATCAGAAGCAGCTGGTGATCTCATAGAACTATCTCCTAGAGCGAGGAGACTATGGGGTTTTAAAATCAGCCTTCTTCACCCCCTCAACCTGAAGAGAAGAAAGAAAGATATGGATTCCATTAGCTTTCGAGAGCAATATAAGTGGTGATAAAAGTAAACCCATTGAAATCTGTAGGTGGTGCTTAGCTAGGTCAAGAGCACCAGTCAGCTGGGTCAGGGAACCCAAACATGCATGAAATGTCATAATGAAAGCAAAAGCGGATAAGAGACCAGGTAAACAAGCAGATGCCAGAGGAAAAGTATGCCAGAGGAGAGAGAAGTATGAAAATCCATGCAGAGTGTAGGATCTGAGGGAACTGAAGGACTGAAGTCACGTGAGGTGGGGTTGGACTGAAAATGTCAGAAGAAAACTTCACAGCACTGGTAAATATTGCTGAAAGACTGCTTGTTCCTACCTCAACTGCCTGTTCTGTCTCCTGGGGGTAGTCATGCCCAGAACAGTTACACTGCTCTGGAGAGAAAACCCCAGAGCATGTTCTAACAGAGGGCTACTGAATGAAAGCAAGACCCCTTACCTACTGATCAAAGTGTTCCCTTCTTAGGAAGTGGAAAACAGCTGTTTCCTTTTGCAACTTAAAAAAAAAAATTTTTTTTTGGCTTGTTTTTTTGTGTTCTTTTTGAAATTTTATTAGCATTTTCCAGTTTCATAGAAACTGAAAAATATAATAAACGAAGTAAAAAAAATTAAATTCATGGGCTCAACAGTAGCCTAGAGGGAACAGAGGAAAGAATCAGTGAATTTACAGATAAAAGGTCAGAAATTACCACCCCCCCCACCCCAACAGAAAATTGTTTAGCAAATGTACCATCAGCATCCTGGAAGGAGAGAACAAAGCTAAAAAGGTATTTTTTTAGGCTGAAAGTTTGCCAAATTTGGCAGAAAACACAGACCTATAGTGTGAAGAAGTTGAGTGAAATCCCACCAAGATTAACCCACAGAAATCAATACTAAGATATTATACGCAAACTTCTGAAAAATAAAGTCAAGGAAAAGATCTTGAAAATAGCGAGAGAGAAATGGAATCTTATCTATGGAGGGAAACAATTAGAAAGACAGTGGATTTGTCATTCAAAATCATGAAGGCCAGAAGGAAGTGGCAGAATATTTTTCAAATGCTGAAAAAGAACTGTCAATCCAGAATTCTATATCCAGTAAAAATATCCTTCAGAAATGAAGAGGAAATTAAAACAGTCTTAGTTGAAGAAAAGTATAGAAATTTGTCACCAACAGGCTTATCTTTAAAAAATAGCTAAAGAAAATTCTCCAAAGAGGAAATGATAAAAGAGGGTCTCTTGGAATAATAAGAAGGAAGAAAAAATAATACAAAGAATAAAAATAGGAGTAAGTATAATAAACTTTCCTTCTGTTAAGTTTTTAAAATTAGGTTCAATGATTAAAGCAAAAATTATAACACTGCCTTATATGATTTTCAATGCAAGGAGATTTAAAAAAAATCATTTTAGAAAGAGGGAGAGTAAAGGGATGTAAAGGGAGGTAAGGGGTTTACTTTGTTGATATAACATCAACAATAATGCACTGTTCAGTTATGTATGTTTAATGTAATATGGAGAGCAATTTGTGTGTGTGTGTGTGTGAATTTTATTTAAAATGCATTTGTTAGACTGGAGTGAAAATGGAACTGGGAAAGCAGTAGAAAGGGAAATGTGAGAAAGGCTTTTTCCTCTTAGTTTTATGCTGGTATCTTAATTTCCTTGTTATATACCCATTTATCTTTTCTTTTTTTAAATTTATTTTTAATTGGTGGATAATTGTTTTACAATGCTGTGTTGGCTTCTGCTGTACAACATGAATCAGCCAGAAGTATACATGTCTCCCTTCCCTCTTGAACCTCTCTCTCAGCCCTCTAGGTTGTCACAGAGCACCAGGTCAAGCTCCCTGTGTTATACAGCAACTTCCCACTAGTTATCTATTTAACATATGGTAATGTATATGCTTCCATGCTACTCTCTCAATTCGTCCCACCCTCTGCTTCCCCCACTGTGTCCACAAATCTTTTGGAGAGCAGTTATTAAATAAGCTATACAAAGAGTTATACTGAAAGAAACACTGTGGATGGAACTCTGGAAAATGTTCAAGTATCCACAATAATATTGGAAAATGAAAATAAAGAAAAAGAAAATAGAGAACATGCAGAAAACAAAAAATAGAGTGACATACTTTAGCTCACGAATATCATTAAATATAGATAGTCTAAATAAATAATTTATTAAATGGAGATTAACACAGTGGACTAAAAAAATGACTCAACTGTATGATATCTATAAGAAACTACCTTCAAATATAATAGTATAGAGGGTGAAAGTAAAAAGATGGATGTACCCTGCAAACATTAATCAAAAGAAGGAAGGAATGATTATACTAATCAGATAAAGACGATTTCAAAGCAAAGAAAATGACCAAGAACAGAGAGAGACATTACATGATGACAAAAGAGTCAAAAAGACAGTGAAGATACATATTTTGCATGCAAATCCTAAATATGTACCAAATAACAGAACAAAATATGTAAAACAAAATTGCAAAAGCTGCTAGAATAGACAAATCCACAATTAGAATTGGAAGCCCCAATATACCTCTCTGAACAATTAATAGAACAAATAGAAAACTAGCAGTCATGGAGATGAACCCAACACAACCAATCAACTGGGTCTAATTTACATTTATAGAATCTAACCAACAACAGCAGAAATGATGTTCTTTTCAAGCACCACAAAATATATGCCAAGACACACCATAAGCCATTAAAACAAGCTTCAACAAATATTTAAAAACTAAGATCATAAAGAGTGTATTATTCTCTGAATACAATGAAATCAAAATGGAAATCAGTAACAGAGAGATGACAGGAAATTCTCTAAACATTTGGGAAAAAAAAACCAACAAATTTCCAAGTAATCTGTGGGTCAAAGAGGAAGTCACAAAGAAATTTAAAAGCAAATACATTGAAGTGAATGAAAATACAATCTATCAAAATTTGTGAGACTCAGCTAAAGCAGTTCTGAGAGGAAATCTATAGCACTTAATATTTACTTTAAAAAGGGGAAAGTCTCAAATCAATACTCTAAGCTACCATTTCCAGAGATGAATTTTTTAAAGAAACTATAGGGTAAAAAAAGAGCAAAATGAACCCAAAGCAAGCATAAAGAAGAACATAATAAAGATAAGACCAGAAATCAATGAAACTGAAAAGAGAAAAATATTAAGGAAAATATATCAAGCAAAAAACTGCTTCTTTGAAAAGGGTGACAGAATTGATCAATCTTTAGCAGCACTATCAGAGAAAGAGAAGGCACGTTACCAGTATGCATGCTTGTGCACTCACTCATGTCCAGCTGTTTGCAACCCCATTGCAGCCCGCCAGGCTCTGCTGTCCGTGGAATTCTCCAGGCAAGAATACTGGAGTGGGTTGCCATTTCCTCCTCCAGGGAATCTTCCCAACCCATGGATAGAATCCTCTGAAGCTCCGGTGTCTCCTGCATTGGCAGGCAGATTCTTTACCACTGTGCCATCTGGAAAGCCCCAAATTACCAATATCTGGTATCAAAAAGGAGATATCACCATAGACTTCCTGACAGCAAAAGAATAGTAAAAGAATATTTCAGGCAAATAAGTCTACACATACAAGTTTCACAACTTATGTAAAACGGACCAACTTCCTGAAAAGCACAATCGCAAGTTGTTAAGAAGATAGATAATTTAAATAGCCTTACAACTAAGGAAATTGAATTAGTTTAGAAACTTGCCAAACAGAAAGCTCCAGATTTCACTGGAAAAGTCTACCAAATATTTAAAGAAGTTCAGTTCAGTTCAGTCGCTCAGTCGTGTCCGACTCTTTGGGACCCCATGAACCGTAGCATGCCAGGCCTCCCTGTCCATCACCAACTCCTGGAGTCCACCCAAACCCATATCCATTGAGTCAGTGATGCCATCCAACCATCTCATCCTCTGTCGTCCCCTTCTCCTCCTGCCCTCAATCTTTCCCGGCATCAGGGTCTTTTCCAATGAGTCAGCTCTTTGTGGCCAAAATATTGGAGTTTCAGCTTCAACATCAGTCCTTCCAAAGAACACCCAGGACTGATCTCCCCCAGGATGGACTGGTTGGATCTCCTTGCAGTCCAAGGGACTCTCAAGAGTCTTCTCCAACACCACAGTTCTAAAGCATCAATTCTTCTGTGCTCAACTTTCTTTATAGTCCAACTCTCACATCTATACATGACCACTGGAAAAACCATAGCCTTGACTAGATGGATCTTTTTTGAAAGTAATGTCTCTGCTTTTTAATATGCTGTCTAGTTTAGTCATAACTTTCCTTCCAAGTAGTAAGTGTCTTTTAATTTCATGGCTGCAGTCACCATCTGCAGTGATTTTGGAGCCCAGAAAAATAAAGTCAGCCACTGTTTCCACTGTTTCCCCATCTATTTGCTGTGAAGTGATGGGACCGGATGCCATCATCTTTGTTTTCTGAATGTTGAGCTTTAAGCCAACTTTTTCACTCTCCTCTTTCACTTTCATCAAGAGGCTTTTGAGTTTCTCTTCACTTTCTGCCATAAGGGTGGTGTCATCTGCATATCTTAGGTTATTGATATTTCTCCCGGCGATCTTGATTCCAGCTTGTGCTTCTTCCAGCCCAGCGTTTCTCATGATGTACTCTGCATATAAGTTTAATAAGCAGGGTGACAATATACAGCCTTGACGTACTCCTTTTCCTATTTGGAACCAGTCTGTTGTTCCATGTCCAGTTCTAACTGTTGCTTCCTGACCTGTATACAGATTTCTCAAGAGGCAGGTCGGGTGGTCTGGTATTCCCATCTCTTTCAGAATTTTCCACAGTTTATTGTGATCCAGTCAAAGGCTTTGGCATAGTCAATAAAGCAGAAATGTTTTTCTGGAATTCTCTTGCTTTTTCTATGATCCAGCAGATGTTGGCAATTTGATTTCTGGTTCCTCTGCCTTTTCTAAAACCAGCTTGAACATCTGGAAGTTCATGGTTCACAAACATTAATACTATAAATCTCTTCCAGTAAATGTCAGAGAAGGGAACACTTCTTAATTCATTATGAGAAGCAATTCTAATAACTAAACTTGAAAAAGACAGTACAACAAGACAACTAGAGACTAATGACTCTCATGAAGATGTATGCAAAATCCCTTAAAAAAATATTGGTAAATAGCATTCAGCAGCATGTAAAAATAATTATGTATTGTGATCAAGTGATGTTTATTCTAGCAATGCAAAGATCATTCAGTATGAAAAGCAGTGTAATCTACCATATAAACAGTCTAAAGAAAAAGTATCACAATTACACTAATTCAGCACCCATTCATGATTAAAAAAAAAAAGAAAAGCTTTCAGAAAAATTGGAATAGAAGGAAACTTTCTAAAATTGATTTTTTAAAAATCTATGAAACATTTGCAGCTAACAGTGCACTTAACAGTGGAAGACTAAATCCTTTCCTCATAAGATTAGCAGCAAGGTAAGAATGCCCTCTTTCACAACTCCTAGTCAACATAGTACTAGAAGTTCTAAACAATGCAAAAGTAAGAAGAGAAAATAAAAGTCTGATCAGAAAGGAAGAAAGAAAACCATTCATTCACCATTCATATTATTCTCTTCCGGGATGGTATGTCAGATCTGTTGATCATTTTCCTATTGTATTGTCTTTTTCTTACTGATTTGTAACATGTCTTTATATAATCTGAATATTGGTCTTTTGTTGATTTCATATGTTGCAAACATGTCTCATATATTGGCATGTCTTCTGCTTTCTTTATTGTGCCTTTAGATAAACAGAAAATCTTAGCAGAGCAGGCAAATTTATCAGTCTGTCCTTTGGTGTTAGCTCTTTTGTGCCTTAAGAACTCTTTCCCCGTTTGGAGGTCAGAATGATGTTCTCCTATATTTTCTTCTACAAGTGTTAACATTTTGCTTTTCACAGCTAAATCCTTAATCCCTCTGGAATTGATCTTTAGGCGTGGCTCCTCCTTGACTTTTTGCTCAGTAAATTATTCCAGCCTTTGTGAGAGCTCTGTTATCTTTTAGTTCCAGCTTCCCAGCCATGCTGGTTCTGATTCTCTGCCTCTAAAAATTGTGTGGGCTTTTTTTCCTTTTTCTTTGGCAAGCCTTGTAATTTTTTCCTGATAGCCAGACATGTTGTAGTGAGTAAAAGAAACTGCTATAAATAGATTTTCAGTAATGTGGTCGTGAGTTTTCAGGGAAAAGAAGTATTCTATGTATCCTATGATCAGGTCTCACTCAGTGTTTTGGTGAGCCTGTGCCTCTAGACTGCAATCTTCATGAGTGTTTCTCAGCTCTTTCTCCTCACGTAGGTGGTACAGGATGGCTAGTGTGGGTTGCAGTCAAGTAGTTCCTTCTCCCATCTGGATGCCTGGAGGAGTCTGAAGCTGAGTATTTCCCTTCTCCAGGTCAGTTGGGCTCTGAGGATGCACTTGCAGGTTAGACTCTGGTAACCAGTTTCCCCTGAGGGCAAGAACAGAGTGCTCTGGCATATTTCAAAATGCTCCTTTACCCACTCTGTTCCAGAAACCTGTACTGACTTTTCTCTGGTATTTACTGCAGGAATCTGGTAGAGCTCCTTGAAGTAAATCTCACAGTATTGTAAGGACTGCCCTCCATCATGACTGTGTCCCCCTGGAGTGTTGAACTCTCAGAGTTGTCCTCATGGAGGCTCCAGCAGTTGGTCAATTACAGTTCAGGTTTTCCCTCTCTGGTACGGGACTTCCAGTGGCGATTTCTGCTGGCAAGTCTCTGAGACTTCCTGTATTCCCCTGCTGGTCTCTCCAGTCTTGGGTGAAGCAGTTTATGAATCCAAGAAGAGTTGTTCATTTCTATTTGTTGTTAAGAGAGAATAGTGACTTCCGAGCTCCTTATACATGGAGCCAGACACCAGAAGTCTTCTGTTGTTTTTTAATAACTAAGTCAGTGAGAAAGTCTAGGGAGAAAACTCATCCATGGCTAAATCTGGGAAGATGGTCAATTCTCCCTTAGGTAGTCTTGAAAGAAATTTTGGTCAAATGACCCTAGGTTGGTTTTTCTGCAGCTAAGGCATTCTTGTCTTAGAAATTTTGCAAGTGCTTGAGTGTTACATGTTAAAAAGCTAAAGAAACCAAAAACAGAAGAATGGTGAGTGAATCCCCTCTTGGCATCATAGCTATGACTCAGATCATTTAAACGAGCTATTTGTTAAAAAGAAAGCATAAATTTAAAATGCCTGTTTGTACAGTATTCAGAGTATAGATTCTGCTTATGGAGAGGCAACACAGAGAGTCAAGAAACCTGGGGTTAAGCCTTGATCTGTCATAACCAGATTGTTAAGCCTCTTTATATAAGGTGTATGTTTAGCTGCACGGAACAAGAGCCCTTCTATGGTGGCTTAACAATATAGAGGTTTTTCTCATCTAATAGCCCAGGAGGAGGCAGACAAGGCCCAGTATAGTGGCTTCTCCTTTCAATTTAGTCTTCCCAGCATGTGGTATACTTGTCACTCTATGGCTGCAAGATATGGCTCCACCTCTGGCATTTAATTGGCGTTTCAGGCATTGGAAGGGGAAAGGCGAAAAGCAAACACCAGAGCCCTTTAATAGAGCTGTTCCAGAAGCCCTAATACCTTCAGCTTACATGTCTAGGGCCCAAAGTGTTCCACCTGCCCATCCTTAGCTGTAGTTTAAACAGGGCAAATTGCTGCCCTGAGCAAAATCAAGGTCCAGGTAGAAAAAAGAGTAGACTGGGTGTTGGAGAGTTAAGAGCAGTATCTACCCTGCTCTCTAAGCTCCTGCCAAGGTCATCTATCTACCTAGCAGGGCTGTTTGAATAACAAGGTAGAAGATTGTATGCAAGCACACTTTATACACTATTTATGTGTTTCATAAACAAAGTGGAAAAATTCTGAACTATTTTCTTAGCAAACATAAAAACATAATGTTAATAGAAAATCTTGTAATCAATATCTCTTGAACCTCAGCTCATTCTCTTTCAGACATCTTTAGATAACCCAAGATCCAGTATTTTCATAGATTTATATCCTCAAATACCAATCTTCGGATTATTGCCAAACATTGTCATGGCAGACATTTGTTGATTCCCTCCAATATTCTTTACCCCCTTGTCCCTTCCTCTTAGTAACCTGAATGCCCTTCCATGTGATTTTTCTTTGGAACATCCTACCCTCATCTCTGGGTTTCCCAGGTAGAACCAGTGGTAAAGAACCTGCCTGCCGATGCAGGAGACTCAAGAGACTCAGGGAAAGATCCCCTGGAGTAGGATGGCTACCCACTCCAGTATTCTTGCTTGGAAAATTCCATGGACAGAAGAGTCTGGCGGGCTACAGTCCATGGGGTCAGAAGGAGTCAGACACGACTGACTGACTGAAAGAGAGAGGCTGTCACCTCTCACGAGGATAAGACTTGATTACAGCCATTCAGCAAAGCACAGTGGCTGATTCAGTGATGGGCAATCAGAATGACTTCAGAGCTTGAGACTGGCAGCACGCTAACACTGCCCTCTTGGAAGATGGATGTGTGATCTTGAACCGCTGAAGTTATTTCTTTGCACCAAGAGGAAAGGCAGCCAGAAGCTAAAGTCACTGTACAGAAAATACCATGCTAAGAGACTTGCAGAGAATCAAGAGATATACATAGTGAAACTCTGTTTTCCTAAAACCAGCCCTACATCCAGGTTTTTCTTCCCCAACTCAATAAACCAAAATATTTTCTTGTTTTGTTATTTATTTCTTTAAGGGATTTTGAGCTGGGTTTTCTGTTAGGTGTAGACAAAAGATTCCTAAATGATAGTTTCCACATATATTCCAGGAAAATTATATATATTACTTTAATATGCTGCTTATTGTTTTAAATAATCTATTGTTTAATGTATTATATATTTGTACTTATATATACAAATATATGTTTATATGTATGTATTTATAAATATTATATATATATTCTGAAATTTATAGTCCTTCCAGGATTAAGGTCATAAGGCCTGAATGTTACTAGAATGCTTCTAATAAATTGCCTGCATGGCATCTGTCTAAAAGATTTTAAACTCTGCAATAGAAGGATCTTAGTATTGCTCTTTTAGGGACATATCATGTCTGTGGTACAAGACTCTACACTGAGTACTTTGAGAAAAGACCAATTAGGCTGAGGTCTGTCAGTGTTCTTGTAGGTGTGTTTCCTGTTTCCTGTTTGCAAAGGCAACTACAGAAGAAGTAAAAGTAACAGCCTTTCATAAACCGCTTACTGAGCTGTCAAGTATTCGAGTAAATTATTCATTAATTATGAGTGATCTCAGTTGCAGGGCCAGAGAGGTGCCGGCGAGCAAATCTGTCCTTACAGCTGTGGAAGGCTCTGAGACCCGGGACGCCTCGTGACTGCATATTGTGAGTTACTTTTTTAACCTTTCAAATACCTGGGTTTTGAATTGTATAAATTATGATTCAGAATGCAAAGATGTTGCATCCTGGTTAAGTTGTTGTGTGTTAAATGTTTTTGGTATTTGGTAAATAGAAAATGCTAGCTTATATCTGCTATTAAAGCTTTGTCATGAAGTATGCCTTTCCATTTTTAACTCTAGATAAATTTCTGTTACCGAAAACTATTCTACCATTTTACTTTTAAAAAAATTATTTTCTGTAGTGACTCTGATTAAATAGAAATTTACTTAATTGAAAAAAAAACAAACAAACAAGTAGGAGAAGGGATAATGAAATAGAAAACCTGACTTGCTTCCTGGAGAAAAGGACAATAAATATGTGCCCCTCCTTACTTTCCATATCTATCATTTAGTACGAAAGATTGAAGAGGATATTGTGCAGCAAATAGATGGAATATTTTTTAATTCAGAAAAGATTCTTTTGAAATTCTATTATAGTATAATGAGGGCAGCAGCACCCACAATTGTGAGTTTCCTGTTAAGATAGGAACACTATTACTTTCCTATTTAGTTGGTGTGGGTCTCAAAAGCCATCTCATTGAATGTTTAGGAAATTGGCTTTTCAGGAAGGGAAATCTATTGATTTATGAATTTCTTGGACAATTTTCAAAATATGTTAATTGCTCCAAATGTGAGCCAGCCAAGGTTTGTAGACAAGGTAATTTGGCTTAAGCCCTGGTAATATTTTTTGTGACTGTTTGTGAAGAAAGCATGAATACTTACTAGGCCAAATAGTTCTATATGAAGACCAAATGGTAAAAATATTAAAGTGAATGTGGGCAAGAACAGAACCTTAGTTTTTATTTTGCTGATATTTCAGGGAAGGGAGATAAGTCAATATAAAATGAAACTTATATGTATTTAGCTCTTTTTCATCCCGCTTCCTTCAACCCCCATTAACTCTCTATGGTTTAATTAAAAGATGAGTAACATAGCTCTTTCACAGCATCATCTTTCAAGATTTGAAATAGCTCCACTGGAATTCCATCACCTCCACTAGCTTTGTTCGTAGTGATGCTTTCTAAGGCCCACTTGACTTCACATTCCAAGATGTCTGGCTCTAGGTCAGTGATCACGTTATTGTGACTATCTTGGTCATGAAGATCTTTTTTGTACAGTTCTTCTGTGTATTCTTGCCACCTCTTCTTAATATCTTCTGCTTCTGTTAGGTCCATACCATTTCTGTCCTTTATCGAGCCCATCTTTGCATGAAATGTTCCCTTGGAATCTCTAATTTTCTTGAAGAGATCTCTTGTTTTTCCTATTCTGTTGTTTTCCTCTATTTCTTTGCATTGATCACTGAGGAAGTCTTTCTTATCTCTCCTTGCTCTTCTTTGGAACTCTGCATTCAGATGCTTATATCTTTCCTTTTCTCCTTTGCTTTTCGCTTCTCTTCTTTTCACAGCTATTTGTAAGGCCTCCTCAGACAGCCATTTTGCTTTTTTGCATTTCTTTTCCATGGGGATGGTCTTGGTCCCTGTCTCCTGTACAGTGTCACGAACCTCCGTCCAGAGCTCATCAGGCACTCTATCTATCAGATCTAGTCCCTTAAATCTATTTCTTACTACCACTGTATAATCATAAGGGATTTGATTTAGGTCATATCTGAATGGTTTCAGTCTGAATTTGGCAACAAGGAGTTCATGATCTGAGCCACAGTCAGCTCCTGGTCTTGTTTTTGCTAACTGTATACAGCTTCTCCATCTTTGGCTGCAAAGAATATAATCAATCTGATTTTGGTGTTGACCATCTGGTGCTGTCCATGTGTAGAGTCTTCTCTTGTGTTGTTGGAAGAGGGTGTTTGCTATGACCAGTGCGCTTAGAAAGCATCACTACGAACAAAGCTAGTGGAGGTGAAGGAATTCCAGTTGAGCTATTTCAAATCCTGAAAGATGATGCTGTGAAAGTACTGCACTCAATATGCCAGCAAATTTGGAAAACTCAGCAGTGGCCACAGGACTGGAAAAGGTCAGTCTTCATTCCAATCCCAAAGAAAGGCAATGCCATAGAATGCTCAAGCTACCGCACAATTGCACTCATCTCAAATGCTAATAAAGTCATGCTCAAAATTCTCCAGCCAGGCTTCAGCAATATGTGAACCGTGAACTCCCAGATGTTCAAGCAGGTTTTAGAAAAGGCAGAGGCACCAGAGATCAAATTGCCAACATCCATTGGATCATGGAGAAAGCAAGAGAGTTCCAGAAAACCATCTATTTCTGCTTCATTGACTATGCCAAAGCCTTTGACTGTGTGGATCACAATAAACTGTGGAACATTCTGAAAGAAATCGGAATACCAGACCACCTGACCTGTCTCTTGAGAAACCTGTATGCAGGTCAGGAAGCAACAGTTAGATCTGGACATGGAACAACAGACTGGTTCCAAATAGGAAAAGGTGTACGTCAAGGTTGTATATTGTCACCCTGCTTATTTAACTTATATGCAGAGTACATCATGAGGAACGCTGGGCTGGAAGAAGCACAAGCTGGAATCAAGATTGCTGGGAGAAATATCAATAACCTCAGATATGCAGATGACACTACCCTTATGGGAGAAAGTGAAGAGGAACTCAAAAGCCTCTTGATGAAAGTGAAAGAGGAGAGTGAAAAGGTTGGCTTGAAGCTCAACATTCAGAAAACAAAGATCATGGCATCTGGTCCCATCACTTCATGGGAAATAGATGGAAAACAGTGGAAACAGTGTCAGACTTTATTTTTTTTGGCTCCAAAATCAGTGCAGATGCTGATTGCAGCCATGAAATGAAAAGACGCTTACTCCTTGGAAGGAAAGTTATGACCAACTTAGATAGTGTATTAAAAAGCAGAGACATTACTTTGCCAACCAAGGTCCATCTAGTCAAGGCTATGGTTTTTCCCGTGGTCATGTATGGATGTGAGAGTTGGACTGTGAAGAAAGCTGATTGCCGAAGAATTGATGCTTTTGAACTGTGGTGCTGGAGAAGACTCTTGAGAGTCTCTTGGACTGCAAGGAGATCCATCCAGTCCATTCTAAAGGAGATCAATCCTGGGTGTTCATTGGAAGGACTGATGCTAAAGCTGAAACTGCAATACTTTGGCCACCTCATGTGACGAGTTGACTCACTGGAAAAGACTCTGATGCTGGGAAAGGTTGGGGGCGGGTGGAGAAGGGAACGACAGAGAATGAGATGGCTGGATGGCATCACCGACTCTGTGGACATGAGTTTGAGTGAACTCCGGGAGTTGGTGATGGACAGGGAGGCCTGGCATGCTGTGATTCATGGGTTTGCGGAGAGTCGGACACAACTGAGCGACTGAACTGAACTGAACAAAGCTCATCTGGATATAATGAGAAAGTGAAAGTGAAAAGCCTTTCACTTTCAATTTGTATTCCAAATTGAATAAAGCCAGTTCTTTTAATGAAAGCTATAAGACAGTAATAAAATATTTGAAGTCAAGCTAGTCAAAATCTATTGTTTTTCTTCTCATAACATTGATTACTAAGCCTCAATGTCAACACATTTCTCCTGAAGGCCAGGAAAGAATTATGCATTTAATTTGGCAGTAATCAGGCGGCTTGAGATACTCTGAAGTACTTATGGATCACAACCCTAAACATGGTAGTAGCCATTGCATTAACTCCTCGGATCTTTGTGATATCAAGCTAAAGAGTAATAGAGAAATGTGTATTTTTGCCCCCAAAGACAATAAAGCATGCACATGATCCAACCTAAGGACCCTTCCCCTTAAAGTGATGGTGTGAAGAATCACTATGTCTGCTGTTGGCCCTCCTCAAGCATCCAAGTCCCTCTCTTTTTATTTTATTATTTCTTTTTTCCTCTCTCTCTTTTTAGAAAGTTTATTTATTTCCTTATTTGTGGCTGCACTGGGTCTTGGTTGCAGTGCTGTGGGTTCTCTGACTGTGGCAAGTAGGGTCACCCTTTGGTTGCGGTGCACGGGCTTCTCATTGCAGTGGCTTCTCATGCTGTGGAGCCTGGCCTACAGAGCTCCGGCTCAGCAGTCATGGTGCATGGGCTTAGTTGCCCCGCAGCATGTGGAATCGTCCCGGGCCAGGGATTGAACTTGTGTCCCCTACATTGCAAGGAGTATTCTTTTTTTTTTTTTTTTTTCGGAGGCTAATTACTTTACAATATTGTATTGGTTTTGCCATACATTGACATGAATCCGCCACGGGTGTACATGTGTTCCCCCTCCTGAACCCCCTTCTCACCTCCCTCCCTATCCCGTCCCTCTGGGTCATCCCAGTGCACCAGCCCCGAGCACCCTGAATCATGCATCGAACCTGGACTGGTGATCCATTTCATATATGATAATATACATGTTTCAGTGCCATTCTCCCAAACCATCCCACCCTCGCCCTCTCCCACAGAGTGCAAAAGACTGTTCTATAGATCAGTGTCACTTTTGCTGTCTTGCATACACAATTATCGTTACCATCTTTCTAAATTCCATATATATGCGTTAGTATACTGTATTGGTGTTTTTCTTTCTGGCTGACTTCACTCTGTATAATAGGCTCCAGTTTCATCCACCGCATTAGAACTGATTCAAATGTACTCTTTTTGATGGCTGAGTAATATTCTGTTGTGTATATGTACCACAGCTTTCTTATCCATTCGTTTGCTGATGGACATCTAGGTTGCTTCCATGTCCTGGCTATAATAAACAGTGCTGCGATGAACATTGGGGTACATATGTCTCTTTCAATTCTGGTTTCCTTGGTGTGTATGCCCAGCAGTGGGATTGCTGGCTCATATGGCAGTTCTATTTCCAGTTTTTTAAGGAATCTCCACACTGTTCTCCATAGTGGCTGTACTAGTTTGCATTCCCACCAACCGTGTAAGAGGGTTCCCTTTCCTCCACATCCTCTCCAGCATTTATTGCTTGTAGACTTTTGGATAGCAGCCATTCTGACTGGCGTGAAATGGTACCTCATTGTGGTTTTGATTTGCATTTCTCTAATAATGAGTGATGTTGAGCATCTTTTCATGTGTTTGTTAGCCATCTGTATGTCTTCTTTGGAGAAATGTCTGTTTAGTTCTTTGGCCCATTTTTTGATTGGGTTGTTTATTTTTCTGGAATTGAGCTGCAGGAGTTGCTTGTATATTTTGGAGATTAATTCTTTATCAGTTGCTTCCTTTGCTATTATTTTCTCCCATTCTGAAGGCTGTCTTTTCACCTTGCTTATAGTTTCCTTTGTTGTGCAAAAGCTTTTAATTTTAATTAGGTCCCATTTGTTTGTTTTTGCTTTTATTTCCAATATTCTGGGAGGTGGGTCATAGAGGATCCTGCTGTGATTTATGTCGGAGAGTGTTTTGCCTATGTTTTCCTCTGGCCTTATGTTTAGATCTTTAATCCATTTTGAGTTTATTTTTGTGCATGGTGTTAGAAAGTGTTCTAGTTTCATTTTTTTTACAAGTCGTTGACCAGTTTTCCCAGCACCACTTGTTGAAGAGATTGTCTTTTCTTCATTGTATATTCTTGTCTCCTTTGTCGAAGATAAGGTGACCATAGGTGCATGGATTTATTTCTGGGCTTTCTATTTTGTTCTGTTGATCTATATTTCCGTCTTTGTGCCAGTACCATACTGTCTTGAAGACTGTGGCTTTGTAGTAGAGCCTGAAGTCAGCTAGGTTGATTTCTCCAGTTCTATTCTTCTTTCTCAAGATTGCTTTGGCTATTCGAGGTTTTTTGTATTTCCATACAAATTGTGAAATTATTTGATCTAGTTCTGTGAAAAATACTGTTGGTAGCTTCATAGGGATTGCATTGAATCTATAGATTGCTTTGGGTAGCATACTCATTTTCACTATATTGATTCTTCCGATCCATGAACACAGTATATTTCTCCATCTATTTGTGTCCTCTTTGATTTCTTTCACCAGTGTTTTATAGTTTTGTATATATAGGTCTTTTGTTTCTTTAGGTAGATATATTCCTAAGTATTTTATCCTTTTCATTGCAATGGTTAATGGAATTGTTTCCTTAATTACTTTTCTGTTTTTTCATTGTTAGTGTATATGAATGCAAGGAATTACTGTGTGTTGATTATATATCCTGCAACTTTACTATATTTATTGATTAGCTCTAGTAATTTTCTGGTGGAGTCTTTAGGGTTTTCTATGTAGAGGATCATGTCATCTGCAAACAGTGAGAGTTTTACTTCTTCTTTTCCAATCTGGATTCCTTTTATTTCTTTTTCTGCTCTGACTGCTGTGGCCAAAACTTCCAAAACTATGTTGAATAGTAGTGGTGAGAGTGGGCACCCTTGTCTTATTCCTGACTTTAGGGGAAATGCTTTCAATTTTTCACCATTGAGGATAATGTTTGCTGTGAGTTTGTCATATATAGCTTTTATTATGTTGAGGTATGTTCTCTCTATTCCTGCTTTCTGGGGGGTTTTATCATAAATTGATGTTGAATTTTGTAAAAGGTTTTCTCTGCATCTATTGAGATAATCATATGGTTTTTATTTTTCAATTTGTTAATGTGGTGTATTACATTGATTAATTTGCAGATATTGAAGAATCCTTGCATCCCTGGGATAAAGCCCACTTGGTCATGATGTATGATCTTTTTAATATGTTGTTGGATTCTGTTTGCTAGAATTTTGTTAAGGATTTTTGCATCTATGTTCATCAGTGATATTGGCCTGTAGTTTTCTTTTTTTGTGGCATCTTTGTCAGGTTTTGGTATTAGGGTGATGGTGGCCTCATAGAATGAGTTTGGAAGTTTACCTTCCTCTGCAATTTTCTGGAAGAGTTTGGGTAGGATAGGTGTTAGCTCTCTAAATTTTTGGTAGAATTCAGCTGTGAAGCCGTCTGGTCCTGGGCTTTTGTTTGCTGGAAGATTTCTGATTATAGTTTCAATTTCTGTGCTTGTGATGGGTCTGTTAAGATTTTCCATTTCTTCCTGGTTCAGTTTTGGAAAGTTGTACTTTTCTAAGAATTTGTCCATTTCTTCCAGTTGTCCATTTTATTGGCATATAGTTACTGATAGTAGTCTCTTATGATCCTTTGTATTTGTGTGTTGTCAGTTGTGATCTCTCCATTTTCATTTCTAATTTTGCTGATTTGATTTTTCTCCCTTTGTTTCTTGATGAGTCTGGCTAATAGTTTGTCAATTTTATTTAACTTCTCAAAAAACCAGCTTTTAGCTTTGTTGATTTTAGCTATGGTCTCTTTTGTTTCTTTTGCATTTATTTCTGCCCTAATTTTTAAGATTTCTTTCCTTCTACTAACCCTAGGGTTCTTCATTTCTTCCTTTTCTAGTTGCTTTAGGTGTAGAGTTAGGTTATTTATTTGACTTTTTTCTTGTTTCTTGAGGTAAGCCTGTATTGCTATGAACCTTCCCCTTAGCACTGCTTTTACAGTGTCCCATAGGTTTTGGGTTGTTGTGTTTTCATTTTTATTCGTTTCTATGCATATTTTGATTTCTTCTGTGATTTGTTGGTTATTCAGGAGCATGTTGTTCAGCCTCCATATGTTGGAATTTTTAATAGTTTTTCTCCTGTAATTGACATCTAACCTTACTGCATTGTGGTCAGAAAAGATGCTTGGAATGAGTTCAATTTTTTTGAATTTACCAAGGCTAGATTTATGGCCCAGGATGTGATCTATCCTGGAGAAGGTTCCGTGTGCACTTGAGAAAAAGGTGAAATTCATTGTTTTGGGGTGAAATGTCCTATAGAGATCTATTAGGTCTAACTGGTCTATTGTATCATTTAAAGTTTGTGTTTCCTTGTTAATTTTCTGTTTAGTTGATCTATCCATAGATGTGAGTGGTGTATTAAAATCTCCCACTGTTATTGTGTTATTATTAATTTCCCCTTTCATACTTGTTAGCATTTGTCTTACATATTGCAGTGCTCCTATGTTGAGTGCATATATATTTATAATTGTTATATCTTCTTCTTGGATTGTTCCTTTGATCATTATGTAGTGTCCTTCCTTGTCTCTTTTCACAGCCTTTGTTTTAAAGTCTATTTTATCTGCTATGAGTATTGCTACTCCTGCTTTCTTTTGGTCTCTGTTTGCGTGGAATATCTTTTTCCAGCCCTTCACTTTCAGTTCTGTATGTGTCCCTCGTTTTGAGGTGGGTCTCTTGTAGACATATATATGGGGGTCTTGTTTTTGTGTCATTCAGCCAGCCTTTGTCTTTTGGTTGGGGCGTTCAACCCATTTACATTTAAGGTAATTATTGATAAGTGTGATTCCGTTGCCATTTACTTTATTGTTTTAGGTTTGAGTTTATACACCCTTTTTGTGTTTCCTGTCTAGAGAAGATCCTTTAGCTTTTGTTGGAGAGCTGGTTTGGTGGTGCTGAATTCTCTCAGCTTTTGCTTGTCTGTAAAGCTTTTGATTTCTCCTTCATATTTGAATGAGATCCTTGCTGGGTACAGTAATCTGGGCTGTAGGTTATTTTCTTTCATCACTTTAAGTATGTCCTGCCATTCCCTTCTGGCCTGAAGAATTTCTATTGAAAGATCAGCTGTTATCCTTATGGGGATCCCCTTGTGTGTTATTTGTTGTTTTTCCCTTGCTGCTTTTAATATTTGTTTTTTGTGTTTGATCTTTGTTAATTAATATGTGTCTTGGGGTGTTTCACCTTGGATTTATCCTGTTTGGGACTCTCTGGGTTTCTTGGACTTGGGTGATTATTTCCTTCCCCATTTTAGGGAAGTTTTCAACTATTATCTCCTCAAGTATTTTCTCATGGCCTTTCTTTTTGTCTTCCTCTTCTAGGACTCCTATGATTCGAATGTTGGGGCGTTTAACATTGTCCCAGAGGTCTCTGAGGTTGTCCTCATTTCTTTTAATTCTTTTTCTTTTTTCCTCTCTGTTTCATTTATTTCTACCATTCTATCTTCTACCTCACTAATCCTATTGTCTGCCTCCGTTATTCTACTGTTGGTTCCCTCCAGAGTGTTTTTGATCTCATTGATTGCATTATTCATTATATATTGACTCTTTTTTATTTCTTCTAGGTCCTTATTAAACATTTCTTGCATCTCCTCGATCTTTGTCTCCAGGCTATTTATCTGTAACTCCATTTTGTTTTCAAGATTTTGGATAATTTTCACTATCATTATTCAGAATTCTTTATCACGTAGATTCCCTATCTCTTACTCTTTTGTTTGGTTTGGTGGGCATTTATCCTGTTCCTTTACCTGCTGGGTATTTCTCTGCCTTTTCATCTTGTTTATATTGCTGTGTTTGGGGTGGCCTTTCTGTATTCTGGCAGTTTGTGGTTCCTCTTTATTGTGGGGGTTCCTTGCTGTGGGTGGGGTTGGATGTGTGGCTTGTCAAAGTTTCCTGGTTAAGGAAGCTTGTGTCGGTGTTCTGGTGGATGGAGCTGGATTTCTTCTCTCTGGAGTGCACTGAAGTGTCCAGTAATGAGTTTTGAGATGTTAATGGGTTTGGTGTGACTTTGGGCAGCCTGTATATTGAAGCTCAGGGCTATGTTCCTGTGTTGCTGGATAATTTACATGGTATGTCTTTCTCTGGAACTTGTTGGCCCTTGGGTGGTGCTTGGTTTCAGTGTAGGTATGGAGGCATTTGATGAGCTCCTATCGATTAATGTTCCCTGGAGTCAGGAGTTCTCTGGTGTTCTCAGGATTTGGACTTAAGCCTCCTGCCTCTGGTTTTCAGTCTTATTCTTACAGCAGCTTCAAGACTTGTCCATCTCCTTTTGAAGACAATTGGCTGCCTTTCTGGGTGCCTGATGTCCTCTGTCAGCATTCAGAAGTTGTTTTGTGGAATTTGCTCAGCATTCAAATGTTCTTTCAATTAATTTGTGGGGGAGAAAGTGGTCTCCCTGTCCTATTCCTCTGCCATCTTAGGACCACCCCCCGCAAGGAGGATTCTTAACCACTGCACTTTCAGGGAAGTCCAAGTCTGTCTTCTGTGTCTGTGATCTCAAGGCCAGGTGATTTCTCACTGCAGATTTCCTTCTTGAAAGGGTTAGTCACTCAGTCATGTCCAACTCTATGTGACCCCCATGGACTGTAGCCAGCAGGCCCCTCTGACAATGAAATTCTCCAGATGAGAATACTGGAGTGGGTTGCCATTCCCTTCTCCAGGGGATCTTCCTGACTCAGGAATTGAACCCAGGTCTCCTGCGTTGCAGGCAGATTCTTTACCATCTGAGCCACAAGGGAAGCCCTTTCCTTCTTGAGTGAGCCTCAAATATACTCTACTCCATCTCTGATTTATGCAGAGCAATGAGAGGCTGAGTTTGTGTCAGAGGTTTGAGGCATCTGCCAGACCCAAAGGAGGAGGATTTGAATACGAAATTAACCGAAAAGTTCTTGAGGCAGTGAAGGAACCACTTCCTGCTCAACTGCTGTTGGCTTGAGAGGGGAAGGCAAGGCAAGGGTGAGGATGACCCCTTGCATAGAGATTAAACTTTCTAAGCATTCCAAAAGAATGGCCTAGGGTAGCAAACATTGCTCCAATTTCCTGGGCTTTCTAGAATTTTGTTCAAGAATTCCAGACTCTTGTAAAAGTCACCTAGTGACAGAGTTTCTGACAACAGTAGATAGGAAAGATATTTGTAAAAAACTATCTGAAAGTGAAGTATATGAATAGACTCTAGATTTACAATCATTTTTGATTTGCTGTTGTCTGATTATCTTTCTTTATCTCCCTTAGCTAGAATTATTTTGTCTGGATCCTCAAGAAGTTCATACTCTTCCCCAAGGCTTCCTATATGACTAACTTCTAAGTTACATGGATTTTTATTTTTCTACAGTTTTCTGCACTAAAGACCTCTTTCCTCCTCCTCTTAAAAAATGCTATTTTAATCTTAGCCTAGGAGCTTACTACTTTTTATTTTCAATGTCTCAGAAATCCTCTTTTATTAAAAAAAAAAAAAAAAAACCTACTTCATCAATAGCATATCTTTTGTTTGGGAGTAGTAATGGGGAGAGATTATCTCAGAGCTGAGATCACAGGATACCACATATATAGAGGATAATTTAGTATCCATCCAGATGTTTTCAAATAGAGACAAATTCTGATCGTTCAGATAATTGATTCCGTGCAATAAGTTTCCATTCAGTCATGTTTTTAAGGCCAAAACATCTAACAAGGTCAGTGCTTTTTTAGAAAAAAGAATAGAGTATAGATGACTTCTCAGCAATTTTGCAGTAAGTTCTTTGAGTATCATGTAGACTTAGGAGAATGTTGTTTGTAGTAGATAACTGATGATTCCAATTAACCAAAAAGTACAGGTGCCACTAGTGGTAATGCATACCTGCAATGCAGGAGATGTAAGAGACTTGGGTTCAATCCCTGGGTCAGGAGATCCCCTGGAGGAGATCATGGCAATCCACTCCAGTATTCTTGCCTGCAGAATCCCGTGGACAGAGGAGCCTGGTGGGTTACAGTCCATAGGATCACAAAGAGTTGAATACGACGGAAGCAGCTTAGCACACACGTATGCACAGATAAAGCACCTACTAACTTGAGCCCTAGTGGAGAATGATATAGTATAACATGACTCATATAAGTAATACCAGATCATGTTCCTAGAAACCTAATTCATTTACCCATTCAGTAAATATTGAGTGCTTGCTGTATATTAATAACAGGCATTGTGTTAAATGATGAGGATTCGAATGTAGAACAAGGCAGGGACGGTTTCTGTCTCCAGTTGAGTGGTGTAGGGATGTTAATCAAATAATTACAGAAATATTCTTTACAAATGTGATCAATACTGTGATGGGGGAAAGAGCACAAAGAAAGATGGGAAACCACGACTATAAAATAGAGGCACTACATCTAGTTGAAATGGTGATAGGGAAGGCTTCCCTGAAGAAATCTGAAGAGGTTGACAGTGGGGAGGAGAGTGTTCTAGGCCAAGGTAGGAGGGAGCTTGGAGCTTACTGGGAACTGAACCAAGGCCAGATGTTGCTAGAGAACAGAGGGAGCAAGGTGTGAGGGAAAGCAGAGTGGTGGCAGGGGCAGATCGTGAAAGACTTGGTAGAGAAGGAATGAATGCATGAATGCGTGCACGGACAAATGAACATACCACAGATTAGTCCTGTTGTCTTATGTTGTTAGAGTGAAAATAAAAAGAGTTTGCAACTGTACAATGACTCTGATATTTGGGAGGAGGTATTCACTTTTTCATTCACTCATTCAGCCAGTAAATACAAAACAAAATTCCCTGTTCACACGGATCTTAAATTCTAGTTGAACAAGCAGACAATATGCCAGGAAGCGAATATATAGGTTTTATAGTAATATGTTTTGTCTATGAATAAATGGTGTAAGTGGTCTTTAGATGGAATTTTAAAAATTATTTCAAATATATATTGAATTGTATCTGTGTATGGTTATTCCCCTGTTTAGTTAAATAAACTTATGTCCTCTAGCAGAACTAGGACCACGCTCAGCACAGGTGTTCTTCACAGTACTCAATTCTCAGTCAAAGACTTCGGAGAAATTCCAAGAGAATCAAATAAGAGAAGGAGGGCTTCCCTGGTGACTCAGTAGTAAAGAATCAGTCTGCCATTGTAGGAGACATGGATTCAATCTCCGGTCTTTAGGAAGATCTCACACACTGTGGAATGACTAAGTCTGTGCATCATGGCTATTGAGTCTGAGCTCTAGATTCCAGGAGCCACAGCTATTGAAGCCGGAATGCCTAGAGCCTGTGCTCTGCGACAAGAGAAACCACTGCAGTGAGAAGCCCAAGCAACGCAACTAGAGCCCACACAGCAGTGAAGACCCTGCACAGCCAAAAATAAATAAGTAAATATTAAAGACTCCTCTGTCTTAAAAAAATAAGAGAAGGAAGCTGAGAGATTTGTATTTGTATTTGTTCTTGTTTCTGAGAAGCTAGTGATAGCACTGCCCACCGGCACCTGACCGTCTCTTCCTGGAGTGGTGGGGGCAGGAGGAGGGGAACAATGAAAAGATTTAAATAACTGCGTTGACACCAATGGGAAAGGATTTAAGAGGGAGAGCACTCCAGAGTCTATTTCTTTTTCCAGAAAGAGAGCTACATATATCTTATTATACACTCAAAATACTTTGTAGATTTTGCACACATTATCTCAATAAAAGGTTCCCATTGTAAAATCAACATACACATTTAAGGAGAGATGGTTCTTTGCCACATTCCTCAAAGCTGTTATTTAACTGATAGTGTGTATTACAATCATCAGAAAATGCTTACATTCAGAAAATAATACTTACCTGGAACCTTGTTTGCATTTATAGTCATGCCTGTCTTTTCTGCTTGAAGATTTCCATGGGGTACTATTTGCATATCTGTATGTAAATTATTACCATTGATGGAATTATTAAACCAGACCACCTGTGGGGTCACCTTCAGGTCTTGCTTGCCAAAATCAGAGAGTAGTTCATGGATCAAAGGGAGGCATAATGCATATCTGTTTTAATTTTCAGGAATTTCCTGCTTTCTGATTTCCAGATTACTTGAATCAAAGTGATTATTTCTATATAAGACAAGAAGAATAATAGAAATGTTGTCAGTGTGATCCTTTAGTACAGGATTTCTTAGCTGCAACACTGTTAGCATTTTGGACTAGATAATTCTTTTGTGAAGGGCTGTCCTATACACGGTAGGATGTTTAGTGGCCTCATGGTGCCAGTAATATCTCCCAAGTATGACAACCACCTCTGCTGCTGCTGCTAAGTCGCCTCAGTCTTGTCCGACTCTGTGCGACCCCATAGACGGCAGCCCACCAGGCTCCCCCGTCCCTGGGATTCTCCAGGCAAGAACACTGGAGTGGGTTGCCATTTCCTTCTCCAATGCATGAAAGGGAAAAGTGAAAGTGAAGTTGCTCAGTCGTGTCCGACTCTGTGCGACCGCTTAGACGGCAGCCCACCAGGCTCCTCCGTCCATGGGGTTTTCCAGGCAAGAGTATGGGAGTGGGGTGCCATTGCCTTCTCCGGCAACCACCTCTAGACATTGCCAAATGTCTTCTTGGGGGAGCAAAATCACTCTCATTGAGAACCACTTTTTCAGTACATCATCATCAGGGGCTCGCAGTGCTGGTTTAGCTTTGTGTTGTATTGCAAACACATCCAATGCATAGCTTTCAGTTTAACAGCATGGTTGCTTTCTAATTCTGTCGTTCTTGTATCACAATTAAAATTTATATTATGAAACTAGAATTAGATTTTTATTCAGCCGAATGTGTGCAATCCTGACATGGTGATGTGTTTTGAGGGAGGGAGGGAGTGGTTTACACTTTGAGAGCCTTGTTTCAATCATTAAAAGCCTTACAAAATTTTGTCCTCAAAAATTAAAACTTGCTTAGTCACTCAACTATTTTTTTAGAGACATTTATGGGCATCTTAAGCCCTAGAGTGTGAGAAGAGTACAGTTGTGTGGTAGTTTGAACATTCTTTGGCATTGCCTTTCTTTGGGATTGGAGTGAAAACTGACCTTTTCCAGTTCTGTGGTGACTGCTGAGTTTTCCACATTTGCTGGCATATTGAGTGCAGCACTTTCACAGCATCATCTTTTAGGATTTGAAATAGCTCAACTGGAATTCCATCACCTCCACTAGCGTTGTTCGTCATGACCTGCCTCCTGAAAAATCTGTATGCAGGTAAAGAAGCAACCGTTACTACTGGACATGAAACAACTGGACATGGAACAAACAGACTGGTTCCAAATCAGGAAAGGAGTACATCAAGGCTGTATATTGTCACCCTGCTTATTTAACTTATATGCAGACTACATCTGAGAAACACTGGGCAGGATGAAGCACAAGCTGGAATCAAGATTGCCTGGAGAAATAAGCTCAGATATGCAGATGACACCACCCTTATGGCAGAAAGTGAAGAAAAACTAAAGAGCTTCTTGATGAAAGTGAAAGAGGAGAGTGAAAAAGTTGGCTTAAAACTCAACATTCGGAAAACTAAGATCATGGCATCTGGTCCCATCACTTCATGGCAAATAGATGGGGAAACAGTGGAAACAGTGAGACTTTATTTTTCTGTGCTCCAAAATCACTGCAGATGGTGATTGCAGCCAAGAAATGAAAAGACACTTGCCCCTTGGAAGAAAAGTTATGACCAACCTAGACAGCATATTAAATAGTAGAGACATTACTTTGCTAGCAAAGGTCTGTCTAGTCAAAGCTATAGTTTTTCCCATGGTCATGTATGGATGTGAGAGTTGGACTATAAAGAAAGCTGAGCCCAGAAGAATTGATGCTTTTGAACTGTGGTGTTGGAGAAGACTCTTGACGGTTCCTTGGACTGCAAGGAGATCCAACCAGTCCATCCTAAAGGAAATCAGTCCTGAATATTCATTGGAAGGACTGATGTTGAAGCTGAAACTCCAATACTTTGGCCACCTCATGTGAAGAACTGACTCATTGGAAAAGACCCTGATGCTGGGAAAGATTGAGCGCAGGAGGAGAAGAGGATGACAGAGGATGAGATGGTTGGATGGCATCACTGACTCAATGGACATGAGTTTGAGTAAACTCCAGGAGTTGGTGATGGACAGGGAGGCCTGGCATGCTGCAGACCATGGGGTTGGAAAGAGTCGGACATGACTGAGCGACTGAACTGAACTGAACTGGTGATACATAGAAACTTACATGAGGCACATTCAACAAGTTCCTTTCTGGTTTTATAGGAAGCTGAAAACAGCAGAGAGAAAAAAGTGCCACCCTTGTATCCTTTGGTGATGGTTCTTGACATTTTAGTGTAAGTTATTACAATAGCATATTGGTTTAATGTTCCCTTAACGTCTGTGGTTTACTCACAGTTTCTGAAAATGGGAAAAATGTGTGTTCTGTCATTGTTCAGCTAAGAAATGGTATTTCCAGATCACTTTAATCATATATGATTGAATCTTCTAAAGTGCATTTTACTATGCTATGGTGCCTGGGGAGGCACAGATTGCATAAATTCACTTAGACGCATGACTAATATATGACACCATTAAGAGAATTTTATTTTGAATTCCTTTTTAATGTTATTATTTACTTTGCCTAAAGGCCTCTTGACTCAAAGTGTTTCACAGAGCTCAACTGAGACCCATGTTGTTTTGTTAAATAGAACTTTCTTTCATGTTGCTATTATGTTCAGGAATATTTAAGAGCTTCCAACTGTCAAAAATAAAGTTCTAACTCTTTTCCATGGCACTTAAACCTTTCCTAACTGGGGGACAATCCATCTTTTCAGATTTGTCTCCTTTACCTCCATTTGCTCTTCTCCATATCACACTTCAGTGGCAATGAACTCAGTTGCCCAGGGCATGCTTGCATTTTTCTGCCTCTATAGCTTTTCTCATGTTATGATGTCTACCCCACAGATTCCAATCCATGTTTCAGAATTTTTTGCATGAAGTTTCCCCATATTTTCTCAGTTGGAATTAATCTCTCTCTGTGTCCTATAATATTTGGAAAGCACTACACTAGTGCTTTTCAAACTATCTATGGGAAGAACTAGATTTTTTCAAAATTTCTTGTTTATTACAGGCCAATATGTATCCTCCTGTCTATGACCAGTACTGGGATGGTGTCATGTAAAATTCACATGTCGAACTGTCTAGACCCCATTCAATGAGCCGAGTCCACCTGATCACACATTTGAGTGGTGCAGCTGTGTCAATGCTGTAAATGTGTCTAAACAATTACTCGCAGTCTCTGTACTGGTTTTGTTGCTGTCTGATGAGAAATAGTTCATGAGGTGGTGCTGGTTCAGAGACTACACTTTGAATAGCTCTGCCCTAGATGATAAGCTCTGCAAGACAGGGCCCATGTCTGCTTTCTTCATCATTGTTATCCTAGCACCTGGCATCGCCATCACATGGTAAGCATACTTATCCCACATAGAAGTATCATATTACAGATAAAAGTACCAAAGTAGCTTGAATCAGATCTTGATCACTTTTTAACATTTACAGGAAGATCATGTCTAACCTGTATCAATAAGAAATATCAGACTGAAAGTAGAAATGATTGAGAATATCAGACTGTTTTCTTTTAAACATACATTCTCTTTAGTATAAAACTGAAATGGAACACCCAACCTGCTAGTGCTGGTATAACATTTAAGAATGGAGCTCACTTAATGATTTCATTTTCTTTCCCTAAATAGTTGGAAAAACTCACTGTATTCAACTTAATTTAAGTGAAATAAATGGAGATGAAATCTGAAACACTTCGCCTGTTAAATAACAGTGTTGAAAAACTAAGAGAAATGTATTTCTTGTAGGAAAAAAACCCACAAAAAGAAAAGTATGTTTGAAATCAAAATGGCCCCTCAAGGGGATACTAAATAGTCCAAAATTTTAGTTTTGAAAATGAGAATCACATGGAGTTAGTTTAACATCTACCACTGTAATTTTCTACTGGGGAAAACACCTGGCATATGAGTCATATTTTCAAAATTTAAAATTTAAGAGATATAGTATACTTGACAATGTTGTTTTTGCACATAGATTTCTAGCTTTTAGTAGTTCAAGAGTATCTTTCTGAAGTGGTAAGTAGCTGTAATTGAATGTTCATATTTTTCATTGACTATTTCATTGTATTAAAACTGACAGTCAAGAAAAACAAGAACACTTACTATATGTTTTCCCCACCCTTATTAGCCACTGAGTTTTCCTTGGAATGTATATTATTTCTGGGAAACATGTGGCATATGACCAGAGCCATAATTAGTAACAATTTGATGTTATAGGAATTCAGATTTTGGCAGTTTCTAACTTTTTGAAATACAAAAGCAGTGAATACAGATCCTAAGGGTGCATTCTGGAGTCAGCTTTTCCCTCCTTTACAAACTGTGATATTGTTTTGAAGACTCACAAACACTTTTATAGTTCTGCCCTAGACCCAGAAGGTGCCAAAAGGAGGTGCTGTTCTAAGCACTTTACACACATCAACTTATCTAATCATTGCAATAACAGGGAAGAAAACAATGGCATGAAGATATTAATTTGCCAAAATCACTTCCATGAGAAATTGTGTAGTTGAGATTCACCTCAGGGAGTCTGGCTCCAGATTCTGTGCTCTGACTTTCATAGAGTGGTATCTTGCGCTGCATTGCTTCTATAAGTAGAGATTGCATTGGTAGAATCCTGCTGAAGAATTTATTTTCTTGCTGACTATCTCTGGGAAATGCTAGATGACTATTAATGATGGGTAACTTGGAATTCTGGGTAACCAAGGAATCCTGGGTGACCAAGGAATGCTGGGTAACTGGGGGAAAGGGGTGCAAAGCCCTTAGTTATCTGCTTACTCTGAGCAACTTTCTAGCATCTGAAAACCAAAGAATTGTCATCAATACAAAGTCAGGGACTGTCCTACAGAGTCTGTCATTCTCACATAGGATCCCTAAAAGCAGTGTTATCTTTGAATCAGAGGGATGAATATTTGTAGTAATCACTTCTCTTTTGTGTTGGAAGCCATGGCTGCTGAGGCTAATTATTCACAGAAGTAAGGCATCCCATGTTACTAACTGAGGACTGAACCTGAGACATTGCTTAGCAACAGGCATCGTAGTATTTACTCTTTTGAGCAGGAGCAGCAAAAGCAACTGGTATGTCTTATCAATGTCCTGGCAGGTATTCTTATTTTCCTTTCCAACTAACACTGCTTGTATCCTTTGTCCTGGTATCAGCAAAGTTATTAGACTGTGGCTTGGTGGGGCTTGATTTAGGTAGATTTGCTTATGTACAGCGGAGAAGGCAATGGCAAGCCACTCCAGTACTCTTGCCTAGAAAATCCCATGGATGGAGGAGCCTGGTGGGCTGCAGTCCCTGGGGTCGCTAAGGGTCGGACACGACTGTGACTTCACTTTCACTTTTCACTTCACACATTGGAGAAGGAAATGGAAACCCACTCCAGTGTTCTTGCCTGGAGAATCCCAGGGACGGGGGACCCTGGTGGGCTTCTGTCTATGGGGTCACACAGAGTTGGACGCGACTGAAGTGACTTAGCAGCAGCAGCAGCAGCTTATGTACAGAGTACTTAAGTGAAGTACAGCTTTCAACCCTGAAAGCTGGCGTTAAACCAATAGAACCAAAAAGAAATTAGGCTGCAGGTCAGAAAAAGTAACAAAAGATTCCTACAACTCTGATGTTCTGAGTGCTCAGTCTCTCAGTCGTGTCCAACTCTTTTGTGACCCCATGGATTCCAGGCTCCTTTGTCCATGGGATTTTCCAGGCAAGACTACTAGAGTAAGTTGCCATTTCCTACTCCAGGTTAATGTTCTGTATAAGGCTTCTAATTTTCACTCCTGTCAAGTATGTGACGGTAAGTGATATCACTCCCATAAGATGCAGGAACTTGCTAAAATAGTCTTCTGACTTATTGTTTTGTTGGCCTTGATCTTCCAGGCACTGACAGAATCCATGACTAAAAGGGAACATAATCCATGTTTCCTCCTAATAAAAATGTAATGCTTTCACTAATAACAGTGCCAGCACTCCCCTGTCATTTACCCAAGGCCTCCTTTCATCTTCAGATTAAGAGTAGCTGTACATCTGAGAATCCTGGCATTCTTCTATCTTCTTTCTCTGCCCCCAAAGTCATCCTAGCTTGGTATCTTAAATTACGGTGTTCTGACTTAACTTCTGCTCTGATGATGAGCAAGAAATTCTAAGGATTGAGATCATCTTAAAGGAAAGACTCTCTAAAGTGGCTTGAACAGTTGTGGGAGGAAAGAGGAGCTAATGTTCCTACATGAAGACAGCGTGGAAATAGTCAGTTCACCCCTGGATCAGAGGCAGCTGTTCATCCCACAGCGCGTAGATGTTCCACTTGGATTGTCATCCATTGATTAATGACTGTTTGGTCCCAAGATAGATGGAGAAGTTTGGAATTCGAGTGAGCATATTGTTCAGTTCTTTGTCCCTCTTGGGGAAGGGTCCTGAAATGTGTAATTTTTCCTCTTGTTTCAGTTTGCAGGGCTTTCCACATGCATGGCTTTGCTTTTGTTATGTTATGTCCTAGAATCACTAATTAATTATGGACCCAGTTCCTTCTGTGCACTTGGCTAATTGGATGTCTTGAAAATTGCTCCATGCTGGCTTAAATAATGACGAGAGAATTAAAAGGCTGAGAGGTGCTGGGAAAGATAGAGAGACCATGACCATTGGAAATTCAACAAGTATCACAGCTGATATCTGTTACTCCAGTGAACAGGGGAGACAGAGCACTGGGACCACGGGGCTATAAAAAGTATACACAATGAAGCGATGAAAGGGGACGGGGTCAGCAAGAGCATCCATTGTTGAGAAAAACATTTTTGTGGATGGAAATCCTGTCTGAAGATTGTACGGTCTGGGCGGCTCTAGTCAGTTAATACGTCCTGTTGGGCAAGTAGAAGGGAGAGTGTTCCCTGAGAACAGGGAAAGAGCCAGGACTTCGGAGTCCAGCATCCTGACATCTGTGTCTGGACTCTGCCATTTGCTAGCTGTGGGATTTGGAGCAAATGACTTTACTTCTCTAAGCATCCAACTCTTCATCTGTGAAGTGAAAAATAATGGTACTTGTCTCAGAATTGTGGTGAGGAGTAAGTGGGAGCAAATTGGTTAGTGTCTGGACCACTTCCTGGCACACAGCAAACTCTCAGTAGTGGCTCGCCATTACTGTCATGCAGTTATGTTCTCAACATAATGATTTAATAATAGTAAAAATATCAATAACAGGTAAGGTGCTTAGCCTGGCACAGCTCAGGAAGGGTTGGCTTTAAAATGCATTATAGGAGAATCATTATTCCCATTCTGTCTTTTCCACTCTCCTTCTGGCCAGTTTGGTTTTCCCTCTTACCCACCGTGCCCACCTCACCCCCACCTCACTCCTCCTCTTAGGGAAGAAGAGGAATTTTAAAAACTGGATGAGAAAAGTACAGCTGTTCAGCTGTGGCCTTTGGTTATTGGAAAGGAGGCCCCCAGACCACAGCTGGCCAAAAAACCCCAGGAAACCATTCCCAAAGTGCATTCTATTAGCCTGTGCTGCTCCTTATGTCATTTAGACATACGTGATTTGCAGTTTCAGATTCCACATTTTTCTTCCCCATTAGAATAGAAGTCTTCAAGATGGCAAGGATTTTTGTCTCTTTTGCTCACTGCTATTTCTCTAATGTTTTGTTTGGTGTTATTTCTCTAGTATTTAGAACTATGCCATGCACATGTATGTGTCCAGTGAATATTTGTTGGAGGGAGGAGGGAAGGAAGGAAGGAAAGAAGGAAGGACAGATTAATTTCACCCAGCAGAGCTTGAGGCCAACAACAAAATGTCTTAGAAAGGAGATCTCCTGGCTAGTCTAGTCTAATGGGTTGACAGAGAAGGCCTGTAGGTGTTCAAGTCAACAAATCTTTAGTGAACATCTACTCTGTTCCTGGCACTGCACCAGGTGGTAGGGATACAACAAGTAAGATACTGACTTTGCCACCAATGACAGAGGTCTAGGAGGGATCCAGGCAGTCTTAAATGTGATGTAACTGAGGCACCTTTTGGAGGAAAGTGGGTAATTTGTGTATTATCAGTATATCCAGGGTAAAAACAGTACAACTTGATAGGTGCTGTATTAGTTTCCTAGAGCTTCCATAACAAAGTATCACAAACTGGCAGCTTAAAACAACAGAGAATTATTCTGTCACTGTTCTGGAGGCTAGAGGTTTGCAATCAAGGTGTTGTCAGGGCCATATTCCCCCCAGAGGATCTAGAGAAGAAGCCTGCCCTGTTTCTTCCAACTTCTGGGAGCCCAGGCACCAGGTGTTGGTTCGTGGCAGCATAACTTGAATCTCTAGCTCTGTCTTCGTGTGGCAATCTTCCTTTTGGGGTCTCTGTCTTCTCTTAGAGGGACTCCCATCGTGTTGGATTAAGAATCCATCCTGCTCCGATCTGACTTCATCTTAACTAATTAAATCTCCAGCTACCCTATTGTCAAATCAGGTCACTCTGAGATACTGAGGATTAAGACTTCAACATATCTTTTTGAGAAGACACAGTGCTGACAAGGATTTTATTTATTCTCACTAGGGTTTTAGACCCAAGGTAGGGGCTTTAAGGTGACCCTGGGTGTCAGCATTAGGCGAGTTGATTCAAAGTCACTGAGTCAAATCTGAGGGTATCAGTAAATCTTGTATTTATACTGATATATAAATAGATAGATATATATGTATGTATATCTACACAGATATGTTCCTATATGCAGATGTGTATGTATGTATATCACACATATACATATACTCATATACATATTTATATACACATGCAGATAAATAGATACAGAAATTAATATTGTTATGTGTGTATTGATGGGTTCATGTACATACACATATTTTCTAGCTCTATCTACTGAACGAGTCTAGAAGCAATGATGCCCAGTAACAAGGAACACACCCAGCTCCCACATCTTGGTTTCTAAATACCATTCTCCAATCAGACACCAAGGCTCTTTGGAGGAATGGCTGATTTTAGAGCTGAGGCAGGGAAAAATACAAGATGAATTCGGGGTACCCTGTAGTGCTAGAATGTTTAAAAGTGCTTTTTTTTTTTATTTTTAAGGATAAGTTCAGTTCAGTCTCTCAGTCATGTCCAACTCTTTGCGACCCCATGAATCACATGGGGACGCCAGGCCTCCCTATCCATCACCAACTCCCGGAGTTCACTCAAACTCATGTCCATCCAGTCGGTGATGCGATCCAGCCATCTCATCCTCTGTCGTCCCCTTCTCCTCCCACCCCCAATCCCTCCCAGCATCAGAGTCTTTTCCAATGAGTCACCTCTTCGCATGAGGTGGTCAAAGTATCGGAGTTTCCGCTTTAGCATCACTCCTTCCAATGAACACCCAGGGTTGATCTCCTTTAGAATGGACTGGTTGGATCTCCTTGGAGTACAAGGGACTCTCAAGAGTCTTCTCCAGCACCACAGGTCAAAAGCATCAATTCTTCGGTGCTCAGCTTTCTTCACAGTCCAACTCTCACATCCAAATATGACCACAGGAAAAACCATAGCCTTGACTAGACAGAACTTTGTTGGCAAAGTAATGTCTCTGCTTTTTAATATGCTATCTAGGTTGGTCATAACTTTCCTTCCAAGGAGTAAGCATCTTTTAATTTTTAAGGATAGAGCATGTCAAAGGATACAGGAGTCAACCTGAAACCTCCCTGTAGCAAAAGCTGGATTAATTTAAGAAAAAGAAGAAAAGTAGAAATTCCCTGATTGTCCAGTGGTTAGGATTCTGAGGTTCCACTGCAGGGAGCACAGTTCGATCCCTGGTTAGGAACTAAGATCCTGCAAGCTGCATGACATGGATGAAAAAAGAAAAGAAAGAAAGAAAGATAATGACAGTATTAGTATAGGTTATGGCCAAAAGAATGAAATATGCCCACGTGTCTATATGGGTATAAAGAAATGATAAAATAAATAAATAGAAGCCAATCTTTCTTACAGAAGAATTCAAACTACACATGTAGAAGATATGAGGGCAAAAAAAAAAGATTTATCCTTAGAACACCCATGCAGACAAGTTGCTGCAGACAAGATCCACTGATGAATCCTAAGATTAATGGGCAAATCTTTAGGAGAAAAAGGATGTTTGCATAGCCTCAGAGTCTTTCTCCCAAAAGGTTTACTGATTACTGTGGTAGTTTTCATCTAATGTCACAGATTGTTTGACAGTTCTCCATCCAGGAGGTGGAGCTTAATTTTCTTTGGGTTTACACTGGACTTAGTGACATATTTCTAAGATGTAGCATATGAAAGAATTTTCCAGTGGTAAACTTCACAGATATTACTTATGCACGGGGTCCAGATGAATGTCACTGTTGATAAGCAATAGCATCTAATCCTTGAAATAAAGGGCACTTTACCTTGGTGGTGTCCTTCCTCCAGTTCCCTAAACCTAATCATGAGAAAATACCAGACAAACTCAAACTGACAGAAAGTACGTAACACCTGACCTCTTCTAAAGTGTTAAAGTCGTGAAAAACAAGGATGAGTCCAGAAACTGTCACAGATGGGAGGAGACTAAGGAGCCATGGTGACAGATGCTCTGTGGTATCCTCGGTGACATCCTGGAATAGCAACAGCAAAATCATGGGAAAACGGGGGAAATCCAAACAAAGCCTGTAACTTACTTAATAGTATTGTGCCGGTGTTGCTTTCTTAGTTTTGATAAATATGCCATGGCGATAAAAGGTGTTGGAAATAGGAGAAGCTGGGAAATTCTCTGTACTACCTTTGCAGCTTTTTTGTATGTCTAAAATTATTCAAAAATAAAAAGTTGAAAAAAGAAGGCTCTAAGAGGAGTGTCCCATAGCAATAATATTAGATTGTTGCAGGGACTGTTCTCTGAGTGCTTACATCACTTACTCTGGCTGTATGGTCTAGATGAGATGCAGCTATCAGCTTCCCCTTCGGGCTGAACCCCACAAAGTCCTCACACTGCCCTGAAGTCCTGACAGTGTCTCCCTTCCAATATTCATGTTATCCCTCTGATTTTATCTCCTTCTACTCTCTTAAATATTGTTGTTGTTGTGTTAGTCATTAAGTTGTGTCCGACTCTTTACGACACCATGAACTGTAGCCTGCCAGGCTCTGTCCATGGGACTTCCCACACAAGAATACTGGAATGGGTTTCCCTTTCCTTCTCCAGGGGATCTTCCCAACCCAGGGATCGAATCCGTGTCTTCTGCATTGAAGACAGATTCTTTACCAGAGCCACCAGGGAAGCCCTCTGTTAACTATAGCTAGATATAATTAGGAATAGATAAGCCTTCTGGGGCATTGAAAAGACTCCTCTAGCAGAAGTAATGTAGTAGAAAGATTTAGAATGAGTAAACTTTGGGGTTTGAGTTCTAATTCTGCTGCTCTTCACTGGGGAGATATGGGCCAAGTCATGTGATTTTTTGGCTTTTAAGCCTCTAAACGGAAAGAGTTGAGCCAGAATGCTTCTAATTGTAAATTCAATGGCAATGTTATCTTTGGTTACAGAAGGATATGAATTTGATTTATCCATTCAGAAAAAATTTTGCATAGTTTGGTCCCTAGTGTGAAATTGTGAATCCTTGCCTGGGTAACAGCTGTGTTCCCACTCTCTGCCCCAAGCTCAGGGCTTTGCAAGGAAGAAGGAAGCGTATCCAGAAGCTGACCTCATGCCCCATTCTCTCTGGTTACAAGTCATTTTCATCAAAGGGTGCTTCTCATGCTTTAATCATTCATGTTCTATCTTCATGATTTTTATTATATCCATATACACTACTATTTTTTACTTAATATTTTTTTAACCACTTTATATTTTAACTTACGATTGCTTACATTTTAACTTGCATTCACAGTAATAGCTGTGAAATTGCAGACTTGATATACCATCTATATTTTTTCTAATGTACATTTCATAATTACATAATACAAATCCACCATAACTAGGCACTATCCCAAATGCTCTCTACACTTTGGGAAACCCCTCCATGAAGTGAAGGGAAGAGCCCTAGAGATCTTAGTGCCATCTGTGACCTTCTTCCCAAGATCTTAGAACTTGGGAGGATTTAAAAAGCTTTTCCAATCAGTGAGAATATCGGGGATCCCATTCTAGGACACTGGAGACTCCTCATTTTATTTTGGTTTGGAATGGAATATAGGAGTGACTAAGCCTTTCCTTTAAGGGAAAAGCCCAAAAGGAGGTGGAAGGAGGGAAAAACAGGTATTTTTTTGGTTTAAAAAATAGAAGTCAATGGCAAAAGAAAGGGCTGGAGAGAAAGCAATTAACTGGAGTAAGACAAAGTAGCAGGGAAACAAGGGGGTAGTGAGGGAAAACTCTGGAGGGAAAAGCGGCTGCTCAAAGAGTAGTTGTTGTATAGTTGCTAAGTCATGTCCAACTCTTTGCAACCCCATGGACTGCAGCTTTCCAGGCTTCCCTGTCCTTCACTATCTCCTGGAGTTTGCTCAGATTCATGTTCATTGAGTTGGTGATACCATCCAACCGTCTCATTCTCTGTTTCCCTCTTCTCCTTTGCCTTCATCAGGGTCTTTTTCAATGGGTCAACTTTTCGCATCAGGTGGCCAAAGGACTGGAGCTTCAGATTCAATACTTCAAAGAGGCAGAGTGTAAAATGAAAGATGAGAGACTTTGTAGAGGTCCTGACATCTTTCATCCCTTTTAACTTTTAGACTTTCATTCATGGTGTGAGAACCGATTAGATACACCAGAGGGCCAGCTTGAAGGGCCAGAGGGATCATATTGTCCAAGAAACTTCCTGATAATGAAATCATGCTCTGTACAGTTTAGTTTCTCCTTGACATACGACCTTGGCATAAGAGATAGATTTAATATTGTCAGATAGAAGGGGTTAGCAAAGAGTCTAGATTTTCCCTAGCATCCTTTCATACTTCAGAAAGAAAGGAGAGGACCTTAGCCTGTATCACAATACAGATCTGATTGATTCAAACCCACACATCTGGAAGGGTTAGATAGATTTAGAGTAAATTTTTTTTTTTTTAATTCCAGAGAATCAAAATATCTCTGTTTGGGAACATCTTCCCTGGCACATAGCTGAAGTAAGTGTCTGCAGATGGTCATAGCCCTGATGGCCGGAGGCATAGTACTGGGGTACAGCATGCATCAGACTGGACTCCAGTAGAAGCTGAGGATCCTTGTACCACAGAATCTTAATTGAGGATGGGGCTGGGGGTCAGGGGTATGTTAGGAGCCAAGTCAGCTGCCCAAGGGCCAATTAGGAAAAATTTCCATGTTATTTTGTGTCTTTCCAGATTTTTCTGTTTTAGAATTGTGCTGTCTGAAAGGGAGTGCTGATATGGTTTCCATCCTTTCCAAAAGAGGACAGGAACTGAGAGACTCTGAGAAGACCAGGTATGGTCTAGACATCCAAAAGAACAGATACGGTTAAAAGACAAGACACACTTTGTCAAGCTATGCCAAGAATGCTGCTGATTACCCCTTCCATAGATGAATTTAGGAAAAACCCCCAAATGAAATTGCACTCAAAACACACAACATACAGTCTCATATACTGTCCTTCTAAAATATCAAGTGGGATATTTATAATAAGGTTTCGGTTTCTTTCCAGACTTGGGAGACCATTCATCCAAAATTACATTTTCAGGTCAACTTCTGCCAGATATATTAATACTTATGATAATGTATGACAACTTTTTTCCCTTCATTTTTCTTTTCTTTTTTTTGCTCAGAATATTGTCCTTTGAAGGTCCCCTTGTCTCTTTCCCTACTTATTTTCTCTTCTCTGTTTTATAGTGGGTTCTCTTTAGAGATAGACCCATGGATATCATCTTACTTCTCCAGGACTTTCACCTCCAAAAAATGGAAAAAAGAGAGGACATTTTTGTATATACCTTGACATTTCAGAATTTTCAATACTATGTCAATGTTTGGACCAAGTCAAACCTTCCTCATGGGCTTCCCTGATAGCTCAGTTGGTAAAGAATCTGCCTGCCATGCAGGAGACACCGGTTGGATTCCTGGGTCAGGAAGATCTCCTGGAGAAGGGATAGATTACCCACTCCAGTATTCTTGGGCTTCCCTGGTGGTTCAGCTGGTAAAGAATCCACCTGCAATGCAGGATACCTGGGTTTGATCCCTGGGTTGGGAAGATCCCCTTGAGAAGGGAAAGGCTACCCACTCCAGTATTCTGGCCTGGAAAATTCCGTGGACTGTATAGTCCATGGGGTTACAAAGAGTTGGACACAACTGAGCAACTCTCACTTCACAAACCTTCCTCAGCAACAGCTATGGTGAATTGGCTTCTTCCAGAAGAACATTCAGCCTGTGGCGTGGGCCTCTGAGTTCCTGTGCATCTGACAGCTTAGCTCACTGCCCTTGGCTAGCTCTTGGAATGATTCAAGCAAAATAACAGCTTAGATTATTGGACTAGAAAACTAAAAGCAGATTCTTTCATGTGATTTTGATTCTTGTTTGTTTCGTATGAACTTTATGTGAACAAAGTGACTTGTGGTGATTATATATACAATCAAGTCAAAACTTAAGAGAATCCCCTAAGATAAAATAGAAACTGTGGGGAAATGTTTATTTTATTAGGTATTTGTTTTGCCCATCCTCCAAACACTCATTTCTAGCACTTATTTCTGGTTGGGAAAAGAGTTATTGTTCTGTAGCTCTAAACCACTGTAGCAATCACATTTTTGATAGGGAAATTTTTTTTGAGTGTGTGGATTGAGGGGAGTTGTAAGAGTCTACATTGAACACATCAGAACATTAATTTAGTCCTCCCTGCTTTTCATGGATTAGCATTATGCCCATGCCAAGGGCCTGGTGTATCTTCTGTTTTTAATTTCCTCAATTTTTCAACTGTAGAATAATGTATCAAAGTGTCTTATTTCCTGGGAACAGAAAACACAAGTAAATATTTGAGAAATTTGATACAGGGAAATTTGGTTTGAAGCTTGTCAGAAAGATGCATGAAATCAAGCCCCAATAAAATACCATTCTTCCTTGCATCTGGTTTATTATGATTTGATGAAATTCTTCTTTGTAGCCCACTCCCAAATAATTTTATGATTAATACATAAGTGGATGGATTACGTAAACACTGTTGTGCTAACAATACCTGGCATTTTGGCTCCTACTGAACAGATGAGACACATAAAACTTAGATTGCATTTATAGACTTTGGTTTAAGTCTTTTATGGAAGCAATATCTTTTGACTCTATATTATTATAAATTAATATTTGAGGCTGCCTGAGACAGAGTACAGATGGAAGCCTTAGCCTGCAGCCCTTCATCTTCTAACCTCTCAGGAGAGGCCTTCCATGCAAGCAAACTGTAAACATGTCAGTTTATTTTCTTGCCATTCTGAAAGTCAGAGGTCAAGGTCTCAGCAGGGAAGCATTTCATTTGGAGACCTTGAGGGACTAATCCATTCCCTTACTTTTTTTAGTCTTCAGAAGCCGCCTACATTCCTTGGCCCATAGCCCCTTTCTTTCAATCATTCCAACCTCTTGCTTTTTGTCTGAGCTAGAGGCTCAGAACAGGGCCTGTTGTTCAGATCCATAAGCAGCATTGCCTCCAGCAGCCAGACAGGTGACAGAATGGGGTGCCTGGAGCTGGACTGTGGGAAAAGGGAGACTGTCTGCCCTTCTAAAGGAGGCAGCACATACACTGTCCCAGAGGAAGGGGGCCCAGTGCTGCTACCTCTTCTGAGTGTTTTGAACAAAACTAGAAATCTGTTTTTGTTTTATTTTAAACATGACGTGAGACCAAAAAAATGTGCACCAAGGCCATTCAGCTCTCCACTTTATGACTGACCTCTGGTTTAAAGGAAAAAGCACAGAATCCCTAGGAATAGACAACACTATTATTGAATGAATGAACAATAAACGTTAATGCTAAGTTCAGAGACGATGCTTTAATTCAATTACTCAAAGCTGAAAAATTCATCCCTCATCGTGCCACATCATCCAATAGGCTCATTAGAAATTTGGCAGGGACTTTAAATGACATTATTGAGATAGATATTAATGAAGTGCCAACAGTAAGGTGATGACTTTTATTTGGTATAAGTTTTTTTTGTATTATGAATTTCATAGAAAAAAAAAGTAAAGGCTATAAATTAAAATGCCAAAATAAAGCCCCAAGGAATGAAGATCCAAAATCCAAATCTTTTACTCTTCTGAGTTAAAACCTCAAAGGAATCAAAGCCCTAATTATTAAGGCAACATTTAAAATCACTTCAGAAATTTCTAAGAAATTACTTCACAGTCATTTAGTCAATCAACAAATAACAATTGAACTTCTACTATGTGCCAGGCCCTATATGAGATACTGAGGATAGAACAGTGAACAGAACACAAGAACATCTTGCTCTTACGGAGTTTATATTTAAAGTAACACAAGTAAAATTCATAACATTTTAGTGATGGTTGCTAAGGAGAAACAAATTAGGGAAACTGGGAGTAAGAGCAGTTTAGGATTTTAGAGAAAGGCCAATGATGGTCCCATGGAGAAGGTGACTTTTAAGTAAAACTTGAAGGCTATGAGGGAGGTAGCCTGGCAGAAGTTTGGAGGAAGGTCGTGCCGGGTACAGGGAGTACGAAGACCGAGGCTCTGCAGCAGGCATGGGCCTGGAGTGGTTGAGGAGCAGCGAACGTCCAGAGTGGCCAGAGCAGAGAGCAGAGGGGAAGGCAGGAGGTGGTGGTCAGAGAGGAAATGGGGGCCAGGTCATGTAGGGCCCTGCAGAGCACCTGGGCACTTCCTCTCAGTGTGATGAGTGCTCCAGAAAATTTTGAGGGGAGAAGTGATATCATCTGACTTCAAGTGCAAGTCAGCCCCCTCTGGTCACTATGTTATGAAGAGGCTACAGGAGATTAAGGGCAGGAGTAGTGACGCCAATGAAGAGGCCATTGCGATACTCCTGGCAGTGATTTGCAGTTTAAACTCAGTGGTGAAAGGGAGGTTTAGATTCTGGGTATATTTTGATGATCTAGATACCAGAATTTTCTAATTTGTCTGGAGTGTGAGATAAAGAGCTGAGGACGACACCATAGTTTTTGGTTTGAACAACTAGAGTGGAGCTGCCGTTAACAGACTGGGAAAGACTGGGAGGCAGTGAGGTTTAGAAACAAAGATCAAGGGGCTAGTTTTGTATATACTGAGTTTTGTATATATGAGGTGCCTATTGAACACACATGGAGAAGGCAATGGCAACCCATTCCAGTACTCTTGCCTGGAAAATCCCATGGACGGAGGAGCCTGGTGGGCTGCCGTCTATGGGGTCGCAGAGTCGGACACGACTGAAGCAACTTAGCATGCATGCATGCATTCATTGAACATGCACAAGTAGATGGGCAGGCATTTGAACATAGAGGTCTGGAGTTCAAAGGAGAAGGGCCAAGCTGGAGATAGAAAGGTGGTAATTATCACGATATAGATTTTACTTAAAGCCATGAGGCCGCATGAGATCACCTGGAAGGGACATGTGGACAGAAAGGAGAAGAATTTTAGGACCTAAGCCTTGGGGCCTCCAATACAGGGATCAACAAGATGGCAGGGGTGGGGAAACAGCAAAGGAAAATGGGGCCAAGCACCTGGAAAGGTATAAAGGAAACCTACCAAATAAAGAATTTATTTCAAGGAGAAAGGACTAAACAACTGTGTCCAGTGCCACTGGGAGGTTGGAGGGGGAGTACTGGGAACTGCCCGTTGGATGTAGCAACATGGAAGTCTGTGGGGACTTTGATCACAGAAGCCTCCACCAAACTGATGGACACTGATGCCTGAGTGGGCTGAAGTTTTCCTTCAGCAGCTATAGGCTGGCTGTCTTCTGTGGATGTTGCTTCTTCAAGAATTAATGTTCTAAGTAGTAGAGTTAGACACAAAATCATTTACTAAAAAGCAATTGTTTTTTAGTAAATCTGAAGAGTTGATGGTATAATACTTGCAAGTATTATAGCGGTGGCCTCATATACATGAAATAAGAAAACAAGATAGTCCATGGTTCCTGAAGAAACTACGTAAGGCACAAGGATATTCCCCAAACCAAGTGTTTAGTATCGCCACATACCACAGCAGAAACCCAGTGATACTTGGTGAAGGAGGTAGCTGGAGAAAAGCTTGATTTGTTTCACCAAAATCCAGTAAGTCAACAGAACGGAGACCAAGACTTGTGAACTCAAACTGACAGGGAGAAATACACGCCCACCTCCCCCACCACTACCATCAGAAAGAGGAGAGGGAACACCTCACAGTGATAAGCTCTGCATCCCTAAGCACACGCTGAGAGCGCACAAGAGTTCATGCTTCCTGCAGGCAGTTGGTACTACAAAGAGGAAGGAAGGAGTGAGAAGGGGCTGAAGCTACACATGCCCAGTTCCTGTCCCCAAGCATCTGATTAGAGAAAACACCGCTTCTCTCTAGGACAGTGAGGCAGGGAGGAGAGAGGCCAGGAATATCCCTCCAAGAGTTCCCACATAAATGCAAAAATCAGGAAAAGGGTTTTAACTTCCATAGCCCTGCTGCTGCTGCTAAGTCACTTCAGTCGTGTCCGACTCTGTGTGACCCCATAGACGGAAGCCCACCAGGCTCCCCCGTCCCTGGGATTCTCCAGGCAAGAACACTGGAGTGGGTTGCCATTTCCTTCTCCAATGTGTGAAAGTGGAAAGTGAAAAGTGAAAGTGAAGTCGCTCAGTCGTGTCCGACCCTTAGCGACCCCACAGACTGCAGCCTACCAGGCTCCTCCATCCATGGGATTTTCTAGGCAATAGTACTGGAGTGGCTTGCCATTGCCTTCTCCGTCCATAGCCCTAATCCCCACCAAATACATCAGTGAAGGAAATTCAAACTATTGTATTTGGTTAGTTCTTTGGTATCAGTTTGATTAGGCATGGGTGAACTTTCATTATTCAATCTCTTATGCTGGGAAATCAGGAAGTGGGTTTAGAGTATTTAAGCCACAATTTTAGATGCATATGTGTACAGGTCTGTTGATCAGGGAGAAACTAGAAGCCCCTGACTTCTTGTTTTTGAGTCCCTGAGTCCCACCTGCAGATGGGAGCAATTGAGTTAATTCACTCAAACCAATTTTTGTGATTACCTGATGAACAATTCTGAGTCCTGCATTCAAAATAGGTAAAGGTTACAAGTACTCTTTGTCCTTGTAGGAAATTAGAACAATCCTATAGGGCATATGCAGACATTTTTCAGTCAAATCTTTACTATAATCTGTTTCTTATTACTTTAACATGGCTAGCTCACTCTCCTCCCTCTTCTGGTTGCTCACCTTTTCTCCATCAGCATTTAAGAGTCCAGTCTGACACACAGGTATATCATTCCTCCCATGGGCCTCATTCAGCACTAGTATTCCAGCACCGTAGTGTGCGCGGGGGCTTCTGGTGGTCACAGTTCTGTCTTCTCGTAGGTCATTGATATCCGTGTGTAGCAAGTAGTTGGATTTTACTCACTGTTAGCCTCTTAGAAAGAGGCTGGAGCTCAGACTTGCCTTCGTGGGTGATATGATGCAAAAAGCTTCCTGAAAATGTTTCCTGAACCACCATATGGCAGTAGGAAGTCTTGCTTCATATGTCTTATAAGGTCGATTGAGGTTCTAGGAAGTATATGAAAACGCTTACAAAAGTACACAGTCCTCCCTGATTGTCAGGCAGTGTTCTGATCACAGATTCGTGTAGTTCACGTCTCTGTCCCATTGCACATGAAAGGCACAGGTCTCCTCAAAGTGCTTTTGTGTTTTACAAAGCACTTGATGGCTCCCTGTCATGACATTGATATTATGTGGAATGATAAGGAGTTGAATTCCATTTCCATGGAGTAATGGACTCCTGCCCTCCAATGCATCATGCCTAAATTTCTAATCCCCCACTGTTTTTAAGAACCACAGAATGGAATGCTAGCCCAAACTCTCCTGGCTGCTGGGGTAAAGCAGATGATAGAGGAAGCTAGAGTTTTATTGTTTTTTAAAAAAAGTGAGAAACATGGCTTTAAGACATTCCAAAAAGAAGAGAGAGGAGATCCAGTCTTCTAAAAATTGAAAGCAGATCTTTGGCAGAAGTCAAGCTGACAAATGGCAGGAAGCCTCATCCCTGTAGTTACAGAACCAATATCCAGGTTGAGGGAATCAATCCAACTGTTCCAGGAAAAACCTCAGAGTTGAGAAAAAATGGTCATAAGAGGCAGAGTTGCCACATTCATCCCTGTCATGTCTCACACCTGATGAAATGCAAGGAGAATCTTTGAAGTGGGGGCTCAGGAGCCTGGTGATTGTGCAAAGGAGGCAATGTGGGAGGGGAGGGAGCAGGGTCCAGGGTCAGTCTATGTGGACTTGAGCCCAGGCCCACTGCTGAGCTGCTGTGAGGACTTAACAGTCTTGGCTTTCCTTCCTGAGCCTTCACTTCTTGTAAGGAGGGAATAGCAAGAGCCCTGCCTCATCGGGGTATTGGAAAGTTAAATGACAAAATATGGAAAGTTGGCAGCAGAGCACTTGGGAAATAGCAAATGCTTACAAGCATCTACTATAACTAATTCCTTTAAAAAAAATGGAAGTATAATTGATTTGCAATGTTGTGTTAATTTCTGATGTGTTGCAAAGTGATTCAGATATATGTATAGATGAATATATATATATATATGTACATTCTTTTTCATATTTTCTTCCATTATGGTTTATCATAAGATATTGGATATAGTTCTCTGTGCTATACAGTAGGAAATTGTTTTTCATTAGTGCTGTTTTAAAAGTACAAGCTGCCAGAGAAAGCTGAAAAAGTTTGCTGTTAGTCACAGGAGCAAGACATGTGACCAGACTTTGACTCTTCCTAAAATACCGTAAGGGTTCTATTGCCCTCATTAGGGAAAACTAGTGTTAGATTTTGAGCTTCCCAGGTGGTGCAATGGTAAAGAATCTGCCTGCCAACTCAGGAGACGCAAGAGACATGGGTTTGATCCCTGGGTCAGGAAGATCCCCTGGAGTAGGAAATGGCAGCCCACTCCAGTATTCTTGCCTGGAGAATCCCATGGACAGAGAAGCCTGGCGAGCTACAGTCCATGGGGTTGCAAAGAGTTGAACACGACTGAGCATATACACACACAATGTTAGATTTAAACACTGTGTGTGTGTTAGATTTAAACAGAAAGTTACAGTAGTCAAAGTTATGAGAAATGGGCAAAGTTGTTCATGAGTATTTTTCGTTTAAAAATTTTTATCCAAATTATGTTCCATCCTTATTATGTTATTAAAATTAATCACTAGTTAATATTTGCTTGTAATTAGAGTAATTTACTTTTAGAAAAAGTGGATGCTAAACATTTTCTAACTTTTGTCTAAAACTTAGATCAAGTTGAGGAAAGGCTTCATGGGTCATAATTAAGAAAACACTACTTATCTGAAACCAGTGTCTACATGATAGACTTTATATCTATGGCCTCAAAGGGATAACTTGGTTAGGAGAAATTCACTGTTTCCTAGAGTATGTCACAATTGCATAGTAGTTCATTAATTACTAATCAGATATACTTTAATTTATATGTAGCAGTAATTTATATGTAACTTTTTTGATTTATTTATTTTTAAGTGAAGGATAATTGCTTACAGTATTACATCGGTTTCTACCAAACATCAAATAAATCAGCCATAGGTTTACCCATGTCCCCTCCTACTTGAATATCCCTCTCACCTCCCTCCCGATTCCACTCCTCTAGGTTGTTACAGAGCCCTGGTTTGAATTCCCACTGGCTATCTATTTTATATATGGTAATATATGTTTCCATATTACTATAGTTAGCAGTAACTATGTTTCTGTACAGCAGTGCCTGAAAGAAATTTTTATAATTTGATTCATTTAACTTATGATATCTGCGAGATATCTTGTTTCTGATTGGTTTTAATTCACAGTAACTTCTAATTTTTTATCAGGTGTAGTCATTCAGTTCAGTTCAGTTGCTCAGTCGTGTCCGACTCTCCGCGACCCCATGAATCACAGCACGCCAGGCCTCCCTGTCCATCACCAACTCCCGGAGTACACTCAAACTCATGTCCACAGAGTCGGTGATGCCATCCAGCCATCTCATTCTCCGTTGTCCCCTTCTCCTCCCGCCCCCAACCTTTCCCAGCATCAGCGTCTTTTCCAGTGAGTCAACTCGTCGCATGAGGTGGCCAAAGTATTGGAGTTTCAGCTTTAGCATCAGTCCCTCCAATGAACATCCAGGATTGATCTCCTTTAGAATGGACTGGTTGGATCTCCTTGCAGTATAAGGGACTCTCAAGAGTCTTCTCCAACACCACAGTTCAAAAGCATCGATTCTTCGGCGATCAGCCTTCTTCACAGTCCAACTCTCACATCCATACATGACCACGGGAAAAACCATTGCCTTGACTAGACGGTGTAGTCATTAAAAACCTATAAATGAATACTCAGTGGTATCAGGGAACACAATGGTCGTCTTTACAATTTAAGGCCAATGTAGTAATGAACGCTTTTGCAAACTTGAGAGGGTTTGTTTTGTAATAACCATTCTGTAATTATGAGATAATAAGTGATTATGAGTTCTTTGAGGGCAAGAATTGTATCTTCTATCTGTCACAGTATCTTACAGTAAAAAACAAAAACACCTGTTCATGAAGCTGTGCCGTGGGCACACATGCAGCCTTAAGAACTAACTTGCTGTGTATATGGTTTCTACTTTGGTGGACACTAATTTTCTCATCTCTCTTTCTATCTCATGAAACCAGAGAATCTCAAATGGAGTCATATATGTGAGAAATGCAGTCAAATATGTGAGAAGAAAGTGGGAGTCTAAAGTTGTCTTTATGGGAGGAGGTTGTTGTTGTTCAGTCACCAAGTCCTGTCTGACTCTTCTGACTCCATGGACTGCAGCACACCAAGCTTCCCTGTTCTTTATCATCTCCTGGAGTTCATTCAGACTCATTTCAATTGAGTTGGTGATGCCATCCAACCATCTCATCCTCCACTGCCCCTTCTCCTGCCCTCAATCTTTCCCAGCATCAGGGTCTTTTCCAATGAGTTGGCTCTTTGCATCAGGTGGCCATACTGGAGCTTTGGCATCAGTCCTTCCAATGAATATTCAGGATTGATTTCCTTTAGGATTTTCAGCAGGTACTCACCCATTTATCCAATGATTCATTGCCATTTAATGTATCTGTTCTTTAACACTGCAATTTTCTTCAAGTAGAGCACTTATATACTTTGATTAGTTGTTTTTGTTTTTTAAAAAATGATCATACGTGTGGCCTTCAAATCCTGGTTTTGCATTGATCAGGCTATGTCTTCAAGTTTCTTTGTGAGTTCTTTGTTCCTCTACTCCTCCCATCCAGATGTTCAACCCATGCTTTTCGCATCTGTCTGTCAAGAACCATAGTGGGACTACCCAGTGGGGACTGAAAACCCCAGTGATCCAGAGAGGGAGGGGCAAGAGTTTACTGTGCTCCTCAGTGGATTTCCCTGAGGGCAAGGCTAGCCCAGTCTCTTGGCTCCTCAGCCTGGATAACTAACACAAGCCAGGAAAAACACAGCCTCCTGTATTCGTTTCTTTTTGGTGCTGTAACAAATTACTACACACTTAATGACTTAACACAAATTTTATTATCTTACAGTTCTGGAGGTCAGAAGTCCAAAGCAAATTTCACTGGGCTAAAATCAAGGTGTAGGCAGGACTGGTTCCCACCGGAGGCTCTAGGGCAGAATCTGTGTCCTCATTTTTTCTACTTCTAGAGTCCATGGGGTCACTACTAGTCGGACAGGACTGAGCGACTTCACTTTCACTTTTCACTTTCACACATTGGAGAAGGAAATGGCAACCCACTCCAGTGTTCTTGCCTGGAGAATCCCAGGGATGGTGGAGCCTGGTGGACTGCTGTCTATGGGGTCGCACAGAGTCGGACACGACTGAAGTGTCTTAGCAGCAGCAGCAGCAGAGGCTCCCCAGGTTCTTTGTCTCCCGGCTCTCTTCCACTATCTTCAAAATCAGCGACAGTGGGTTGAGTCCTTTTCCTATCATACTGCTTGGACCTTTTTCTGATTGTTAACCCTGCCTCCCTCTTCCACTTTTAAGGATGCTTGTGACTGCATTTCCCAGATAATCCAAAATATTTTTTAATTTTAAGGGAAGCTGATGAGCAAACTTAATTGCATATGTAACCTTAATTCCTCTTTGTCTGTGACCTAACCAGGACTCCATCCCAGGTCAGGTTCTGGGGATTAGGAAGTGGGCATTTGTGGGGAGGGGGCATTGTGCTGCCTCTACAGCTTCCCTAGAGCAGTCATTCCCAGTGCGTGACCTTCAGGACAGCTGTGTCGGAATCACTGACTGGAGGTGAGGGAATTCAGTGCTGATTAAAATGAAAAACCCTGGGTTCTATGAAAGCCAGAGAATCAGCGTGTCTGGGAACAGAGCCCAGGACTACATCTTTGCAAGTTTCTCTGCTGATTATTACAAACACTAGAGCTGAGAATCATTGTATTCAAGTATTTAGCCTACCTTTAAAAAAAAAAAAGAAAAACTTGTTTTATTCAGTAAGTTCATTGTAGATTATGTTGTTTCATTGTAGAAAAATTAAAATATTTACAAAAGGGGTTTTCTTGGATGTGAATATTTAGTACTAAAACTGGCAAACCAAAAAGCATTAGTTTCCCTACTAATTTCTTTAGTTAACTTATCATGATTTCTCCAACCTCTTTGAAGCAGAGATAGTTACTGACAATGGGAGAAAAAGAACTAAATCATGTCCTCCCTCTCTCGCGTCTATTCCCTCCATGTCTCCATCTTCTCAGTAGACAACAGAATTTGACTCACTACCCTATTCTGCGTGTAAATCTCTTCCCCGTTTTCTTTTGGAAATAGAGGACCAAATTAGAGATACCATAAGAAGTGTAAAAGCCAGATGAATGACATTAGCAGAAAAATCTGAAGTCAGTGTTACATTATTTCTTCTGGACTTGTTCTTAGAGACTAGAACTCAGTGAAAAATCAGAACTCTATAGAAGAGAGAAATCTATGAATGAGTACATATGTGCCTCTATTATCCTGGCTCCGTCAGTGTTATATTGTGTTTGGAATGGGAGCCATGTTGGAAATTCAGTATGCCAAAGAGAAAATGAGTTTTATTATCCAGGTTCAGTTCAGTTCAGTTCAGTTCAGTCGCTCAGTCGTGTCTGACTCTCCGTGACCCCATGAATCACAGCACGCCAGGCCTCCCTGTCCATCACCAACCCCCGGAGTTCACTCAAACCCATGTCCACAGAGTCAGTGATGCCATCCAGCCATCTCATTCTCTGTTGTCCCCTTCTCCTCCCACCCCCAACCTTTCCCAGCATCATATTCTTTTCCAGTGAGTCAACTCATCGCATGAGGTGGCCAAAGTATTGCAGTTTCAACTTTAGCATCAGTCCTTCCAATGAACACCCAGGATTGATCTCCTTTAGAATGATAGGTCTTATTAAAACTCTGTCATCCAAAAGAACTATGAATCAAAAAGGAGACAGAGTTTGAGGAGGAAGATGGACATTGTGTCGAAAGGGCAAGTTAAAATTAGATCACATCCTCTGGCATCTTATCATTTATTCTGTGTTTTGCTATGTTAGAACCATATGGTGCCAATGTTTGGCCATAAGCAGTTTTGATATGCCTTCATTTATTAAATCAAGTAGACACTTGGACCCAGAGTTGCAAGAGGTTTCAGCATGGTAGAGAAGAGAATCAAAAGTATATAAAACAGGGACTTCTCTAGCAGTCTAGTGGTTAAGACTTCACCTTCCAATACATGGGGTGTGGGTTTGATCCCTGATCAGGGAGCTAGGATCCCATGTTTATAGTGGCTAAAAAATCAAAATGTAAAACAGAAGCAAATATTGTTAAAAAATTCAATAAAGACTTTAAAAATGATCCACATCAAAATAAATCTTTAAAGATATCTATCTATATATATATAGTGTTAGTCACTCAGTCGTGTCCAACTCTTGGCGACCCCCTGGACTGCAGCTCTCCAGGCTCCTCTGCCCATGGAATTCTCCATGCAAGAATACTTGAGAAGTAGCCATTCCCTTCTCCAGAGGATCTTCCTGATCCAGGGACTGAAGCCAGGCTTCCTGCATTACAGGCAGATTCTTTACCATCTGAGCCACCAGGGAATCCCAAAATCATACCAGTGGTGGAATACCCTAATATTATAATGATAGTGGGTAAATCACTTATAATAACTCTAAAGTATAAAAACCAAAGTATTCAAAATAGCTATAACAACAATAATTTGTTAATGGATATACAGTATATAAAGATGTAAACTATGACATCAAAAACATAAAATGTGGGGGGGAGGGAGTAAAAATGTAAAGCATTTGCGTGCATTCAAAGTTAATTTCAGCATAAAATATATGGCTATAACTATAAGGTGTTTTATGTAATATGCACAGTAACTACAAAACAAAAACCTATAATATACACATAAAAGACAAAGGAATCAAAACATACCACTACAGAAAAATCATTAAATCACAAAGGAAGAGAGCAAGAGAAGAAGAAAGGAACAATAGGAGTTACAGTTGGCTGATGAACAACGTGGAGGTTAGGGGCACCGACCCTGGGGAGTGGAAATTCCACATATAACTGTATAGTCAGCCCTCTGTGTCTGTGGTTTCTCCATGTCTGTGGGTGCACAGCCATTGATTCAATCAACTGCAGATTGTGTAGTATTTATTGAAAAAATTATGCATGTAAGTGGATCCACCTAGTTCAAACCTATGTTGTTCAAGGGTCACTGTACAAAACAGTTAGAAAGCAATTCAAAAAATGGCAGTAGTAATTCCATACTTGTCAGTAATCGACTTTAAGTGGAAATGGGTTATTCTCCAAACAAAAGACATAGCATAGCATAATAGATTTTTAAAAAGACTCAACTGCATAGAAGAGATTTACTTCAGTTTTAAGTGCACCCTTAGACTGAAAGTGAAGGGGTGGAAAAAAGTATTCCGTGTAAGTGGAAATCTAAAGAGAACAAAGGTACTCCTATGTCATGCAAAATAGATTTTAATCCAAAAACTTTAACAAGAAAAAAGAAGGTCATTATGTAATAATTATGGAGTCAATTCATCAAAAGGATATAACAATTTTAAATATTTATGTACTCAACACTGGAGCACTGAAATATATAAAGTAAATATTAACATCTCTGAAGGGAGAATTAGACAGCCGTACAATAATAGCAGACTCACAGACTTAGAAAACAAACTTATGGTTGCTGGGGTGGGGTGGTGAGAAGGGACAGTTACAGAGTTTGGAATGGCCATGTACACACTGCTATATTTAAAATGGTTAGCCAGCAAAGACCTATTGTACAGCACATGGAACTCTGCTCAATGTTCTTTGGCAGCCTGGATGGGAGAGGGGTTTGGGGGAGAATAGATACATGTATATGTATGGCTGAGTCCCTTCACTGTTTGCCTGAAACTGTCATTGGCTATATTCCATTACAAAAATTAAAAAAAAAAATTCAGTACCCTACTTTCAACAACAGATAGATCGATAGATCATCCAGACAGAAAATTAATAAGGAAACATTGGATTTAAACTACACATTTAAGTCTACACATTAGACTAATGGACTTAATAGATGAACATAAAACTTTCCTTCTAAAGCACACATGGAACATTCTCCAGGATAGATCATATGTTAGGCCACAAAACAAACAATAAATTTAAGAAAACTGAAATCATATCAGCATATTTTCAACCACAATGATATAAAACTATAAATCAATTACAAGAAGAAAATGGAAAATTCACAAATATGTAGAGATTAAACAACATGCTTCTGAACAACCAATGGGTCAAAGAAGAAATCAAAAGGGAAATTTAAAAATACTATAAGATAGATAAAAATGGAAACAGAACATATTCAAGCTTATTATAGTAAAAGCAGTTCTAAGAGGGAAGTTTATAGTGATAAATGCCTGTATTAAGAAACAAGGAAGATCTCAAATTAACAACCTCACTTTACACCTCAGAGAGCTAGAAAAAGAACAAACTGAGCCTGAAGTCATTAGAAGAAAGGAAAAAATCAGGGTGGAAATAAATAAAACAGAGACTAAAAGGATAATGTAAAAGGTCAATGAAGCTAAGAGCTAATTTTTAAAGAGCTGTACAAAATTGACACACCTTTAACTAGACTGGTGAATTCTACCAAACATTTAAAAAATAATAATACCAATCCTTCTCAAACTATTCCAAAAAATAGAAGAGGAGGAAACACTTCCAAACTCATTTTATGAGGCCAGAATTACCCTGATACCAAAGTCAGACAAGGACATTACAAGAAAAGAAAATTGCAGGCCAGTATCTCTGATGAATACAGGTGCAAAACTCCTGAACAAAATATTAGCATACTGAATTCAACAGTGTATTAAAAAGGTCATCTGAATCATCTGAATAGATGCAGAAAAACCATTTGACAAAATTTAACATTCATTTTCAACATGATAAAAACTCAATGAAGTGGGTATAGATGAATAAAGGCCATATGACAAACCCACATTCAACATTCTACTCAGTGGTGAAATGCTGAAAGCTTTTCCTCTAAGATCAGGAATTGATGCTTTTGAACTGTGGTGCTGGAGAAGACTCTTGAGAGTCCCTTTGACTACAAGGAGATCCAACCAGTCCATCCTAAAGGAGATCAGTCCTGGGTGTTCATTGGAAGGACTGATGCTGAAGCTGAAACTCCAATACTTTGGCCGTCTAATGCGAAGAGCTGACTCATTGGAAAAGACCCTGATGCTGGGAAAGATTGAGGGCAGGAGGAGAAGAGGGTGACAGAGGACAAGATGGTTGTGTGGCATCATTGACTCAATGGACATGAGTTTGAGCAAGCTCCGGGAGATGGTGAAGGACAGGGAAGTCTGGCATGCTGCAGTCCATGGGATCACAAAGAGTCAGACAACAAAGATCAGGAACCTGACAAGGATGCCCACCCGCACCACTTTTATTCAACATAGTACTGGAAGTTCTAGCCAGACCAGTCAGATAAGAACAAGAAATAAAAGTCACTTAAATTAGGAAGAAGTAGAATTTTCTGTTTGCAGATAACACGATGTTATATATAGAAATCCCTAAAGACTCCACCAAGAAACTGTTAGAACTAACAAATGAATTCAGTAAAGTTGCAGATACAAAATTAATATACAAAAATTACTATGTTTCTAAATACTAACAACCATTAGAAAGAGAAATTAAGAAAATCCCATTTACAGCAGCATCAAAAAGAATAAATACTTGTATAAATAAGTATAAGAATAAATACTTAGAATAAAGACATATTTTGCAGTGTTTTGAGATCATGCTTTGTGGAAGTAGGTCCTATTATCGTGTACGTTCTTATTCTGGTGAAACGGATGATGAATAATTTTAACCAATAACAAATTTAACCAATGAAGTGAAATAGCTGTATACTGAAAACAATGAGATATTGATGAAAGAAATTGGAGAAGACACAAATGAAAGGAAATATGTCCTGTGCTTATGGATTGGAAGAATTAATATTCTTAATATGTCCATACCACCCAAAGCAGTATACAGATTCAATGTTATTCCTATCAAAATCTGATAACATTTTTCACAGAAATAGAAGAAAAAGTCAAACACAGAGAAACACAGTAGTATGGTGGTTGCCAGGGGCTGGAAGCTAAGGTAAATACGTAAAAACTGGTTAAAATGCATGAGCTTTCAGTTGTAAAATGAATATAACTGAGGATTAAATGTATAACATAGTGTATAATGTAGTGCTTATGGTTGAGATTTGCTGAGAGAGTAAAACCAAGTGTTCTCACCAAAAAAAGAAGAAAAACAGTAAGTAAATATGTAAATGTGTGAGATGATGGATGCGTTAATTACCTGGAGAGTGGGAATCCTTTCACAATGTATATGTGTATTAAATCATCATGTACATTTTAAATATATTACAATGTTTTCAATTATACATTAATAAAACTCAAAAAATAAAGACATTTTGCAGTGTTTTGAGATCATGCTTTGTGGAAGTAGGTCCTATTATTGTATACATTCTTATTCTGGTGAAATGGATGATGAAGGATATTGGTGCTTTGAAAGTTATGCGACCATTTCCTTTCACCCACACAGATGGGAAAGCCTTCCTGGGAGAGAGCTTTGAGATAAGAGGATATAACTTAATGGATAAAACTGTGAGGGTTTTGAAGTGGACATTCAATCTCTGAGTAGCCAAAAGTAGCTAAGAGTGGCTGAGTTTTTGAGTGGCAAGTACAGGAATGAGCTGTACTTATCTTCGTGTTCATAAAGGCAGCTGTTTCATGAGTGTTCCATACCAGTTACTACTTGAAACAAATGTGAAAGAAGAATAGAAATAATATCAAGAAATAAGTCTTTTAAACTGGAAAAGAAGTTAAAAGGTAAATACACTTGAGCCTCCATTTATTAAGTGCATCCATTTCTCTAAATATAGCTGTTTCTGTCATGATGGACTATATTATGCTGCTATTAAAAAAATAAAAGCACACAACCCTTCAAATCTCTGGCTTAAGACAGCTAAAGTTTATTTCTCACCCACATATAATCCATTGTGGGTCCAAGTGACTCTCCAGGGTAGCTCATTCAGTGCGTAGGCTCAGCCTTGCAGACTGCTTCTCATCTTGCAGAACCTTCTTATCAGCACATTTCCAAGAAAAGATAAAACTGGAGCATCTTCCGTTAACAATCAGACGATCTGACTCAGAAATGTCATATATCACCTCTGCTCAGAGTCCACTGACTGACCAGACCTAGCCATGTAGTCCTATCCAACAGCAAGAAAATGGGGTATTGTCCTGCTACATGCCCGGAGAAAGAGACCCAGACCTGGGAGAACAATAGAAATTTCTACCATATTATCAAGTAGCTAGGATCATCCTAAATTTCTCTTTCACTTGCTACATATAATAAGCCACTTAGCCCAGTGTCACTCTTGCTCATTTCCTCTAAATATCTCCTCCAACCATCTTTCTAGTCCATTCCCATTACCACTGTCTTCATTTGGATCCTTCAGTCAGTTCAGTTCAGTCGCTCAGTCGTGTCCGACTCTTTGCGACCCCATGAATCACAGCACGCCAGGCCTCCCTGTCCATCACCAACTCCCGGAGTTCACTCAATGTTTCAATTCCGTCACAACAATAATTTCTTAACAAGTGACCTGTCTCCCCATCTGGTTCTCTTTCAGTTCACCCTCTACCTGCCTCCAGAGAGATGTAGCATGTTTGAGTGGCTCCGTCTCCTTCTTTATAAACTCTATTCCCTGCCTGATCTTTCAAGATCTAACTTGTGAAGGCTTACCTGCATGGCGTCATTCCTCATTACTTTCCCATATGCTCGAGCCACACTCAGTCCCTAGAAGATCTTGCAAGAAGCCGTGAGTGCTCCCTGCTTCCAAGGCACTCTGTGCTTCCCTATAACCCAGCCTGCTCCCACTGCTCTACTTGCATGGAACGTGCAGGTCTCCGGCTTGGACCAACTCAGTGGTTGTATCATGAATCTCACCGTCTCCCTTACTGAGAGTGCTTGATGTATGTGAATATTCACCAAGGTTTGCTGTGTGCAATGAATGAACAAGTGTTGCAAATTCCTAAAAGAATGATTCAGGTGTCCAGTCTTAATCTGTTATCTTATGAAATTTTTTTTTAGAAAGTCATAGAAGAAGCTGTTGTTATACTCTAATAGCTGTGCTAACCCTGCATTGAAGCATGAGGCTCATGTCTTCTTTCATGGCAGACTGGAAAAGCCATATGTTTATTATTCAGCAGTAAAATACAGTTTTGGATTTAAATAAACTGGTGATCAATGGTTGGTCTTGGGCTATAAGGAATGAAGCATGGAGAATAAGAAAAGTCTTACCAGAGAAAGTGAGAGTGAAGTCGCCCAGTTGTGTCCAACTCTTTACGACCCCATGGACTGTAGCCTACCAGGCTCCTCCGTCCATGGGATTTTCCAGGCAAGGATACTGGAGCGGGTTGCCATTTCCTTCTCCAGGAGATCTTCCCAACCCAGGGATTGAACCTCTTCTCCCGCATTGTAGGCAGATGCTTTACCGTCTGAGCTACCAGGGAAGACCAGGGAAATTAGAAGCAGAATAGTAAAATGCAGGCCATGAGGGGAAGAGGAAAGACAGTGAAGGGGAGAAAAAGTCCACAGGCAGTGGGATGGTGAGTGTAGGGGCGTCGTGTCCTGTGCACTCAGGACTGCAGGTCTACCACCCTGGCCCACTCCCCCAAATGCTCTCCCATGTCTTAGGTTGCAAGTAACCAATTTGTTTGGGGCATCCCTGGTGGTTCAATGGTAAAGCACCTGCCTTCCAATGCAGGAGACATGGGTTCTATCCCTGGGTTGGGAAGATCCCCGGGAGAAGGGCATGGCAACCCACTCCTGTGTTCCTGCCAGGATAATCCTATGGACAGAGAAGCTTGGTGGGCTATGCTCCGTGGGGTCACAGAGTCATACACGACTGAACACGCACACACATGCAAATTGTTTGAAACCAGATTGGAAGTAGAGAGGCTCCAGCCTTGTTGTCAGGAGAATCATTTGATCTGTTTAATGGAGTCTGCTTGTCTTCAGGAACCGACACTCCTCTTGGGGCCAACAATGTTGCTCCAGGTCCAGACCCTGAGAAGGGTGCCAGGCAGCACCTGCTGCCCTATCTCAAACCACTCACAGAGACCTCTTGGGCACAGGGAATGCTTTCACAGTGCATAGCACTAGAGGGTTTGGGGGATTTTTTTGAGGTTTTATTTTTTAAATGTACTTTATATCCTTCATCTTAGGCAGCTCAAGCTGGTTCTTGGGCCAAAGCAGATGTTAAGCCTCTGATTTATAATCCTTGAAACAGCAGATGTTCCTGAATGTCCCCTTTTGCTTCTTGGCATCTCCTATGGTGGCCTGCAGGTCAGCCAGTCCTCTCCCATGACTTTTGATGTCTAAGAGCTTACATTTCAGATGGGTTTGGTTTTCTTAGCTTCACACTGGTTGGTGGAAGGAGGTTAAAAGGGGTATCAGAGCAGGGAGGTTTCAACAGATGGAAGTTAAGTGTCTCTTGAGGAGAGAGGGAGCTGTTGAGCTTTCACCCCACAGTCAGCGGCTCCCATTCTGCCTGTTAGCAGAGAACAAGCGTCCATCCCCCAACCACTGTACCTCACCTTCCACTCTGCCCCTATCCAGAACCTAAAGGCCAACCTCAGTTCAGTTCAGTCTCACAGTCTACTCGACTCCTTGCAACTCCATGGACTGCAGCATGCCAGGCCTCCCTGTCCATCACCAGCTCCCGGGGTTCACTCAAACTCATGTCCATTGAGTCGATGATGCCATCCAACCATCTCATCCTCTGTCGTCCCCTTCTCCTCCCACCTTCAATCTTTCCCAGCATCAGAGTCTTTTCCAGTGAGTCAGCTCTTTGCATCAAGTGGCCAAGGTATTGGAGCTTTAGCTTCAGCATCAGTCCTTCCAGTGAATATTCAGGACTGATTTCCTTTAGGATGGACTGGGTTGATCTCCTTGCAATCCAAGGGACTCTCAAGAGTCTTTTCCAGCATCATAGTTCAAAAGTACCAATTCTTCGGTGCTCAGCTTTCTTTATAGTCCAATTCGCATATCCATTCATGACTACTGGAAAAACCATAGCTTTGACTAGATGGACCTTTGTCGGCAATGTAATGTCTCTGCTTTTTAATATACTGCCTAGGTTGGTCGTAGCTTTTTTTGGTGAATTCCAAATCCAGAAATTAAATGAGTTTTCCATTCTTCCTGTGTATAGGAGGAACCATGTGCCTTCTGTCTTTCAACTTTCTCCGGGTCTTATGGAGGTTTGTTAAATCCACAAAGAAATACATCTTAACTCATATCTCATTTTCATGTCAAGTCATCAGATTCTATTAAGTCCCTCCTTTTTTAGGCCATGTCACCAGAAATGTTATTCTGTGTTATTCTTCACCTTTCCCCCTCTATTTTTGTGGCATCTTTGATCCCCAAATGTTTCTCCATCCTGGTAAGTTTAAGCCTGAGTGAGACATTTTAACATATCTGCCATCCAGGAAGTTTCAAAGCTGGCCTGGGTCCTTGGGATATATATATTTTTTAAGAACTTAAAAAAAGCAAAAACAAGAAAAAAGCCATATTTATTTAGCATTTAACTAAATGCCTTCTACCATTTAAAGCACTTTATTGATGTTCGTTTACTTAATGTTCATTAAACTTTATTAGTAGGTATTCAGACTTTATTTTTTTGGGCTCCAAAATCACTGCAGATGCTGATTGCAGCCATGAAATTAAAAGACACTTACTCCTTGGTAGGAAAGTTATGACCAACCTAGATAGCATATTAAAAAGCAGAGACATTACTTTGCCAACAAAGGTCCGTCTAGTCAAGGCTATGGTTTTTCCCGTGGTCATGTATGGATGTGAGAATTGGACTGTGAGGAAAGCTGATCGCCGAAGAATTGATGCTTTTGAACTGTGGTGCTGGAGAAGACTCTTGAGAGTCCCTTGGACTGCAAGGAGATCCAACCAGTCCATTCTAAAGGAGATCAGTCCTGGGTGTTCATTGGAAGGACTGATGCTAAAGCTGAAACTCCAATACTTTGGCCACCTCATGCGACGAGCTGACTCACTGGAAAAGACTCTGATGCTGGGAGGGATTGGGGGCAGGAGGAGAAGGGGACGACAGAGAATGAGATGGCTGGATGGCATCACCAACTCGATGGACATGAGTTTGAGTGAAATCCAGGAGTTGGTGATGGACAGGGAGGCCTGGCGTGCTGTGATTCATGGGGTCGCAAAGAGTCAAACACAACTGAGCGACTGAACTGACCTGAACTGAACTATAATCTTCACTGTATAGATGAGGAAACTGAGGCAAGGTTCCAGGACAGCCAGTGAGTGATGGAGCCGAGACTCAGACATGGGCAGCTCAGCTCTAACGTCCATGTTAACTGCCATACTTTGCAGACTCTCAAGCAACTTCCCTTCCCATTGATAGTCTAGATCAGAGTATGTAGACTATATTTTTCATGGCTCATCCACAATCTGAAGTTTCAGAAAACATACACAGAAGTTGGGATCTTCTGATTTCTTTTGAAAATGGGGATACCAGGCATCATTAGGTTTACATTCCCAACTTACACAGAAGCTGAGAACAGTCAGGCAGAGTGGACAAGGCTCCACTGTTCAGCTTACCACTGTGTCCATCACAGTGGGGAGACCACAGTGTCCAGTGAAATACTCCGTGTGACCCTCCAAGCCTGTAAGCTTGTGATCTCTAGTCTAGCTGCTGTGTGTATGGACACTGCTCCAACAGCAAGGGTCAGGTCCAAAATGAATTCCTTGATCTTCTAGACATCTAATTTCCTCACTTTTCCCAGTAATTGGGTTTCTGGTAAGTTATGTCTAGTCGTTAATCTCATCCTCGAGATAAAAACTGAAAGGGAGTGAGTCACTCCCTCTGACCTGGGGTCCCAAACCCCTACTGTTCTGGAGAAAGTTCTAGCCAAGTGACTGATGGTGTGGGTTGATTTCCCACAGTGAGCTGGATATGTCAAACTTGTGGCTTCCCTGGTGGCTCAGCTGATAAAGAATTCACCTGCAATGCGAGAGACCTGGGTTTGATCCCTGGGTTGGGAAGATCCCCTGGAGAAGGAAAAGGCTACCCACTCCAGCATTCTGGCCTGGAGAATTCCATGGACTGTATAGGCTCACAAAGAGTCAGACACGACTGAACGCCTTTCACTTTCACTTTCAAACTTGTGTCTCGTAATGAAAGGCAAGGTTCCAAAGCCAAAATGAGTCCTAGGTCTGGAGGGCCATGGGCATCACAGAGGCCAGAAGCTCTGAGTTGGGCACAGAAGTGTTAGGGGAGTAAGGAAGAGAGGAGAGGCCAGTGCAATGTAACAACAGAGAGGGAACTCAACTCCGCAGACAGGATTCCTTGGAAAAGGTACTTATGTCCACTGAATCTACACTTCCTTCTCCATGTAAGGAAACCAGTGTCCCAGCCTCACAGAGCTGGTGTAGGGATTACATGGCACAGTGTACCCTGAGTGCCTAGCTTGATGCCTGGTGTGATCCGTGCTAATTCAAAGCACCCAGGAGCTCCCAGGTGACTGCTGAGAATACTAATGGGTATTTGCAGTTTGCTTTTGGGCTTCCCTGGTGGCTCAGAGGGTAAAGCGTCTGTCTGCAAGGCAGGAGACCTGGGTTCGATTCCTGAGTCAGGAAGATCCTCTGGAGAAGGAAATGGCAACCCACTCCAGTACCCTTGCCTGGAAAATCCCATGTGTGGAGAAGCCTGGTAGGCTACATACAGTCCATGGGGTCACAACGAGTCGGACACGACTGAGTGGTTTCACTTCACTTCTGTGTAGAGCGGATGCATGGGGTATGGATGCGTTCAGTCAGTTCTCAGGACAAATCCAAGACAAAGATCAATTATTTATAACCTTAATAATGTGTTACCATCATTTATTTTATTTTTATTTTAGTGTATTTATTTATTTTCAGTTTATTTTTATTTTCAAAACTAAACGGGACAGAAGGGAGACCTAGAGTAGACCTGTGGGTGATGACGCTAAGTGTTTTTTAATCACACATACTATTTGTATCTTTTTTTAAAAAAACGTTAGTTCAAATGGCATACACTTTCCTCTGTCTTTACATCTTGGAATATTGCATGGAAAATGATTCCATAAGATGCTGGTGACTTCAAATCACTTAAGACTTCGCATTTTGTCATTTCTTTCCTCTTTTTCTCTCCATTCCCTTCTTTCTTTAGAGCAGCTCACAAATTTGTTTCATTTATTGCAGCATTTCCTCGAGTGTAAACCAAAGAACACTGGTCCCACCAAATTCTCCAGAAAAGAGTTTTGTGGTTTAGTAAATACATTTGCAGAATGTTTCATATTTTATTTCCTGCTTTGAGATTTTCTGTGCATGTTAAAACACATACAAGGCTTTCTGTTGCCTTGAAATTGAAAAACAATTAAATATTTCTCAAATGGATTGCACCATGGAACTTTTTGTCTCTCGGATAAATCCCATTAACACCCTGCTGGATACATTTGGAGAGGTGTAGATCTAGGCCTCCTCATTACATGACTTTCTAACCCTGAAACTGAACAAATTATTACTACTGCTGTTTTCATTGAAGGTGTCGTAGTCTGTATTTATAGATTTCTCTAACTCTCAAAGATTTAACTTCAAAAGGAAAATCAAAAGAGCATGTCTTTTACCCTTTGCTTCACACATATTTGAAGATGATATAAGGCTGCGTGATGGGAAAGCTCATGCACAATGTACAGAAAAGTTGTTCCAAGACTTTCAACACTTTATCTTGTATCTTATTATGGTTCAAAATATTGTTTTGTCCAAATGTTTAAGAGACCTCCATTAACTCACAAATCTGCATATTCCTTTTCTTCCCAACGTGGGCTTTGCATTCAAGGAAAACATTAACGCAACACAATTTCTTCCTTAAAACAGGTGTTTAGCATGGTTTTCCCCTCATCAGTTCAGGTGCTCAGTTGTGTCCGACTCTCCGCGACCCCATGAATCACAGCACGCCAGGCCTCCCTGTCCATCACCAGCTCCCGGAGTTCACTCAAACTCATGTCCATCCAGTCGGTGATGCCATCCAGCCATCTCATTCTCTGTCGTCCCCTTCTCCTCCCGCCCCCAATCCCTCCCAGAATTAGAGTCTTCCAGTGAGTCAACTCATCGCATGAGGTGACCAAAGTATTGGAGTTTCAGCTTCAGCATCAGTCCTTCCAATGAACACCCAGGACTGATCTCCTTTAGAATGGACTGGTTGGATCTCCTTGCAGTCCAAGGGACTCTCAAGAGTCTTCTCCAGCACCACAGTTCAAAAGCATCAATTCTTGGGTGATCCTATTTCCTATTTCCCCTCATAGACTGCTCATTTTTGCACTCTCATTCATCATTTACTTACAGAAAATATGACCCATCAGAAAGCAATGTGTTCTATGTTAGATTCATTTACACAGCAACTCAGCTGGTATGTCCTGACTGTATATGTGGGCAGCCATCTCCCTGTATCTTTGAAGTGTCTTGACTCAGGGTTCATCTGGGCGATGCTCCCTGGAAGAAGTGCTTCAGAGTATTAGCCTGGAAAAGATAGGACTTTGGCTGTAGGAAGAGGTTTCCAGGGCTGGGGGCTGATGCCAGGGCCTGAGACACCCCTTTGGCTCTTTCAAAGACTAGGGCTTCTTTACTGACAAGCACTCCCAAGGGACCGTACCCTGTCTCTCTGAGTGACATCTGAGCTGGATTGTGTACGTGCTTGGTCCAGAGGCTGTGACAAGGCTACTTCCACAGACAGTAGTGGAAAGTATTTTGAATTAATGTCATCTAAAAAGAAACTGTTTACATCTTTATTGGCTTTATTGAATTTGGAAGAACTTCCTGAATGATGTGAGCAGTTGGAGAGCCACAAGAAAGGGTGTCTGTCTTTAATGTGAATGTACCACGTTGCCCTGCTCAGAGTCCTTTCAAATTCCACGTCTGTCACAGCAGCGAAGATGAAAGCTAGCGCTAGCTTGTTTCTGCTCACTAACAATTCTGTCCAAGACAGGCTTACGAAATTAATGATTCTTTCCATTGTAGTGGCTGTGTTGGCTAATTTTAGAAAAGTTAGGATGCAAGAGACTTCCATTCTGGTGCAAGTGCAGCCAGGCAAGTCGCTCCCATCACCCAGGTGTATTAAGTGAATTTTACTTTGATGTGTTTTCTGGTCTCCTATCTGGAAAATGGGCAGAGAAATAAAGACCTTTTACAGTGTGAAATTATGAATAATTGACAAAAATGATTGTAGAACACTTTACAGATTAACAGCTCCATATTCATGCTGCTGCTGCTAAGTCATTTTAGTCATGTCCGACTCTGTGAACCCATGGACTGTAACCCAACAGGCTTCTCTGTCCATGGGATTCTCCAGGCAAGAATACTGGAGTGGGTTGCCATACCCTCCTTTAGGGGACCTTTCTGACCCAGGGATCAAACCCACATTTCCTGCACTGGCAGGCGGATACCACTAGCGCCATCATGTTAAGTATCAACATAGAATTTTTATCTTATTTAAAGCAACAAGGTAGTCACAAATTCTCAGCATACTTTGAATCTGATATCGAATTCTATTCATTTAAAATTTATGGAAGCAGTGGTGTAAAAGAGCATTTTTCCAGGCTGGATTTTATCTTTCTTTTTTATTACTATCCGATTCATGTAAAAATTCAAAGTTAATATCATAGTTTTATTCCTTTAAAACAGAAAATAGAGAAGGGATTCAGTTAAAGAAACTTTAACTTTCAAGAGCAAAGAGTAACTGAACATTAAAAATCTTAGGACCATTTCAGTGAAACTCTTTGTGTAAAATCTACAGCCTCTGAAAGACATGACCTCTTCTTTTCTAAATATAATTTCTCCAAACTTAGGATAAAACGTTTTTAGGGTTGGAAAGCACCTTGAACAGGGAGCTTCTAAGAGGTCCAACAGCTTTTTTGTATCAGCCTTAAAGTTAATTGTTCAGCACATCTAAAACATGATTAAGAGGTCTTGAACCCCAAACAATAGTCTTTTCAAGTTTTCTCTTGCCCCTTCTCCTCTGAATTATTTCATGGTATCTAAACCACTCCATTTTCCACCTGTACCTCAACTTCTTTCCCATAATTTGGTCCTTGTAACCCTTGGTGGTCCGTGGAGACCCCGAGATGTAACAGGAAAAGAAAAGTTGATAACTAAGTTTCTCTTATGACGCATATGATCAAAAGAACTCCATTTCTGGCATTTTTCTTGTGATGCTTTCCTGAAATTAGGGGTCTAGGATTTTAAAATATTTACAAACTCCTGCTCTCCCCCATCAGAACCACAGTCTTGTCTTGCTCAGTATTAGTCTCCCAACTTCCAAAGTCCCTTTACGTCAGCTTTGGATCATTTCCTTATTTTCTTGACCCATTGCTTCTCTCAGCCTTTTGTAATGATTGTTCCTCCTATATTCCCCTTTGTACCATGGACAGTTCTTTACCATTCCCTGTCCTTGTGACAGACCCGTACATGTCCCAGAATACTGTTTTCACAAATGACCACTGTTTCTCACGAGCCTGAAGCCTGGAGGTGAACTCTCTTATCTCAAGATCCCTAAATTCAACCTCGAACCTCACCCTGCACTCTACTGTCTGATCTAAGTCTCTCTAACATGGTTTTGCAGAAAGCCTGGAGGTGCTCTGGCTGCTATTAACTCTCCAGCTCCTTGAGTCTCACATTCACCCAGGAGTAGTACTGTTTTCTTAGGGTAGAAAACACAGCTAATTTTTCCATCTCCACACGAGCATTGGTCTTTCTTATGGAAGGTGTATTAGTTAAGAATTCCATTGGCTCCAAATGACAATGGCTTGAACATTAGGGTCTTTCCTTTTCTCACATAATTAGAGCTGTAGAAGGGAGCACTCCAGAGCTGGCATGACTACCCATTACGTCATCACGGACTCAGGCACCTTTGTCCGTTCAAGGATCCCTAGCGTCTGCTTGTTGCCTGTGGTCCCCAGATGGCTGAAGCTCCTCCAGCATCAAGTCCACATTATAGGAAAGAAGAAAGGGAAGGAGAAAGGGCTATCTGTGGTAGACAAAGTTGTTAGTGGAAGACACCAAGAAAGCAATGATCAACCAACCTCCTTTATTGGACTTTCCCAGAAGTGATTTCCAGTGAGTCCACGTACATTTCATTGGTGAAACTAGGTCATGTGGATACCTGTACCTGAAAGGAGTCTGCAAATGCAGGGTTCTTGAACCTGGGTATGGTGTTAATAAAAGTGGGGTTCAGCTGGGAAAGAAGAAAGAGATAATAGATATTTGGTAGGTGGCCTGAGATCTCTGCCAGATTAAGTAGGCAAGGATGCTGCTTATGGATGGAAGGAGAGACTCCCCACCCCCAACAAATGGACTGTGCTGAGTCCCCAGAACAGTGGTTGTCCAGGTGTAGTCCCCAGACCAGCTGCTTCAGTGTCCCCCGGAGCTTGTTAGAATGCAGATTCTTAGGCCTTACCTCGGGCCTACTGAATTATAAAAAAATGCAGTCACTAATCTGTTTTAAATACCCCCAGGGGATTCTGAGGCCCACTGACCCAGAGTGACCATGCATGGAGTCCCAGCCTCTCAGGCTCTTCCTGTCCTGATGTCACCAGTGTAGGCTGGAAGGGTTAGTGGCCAAGCTAGGCCACTGGAAGTTTTTACAAAACAATTCAATCTCACCCAAACAGGCCAGAACAATCCAGGGTCATGATGTTGCTGGTTTTAGGAAGAAATTGAAGAAAACACTGTGTGAGAGAACCAGGCTACTAATGAACTATAGCATGCCAGCAAGCACCCTCCTTCCTACTCAGTAGAAGGGCTTCTATCCTGTGTGGCAGCAGAGCATTACTCTAGGAGTTTGTAATTAAAGATTATTTGAACTCTACAGTTCTTTCAGTAGAGCCACTAAAAGGTAGCTTGGGTTGGGGGGTTAGTCATCCTGTAATATCCATGTGTATCTCCTCCAAAAAACCCAAAGCTAACTAACGCAATTATGTAAAAAAATGCTCACAGAGCACAGGCAGCTCTAAGTTGGATCTCGTGGTCCGGACCTCCCTAATGCATGGTTCACAGGGAGATCCAATCCAAGAACTGTTTGCTAGTGCTCTGAAACAAGATGAAGAACTTGAACTCGAATGTAAGTCAAGTACAGTTATGACCAACCTAGATAGCATATTAAAAAGCAGAGACATTACTTTGCCAACAAAGGTCTGTCTAGTCAAGGCTATGGTTTTTCCCGTGGTCATGTATGGATATGAGAGTTGGACTGTGAAGAAGGCTGAGCGCCAAAGAATTGATGCTTTTGAACTGTGGTGTTGGAGAAGATTCTTGAGAGTCCCTTGGACTGCAAGAAGATCCAACCAGTCCATTCTAAAGGAGATCAGCCCTGGGTGTTCATTGGAAGGACTGATACTAAAGCTGAAACTGCAATAGTTTGGCCACCTCATGCAAAGAGTTGACTCTCTGGAAAAGACTCTGATGCTGGGATGGATTGGGGGCGAGAGGAGACGGGGACGACAGAGAATGAGATGGTTGGATGGCATCACCGACTGGATGGACATGAGTTTGAGTAAACTCTGGGATTTGGTGATGGGCAGGGAGGCCTGGCGTGCTACAGTTCATGGGGTCGCAAAGAGTTGGACATGACTGAGCGACTGAACTGAACTGAACAGTCTCTCTCAGTATGGCAGGGGGCTGGTTCCAGGATCTCCTGCAGATAGCAAAACCCACAGATGCTCAGAAGTCTCTTGTGTAAAATAGCCTACTATAGGCTCCTTATCCACTGCTTCCCCGTCTGTAGATTGAACTACCCACAGATGGAACAGGGCCAACTGTATTGGCCCTATTGGCTCCAAGCTCACTGTTTAGTTCAACTGACATTTTTTTCACACTGATTTTCTTCAAGAACAAATCTGCAGGAGAGAAACTAATAAAGACCTGCTTCTTTGAGAAGCACTGTTCTAATAGCTCCCATCCAGCCAAACAGCCACCCGGGCTCCTTTCTGGAAATTCTTAATCTGCCACTCTAGGCATCTTTCTGTCCATCATTTCTTTAGCAAGCATTTAGCTGGTGCCCACAGTGTACCAAGTACCGTGCTGGGTGCTGGGGACACCATGGGCAACAGGGCAGTCTGTGAGGGTGTCAGTTGTCATGAAATGGGCAAGTGTGCATGGATGTACTTTGTAAACCTAATTATATTACAGAATCAGGTAGTATTCTCTCTCCTCCATTAGCTAGAATAAAAGATGCATAAAGAACAAGGAGATTATACTGGCCGAATTAAAACCCACCGCTCCCTGGCTTCCCTGCTGTAAGCAGAACTTGCTTCATTCTTTCTTTCTTTATGGTATTCCTCTCTGAAAGAGTATTACTGTTGAACTTAAGGGGAGGAAAGAGAATTAACAGTTACATTTTGAATGAGAAACACATGTTATTGACAGTTAAGTTTGCGGCCAACCTCCCTCCTGGACATCTGAATAGATAGCCAGTCTCGGGGTGTATCAGCAGAATCTAAGTGAAGGGCTACTGAAGCTCCAGGTCATGAAAACTGCTATTAACTCAGCCTCTGGGGGAGCATCAGTGAGACTGTGCCTCCATCAGATGCTCGTGGTTTCTTAAGCTAGGGATTTAGGAAGCAGCAGAAAGAGGCCAGGTTGCTTAGGAATAGAGATGATTTGTCAGAGAGGATTGGAAGGATGGGAGGGAACCATGCTGGGCCTAGCAACTTTAAAAAGACATTCAAGCAACTATGGTAAATGTTAACAGTTGGCAAATCCTAGGAGTGTGTACCTGGCTGGTTTATATTTTTCTCTCCACTTCTCTTTACCTTTAAATGTTTTGTGACTTAACATTTAAAAAGTTAAACAATATCCTGAGAACAGAATCGCATCTTCAGATGATCAATGAAACACAGAAGAGAAATTGCAATAAATTAAATATTCATGGCCCTAAAATTATGAAGGACACACAGCTTAGCTGTATGTGTGTGTGTATATATGTATTCAGAAGCTTTAGCATGCATCAGCATCCCCTGTAGGATGTTTTAAATACAAATTACTAACTTCTCCTACTTCTGATTCAGTATGTCTGGGGTGAAGCCTGAAAATTTGCATTTCTAACAACTTCCAAACAAATCCAAATGATGTCTTGTTGAGTAGACATTATGTGCTTTTCCCACAATGATCTACATTGGTTTGATTCATGTATTTGGTAGATATTTAGTAAGTACCTACCATGTGCCAAGTATTATGCTGGAAATATGTAACTTACAACTCCTTATCAAGAAGCAATCATTCATTAAGTACATTTTATGTTTATACCAAAAGATGAGCAATCACTTAGACACTGAAGCAAGCTGTTGGATATTATAATAGCTAATCAGCAGGCTATGGGAACACCCTAGGGAAGGCTGTGTATGAAAACTTTGCTTTTTTGTAGATGGTAATTGATAATGATTGCAGATAATTTTCCTTTTCTCTTTTTGTCTTCTCCCCAGTCTTCTCCTTTTCTTTTCTCTCTTTCCTCTCTCCCTCCCTTGGATAAACATGGTTGATTGACTAATTTGATAGCTATCTCAACCCCCTTCCTCCTTGCTGTGTGCTACCAAACATTCTGGAAAGCCAGATATTTGCTGTGCCAGATTCCCTGGCAGCCAGAGCTGGCCACATGACCCAGTTACAGCTGAGACATAAGTGGAAATATGCTGGGTGGGGTTGGGGGGAGCAGTTGCCTGAAGGGTTTTGCTTCTATATAAAGGGAACAGGAGCAAGAGGAAGATTACTTGTGTAGCCTATTTCTCTTTCTGCCTTGAAGGTGGACATGATGTCTGAGGTTGCAGCAGCCATCTTGTGACCATGAGGCAATCAGGATGAAAAATCCAAAAGTGGCAGAGTAGAAACTGTGAAAGAGCCTGGTCTTTGATAATATTTTTGACCAGCTGAACCACTGTTAGCAAACCACTCATATTCAGTCAATGTTTGTGATAAAAGCAAAACCTTATTTTAATACACTGTTCATTTGTATCGCCTTCAGAAGAAATCATACCAACTGATACATCTATTTCTCTTCCCACTCCATCCCGTTTTTTGGACTTATCATCTGTCTTCCTTTTTCTTCTTTCCTTATTATGGGATTAATTGTGGACCCCTCCACAATCCCCATCAAATTCAGATTTAAATTCTAACATCTAGTACCTCAGAATGTGACTGTATTGGAGATAAGATCTTTAAAGATGTAATTAAATTAAAGTGTAATTGCTAAGGTTAGTCTTAATCCAGTATAACTGATGTCCTTTAAAGAAGAGGAAATGTGTATACAAAGATGCACAGAGAAAAGACCACGTGAGTCCCTTATACTGCAAGGAGATCCAACCAGTCCATTCTAAAGGAGATCAATCCTGGATGTTCATTGGAGGGACTGATGCTAAAGCTGAAACTGCAATACTTTGGCCACCTCATGCGACGAGTTGACTCACTGGAAAAGACTCTGATGCTGGGAAAGGTTGGGGGCGGGAGGAGAAGGGGACGACGGAGCATGAGATGGCTGGATGGCATCACCGACTCTGTGGACATGAGTTTGAGTGTACTCCGGGAGTTGGTGATGGACAGGGAGGCCTGGCGTGCTGTAATTCATGGGGTCGCGGAGAGTCGGACACGACTGAGCGACTGAACTGAACTGAACTGAACTGAAAGACACAGGGAGAGGATGGCCATTTGTAAGCCAAGGAGGGAGACCTCAGAAGAAACTAACCCTAATAACCCCTAATCTTGGACTTCTAGTCTCCAGAGCTGTGAGAGAATACATTGTTACTCTTAGTTGCTTTAATTAGTTCTCATATAGTAAGCAGAATCCAATAGAAGTAATACAAACCATCAAAGTAATACCAATAATAATAATAAACCACCAAATAGGAAATGTTTGGGCTTGCCTGGTGGCTCAGAGGGTAAAGAATCTGCCTACATTGCGAGAGATCTTTGTTTGATCCTGGGGTCAGGAAGATCCTCCGGAGAAGGGAATAACTACGCACTCCAGTATTCTGGCCTGGAGAATTCTATGGACAGAGGAGCCTGGAAGGCTACAGTCCGTGGGGCTGCAAAGAGTCTGACACGACTGAGCAACTTTCACTCACTCAAACAGGAAATATTAGGCACAGCGATCAAAAGAAAAGTATCATCCTTTATACTAGAATATGGGCATAGTCTTTTAGGAGGAAAATTTGAACATGATAAAATCAGCGTATACCTGTCTAACATGCCATTTCTGTACAGAGAAATCTCACTAGCCTAGCTGCTGAACACTAAACCTGCTGGAAAATACTTTTAACTGAAAATATTTATATTTGTTTAATATTTTTAACTGAAAATATTTTAACTTTTAAATTCACAGCTGAGTTCATGGCAGATTAATAAAATCAACTGAAGGTAGGTTGGGAAGAAGTGAAATTCTATAGGATAATTTGGCTCTGGAATGGATGACTTCCTAGGTCCCTATCCCTTTGGCCTAGAAGGACCCTAGTTTTAAGGACCCATGATGACACAGGAGCAGGAGTCACAGTCGGGGACTATGTTAGTCTGTTTGTTTCTGTTTTTAAGCTACTTAATCTGTGCTCAGTTCAGTTCAGTTCAATTCAGTCGCTCAGTCGTGTCCAACTCTCCGCGACCGCATGAATCACAGCACGCCAGGCCTCCCTGTCCATCACCAACTCCCGGAGTTCACTCAAATTCATGTCCACAGAGTTGGTGATGCCATCCAGCCATCTCATTCTCGGTCGTCCCCTTCTCCTCCCACCCAGTCCCTCCCAGCATCAGACTCTTTTCCAGTGAGTCAACTTGTCGCATGAGGTGGCCAAAGTATTGCAGTTTCAGCTTTAGCATCAGTCCTTCCAATGAACACCCAGGATTGATCTCCTTTAGAATGGACTGGTTGGATCTCCTTGCAGTCCAAGGGACTCTCAAGAGTCTTCTCCAACACCACAGTTCAAAAGCATCAATTCTTCGGCGATCAGCTTTCCTCACAGTCCAACTCTCATGTCCATACATGACCACGGGAAAAACCATAGCTTTGACTCAGTTCAGTTCAGTTCAGTCACTCAGTCGTGTCCGACTCTCCGCGACCCCATGAATCACAGCACGCCAGGCCTCCCTGTCCATCACCAACTCTCAGAGTACACTCAAACTCATGTCCACAGAGTCGGTGAGGCCATCCAGCCATCTCATTCTCCGTCGTCCCCTTCTCCTCCCGCCCCCAACCTTTCCCAGCATCAGAGTCTTTTCCAGTGAGTCAACTCGTCGCATGAGGTGGCCAAAGTATTGGAGTTTCAGCTTTAGCATCAGTCCCTCCAATGAACATCCAGGATTGATCTCCTTTAGAATGGACTGGTTGGATCTCCTTGCGGTACAAGGGACTCTCAAGAGTCTTCTCCAACACCACAGTTCAAAAGCATCGATTCTTCGGCGATCAGCCTTCTTCACAGTCCAACTCTCACATCCATACATGACCATGGGAAAAACCATTGCCTTGACTAGATGGACCTTGGTTGGCAAAGTAACGTCTCTGCTTTTTAATATACTATAAAGGTTGGTCATAACTTTCCTTCCAAGGAGCAAGCGTCTTTTAATTTCCTGGCTGCAATCAGCATCTGCAGTGATTTTGGAGCCCAAAAAAATAAAGTCTGACACCGTTTCCACTGTTTTTCCATCTATTTCCCATGAAGTGATGGGACCAGATGCCATGATCTTTGTTTTCTGAATGTTGAGCTTCAAGCCAACCTTTTCACTCTCCTCTTTCACTTTCATCAAGAGGCTTTTGAGTTCCTCCTCACTCTCTGCCATAAGGGTAGTGTCATCTGCATATCTGAGGTTATTGATATTTCTCCCAGCAATCTTGATTCCAGCTTGTGCTTCTTCCAGCCCAGCGTTCCTCATGATGTACTCTGCATATAAGTTAAATAAGCAAGGTGACAATATACAACCTTGACGTACACCTTTTCCTATTTGGAACCAGTCTGTTGTTCCATGTCCAGTTCTAACTGTTGCTTCCTGACCTGCATACAGGTTTCTCAAGAGGCAGGTCAGGTGGTCTGGGATTCCCATCTCTTTCAGAATGTTCCACAGTTTATTGTGATCCACACAGTCAAAGGCTTCGGCATAGTCAATGAAGCAGAAGTAGATGTTTTTCTGAAACTCTCTTGCTTTCTCCATGATCCAGCGGATGTTGGCAATTTGATCTCTGGTGCCTCTGCCTTTTCTAAAACCTGCTTGAACATCTGGGAGTTCACGGTTTACATACTGCTGAAGCCTGGCTTGGAGAATTTTGAGCATGACTTTACTAGCGTGTGAGATGAGTGCAATTGTGCGGTAGTTTGAGCATTCTTTGGCATTGCCTTTCTTTGGGATTGGAATGAAGACTGACCTTTTCCAGTCCTGTGGCCACTGCTGAGTTTTCCAAATCTGCTGGCATATTGAGTGCAGCACTTTCACAGCATCATCTTTCAAGACTTGAAATAGCTCAACCGGAATTCCATCACCTCCACTAGCTTTGTTAGTAGTGATGCTTTCTAAGGCCCACTTGACTTCACATTCCAAGATGTCTGGCTCTAGGTCAGTGATCACGTTATCGTGACTATCTTGGTCGTGAAGATCTTTTTTGTACAGTTCTTCTGTGTATTCCTGCCACCTCTTCTTAATATCTTCTGCTTCTGTTAGGTCCATACCATTTCTGTCCTTTATCGAGCCCATCTTTGCATGAAATGTTTCCTTGGAATCTCTAATTTTCTTGAAGAGGTCTCTTGTTTTTCCTATTCTGTTGTTTTTCTCTATTTCTTTGCATTGATAGACGGACCTTTGTTGGCAAAGTAATGTCCCTGCTTTTTAATATACTATCAAGGTTGGTCATAACTTTCCTTCCAAGGAGTAAGCGTCTTTTAATTTCTGTGCTACTTTGTAATAATTCAATTGCGGCCCCTCAGCAGCCTTCACGTGCCCATGTGTAAACCAGTAGTTGAGAAGAGGAATGGGTCCACCAGAACTGATCTTGCCACTCAAGATTCACCTCTTTTGTCTGGGAGTGGAAACTGCCTTTCTTACCTCATGGATGCTCATAGAATGATGGGGACAGGTTATACACAGGTTCTGTGAAAAGAGTGGGTTATCATCCCGGGAAGATTTGCCCCCTGCCTCCAAACCAAGGGGCACTGGGTAATGTCTGGAGACACTTTGGGTTGCCATACCTGGGGGGAGCATTGCTACTGGCATTTATTTCATAGAGACTAGGGATGAAACTTAACATTCTACCATGCACGACAGTCCCTACTACAGAGAAGTATCCACCCTGGATGTCACTAGTGCGAGACTGAGGAGCCCTGGGATAGAGGGGAGGGGGCGGGGACTGTGGGGAAGGAACAAGCAGTTGTCTTTAGACCTGCCACAGATGGAACTACTCTTGCGACGCCTCCTTGCAGTCCAGCCAGCTGCAGGCAACGGTGCCCCGAGTGATGGAAGCTGATCTGATTACACTGGCCAGCCACCACCGCTCAGTCCACAAAGGTATGTCAGAGACCTAAGTGAGTCAGAAAGATTTGTGCAGACTAAAATTAGAAGAGAGAAAACAAATGATGATTTGGAAATAAATTTAAGTAGATCTATTTAGATCCTATGAGACTGCAGTCTGACACATAAATAGGACTAAAAATATAAAAATATGGTACCCTGTCACTCTGATCACTAGACTTCACAAGCTCTGAGTATAATAATGCCTTAGTCACCATGTACAATTAATGCTTTTTAATATTTAAAATATGTTAATAACCTTATTTTGGTATATTATTGGTGTATTCAAATTGACTTCATAATTTCTAGGAGTAGCTCCTTTAAGCATTATGATCAATAACTAGGTTTTTTGTATCTATCCATCTTGACATTTTGCGGTAAATAAGAAATAAAATATATTTATGGTTTAAATAACAATTCAACAGTTTTTAAGCTTCTTTGCAAACTTTTCTTAAAGATGGTTTATATATTGAATGATAGGTGTACTTGTCTCTACAAAGGTGGCTAGATTTAAGAAAAAATCAGTGCCATGACCTTCAATTTCCTTTATAAATAGAATTTGTTCTGTTTGCTTTATGGCCTCTGTTTGCAAGATGATATTTTCCCCTGAAATAAAAATGAAAGGAGTGACTTTGGCCAAATTAGCTAAGTTTCATGGCATCCAGTTTTGTTAAAAGTGACCGTGTACCCACTTTTATCAGTTTATGTATCATAATGTAGCAGCTTTGGATACAGCAGAAAGCACAGTTAACTTAAACTGCAAAGCATTTTCTGCTTCATAGGTTATGGTTACAGGGCTTCCCAAGCCGCACTTTTGCTTAAACATTCTTTCATCAGTTCACTAGGAATTTGCCTTGGACTTCATTTCTAAAAGAATGACCACTAATATATTCACTTGGATGTGCTCCTATGCATTCACATACAATTTTGCATTTACTTCTTTTTTTTTAACAAGTGTCTAGAAGAAAGAACCATAATCCTTCAGTCAGCCCTATTATACACCTAGGGTCTTCGTAGCAGTATTCCTTCAGCTTGAGGATGATCTTGAACTGTGTTTTTCTGTTTAGTTGCCCATGGATGACAGATAATGATGTTTTACACATTTAAGAGCACTCCAGTTCCCTATTAAATGGCCATATTTCTAATTGGCTCCAGGCTCCTTGCTATTAATAGCTGTGGAAGATACACTGTACATCTAATTTAGCACTGCCTGGAACGACACAATTGGTTCTCAGGTATTTTACTGCCAATATGTACAGCTTATGCCACAGGGAGCCTGGAGCTAATTGACGAGATCCCTGCTTGTCTAAGACAAGCCTCCAGACAGTTTCCCTTCATTGACCTCAGTGTCCCTCATTACCCCAGCTGTCTCTAGACCACAACTGAAAAAGCACGGCAAGCCACCTTGTAGCTTCCACTTTATTCAAGACTCATTTAACTCATTTAACAAACCTACTTTATGGCTTCCCAGATGGCTCAGTGGTAAAGAATCTGCCTGCCAAGCAAGAGATAGGGGTTCAATCCCTGGATCAGGAAGATCCCCTGGAGAAGGAAATGGCAACCCTCTCCAGTGTTCTTGTCTGGAAAATCCCATGGACAGAGGAGCCTGGTGAGCTACAGTCCATGGGGTCATGAAAGAGTTAGACATGCCTGATGGACTGAACAACAAACCCACCCTGATGGACTGTGGAAGCCCTCGGGGAAGCTCCCGAGTTTCTACACATTTGTTGTTACTCGTTGTTCAGTCACAGAGTCATGTTCGACTCTTTGCGACCCCACGGACTGCAACACACCAGGCTCCTCTGTCCTCCACTATCTCCCAGCGTTTGCTCAAATTCACGTCCATTGAGTCAGTGATACTATCTAACCATCTCAACCTCTGCCGCCCTCCTCTCCTTTTACCTTCAGTCTTTCCCCGCATTAGGGCCTTTTCTAATGAATTGGCTCTTTGCATCGGGTGGCCAGAGTATTGGAGCTTCAACTTTGGCATCAGTCCTTCCAATGAATATTCAGGGTTGATTTCCTTTAGGATTGAATGGTTTAACCTCTTTGCTGTCCAAGGGACTCTCAAGAGTCTTCTTCAGCACCACAATTCAAAAGCATCAGTTCTTCTGAACTCAAGTCTTCTTTATGGTCCAACTCTCACATCCATGCATGACTCCTGGAAGAACCATAGCTTTGACTATACGGACCTTTGTCAGCAAAGTGATGTCTCTACTTTTTAATACACTGCCTAGGTTTGTCATAGCTTTCCTTCCAAGGAGCAAGCATCTTTTAATTTCATGGCTGTAGTCACTGTCTGCAGTGATTTTGAAACCCAAGAAAATAAAATCTGTCACTGCTTCCCCTGTTTCCCCTTCTATTTGTCATGAAGCAATGGGATCTGATGCCATTATCTTAGTTTTTTGATGTTGAGTTTCAAGTCAACTTTTTCACTCTCCCTTTTCACCATCATCAAGAGACTTTTTAGTTCATCTTCACTTTCTGCCATTAGAGTGATATCATCTGCATATCTGGGACTATTGATATTTCTCCTGGAAATCTTGGTTGCAGCTTGTCATTCACCCAGCCTGGCATTTCCCATGATGTACTCTACATATAAATTAAATAAGCAGGGTGACAATATATAGCTTTGACATACTCCTTTCCCAGTTTTGAACCAGTCCATTATTCCATGTCCAGTTCTAACTGTTGCTTCTTGACTTGCATACAGGTTTTTCAGGAGACAGGGAAGGTTGTCTGGTACTCCCCTGTCTTTAAGAATTTTCCACAGTTTGTTGTGATCCACACAGTCAAAGGCTTTAGCACAGTCAATGAAGCAGAAATAGATGTTTTTCTGGAACTCCCTTGCTTTCTCTGTGATCCAATGAATGCTGGCAATTTGATCTCTGGTCCCTCTGCTTTTTCTAAACCCAACTTGTGCATCTGGAAGTCCTTAATTCATGCACTGCTGAAGCCTAGCTTGAAGGAGTTTGAGCATTACCTTGCTAGCATGTGAAATGAGCCCAGTAGTATGGTAGTGTGAATTGTATGGGTTTGGATGGTGTTTGCTATGACCAGTGTGTTCTCGTGACAAAACTCTGTTAGCCTTTGCCCTTTGTTAGGCCTTATACTCCAAGGCCAAACTTGCCTGTTATTCTTATCTCTTGACTTCCTACTTTTGTATTCCAGTCCCCTATGAGGAAAAGGACATATTTTGGTGTTGGTTCTCGAAGGTGTTGTAGATCTTCAAAGAACCAGTCAACTTCAGCTTCATAGGCATCGGTGGATGGGGCACAGATTTGGATTACTATGATGTTGAATGGTTTGCCTTGGAAATTAATAGAGATCATTCTGTTATTTTTGAGGTTGCACCCAAGTACTGCATTTCAGACTCTTCTGTTGACTATAAGGGCTACTCCATGTATTCCAAGGGATTCTTGCCCACAGTAGAAGATATATTGGTCATCTGAATTAAATTCACCCTTTCCTGTCCATTTTAGTTCACTGATTCCTAAGATATCAATATTCAATCTTGCCATCTCCTACTTGACCACATCCAATTTACCTTGATTCATGGACCTAACATTCCAGGTTCCTATGCAATATTATTCTTTACGGCACTGGACTTTACTTTCACCACAAGACACAGCCACAGCTGAGCGTTGTTTCTGCTTTGGCCCAGCCACCTCATTCTTTCTGGAGCTATTGGCAATTGCCCTCTACTCTTTTCAAGTAGCATATTAGACACTTTCTGACCTAAGGGCCTCATCTTCCAGTGTCATGTCTTTTTGCCTTTCCATACTGTTCATGGGGTTCTCCTGGTACGAATACTGGAATGGCTTGCCTTTTCCTCCTCAAGTGGACCACGTTTTGTCAGAACTCTTCACGATGACTCATCTGTCTTGGGTGGCCCTGCACAGCATGGCTCATAGCTTCATTGAGTTACACAAGCCCCTTTGCCATGACAAGACTATAACCCATGAAGAGGGTCTGCATATTTAGGGGAGCAATATGGAAGAAGGCTAGGGGACTTGTCTTGAATGAATGTTTGCTGGGTAAATATGTTTTGTTTTTTATTATATTTTTTCTTTTTGAGTCAGTTGCACCTAGGCTGATAGATATTTGGTGGGGAGGGGAGTATAAAATTCCTTGAATCACTGTTTGGCAGAGCAATCGATCATTCCCCTCATAGAAAGCCCCTTTAAGTGGTTCCACTGAGGGCTGATTTCTTTGTATGGCTTTTTTGAATATAATATATAGCAGGTCTTGAGTTTGGGAACAAGTCACACAAAAATCAGATTTTGAGATCAGAGTTCTTGTTTTGTAACTAAGTCATGTCCAACTCTTTTGCAACTCCATGGACTGTAGCTTGCCAGACTCCTCTGTCCATGGGATTCTCCAGGCAAGAATACTGGAGTCAGCTGCCATTTCCTAGTTCAGGGAATCTTCCCTACCCAGGGATAGAACCCGTGTCTCCTGCACTGACAGGCATATTCTTTACCACTGAGCCACCAGTGTAGCCCAAGATCAGAGTTAGCTGTATTGATATGTAAAAATTCAATTTAACTAATAATTATTTAGAGTCTACTAAGATTCTGTTCAGGCCACATGGGGTTTCATTGTGTATTCTTCTACATGAGGCTAACTTTAATGTACACAAAATACTAAAGGATTGGGCCAGGCTAATTTTGCCTTTTCAATGGTAATTTAAAATTTAGAGGGAAAAAAATTGATTTGTTATGAGATGAATAGAGGTTTTTACTGAGATTGTCATATGGACTAATCATAGGCTGTTAGAACTGGAAATAAGTGATGTGCTCTATCAGGGATTTTCAAAAGCTGTAAACAGTATTTTACACGGATGTGTAGTATGTCAGACAAACAAGAGCGGAATTGGAAATGGGGACTGATCCCCATTGACTTGCTCTGGTTATATCTCCAAGGGATCCCCCAGGACAGAGTTTGCACATTGCTACTCAGGGCCTGTCTCCATGTTTTGCTAAGGAAAGCACAAGGGCCCAGGAATGGCATCTCCCCCGTAGTACTGCTTGTCAGAAGCAGAAAAGTGTCAAGCTCGGATATTTTGACTTATTTCATTGAGCTTTCTTCTCAAAATCTCCCTACCACAATTTGCATGTCTTTTCACTTGTGTTTTGAATGTCCATGCCTGTTGAAACTAGGTCACTGTCTGATTAGTGATAATAACGGGAAAGAATGGCTGCACTGTCCTGGGCTGAGAAGCAAAGAGGTTAAGTCCACTGTGTCATTTTTAATCCCCTTAGTGTATTTGACTGTGTTCATCTTTGTTTTTCAAATAGATAAGAGAGCCTTCCCTGAAGCTCAGCGCCCTCCCTGCAGTGGAAAAACGCAGTTCCACCAAAGTTAGTGGGTTTCCACTTGCATCTTCCATGTGATCCTGGCAGCCAGTTGGTTGGCTCTCATGTGCTTTTAATGAGCCCTGGGGCGGGGATGGAAACGGGGGGAATGGGGAGTTTGTGTCCTTTGTAGACTCCCAGATGTCGCTACACTTTGGGGAGTGACGCCCCACCCGATTCCGCTTTACCACTGCGTATGGACTCTAGACCCATCTGCTGCTGCTGCTGCTGCTAAGTCGCTTCAGTCATGTCCGACTCTGTGCGACCCCATAGACGGCAGCCCACCAGGCTCCCCTGTCCCTGGGATTCTCCAGGCAAGAACACTGGCGTGGGTTGCCATTTCCTTCTCCAGTGAATGAAAGTGAAAAGTGAAAGTGAAGTCGCTCAGTCGTGTCTGACTCTTCGCGACCCCATGGACTGCAGCCCACCAGGCTCCTCCTTCCATGAGATTTCCCGGCTAGAGTACTGGAGTGGGGTGCCATTGCCTTCTCCCTAGACCCATCTAGGGCGCTGTTTATTACTAGGTGTGTTCACTGAGAAGACTGGGTGGCACAGCTAGCTCTCCACCAGCTCTCCATGATCCCCTTGCGTGGCAAGGGTTTGTTTCTAGGGAGCAGTTTCTCAACCAGAAACCACATTTCTGCTCCTCCCCTCCCCCACCCTCCAACACACACCATTTGGGACACGTAATCCAGTTCAGCTCATGAACTGAGTGTGGTCATGACACGCGCCCCTCCTAGGCCTGGCCCATCAGACTCCATGCAGTGTTCCTACGCGCTCTTTCCATATCTGCTGGTGGAATATACAGAATTTCAGGACCTAGACGAAGGTTTCTTAAGCTCAGCACTGTTAGCATTTGCAGTCCTTAGTTGCTCAACTATGTCCAACTCTTTGTGACCCCATGAACTGTAGCCCACCAGGCTCCTCTGTCTGTGGGGTTCTCCAGGCAAGAATTCTGGAGTGGGTTGCCATGCCCTCCTCCAGGGAATCTTCCCAACCAGGGATGGAACCCAGGTCTCCCGCACCACAGGCGGATTCTTTCCCATCTGAGCCACCAGGGAAGCCAGTTAGTGTTTATGGCTGAATAATTCCTGGGTGTGAGAGCCTGTCTTGTTCATTGGAGGCGGTCAGCAGCATCTCTGGCCTCTGCTCGCCTGATACGAGTAGTGCCTCCCCCCTGCTGGAGCAACCACAGTTGTCTCCACACGTCACCAAGTAAATGTCCGGTGCCTGGGGACAGAGTGCAGACAAAATGATCCCTACTGAGAACACTGCCTGGAGCATTAAAGACTCACTGATGGGAGGAGCAGGGGTCCCAGCATCACTGCGAGTAGAAAAGAATTACTGCATCTGATTATCAGCTGCAGGAGATGCGAGGTGTGTTTGTGACTGCGTATGGTGATATCTAACCGGACACAGGATTTCGATCTGCTTTGCAAATTGGACTTCTACATAAGATTTCTTTTAAAAAAAGGTTTCAGGGACTTCCCTGGCAGTCCAGTGGCTAACACCCTGTACTTCCAACACAGGGGGCCTGAGTTCAACCCCTGGTTAGGGAACTAGATCCCCCATGCTGCAGCTAAGACCCAGTGCAGCCAAATTAATTAATTTTTTTTTTTTAAAGAAAGGTTTCCCTCAAAAAGAATAAACTAAACAAAATCCTTGGAAACTTTGGCCCCAATGGGGCCTCTCCTCTTTATAGGAGTGGGTCTCATAGAACCAGGTACAAAGATGTACAGTGACTACAGAGGCAGACCCAGGACTCAAGCCTCCAGAGGCTGCATCCAGCAACTTAACCGAAGTCACCCACCACTGACCCTTTCCCACCAAAACAGATGATCAAACCAGCTACACTGAAAAATAGCATTCTCTCCAAAGCTGGGTGCACTTCAACTTGGCCAAGACTTGCACTGATGCCAGCCTCATCCTACGGGTAGTGTGGGTGGATTAACGCGCCTTCAGTCATCCCTCCATTGTGTTCCCTCTACCTGTTCGTCGTGTTCTATCATCTGAGGCACTAGTTGAGGGTAAAGCTTCGCCTCACTCTTCAAAGATGTTGTTCAGTGGAGTCCCAAGTAGATAAGTCCCCAAAGCTGGGCCAGTGCAGAGTTCTAGCTGGGAGGAGAAGACTGAAGGTCCACCAGGTGGCCCAGCCACACCTAGTCTGTGCCCCGAGTGGGCAATAAACCCACTTACTAATGGAAAAGATGTTTCTAGGAGAAGTCTCTGGCTCAGGCCCTGGGCACCCTAAGCTTGCAACCATGCCTGGGAGATCTGGGTGAGACGGGTCCCGGCAGGAGGTGTTGGCACCTCTTTCCACGGGAGAGAGATGTCCTTTGGAGGACGCTATGTGGTGAGCGCACCAGTTAACGCACCTGCACACATGTCTACATCCCCCTTCCTCTGTTCCAGGTCCCTTTATCCCCTGAGCCAGTTCTGACCATGTGTGCCCTGGTACTACTTCTGCATTCACAGACTCCCCCCAGAAGACCCCCATGATATGGTCCCTTATTAGCTTTTTCTTACCCATTGTGGATAGCAAGGAGATGAAACCAGTCAATCCTAAGGGAAATCAACCCTGAATATTTATTGGAAGGGTTGATGCTGAAGATGAAGCTGGGGAAGACTGATTGCAGGAGGAGAAGGGGATAACAGAGGATGAGATGGTTGGCTGTCATCACAGACTCAGTGGACTTGACTCTGAGCAAACTCTGGGAGATAGGGAAGGACAGGGAAGCCTGGTGTGCTGTAGTCCATGGATTTGCAAAGAGTCAGACATGACTTAGAGACTGAACAAATGGAGAGAAGTATGGACTTGCCTTCCCTGGGGTCATTTATACACAATGATCATCTGTCCCAGGTGGTTACGTTTCTATAAATTCTCACAGGTGGCAGAAGGCAGACTCTCACCCACCAGGGAAGGCTGAGCTGTCTGCCTTACCACGGCCAGATTCACTTGGAGCTGCTGTTTCTCTCTTCTGCTAACTAGTCTTTCCAGACAAGACTTAAATTGGAAAAAAGGAAGCAATTCTCCTCACTCTTTGGGAATTACAAATTTTATTTTAATTTGGGAGACTCACCAATCTTAAATACTTCTCTCTCCCTTTTCTTCCAGTTTGGATAAGTCTTGGAATTAAAATTCAGGTGCGAGGATGTCTAAGCTGGGGGTTAATTGCTGCATTATCCTGAGTCAACAGCATTGTAAAAAAAAAAAAAGAAAAAGAAAAATTCATCTTAATTGCTCATGGGGGAAAAAAAGTAAAGAAATGTGTACATATGTGCTTTGTCAGACTAAACTGTCTCGGCTGAAGTGTTTGGAGAGTCTGCTGAACTGGGTTCATGTTAAGACTTCAATCTTTAGATATTTAGCTTTTCTTTATTATTATTATGTTGCAACATTTGTGACTTAACCTTTTGACATCATTTTGAATAAAGAAAAAATGCAGTATGAAAAGTTTCTTTAGAAAACATCTAACATTTGCTACTCAAAGTATGCCCATGGACTTGTCAGCAGCATTGCCCTTCCCTTCCACCCCCCAGAACTTGCTAGAAATGCAGGATTTTAGGCCCCTCCCAACCTATTGAATTAGAATCTGAAGTTTAGCGAGGCCCTCAGGTGATTTGTGCACACGTGAAAATTTTAGATGCACTTGTCTAGTCAGACTCCTTCATTTGACATATGAGGAAACTGAGGCCCAGGCAGGTTCTCAGCCTCTCAGAGAACAAGGGGAAGCCATGGCTTCCCCTTTTATAATTCTTAAAAAAGAATTATAAAATTCTTTTTTAAAAAGACTGGGGGCTGCATCGCTAAAGCAGGCTGCCACAAACATCTTCATCTCCCCAGATGCAGGCTTATGGGGTGACTGAACTCTCTGTGATATTCCCTTTCAATCACACTTAAACATGGGCATGGAGAAAATGTTCTAGAGCTGCTTCTATGGTGGATGCTTTTCTAAAAATAACTGTGGAAGATACGCCAGTGGGATAGATATGAGATAACATGGCCATTTCAGGGGACTTCCCAGGTGGCACTAGTGAGAAAGAACCTGCCTGCCAATGCAGGTAGGTGTAAGACACGCAGGTTCGATCCCTGATTCAGGAAGATCTCCTGAAGGAGGGAACAGCAACCCACTCCAGAATTCTTGCCTGGAGAATCCCATGGAGAGGAGCCTGGTGGGCTACCATCCATAGTGTCACAGAGTCAGACATGACTGAAGCAACTTAACACACACACATACTTGGCCATTTCAGACCTGACAGGTAAGTAGTGAGTCTCCATCTATTTCAGCCCTGGCATGGCTGTATGCTCTACAAGGAAGCAGGAGGTCAGAACCCACAATATTTATGTTGGAATTTTCACTGTTTGTATAAGGAAACATCCTCATTAATCCCAAGCATGCCTATTATTAAGTAGGTCCCTGAAGTCAGGTGTTCGTTTAAAACAATAAACATGACCTATGTCTCATGTTTCAGGTTTGACGTAATTACTACCTAAGGCAGCTTAGTTTTTTGGGACTACAGTTTTCACTGTAAGCAGAGCTAGAAATTCAATAAAATTGGTCACCCATGTGTATAGATTCCAACATTTTGCTGTCATTATGAAAAATAAATAGTTCCTGATTGTCAAATGTTGCTATGTGCTGGGAAGCAATGAAAAGAATTATTTTAGAAACCAAGATGGAAAGACTAGAATGTCGTGTATTTCTGATGGGAGAGGAAGACGTTAACATGCTCCATCTCAGGTATAGGTCCGAACTCCTGCCTTAAGCGAGGATCAGGCTTTTAGAGGTGACAATAGATGATCCCTTGGGTTTGTGAATCTGAGAGAGGAAGGGAGTGGAGGGTTTCTCTAGGCTGGAGGAGGCACAGGATTTGCATTCCTTTGTTTTTTGAAGGCTGTGCTGTGTGTGCTTTGCTCAGTCGCTTCAGTTGTGTCCGACTGTTTGTGATCCCATGGACTGAAGCCTGCCAGGCTCCTCTGTCTACAGGATCCTCCAGGCAAGAATACCAGAGTGGGTTGCCCTCCAGGGGATCTTCATGACCCAGGGATCGAACCTGCATCCCTTTTGAAGGCTGGATGCATTTACATAAGCTATCAGTTCAGTTCAGTCACTCAGTCACGTCCAACTCTTTGCAACCCCATGGACTGCAGCATGCCAGGCTTCCCTGTCCATCACCAACTCCCAGAGCTTACTCAGACTCATGTCCATCGAGTCAGTGATGCATCCAACCATCTCATCCTCCTATGTCCCCTTCTTCTCCTGCCTTCAATCTTTCCCAGCATCAGGGTCTTTTCCAGTGAGTCAGTTCTTCCCATCAGGTGGCCAAAGTATTGGAGCTTCAGCTTCAGAATCAGTCCTTCCAATGAATATTCAGGACTGATCTCCTTTAGGATGGACTGGTTGGATCTCCTTGCAGTCCAAGGGACTCTCTCAAGAGTCTTTTCCAGCACCCCAGTTCAAAAGCATCAATGAGCTATAATCAAATGAGCTATAACAAATAATCAAATGAGTTATAGCAAATATCAAATGAGCTGTAACACACCTGAATAACAGAGACCAGATCACCAAATCTGGTGTCCAGGAGCCAGTCAATGTAATTCTCTCTTCAAACCCTTCCCTGTTTCCTACAGAGAGTTGCACTGATGACACAGCCCCGGCAAGACCCAGAGGTAGATTGGGTTTGCTCAAGACGGCTTTGTCTGTCGTGGCAAAACATGAAGGAGAACGTCTTCATTGTTACTAATGAGAGAACAGATGTATGAATCACGGCTGCTTCATGAGAACAGTAGCAGCAAATGCTGAGTCTCTGTTCCTCTAAGGTCAGGGGAAGTTTGGATTTCCTGACAGGGATGAGGCTGTCTGCGGGTTTAATGTAAACTGATGGGAGTGGAGCCAACCACAATCCATGCTTGACTAGATCTGGAATATTCCAGATGAAGTCAGAGGGGGCACATGGCATTTCTGACCCAGCTGCTGTGCTGAGATGCTCAGGGCAGGAGAGAAGATTCTAGGGAGAGGCAGAGCAACCTCAGGAGAGGATTCTCAGGGTTCACGGGAAAGGTGACAACGAGCCCAAAACGTTTAAGGGGGAAAAAAGTCTATCTAATGCATCCCAGTTTTCTTTCAAGGAAAATATATAGTTACAGTTACAAAAATGGAGAAGGGCCAGAGGGGCAACAGTCTTAGAGTTTCAAATACCCTTTCGTCAATTTCTTCTATCGAGTTATGACAATTCTGTTTTGCCAGGGAACAGAAGATGAGTTTGAGAGTGGGTTTGTGCAAGGCAATGGACTTAGGTTAAGAAAATCCAAATGACACAAGTAGGCCTTCCTGGGTAGTAATAGTCATTTTTTTAAAAAAATTTACTGAGATATAGTTGATTTACAATTTGTATTAATTTTTGCTGTACAGCAAAGTCGTTCATTTATAATTCTTTTTTTAAGATTCTTCTCCATTTTGGTTTATCACCGGATATTGAATCCAGTTCCCTTTGCTCTACGTTGGGACCTTGTTGTTTATCCATCCTATATTCGCTAGTTTGCATCTGCTAGTCCTGAACTCCCAGTCCGTCTCTCCCTCACCCACCCTTCCCCTTGGCAACCACAAGTCTGCCCTCTATGTTTGTGAGTCTGTTTCTGTTTTGTAGATATGTTCATTTGTGTCGTGTTTTAGATTCCACATATAAGTGATATTATATAATATTTGTCTTTTTCTTTCTGGCTTTCTTCGCTTGGTATGATAATCTCTAGGTCCATCCGTGTTGATGCAAATGGCATTGTTTCATTCTTTTTGAGGCTGAGTAATGGCACCCCACTCCAGTACTCTTGCCTGGAGAATCCCATGGACGGAGGAGCCTGGTAGGCTGCAATTCATGGGGTCGCTGAGAGTCGGACACGACTGAGCGACTTCACTTTCAATTTTCACTCTCATGCATTGGAGAAGGAAAGGGCAACCCACTCCAGTTTTCTTGCCTGGAGAATCCCAGGGACGGGGGACCCTGGTGGGCTGCCGTCTATGGGGTCGCACAGAGTCGGACACGACTGAAGCGACTTAGCAGCAGACTTAGCAGCAGCAATATTCCATTACAAATATGTACCACATCTTCTTTATCCATTCATCTGTTGATGGACATTTAAGTGTTTCCATGTCTTGGCTATTGTAAATAGTGCTGCTTTGAGCATAAGGTTGCATGTATTTCTTCAAATTATGGTTTTGTCTGTGTATATGCCCAGGAGTGGGATTGCTGGATCATATGGCAGCTCTATTTTTAGTTTTTCATGGAAGCTCCATACTGCTTTCCATAGTGGCTGCACCGATTTACAGTCCTACCAACGCTATAGGAGGGGTCCGTTTTCTCCATACCCTCTCCAACATTTATTTGTAGACTTTAAATGATGGACATTCTGACCTGTATGAGATAGTACCTTATTGTAGTTTTGATTTGCATTTCTCTAATAATTAGCAATGATGAGCACCTTTTCTTGTACCTACTGGCCATCTCTATATCTTCTATCGGGGCTTTCCAGGTGGTGCTAGTGGTAAAGAACCTGCCTACCAATGCAGGAGACCTTAGAGGCGTGGATTCGATCCCTGGGTTGGGAAGATCCCCTGGAGGAGGGCTTGGCAACCCACTCCAGTATCCTTGCCTAGAGAATCCCATGGACAGAGGAGCCTGGTGGGCTACAGCGCATAGCATTGCAAAGAGACATGACTGAAGCAACATAACACGTATCTTCTATGCAGAAATGTCTGTCTTCTTCCCATTTTTTAATATATTTTTAAAATTTATTTATTTTTTATTGGAGGCTAATTATTTTACAATATTATATTGGCTGGTTTTGCCATAAATTGACATGAATCCGCCCCGGGTGTACATGAGTTCCCCCTCCTGAACCCCCCTCCCACCTCCCTCCTCCCTTTATCCTTTTTTGGTTTTTTGTTATTGAGTTGTATGAGCTGTTTGTATGTTTTACAAATTAAGCTCTTGTCAGTTATATCATTTGCAAATGTTTTCTCCCAGTCCAGAAGTTCTCTTGTAGTTTTGTTTATGGTTCCCTTTGCTGTGCAAAAGCTCTTAAGTTTGATTAGGTCCCGTTTCTTTAAGTAATAATCGTTTCTTACTTCTAGCATGTATTTTCAGTCCGTAGACCATTCTCATGACAGGGGTGTGAGGAATTTCCCTCTAAGGCTAGTGCTTCTTCTACTAGACCAGTGGCTTGTAAAATGGACAGCTTACTACACCCTGGAGGGTACACATGATAAATCTATTGCTTGAAAAAATAAACTGTTTAGAGTTTCTTCTCCTAAAAGTCAGAAAGAAATTCAGCTTTATCAATGTTAAAAATATGGATTGAGCTCTACATGTTTTGTCAGTTTTTATGTCAGACAGCCCCACATGACATTGTTCAAGTGTGGTCTCCTGAGGACTCAGGGCTTTCCCACATCTTGGGTCAGAGTGACACCCGCTTCCTTGTTCACTTTCAGCACATTGCCTCATGTTGCCCCTTGTTCACCTGTAGTGAAATGAATTTATGGACTCAGGTTCTTCCTTCCTCTGACAGAGAGGACAAGCAGCTTAGAACGAATCCTGCTAAGAGAAAACAAGCGGGGTAATACTTACGATGCAAGCACACACCGGGTCAAGAAAACGGCAGAGGCAGTGTCTCTGTTATTCTTGCTATGCTCTCATTCTCGGCCACAACGTGGTACTGAAAACAGCAGTCTCATCTGGGCTAACAAGTTGCGAAATATTTTCAAGATGAATTGAAACGTGAATTACACTCACTGTCCTTGATGATGAATGTCATCCAGGTATCCTTTGTACCTTACTGCAACTGCAAGGACATTAGGAAGCCATCATGATGAGCAATTCATTTACATGCTATATTTCTAAGACTTAAAGACAAACTCTGTAGTCCCCTCCTTCCCCTAAAGGTGGTTGCTGCTGCTGCTGCTAAGTCACTTCAGTCGTGCTCGACTCTGTGTGACCCCATAGACGGCAGCCCACCAGGCACCCCCGTCCCTGGGATTCTCAAGGCAAGAACACTGGAGTGGGTTGCCATTTCCTTCTCCATTAAAGACATGTAATTCTCAACAGTACTTTAAAATTTTGCCAACTTTACTGATAGATATTTAAAATTCTCTTTTGAGATTTCTTACTTATTAGTGAAAAATCCACATATGACTGGGTAAATATCTGTTCTTCTTACTGCTGTTAAAAAATGGCCGCAAAAGTGCCTAAAATATATTTAGGGACAAACAAAATGCCTTTCTTGTCAGCTGACACTGTTGAAATAGAAATAGAAAATATTATTGAATGTCTGAAGAAGCAAGGATTAGAACAGGTGGTGCAGTGCAGGGTGTTTGCTATGTAGTTGTATAAAAGGGTTTATTTTGTCAATGTGTTTTAGCTTACAGTATTTACTAGATTCTGTTTCAATAATTTAGAACCTAAAGGACTACTTTAAATGTGTGTGTGTGTGTGTGTTTTGCCAGTGTGCATACCACATATGAGAATATATACTGGAAATGATATATCTTCAACAGTTGTTTCTTTAATTAAAAATATTTCATGGAAAACCTGGGTAAATATGACTTCTGAGACAGATAGGACCAGATGAAAGTCATTCCCTGCATCATACACAGGAAAGCTTTTGTAACAAAGTAGTTAATACCAGAGCCACACAGAATGTTACAGATATCATCCATTTGGGGAACATTATAAACACAAGACCTTTCAGATATTCTGGGGTCTTTAAGCACCGTGTAATGAGATGGAGTCCGTGGGGTCGCTAAGGGTCAGACATGACTAAGCGACTTCACTTTCACTTTTCACTTTCACACATTGGAGAAGGAAATGGCAACCCACTCCAGTGTTCTTGCCTGGAGAATCCCAGGGACGGGGGAGCCTGGTGGGCTGCCGTCTACGGGGTCACACAGAGTCCAACATGACTGAAGTGACTTAGCAGCAGCAGCAGCAGCAGCAATGAGATGGATGTGCGTGCGTGCATGTGCTCAGTCATTTCAGTCATGTCTGACTCTTTGGGATGCTATGGACTGTAGCCTGCCAGGCTCCTTAGTATGAAATTCTCTAGGCAAGAGTACTAAAATGGGTGGTCATGCCCTCCTTCAGGGAATTTTCTTGACCCAGGGATCAAACCCAGGTCTCCTACACTGCAGGTGGATTTTTTTACTGCTGAGCCACCTGGGAAGCCCAGTGAGATGGACAGTGACTATGAACATCTTCTGTAATACACAGAGTTTCCTTGTAAGTTACATTCTGTCAAAATATTAAAGGAATTGTTGAGCTTACAATGAGTTCACTTATTTTTGTTTTATAAGAAGATGAGACCCAAAGAAGTTGATCATTTTTTGTGATGACAATTATGCTATCTAGATAATAGTTTTTGAGAAAATAAAAATTAACCCTATAAAACCATCATGAAGAATGAAGGTGGGAAGGAGAGGTATTCGTTGACTAATTGATCCATGAATGGTATGACCAGGACAACTAAAGTTTTGTCTTTCCAGTGCCCATCACCTCAGGCTAAATTAAGAACACTTCTCTTCTTTGCGTTCCCATAATACCCTGTGTGCACATCTACCCACCTATCCATCCACCTTTCCATCTACCTATCCATCCATTCATCCATCCACCCATTACCCATCCATCCTACAAATATGTATTAGTCAACTACTTGATGTCAGCATTCTAGATGGTGTATATTACAAAACAATTAACGAAGCTATCAATACTCCCAACTGTCATGAAACTTACATCTTAAGGAGGGAAAAACAGATCATTTGAAAAATGAATAAGATACATAAGTTAGATAATGATCAATATTATGGGGAGAAACAGAGGAGAAAAGGAAATTAAATTGTGCCAGGGAAAACACTGCAATTTTTAATTCAATAATCAGAGAAAGCATCACTGAGAATATCACATTAAGTAAAGACCCAAAGGAAGTGAGCAGCAGAGTCCTACAGATTCCTGGGGAGTTTACTGAGTGGAGGGAACAGTGAGGACAAAAGCCCCAAAGGAGGATTGTGCTTCAGGTTTTAGTTGGAGCTGAATGAGTGAGGAGGGAGGAAGCTCTGAGGTCAGAGAGATGACAAGTCAAAGAGAGGGACAGTGGCAGGCTGTGCAGAGCCTTGCAAGTATTTCAGCTTCATTCCAAGTGTAATATGAAGACCTGGAGGGCTCTGTGCAGAGGGCATGACTTGGTCCGACTTATGTTTTAACAGGATTGTTTTGGGTGTGTAGTAGAGACTAGACTAAATGGGGGCATCTTAGTCTGTTCAGTCTGTTCTGACAAAGTACCATAGGCGTAGTGGCTTATAAACAGCAGACATTTATTTCTCACCATTCTGCTGGAAGTGTAATTTGAAGGTGCCAGAATGGTGGGGCTCTGATGAGAGCTCTTTTCCAGTTTGCATCGTGCTGTCTCCTGACTCAGAGAGCAGAGGGAGGAAGCGAGTGTTCTCGGGACTCTTCTGAGGACGCTAATCCCATCGAAGGGGCCCCACCCTCCTGACCTCATCTCATCCTAATTACCACCCCCAGCCCCAACCTCCTATTACCATCACATCATGGGTAGGGTTTCAATATAGCCATCAGGGGGTGGGGAGACACAAGTATTCAGTCCATAACATGAGACAAGCACAGAAGTAGAGCCCTGTTAGGAGATACTACGGTAATCAAGGGCAGAAGTCATCCAAGGTGGCTTGGATCAGAGGAGAGATAGTAAGAGGTGATTGGATTCTCAGCCGTCACACTGTATTGAAATTATTTTACTTTTTTTTCTGTCTCCTCCACCTGTATAGTGCATTTTCAGCACCTGTCACAATGCCTCACTCATAAAAATCATGAAGTAGCTCCTTTTGGGGAATGAACTATTCTCATTTTGAGGGTTGTATAAAATGGATTACCTCAACCTGTGAATAAGAGGGGAGAGAGGTAGAAAAGGTAATTTATTTAAGGGTTAAAAGAAAAGTAAGTGGTTGATACTGGGTTAGTATGAAAAAGAGGATCTTTGGGGGAGTATATTATTGGTCATAGAGGCTGATTTTAAGGAAATCCTTTCTTTCCCAATACAAGTCTGGGATTTGGGGTCAGACTTAAAACTGTTTTAGTCTGAAGTAGTACTTGGAATCACAGCCATTGCACAATTCCTGTACACACTTTTCCCACAAAATGCAGCATGGATCCTTGAAGTAGTGCGATGTGCTGATTTATGGATATGTCCTATCTGTATTTTTGAGAAGTCTTTAGCCATTGTTGGGGGTGGGGGTCATAAATTCACATAATCACTGAAGCAAAGCAGAAGCCATGATCTTAAATACTATTTGTTCATTTTATCACCTATAAAATGGGGATATTATTTTTGTCTCACAGTGTTCATGTCAAGATTAAGTAAAAGAGTCAATATAAAGATTTCTACACTGCTAGGCAAATAGTCACTCAGTCGTGTCCAACTCTTGCTACCCTACTGACTGTAGTCTACCCAGCTCCTCTGTCCACAGAATTCTCCAGACAAGAATACTGGAGTGGGTAGCCATTCTCTTCTCCAGGGGATCTTCCCAACTCAGTGATGATACTTGTGTCTCCTGCATTGAAGGCAGATTCTTGACTGTGTGAGCCACTAAGGAACCTTCCCAGGTGGTGCTAGAGGTGCAGAAAGAACCCATCTGCCAGTGCAGGAGACATAAGAGATGCAGGTTCAATCCCTATGTTGGGAAGATCCTCTGGAGGAGGTAATAGCAGCCCACTCCAATATTCTTGCCTGGATAATCCCAAGGACAGAGGAGCCTGGTGCGCTCCAGTCGATGGGGTCTCGAGAGTCAGACACGACTAAAGCAAATTAGCACAGGCAAATAGTAGTCGCTCAAATCTTTGCCTGTTTCAGCTGGTGTTATTGTTGAGCTAAAGAAAATTCAAGGGAGAATATCAGCCCTACTTCAGTTTATTGTGTTTTGCTTTATTACACTTCACAGATATGGCATTTTTTTGCAAACTGAAGGTTTGTGGCAACTCTGCTTCCAGCAAGTCTATTGGCACTATTCCAACAGCATTTGCTCACTTCATGTCTCTGTATCACATTTTGTAATTCTCAAAATATTTCAGATGTCTTCATCATTATTGTCTTTGTTATGGTGATTTGTGATCGGTGATCTTTGATGTTACTATTGTCATTGTTTGGGGGCCTCACAAACTGTGCCCCTATAAGATGGCAAACTTTAATTGATAAATGGTGTGCTCTGACTGTTCCACTGACCTATTGTTCCCCCATCTCTTTCCCTTTCCTTGGGCACCCCCGTTCCCTGAGATACAGCAATATTGACATAGGCCAATGAATAATCCTTAAAAGTGGCCTGTAAGTGTTCAGGTGAAAGGACAGGACACACATCTCTCACTTTTAATAAAAAACTAGAAATGAGGAAGGCATGTCAAAAGACAAGAGAGGCCAAAAGCTAGGCATCTTGCTCCAAACAGTTAGCCACATTGTGAATGCAAAGTTCTTGAAGGAAATTAAAAGTGCTATTCCAGTGAACACACGAACGATAAGAAACCAAAACAGCTTATTGCTGACATGGAGAAAGTTTTACTGGTTTGGATAGAAAATCAAACCCGTGACAACATTTCTTTAAGCCAAAACCCAATCCAGAGCAAGGCCCTGACTCTCTGCCATTCTGTGAAGGCTGAGAGGGGTGAGGAAGCTAGGGTGTAAGACTTTGAAGCTAGCAGAGGTAGGTTCATGAGGTTTAAGGAAAGATTCCATCTTCATAACATCAAAGTGCAAGGTGAAGACTGCAGCAGGTGCTGGTGTAGAAACTGCAGCAAATTATATAGAAGATCTAGTTGAGATAATTAATGAAGGGGGCTACACTAAACAACAGATTTTTAGTTTAGCTGAAGCAGCCTTATATTGAAATAAGATATCATCTAGAACTTTCATAGCTAGCAAGGAGAAGTCAGTCCCTGGCTCCATGCTTCAAAAGACAGGCTGACTCTCTTGTCAGGGACTAATGTACCTAGTAACTTGAACTTGAGGCCAGTGTTCATCTGCCATTCTAAAAATCCTAGGATCTTTAAGAATTACACTAAGTCAACTCTGACTGTGCTGTATAAATGGAGCAAAGACTGGATGACAACACATCTGTTTACAACATGGTTTCCTGAATATTTTAAACCCACTCTGGATAACTAATTTCAGGGGAAAAAAATCCTTTCAAAATATTACTGCTCATTGACAACGTACCTGGTCATCCTAGAGTTCTGATAGAGCGATACCATTAGATGAATGTTATTTTCATGTCTGCTAACACAGTATCCATTCTGCAGCCCAGAGATCAAGGAGTAATTGCAACTTTCAAGTCTTAAAATTTAAGAAACAAAGGCTGTAGCTGCCATAGATAAGTAATTCTTTTGATGGATATGTGAAAGTCACTCAGTCGTGTCAGACTCTGCAATTCGATGGACTGTAGCTCTCCAGACTCCTCTGTCAATGGAAATCTCCAGGCAAGAATACTGGAGTGGGTTGCCATTTTCTTCTCCAGGGGAACTTCCCCACCCAGGGATCAAACCCAGGTCTCCAGCATTGCAGGCAGATTCTTTACCATCTAAGTCACCAGGGAAGCCCTTGATGGATATGGACAAAGTCAACTAAAAAACTTCTAGAAAAGATTCACCTTCTAGATACCTAAAGGACATTTAGGTATCTGAATGATTCACAGGAAAAAATCAAAATATCAATATTAATAAGTTTGGAAGAAGCTAATACATGGATGATTTTGAGAGGTTCAAAACTTCAGTGAAGGAAGCAACTCCATATATGGTGGAAATAGCAAGAGGACTAGAATTAGAAGTGGAGCCTGATCATATGTCTGAAGTGTAGTCATCTCAGATAAAACTTGAGTGGATGAGAAGTTACTTCTTATGGATGAGCAAAGACAGTAGTTCCTTGAGATGGAATCTGCTCCTGATGAAGATGCTGCCAAGATTGTTGAAATAACAACAAAGGATTTCAAATATAACATAAACTTTGTTGATAAAGCAACAGCAGATTGACTCTAATTTTGAAAGAAGTTCTATTTTGGTTAAATGCCATCAAACAGCATTGCATGCTACAGAGAAATTTTTGTGAAAGGAAGAGTCGATTGATGTGGCAGACTTTGTTGTCATCTTATTTTAAGAGACTGCCACCACCCCAAACTTCAACAGCTACCATTACGACCAGTCAGCAACCATCAACCTTAAGGCAATACCCTCCATCAGCAAAAAGGTTACAACTTGCCGAAGGTTCAGATGATGGGTAGCATTTTTAGCAATAAAGTATTTTTAATTATGGTATGAATATTTTTTTTAGACATCATGCTACTGCACATTTAATAGACCACAGTATAGCATAAACATAGCTTTTATATGCCTTGGAATATGAAAAAATCCATACAACTTGATTGATTACAATATTCCCCTTATTGTGATGGTCTAGAACTGAACATACAATATCTTATGCTTGTGGTAAACTTAATGAGCTTACCATCTAAAGTGTTGGTGGGAGCAGTGCTTCAGCCAAAAAAAAAAAAAATTGTAAGAACTTATATAAAGATAAAAGGATATATCTGTAGTGAATTATTAAGGGAAATTAGGGTCTGTGCCTATTTGTACCCCAGTATGGTGGTTTTATTTGTAATTTGAAAGTGATTGTAAGAACAGCAGTAGTTTATGGGCACAGCTTTGGGTCCCCTCGGGACTAGGGTACAGAAGGCCAGCAGAAATTTCGAGGGAGTGCCTCAGTGGACAGGGAGGTTAATGCTGAGCAGTACAAGTACTGCTAGTAATAATAACGTGTTCCAGTTTCTATATAGGGACTTGGAATGGGCCAAAATGACAGTTAGAATAGAGCATAGGTCCTGTGCTCTACTTACAGAGATTATTTTTTTCTTTCCTTGTTCTTTGAGACGAGAACAAAGAAACAGTTGACTGGATATAGAAGTTTCATGGCAAATGACATTTTGTTCAGAATAATTATAGGGTTTACATGTTTCCTTTTGACAGTTGATCAAAAGGAAATGAAAATTTGCAATTCAGACTGCCCCCATGTAGATCAATAAGTAAGTTGCTGCATTTAATTTTCTTCCTAGGACTCTGGAAGGCAAGCTGAGGGGTCTTTCCAGAATTTTCCTTTTCCGCTGCCTCAATTGGTGCTGCCCTGTATAATCGCTCCACTGATGCTGCCAATGGGTTGTTGTCAACTCCCATCATACTCAGAGAATTTTATGGCTTCTCACTAGGGCTTTCCTGTATTCTGAGCCTCAACTCTAGTTAAAGAACAATATATTTGAGTATAGTCTTTAATTTCCTAGTACTTTGAGAACCCATTAACCTGTAAACATTCATGGACTCCTTCCCTTTTTCTGGAAATGTTTTCCCCCATGCTCTTGACCTTAAGAAGCCTGTATACTAATGGTTTTTACATTTTTATTTCCTGAAAGTCTCATCAGATTTGGCCAAAAATACTGTTTTAGTACCTTTGTCTTAAAGAGTGCTGTGAAACTCTAAGACAGGCCAAACTCAGGACACTGGTGGGAGTGATTTTCACCAATGGGGAGGCCTTATGTACAGAAACTTAAACTTGAAGGAAGAACATTGAAGGATCCCTCTTATCTTTCATGTGGGTGCCTCTTAGAATTGCAGCCTTTTAGAAAGAGGTTGCCAGGACCTAGTTTTCCAACCAGTACTAAGAGCTCTTTCTCTTCTCTTTTTATTAACCAGAACATTTCATAGCCTTGCTAACAGCAGGGAAAAAGTTTTTTCACATTCTACATGCACACTATATTTTTAATTTTCTAAAACTGTAACTAGCTGCCAAAACTATTCTGGCATCCTATGAAGCAATGCCATTTGTCATCAGAAAACTTTTGAACTCTGCATAAATGCAAAATATCAAAGGACATTTTTATATCCTAACAAGGCTTATAAAAACAATTTGACTGCATTTTATGGGTTTTGTTTGGGTTGAATATGATTCTGGTCGTCAGAAAAGGACTTTTCTTTTTTTTTCTTTTTGGACTAATTATATCAGTAAAGGTTTAATCAGGAAAATGGAAACCACATTAGGTATGTCAAACAAAGGAGGTTTAAAATAGGGGACTGCTTTCAAAAGTAAGGGCTGAAGAACACAAAAGGGAAGGTGGGTTAACACAGCCGCTACCAACGGAAGAACAAAGAACCGAGGTGGTGCCCCAGAGCTGTACTCTCCTTGGAATTGTCCATGTCTGCATCTGCTCTTGGACATCCCATTGCTGCCGCTTTAACTGCAAAGGCTCCTGGAGCCACAGACAGTCAAGGCTGCTGCTCCTGGAACAGTCAATACCCTTGGAGCCCAGAGCCACCTGCTGCCTCCATTGCTGGGCATGGCTCTGGAAGCAGAGAGACGATACACAAGCACAGAGGAGGCTTCTCTCCTCCTCCCATCTTCCAGACACATGCCAGGGTGTCCCCCTGCCGGGATCTAATAGATAGTCAGTTGGCAGGATTCTGGGGAGTGTAACTGGCAGAGTCCAGCTCCCTGCAAAACAGAGCTGAGCTGAGGAAGGGAAGGAATAGAACTGAGAGCAAACAGGCAAATGACAGCTCATGTCTGTCCTTCACACAGAAGAGAAATGTGTTCTAGACACATCTGACATGTAACAACGCAGCATCACATCCCGCTTTCCAGCTTCATGAATCAATAAATGTTCACTTGGCTTTCTTTCCACTTCCCCAAATATTTTAAACTTTAAATAGCTTCAATTTTTTAATATTTATAGATGGGACATGAATGAAAAAAAATCAAGCAATGCATCCTGTAGTTTATCTTTTGAAATTTGTTTTTTGCCTGTTTTGGAGGAAGGCAACTTGGGCTTATGTTTTCAAAAAATGCTCACTGGTCTGCAAATATTTCTCATTTAATACTTACAGTAGCCTTATGAAATAAGATTTACTTTTATATACACCACCCCTCCTCCTTAAAGCAGAGTCTCAGAAAAACATTCACAGCTCTTCGTCTCCAGAGCTGAGACAAGAACTCTGCCTGACGCTTTCCAGACAGCACATGGGAGCTTTGTAGCCTGGGGGAGAAATGGTGATTTTTTACTTGCAACCCAAGAGAGATCTTGAAAAACAGGATTTGTAAATAGGTTGCTGGAAATATTTTTTTTCTACTGTAATGCTACTGTGAGCTCAAAGAAACAGTGTATATGCCAATGCATACTGGTGCCTGTCTTGAATTTCCAGAGCTCTTTTCTTGAATCTCTTTATAACACGGGTTTCAGTATGTTTTGTATAGTATTCATTTGCTTTTCTGTTATTCCCTCCCAGTAGATTGTAAGCACCTTAAGGACCACTGGGGTGGTCACATTGATCTCTGGACCCCAGACCTGGTGGAGGCCTACCACTTAGGAAGAGGTCAAGAAATGTGTGGCTGTGGAACTGTGGGTTTGGAAGGTCCTGCCCTCTTCATGGGCTATGCAGGACCAAGCCACAGGAATCATGATCTTCAGAGACTTGATTCATATCCTTCTTCACTACTTACTAGCTATGTGACCTGGGAAGGTTACTAATTTTTCTATACTCTCTTCCATGCATGTGTTAGTTGCTTAGTTGTATCTGGCTCTTTGCAACCCCATGGACTGTAACTTGCCAGGTTCCTCTGTCCATGGGATTTCCCAGGCAAGAATACTGGAGTGTGTTGCCATTCCCTTCTCCAGCAGCTTTTCCCAACCCAAGGATCGAACCCAGGTCTCCCGCATTGCAGGCAGATTCTTTACTGTCTGATCTACCAGGGAAGACCACCTACACCTCAAAGATCATTGTAAAAATATGTTGGTTCATGTATGTAAAGTTTCTGACACTGTAGCTACCATGTGCTAAGTACTTAATAAATACCAGTTTACTACTGTATACTTTTTATTGGTTAAAAAACATAATGATCAGAACTTCTCTGGTGGTCCAATGGTTGAGAATCTGCGTTGCAACGCTGGTGGACAAGGGTTTGATCTCTGATTGGGGAATGAGGATCCTGCCTGCCGCTGGGCAACTAAGCCAACCCACTGCAGTTACTGAGCCTTTGCACTCTGGAGCCGACAGAACCACAATTAGAGAGCTCACCTGCTGCAACTAAGGCCCCTCACAGCCAAATAAAAGTGAAAGTGTTAGTCACTCAGTTGTTTCCAACTCTTCGTGACAGCGTGGACTCTAGCCCACCAAGCTCCTCTGTCCATGGGATTATCCAGGCAAGAATACTGGAGTGGGTTGCATTCCCTTCTCCAGGTGCTCTTCATGATCCAGGAATCCAACCCAGGTCTCCCACATTGCAGGAATGTTATTTACCATCTAAATAAATAAATATTAAAAAATAACAATCAGTTTCATCAGATTGCAATAAAAATACATTAAAGATTTTTTAAAAGATTTGTAAATGAGAAATAAGAAAGACTTAGCTCATTTATATGTTGAATATTGAGAGGCTTTCTGGGGGGGAAAGTAACTGGTTGAATTGAAGTGATCTGAGTTTTCAAGCACAGATTTAGATGTCTCAGTCCATTTAAGCTGCTATAACAGAATCAGTTCAGTTCGGTTCAGTTGCTCCGTCATGTCCGACTCTTTGCGACCCCATGGACTGCAATATGCCAGGCTTCCCTTTCCATCACCAACTCCCAGAGCTTGCTCAAACTCATGTCCATTGAGTCGGTGATGCCATCCAGCCATCTCATCCTCTGTCATCCCCTTCTCCTCCTGCCTTCAATCATTCCCAGCATCAGGGTCTTTGCCAATGAGTCAGTTCTTCGCATCAGGTGACCAAAGTATAACAGAATACCATAACTTAAAAATAGCAAAAATGTATTCCTCCCAGACTAGTGCCTAGAAAATCTAAGATCAGGGTGCTGGCATATTGGTGTCTAGTGCAGATCGACTTCCTGGTTCACAGATGGTTGTCTTCTTGGCTTGTCTCATAGTAGAAGGGAGGAGGAGCTCTTCAGAACTTCTTTCAATAGAGCCCTAATCCTAACCTTTTCACTTCCCCAAATCTCCACCTCCTAACACTACCCATCGGAGGTTAGAATTTCAACATATGAATTTCAGGGGGACACCAGTGTACGGCAGTGGATAAATCACTTCGTGTGTGTGTATGCGCATGTTCGTGTGCTTGCACAGCTGTTACTCACTTGCTCTGCAAACTGTCCTTGGGAATTTCATATGCAGGTTTACTTCCTATGAATTTTCCATACACTTGAGGATCAAAATGTCCCTGTTTGGTTTGGCTCCCCTGTTGCTTTCCCAAGTACCTGGGTGTTTGCCACTTCCTGCTATGAAAGCATTAGAAAGCTGGTGCTAAGGTAGATAATTCAAATACTGGCTACGTATTTTCGGATGGATTGTTTTGGAGAAGTTTGAAGATCAAGGGTCAGTATACGCTAACATTTGTGACCCTGTGGACCATAGCCCACCAGGCCCCTCTGTCCATGGGATTCTCCAGGCAAGAATACTGGAGTGGATTGCCCTGACCTCCTCCAGGAGATCTTCCCCACACAGGAATCGAACCCATATCTTAGATGTTTATATATTGCTATTCATAATAGAGAAGATCTAGAAGCAAGCAAACTGTAGCAATCAGAGAATTAATATTCAATATACTATGGCACATCATTTCATTAGAATTTATATAGCAACTGAAAAGGATAAATATGGAGGCTTTGAAGGCTTTAAAAAGTATTCATCAGCCCACAATTAATGAAAAAAAGGGAAAATCTTTGGCTTCTGGATTTGAGTGCCAGCTCTTGTGTGAATTATCTGACTCCACGGATTAAGTCAGGCATCTCAGGCAGGGATGGTCACTCTTCTAAAACTCAGTGTCCTCATGTCTATAATAACGGTACTTACCTCATGGGGCTGTTGAAAAATCAAATGAGGTAATTCACATGAAGTGCTCAGCACAATGCCAAATGCAAAACAAGCCCCCCTAAAAGAGTCATACCTAAATGTTATCATTGGAACTATGGTCATTTTTTTTCTGTCAACGTTAAAGGTTAGAAGAGAGCGTGAGAAAAAAACAGGGTAAAGGTCTTAAGCAGGATAATGGAATGAGTGAATATGTTATTTTGGAGCATTTCCCTTTATAATGTTTTATATGTTGACATTTTAGAAAATGTATTTCTCAGTCCCGGTGCCTTCCAGGGGTGAAGTCCTCCTATCAGGGATCCTCCTTTCTCTGTCAGCTAGAAAGCCGCATTTCTCAACCCTGCCACAGCTCTCAGAATGCAAGCGCTAAGCCTGGGCGTCCACTGTACAGATTCTAAATGGACCGATTGTATCTTCATCCTTTCCACAGCTGTTTTTGGAGAAGCTGCTGTTCTTAGATGCCTGATTATCCCACACCTGTGAGGATATGAGATCGCTCCCTGAGAACCAAATCATGGTTGAAATTTCTGGTGTCAGAGGGTCTTTTAAAAGATGGGATGGCTTAGCATTTCCTCAGAATGCCGCATTCACGGGAGGGGTCTTCCACCTGACCTGTCAGGAACAATGTGTCTTTCAGGCTGTGGCTGCAGTGAATGGGATGCTCTGAACCTCCTCTCTTTAGGGTTATTATTCCGAAATCCTCATTGTAGGCAATGCCCTCTTGGCAGCTGGACAGTAAAATGCATCTTTCTATCAATTCAGTCTCTTTACTTTTTTTTTGATAGCTGATTGGCTAAGAAGTAAAAGCCAGCAGAGCTACATTTTATTTCGGTGCACCTGCATTATTTATGCTGTCAGAAACTCAAGGCAAGAGGCTGAAACTGTGATTATTATTAGGCTTGGGAACTGCAAAGAGAGGCAAAAGAGACTTTTCTTTGAATGTGGGTGGCAGGAAAATAAAATGACAATCCAGAAAGTACAAATTCTAAGGCATGAACTCTAAAAACAATCTGCCAATTAACTGCGAAGAGGATCGCATCTTAATTAAGCACTGCCCAGGCTTCACGGGGCTCGTCCACTTGCCACTCCAGCTTGGAGGGAAGGTTGATTCCTTAGAGCCTCCTTGCAGAGCCTTCCCAGGAGGAAGAACAAGATGTTTCCATCCTGGTTGTTGTTTAGTCACTAAGTCATGTCCGACTCCATGCACTGTAGCCCACCAGGCTTCTCTGTCCATAGAATTTTCCAGGCAAAAATACTGGATTGCCATTTCCTTCTCCAAGGCATCTTCACAACTCAGGGATCGAACCCAGGTCTCCTGCATTGGCAGGTGGATTCTTTACTATTGAGCCACTGGGCAAGCTCTTCTATCCTGGTACATGAATCCTTATGAGAAGTGCTGTTTGAACTTGACCAAGGAATTGGAGCTGCTGGCAGTGGGGAGAGAGGTGGGGACATCCTCAGAGCTTCTATGGTTGAATGATGAAAACAGCATCTTCTGATTTTGAAATGGACAGAGACTTTCTGGAGACCAGGCCACGAAGAGACCAGGAATGTGCAAATATAGTTTATCAGATGTTTTTCCTGGTGGTTTGGATGGTAAAGCATCTGCCTGCAATGCAGGAGACCCGGGTTCAATCCCTGGGTTGGGAAGATCCCCTGGAGAAGGAAATGACAACCCACTCCAGTACTCTTGCCTGGAGAATCCCATGGATGGAGGAGCCTGGTGGGCTACAGTCCATGGGGTCACAAAGAATTGGACATGACTGAGCGACTTCACTTTTTCTGAGTATAGTCACTCGATGATCTCCAAGTCTACATTTTTATGCAGTAAAAATGGGCCAGCAGCTGAAATATGGGGAAGAGTGTGGGATCCTCTGTGTAATGGACAGATTTTTACCCTGAAGCCTAATCCTGAGATTTTCTGGGTCTCAATCTGGACAAATCCTATAATTAGAGGCATTCTAAAGCTGTCTAGTGTCTGTGGATTAACAGATCTGTTGAAGATGATTGTTTGATGATATGTAACCTGGGGGCCATTTGCATAGGGCTTTTTGTGCCAATGGAAGATACAGACTCTGCATAATCATACTCTGTATACCTTCAGAATCAGGAATTTTTTTAAAAAAACATTACTTTAAAAACATTTCATCGGTCTTTGTATTAGAGCTCAGATGAACCTAGGATCCAATCTGCCACCTGTTAACCATTACCTGGTTACATAGGTTTACAAAGCCCTCCGTAAGCTGCGCATGACCTGCTTGCTCATCATATGCCACTTGCTTTTCTTAGTGCTCTGCATCCTGGCCTCTTTTTCAGTTCCTAAAACATGCCATGCACCCTCTCATCTCAGAGGTTTTAAACTCACTTTTTTCTCTGCTCAGTGAACTGACTTGCTCCCAGCTCCTCAACGACTCACTCTTTCTTCTTCACTCAAGGGTCATTTTTCTGTGGACTCCCAGACTGTGTTATGTCCTGTGGACTCCCAGACTGTGGACTCCCAGACTGTGTTATGTCCTGCATGGTGGGTACCGGGTAGTTCTCCTTCTGTATCACTCATTATTTACTGAAGGTTGTAATTACTGTAATTATTCAGTAACTATAAACTCCAGGAGACCAAAGTCTGAGTCTTTCTTACTCATTGCTATTCCCCTGACACACGGAGAGAGCACTCATTGAAGACTGTTAGGTCAATAAGTGAGTGAAAGCAAATGAATGAGCGAGTGAATGCCGATATCATCGATATCAGGTCAGATATCAGTGAATCGAGGTAAAAAGTCTTTTCCATTTTGCGGAATCAGTGACACTAATTCTGTGAAGGACAAAGATGTGCTGATGATGTTTACAGTAGAGCTCAGTGGCTTCAAAAGATCGAAAATCCATTCAAGCTGGCGAGGCAAAAAGAGAAGTTCAGTTCAGTTCAGTCGCTCAGTCGTGTCCAACTGTTCGCGACCCCATGAACCACAGCACGCCAGGCCTCCCTGTCCATCACCAACTCCCAGAGTTCACTCAAACTCATGTCCATCGAGTCGGTGATGCCATCCAGCCATCTCATTCTCTGTCGTCCCCTTCTCCTCCCGCCCCCAACCTTTCCCAGCATCAGACTCCTTTCCAGTGAGTCAACTCGTCGCATGAGGTGGCCAAAGTATTGGAGTTTCAGCTTTAGCATCAGTCCTTCCAATGAACACCCAGGACTGATCTCCTTTAGAATGGACTGGTTGGATCTCCTTGCAGTCCAAGGGACTCTCAAGAGTCTTCTCCAGCACCACAGTTCACAAGCATCAATTCTTTGGCGATCAGCTTTCTTCACAGTCCAACTCTCACATCCATACATGACCACTGGATAAACCATAGCCTTGACTAGACGGATCTTGGTTGACAAAGTAATGTCTCTGCTTTACTCATTCGCTATTGAGGTGCTCACAGACCCCAAGGAGTCTGGAGGAACTGGAGAGGTCTGCGGAGCTTAGACACTCAGCCGGGGACTCGTGCTGTAGGACTCAGACTCCAAGCCCCTCATCCTTGTTTAGATGGTTACTCATTCCCAAGTGAACAGCCTCAATGAGTCAGGAATTTTCGTTTCATCTTAACTTCATGATTCTCCTCCTTTGTGGGGGGTTGCCTCAATCTCCCCACCCTCTGCCAAATTGCTTCTCTACTCCCATTCCTATTTAAGCTCTCTTTACTGGTGTTGAGTGTTTCATGGTGAAATTGCTCATAACAAAATCTCCTGGAGAAAAGGCCAATGTCAAATCTTGCTGCTCCGGAAAGTTCTCTGAGTCCCTCCAGCCCTGGCACAAGTTTACCCAGCACAGTGGGCTCTCACTTCTATTTGGTGAGGTTACTGATCTCATGGCTGAGCCCTGAGGATGCTGACAACCTTACACTATGGGAAACTCAATCATTGTACATCTCATTTTACATGTTTTTTTTTTTTTAAAAATCAAGGCCCTAAAAGCTCTGGCAATGAGCTTAACTCTCAGGCTGTTTTGGTCCTGGTGGTCAGGAGCCATGTCCCTGGGGTATCTATGCAGCACCATTTCAATGATCATGCTGCCTCTCCAGAGAGATCTTACTTTTGGTTCTTTGGTTGGTATCAGTATGAAAAACGTGGTTGCTTTCCACAGATAAGAGTACAGGAAATTAAAACATCCTCAAGGCAGGTTTAACAGCACAGACCTCCAGGATAGCTTTGGATATAAAATACCCCATTCCAATGGACAGGTACACACTGTTATATCTAAAATGGATAACCAACAAGGACCTGCTGTATAGCACAGAGATCTCTGCTCGATGTTATACGGCAGTCTGGAGGGGAGGGGAGTTTGGGGGAGATTGGATACATGTGTATGTATGGCTGAGTCCCTTCACTCTTCACCTGAAACTATCACAACATTGTTAATCAGCTATATCCCAATAGAAAATAAAAAGTTTTTATAAAAACCAAAACCATTCCATTCCACCCAGCCAGAGAATACACTCTTTCCTGCAATACTGAGTTACATCTTGCTTGCAGACGACAGCAAGAGAGCAGGGTGGTCCCTCAGCTTCTTTTCTTGCTTGCTGTTTAGCACATTCTTTGACTTGAACGTCAGCCCAGTCCTTGAAAATACTGTTATTGCAAGTGAAGTCCTTTTATAGATGGAGATTCTGGAATCAGAGGACTTGATGGAAGGGCAGCCCTTGGCCTTCTGGAATGAATGATGTGAAGATATTGCCGTAGATTTTCTGATAGTGGGTTTGCTCCCAGCTGGGAAGGACAGTTCCCCCCACTGTAGCTCTATAGTACTTTTCTGTGCTACTCTTGGGATACTTGCTTTCTCTCTTTCTCTGCCCTGCTAGCTGCTTAAGGCTGGATTCATCTTCATTTTTCCTGCAAAGTTATGCTTGGGAGACATGCCCAGTACACACCTGTTGCCTGTATTAGTTTCCTATTGCTGCTATGAAAAATTATCCCCATCTTTGTGGCTAAAACAATACACGTTTATTGTCTATCAGTCCTGGAGGTCAGAAATCTGAATGGGTCTCACTAGGCTATACTCAAGATATAGGCAGGGCTGTGTTCCCTTTTATTGGCTCTAGGAGTGGATTCACTTCTCTTAGTCCATTTAAGCTGCTGTAACAAAAATACCGTAAACCAGCTGGCTAATAAACAACAGAAATTTATTGCTCACAGTTCTGGAGCCTGGAAGTCCAAGATCAGGGTGCTATCATGATCAGGTGAAGGTCCTTTTTTCTAGGTTGTAGATTTCTCATTGTGTCCTCATGTGGTGGAAGGGCCAAGCAAGCTTTCTGGGACCTCTTTTATAAGCACCTCATACCATTCATGAAGGCTGCACTCTCAAGACCTAAACAATCCGCAAAGACCCTACTTCCTAATACTATTACATTAATGGTTAGGTTCTCAACATACAGATTTTAGGAGGATGCAAACATTCAGATGTAGCAATTTCCTTTCCTTTCCCAGATCCTAGAGGAAGATTGATTGATTCATGGCCCTTTCTCCATCTTCAAAGCCAGCAACATTGGGCCAAGAATTTTCCATGCTGCCATCTTTCTACCTTTCTCTTCTGCTTTTAAGGACCTTCACAGTTACATTGGTATCACTAGATATTCCAGAATAATCTCCCTATATTAAAGTGAGCTGATTGACAACCTTAATTCACCTCTGACACATAGGATAACAAGTTCAGAGTTTCCTGGGATTAAAGCAGGGACACCTCAGGAGCAGGGGAGGAGAGCATTAATCATGTTGCCCAAACATGAGAATTGAAATCAGTAGCCTATTAGAGCAAAACTCAAGAAGATGGCAGTCTCCTTTAGACAAATGTCTTTTTGAAAAGTTGTAATAAATTGTTTTTTTGTCCGACTCTTTGTGACCCCATGGACTGTAGTCTGCCAGGCTCCTCTGTCCTCCAGGCAAGAATACTGGAGTGGGTAGCCATTCCCTTCTCCAGGGGTTCTTCTGACCCAGGGATTGAACCCGGGTCCCCTGCATTGCAGGCGGATTCTTTACTGTCTGAACCACCAGGGAAGCCCCTTTCTATAACTGAATTGCATTTTATATTCACCAGGGAAGGTAGTTACGCTTTAAATGTCCTAAGTAATTATTTTATACATTAGGATTTATATACATTTGATTTTATTAAAGCAAGATTCACATCTTGCACATTGCTAACACATTTGTTTTCTGTAAGTCTGTGTGAGGGTTATGATGGAAGAGTTCTTACATTAATAAAAGAACTAGGAATTTGCCATTTTTGGAGTATGTGATGCAGGCATTTTTAGGGATGGATTTTTTAGAAGAGAAGCTAATGGCAAGTTTAATCCTATTTTCCCTCTTCTATATAAAGTGAATAACTTAATAGGCTAACTATGATTCTATACTGTGGTTTTAACTGTCACTAAATGTTATTAAGTGGAATATAGACTATGAAAATATAAATGCAAATTCATAGTCCTCTTGATGTGAAGAGTTATTGTAATTTACTTAGTAAGCAATTCCATGAAAATCAGAAATCACGTCATGTAAGTTTATTCTTTAGACAGCATAAACTTAGGGTAAAATGGACCCTAATTAGCACATTTCTTAATTATTCTTCCTAATTGTGAAGTTTAGCTCTCTCTTCAGCTATTTCAGAGTCTCTACTAAATTTGAGCATCACTCTTTATACCACCCTGCAAGGTCATTAGTTATCGCTGTTTCTCAGATAATCAAATGAAGACTCAGAAAGGTTAAGTAAGTTGTCCAAAGTCACAGAGATGAAAAGTCATATTTGGGGAACCCACAATTAAATCTGAGTGTACCCGATTCCAAAGTTCATACACTTTTGATTGCAGTGCAGCAGGAATCCTTGATGTTCACATTTTGGACAAAAACTCAGCAAAATGTTTGACTTGTGGTTGCAGATAAATTTCAGCACTGGTGCCATATTCTTCTTGATAGGAATTGCATTTCAGCACACGCACCACAAGAAAGCGTCTAGATTCCTCATGCTTTAGAGTCTATTTCTTTATCTCTTGGCAGTAAGAAGGAATATAATCCTTAATCCTTGATGATTTGTAAAAGTCAGGTTTATAAATGTGCAGGGGTGTCTGACAGCAAAGACAGTTATGGTTCTGAGAGAGAGAGTCTTGATCACTCAGTCATGTCTGACTCTTAGCAACCCCATGGACTGTGGCCCACCCGGCTCCTCTGTTCATGGGGTTTCCTAGGCAAGAATCCTGTAGTGGGTTGCCATGCCCTTCTCCAGGGTATCTTCTCAACCCAGAGAGCGAACCTAGGTCTCCTGCATTGCAGGCAGAGTCTTTACCATCTGAGCCACCAGGGAAATAGTGCGGGTAAATTTTGATATATTACATTTTTGTTGTTTGGTTCAAAATATTTCTACATTGGAATGTAAATCTTTTTAATTCATGGATTATTTAGAAATGTATTGCGTGGTTTCCATTTAGAGATTTTCTATTCATCTTTATAATACTGAGTCCTAGCTTTATTCCCCTGTGTATAAAGAGTATATGCTGTGATTTTGATAATTTATAATGTGTTGGAAAAAACTCCTGTGGCCGGCATATAGTCAATATTGTTAAATATATTTGAGAAGAAAAGTTGTGTATTTGTAATTCTTAAGATTATCATTCGTCATGTGTTGTCAATTAATTGCATCAATTAATTGCATCATTAAAATATTCTTTATCTCTACTTTCTTTCATTACTTATTCTGTAAGTTATTGAGTAAATATGTGGAGTAAACAGAATTTTTGCATTAATATAGTCTGATGTTTGTTGCTTTTTAATTGGAATAGTCAGTTTATATATTATAGTAATCATAATAATTATTGAAATATGTTTATGATCAACTCTTCAATGTCACTATTTCTTCCTATTTATCCTGTCATTTTCTCTTCTCTCCAACCTTTTTTTTTTGCTTCTTTTGGGAATCAAGTAATTTTTAAAATTATTTTCCTGCTGTATTAGTTCGTTAGCTATACTATACATCCTTTTGTTAATCTTTTAATGGATACTACAAGGATTACATTGTGTACCTTACCTTATTAGAGACTATTAATTAGGACGGGCTTCCCAGATGGCACTAGTGGTAAAGAACCCACCTGCCAATGCAATGAAATGTGGGTTCAATCCCTGGGTTGGGAAGATCCCCTAGAGGAGGGCATGGCAACCCACTCCAGTATTCTTGCCTGGAGAATTCCATGGACAGAGGAACCTGGCAGGCTACAGTCCATAGGGTCGCAAAGAGTTTAACATGACTGAGTCCACTTAGCATGCATGCACATTAATTAGGATTTTGACCAGAATATAAGAATTTTAGAAAACTTTGATTCTCATTTTCTCCTACCTTTTGTGCTAATGTTGCCCTATATTTTGAATCTATACACGTTAACCCCTATAATACACTGGGGTTTATAAAGTTAGTATTCATTTAAATTCATATATCTGCCCTTTCTTTATCTCTATATGTCCATCTAGGATCATTTTTCATCTGCTTTAACAATGCTTCAGAAATGTATGCAACCCTATTGAAACAATACCCTCAGTTTTTGACTGAAATGTCTTATGTCACTTTCATTTAAAATTTTTAATTAAACTTTTATCTTGAGATAAGTGTAGATTCTCATGCAGTTGTGAGCAACAATACAGAAAGAACCCATATGCTCTCTCTTCGCTTTCCCCCTAAAGGTAATATCTGGCAAAGCTGTAGTGGAGCGTTACAACCAGGGTATTGACATTAATACAATCAAGACACACAACGTTTGTCTCTCCAGCTTTGAGAATTCTAGGAGTCCCTTTCCACTTGGGAATTATTAAGCAGTTCGAGGGAAAACGTAACAGATAATGTGGAGATTGTTGGGCTTCAGTTCATTTCAGTCACTCAGTCGTGTCCGACTCTCTGCGACCCCATGAATCACAGCACGCCAGGCCTCCCTGTCAATCATCAACTCCCGGAGTTCATCAATATATTTTCTTTTTATCTGAGATCTTGGTACTTAAAGATTTTGCTGCCCTTTCTACTCTTTGATGCCTTCCAGTCACTTAAAAAAAATCTACCTGTTATTATCTCAGTGAGAGTATTAGTTTGAACAGAGAAAACTCCATTGTACTGTGAAACGAAAATTACTGAAGCCTTTGAGACCCAAATATTTGCTTTGGTTAAGACTATAATAATTTGGGTGGTTTCGTTCAGGATATTTTCAGTATTTTACTTTGTCCATTTTCCTTGATTCAAGTCTTCTGGATTAAGCTTTCTTGGCATATTACTCCTTCTGTGTGTGTTAGTTGCTCAGTTGTGTCCAGCTCTTTGCGACCCTGTGGACTGTGGTCTGCCAGCCTCCCCTGTCCATGGGATCCTCCAGGCAAGAATACTGGAATGGGTAGCCATTCCCTTCTCCAGGTGGTCTTCCCGACCTAGGGACTGAACCTGTGTTTCCTGCATTGAAGGCAGATTCTTTACTGTCTGAACCACTAGGGAAGCCCGTATTACTCCTTGCTGCTGCTGCTGCTAAGTCGCTTCAGTCATGTCTGACTCTGTAAGACCCCACAGATGGCAGCCTACCAGGCTCCCCCGTCCCTGGGATTCTTCCGGCAAGAATACTGGAGTGGGTTGCCATTTCCTTAGGCCAAAGCTAAATTAAGATAAGCAGAGTTCTCAAGTGCAAAAAAGATCAGCTGGGCTCCCCCCACTCATAAGAAATTAAAAATAAAATACCCCCCAAGTATAAAATAGCCATGGGAAGTAATCCAATGCTTTTCAAAAATATATCAAATGTAAATTATGTCCAAAATCTATGGAGCTAGGTTTCCTGGGTGTAGATACTGACTCTGCCATGTACTAGACAGGCAAGTTATTTAACTGCTCTATGCTTAAGTTTCTTTAGTTTTGAAATGTGGAAAAGAATACCTCCTACCTCCTAGTTATTATAGTGAATGATTTAATACACCTATAGCACTTAGAAGGATGCTCCAGATACACTGGGTGCTCAGCTGATCAGTTAATGTGAAAGATTACCCAATATCAACAGTCCATGGAATTTTCCAGGCCAGAGTAGTGGAGTGGGTTGCCATTTCCTTCTCCAGGGTATCTTCCCAACCCAGGGATCGAACCCAGGTCTCCCACACTGCAGGCAGACGCTTTACCATCTGAGCCACCAGGTTAGCCCAATATCAACAGCAATAGCTATAAAATACATCAGTATATAACTTATGTACACATATAATAAACAGGATTTAATACGGATAAGTTTGATTTACTTGACAAATTTACTTAAACTCTTTAATTGCTAGAAAATTTTGTGACTACTCAGTATTTTTTCTTCCTTCCTTGGCCTTTTTTGGGGGTTGAAGGGAGACTCTCCTTTGTTAGCAGAAAGAAAAAAAGAACTATTTCTTTCTCTGCATTTATTTCCCAGTAGGGGAAATTTCCCGGACGCAGGAGACCTGGATTTGATCCTGAGTTGGGGAGATCCCCTGGAGGAGGGCATGGCAACCCACTCCAGTATTTTTCCCCGGAGAATCCCCATGGACAGAGGACCCTGGTGGGCTACAGTCCATGGGGTTGCAAAGAGTCCAACATAACTAAGCACAGAGGCATCACCAACATTTATTGAGCACGCATTGTGTTCTGGGCCCTGTGCTAACCACAGAGTTGTAGAGACGAGTAAGATTCATCTTTTTCCTGAAGGTCTTTGTAAACTTATCAGAATCAGACAGATAAATAAGAATTGACATATACCTTGAGCCACTTACCCTGTGGTAAGGTGTCAAAATTTTAGAAAACTTTAACTTTATAATCCTCGTAACCACCTTAGGATGTAGGCATTGAGTAACTTGCCCAGATGAGGTTTGAACCCAGTGCTTCTAAAAACTTCTAAAAGTGGGAAGGCCATAGATGTGACACAGCAACATTTCTGCCTAGAAATAAAAGGCTAATTACATTTGTCTACTCATGGGCTAAACCACCTGTTAATTCAAGTGTGTGAACCCAAGTTAGACTGCTTGTTTAGTGGCATTTACCAGTTATTTCCGGCAAAGTGGTCAAACTAATAATACGCAACCTCAACATTTATATAGCAAGTGAAAACTATGGTGCAGTACTATTTTGGAAGGGGTATTTTTAAATTCAGTGAATCATTTTCACCTAAAAAATGAGCTTTTATTTAAAAAAGAAAATGACTCATATTCTCTTCAACATGGTGGGTTGTGTTAGACAAGGCCCTCAAGTGTATTTCCTATGATATTTTCAACTACATTTGGATTAATTAGCCAGACTGGTAGCAACCTGGGGTTTCCCAAGTGGCACTAGTGGTAAAGGAGACAAAGAGATGCAGGTTTGATCCCTGGGTCAGGAAGATCCCCTGGAGGAGAGGGTATGGCAACCCATACCCTCTACATATGCAATATTCTTTCCTGGAGAATCCCATGGACAGAGGAGCTTGCCAGGTTACAGTCCATAGCATCCCAAAGAGTCTGACATGACTGAAGCGACTTAGCATGCATGCAGGACGATTTTAGACTTTCTGGTGGCCTAGATGATAAAGAAACTGCCTGCGATTCAGGAGACCAGGGTTCGATCCTTGGGTCAGGAAGATCCCCTGGAAAAGAAAATACAGTCCAGTATTCTTGCCTGGGGAATTCAATGGACAGAGGACCCTGGCAGGCTACAGTCCATGGGGTCGCAAAGAATCAGACATGACTAAGCGAACAACACTTTCACTGAGCTCCATAGAGATCATTACCACAATTTCAACCTTGCAGAAGACCAGTAACTTCCTTTGCTGTAAGAGGAATCTTTAATTCTAGATGATTTGCAAAGGTAAATCAGTGATGGCAGGTTGGAAGCATGTTACAGAGAAAAGAATTACAACTATCCACTTTTCATTTTGAAGGTCCGTCCACTGATAATTTTAACTTACAATGAGTGCCTAAGTCAGTATGCAATAAAGTATGCTTAGTCTTAAAAGTTATAGAAAATTCAAAATGAAAAAGTGTGGGTATTGGTTAAATCTTAAACTAATTTAAGGCCAGAATTTTAGGAATTTTTAGAACTGGTAACTTCTTGTTTCAGAGGACATCCCCTATAGGCAAACTGTAGTACTGCAGTCTGTCTGCATCAAGGAAGAGCTGATCAGGCAGCCGTGGATTAAAGCAGGCCATTCAGAGCACGTGGGGCCCTAGAAGTCTAGAAGGAAATGCTTTCTTTCCTCTCCTCCCACTCCCCTCATCGCTGTGATGTGCGTTTCTGACCGAAAACCAGAACCCTTCCCTGGAACAAAGCACAGATTTGTGAATTGTGACTGCAGCCTAAATCTGCCATTGGTGCAATATCCTGAGGCATTGAGATAGACCTTGGAATCAATGAGCCAATGGTCCTGGGTCAGTTCAGTTCAGTTCAGTCGCTCAGTTGTGTCCGACTCTTTGCGACCCCATGAATCACAGCACGCCAGGCCTCCCTGTCCATCACCAACTCCCGGAGTTCACTCAAACTCATGTCCACAGAGTCGGTGATGCCATCCATCCATCTCATTCTCTGTCGTCCCCGTCTCCTCCCACCCTCAATCCCTCCCAGCATCAGAGTCTTTTCCAGTGTGTCAACCCGTCGCATGAGGTGGCCAAAGTATTGGAGTTTCAGCTTTAGCATCAGTCCTTCCAATGAACACCCAGGATTGATCTCCTTTAGAATGGACTGGTTGGATCTCCTTGCAGTCCAAGGGACTCTCAAGAGTCTTCTCCAGCACCACAGTTCAAAAGCATCAGTGCTAATAGGTAAATTTCCCGCTATCATTAATCTGAAATGCAAGGGGGAGCCTTCCTTGCAGTGTTAGACTTTAATGTTACTTTTGCAGTGCTATAGCTAATAATAGCATCAGGAAGCTATCTTTTCAAATAAAAATGTATCTTTTCTCCCAGTTGGGGCTGGGACAGAAGTAAAGGAAGAGGGAGATGGGATAGGAGGATTCTATGGTCAGACAATTTGAACATTAGTCTTATTGTTCTAGAAGCAATTCCTGACACGAACCGAAGAAATTTCATTCTTTTGCAGTGACATAAATGTAATCTGCTCAGCTGGCTTAGCTTCCACTTGTATTTTGTAGCACCCTAGACTTTTTTTTTCCTGTTTAAAGAAGCCAGACTAGACATCCCGATAACTCTAACATGGGAAGATCCTTAAGGTTTTGAGAGCAATCTTTTCTCCTTGCCTTTTAATCTCTTTCCTCTCTGAATGTGTATACATTTCCTGAATGTATTTTTCAGAACACCTTCCTCTGGATTTCATTTCATTTTATTGAATGGACTTCCTGTTAATTAAGAGGGAGAAGGAACTGGGAAATAAGCCCTTGTGTGTGGTATTAGAAGTAAGTTAGGCTGGTCCTAAGGGGAACATGGGCTTCCGTCTATGGGGTCACACAGAGTCGGACATGACTGAAGTGGCTTAGCAGCAGCAGCAGCAAGGGAAACAAAGCTGAAGTTAGAAAATAGGCAGGGCTGTCCTTTTCTCCTGTTGCCCTAGACTTTCACTGAGGTTTGTACTTGGGGACACTTACCCATTTTTCTTCATGCTGAGTCCCAAGGGGACGTGGACAAGAGTGATTTGAAGGAGAGAATTTGGCAACGGTATGGTGACCCCTAAAGTAAAAGTCCAAAAAAAGTTTTCAGTGTCAAGTATTTTAAAGCAGCAGTGCTCTGAAGCTCTTTCAGTCGTTCATTCCTGCATAGACAGTTCACAATATACAGATCCTGAATTCATCTCCCCTGATTCCCCATCCTAGTTGACGTGAGGCTTATCAGACTTGGATCTGACTCGGGGCCAGCACACCCCACGTTTCTTTTCTGTCTTGCCATTACTAGCATGGTCTCAGTACAAGGATGTGGATTCTTAGATCATTTTAAAAGTATCTTCTCTTCCAGCTCCCCTTTGAGCTTCAGTTTTTATTCCATTTACTGACAAACAGATTTAATTAGCTTGGAATACTACTCCCAGCATTTCTCAGTTTTTTCCTTCTGTTCTACAGAGAGAGAGAGCCACAAGCTTCATGCTGGTGACGGTGGGACTAACTGGACTTGAGAGGGGCATGCCTTTTCCTGCCGGTAACTGTAAGGAACAGACCCCCACAGCCCTGAAGAGGAAAGTTGTAGGCACTTTGCGGTCACCACTTCAAGGGCTGAAGTCGGGGAGCTGTCCGTGATGGGTGGTGGGGTGTGCACACAGACACACACCCGCACTCACACACACATACACACCACAGTGACAGATGACCTATTGAAATAATTTCAGAGCTGTTCTGTGGTTGCTACGACAACCAATGCTCTCTTGGCTTTCATCTGGCCATGTGACAGGGACTTTGACGTCAGCCAGAGGCAGAGCCTGTGGCTGAGTCCACACAGTCAAAGGCCTGTGAGAGGCTGGGCGGGTGCTGGCCGCCGCCGCTTCTTCTCTCCACGCTGCTGCTTCTGCGTTCCAGGGACTGCGGAGCATGGACTGTTAAATCTTGCACTTCTGCTGTGTGAGGTAATCAGTTTGCTTGATATACAATAGTAAGGCGTGTTTATAAATCACAGTGGCTTTCCCCTCTCTTTCACCTCTTACAAGTTTGTCTTCATGAGCAATTATTGTTGTACCCGGAGAAAAAAAAATGTGAAGCAGCTTCTAGTTGTTCATTTGGGGCGGAATCGCTGGCATTTGGTTAAATTTGGATTCATGTTCTGGGAAGTAGGTTAAAATATAATCGCCTCCCTTGTTCGGTACTTGCTAACATGACATAGTTTAGAGATACAGACTTTGCAGCTTGAGCCAGATATTCCCCGTTGAATTCCAGGAATCTCCCCTTCAGTATTGTTTCGGGTTTAAAGACACCAGCACAGCTTGGCAATATGTGGCTAAGTTTGTCTTTTTATATACATGCATGTATTTTGCTATCGTATTCTGAATCAGCCTAGAATAATTTGGAATTTGGTCTGTCTTGTTTGTAGCGTTCATAAGGCGCAACAATAGGCACAGTGGTAAAGAACATTATAGTTTGAAACAAAAGTTGGGGGTTTTCTAGTAAATCAAGTATTCTGAAAATGCCAGGGAAAACTGTCAACAGCTTCCTGTTTAGAGAAAAATAATCTGGACTATGCCAAGGAAGTTGGGTGGAACCCTGACTTGTGCACGTGCAGTTGCTTTTTGGTTGTTTGAGCAAACGTGCACATTTGCAGTATCTTCCTCTGAAAATTCAGCTGTGAAAAGGAAAGCACTGGACAGGCTTCACTAAGGCATCATGTAAGCTATTTTTGTGTTTCAAAATTGAAATAATTACCTAGAGAAGAAAGCAATAGCCCTAAAACTAAATTATCACGGGTAGATCTACTTTAATTCAAACAGATAAAAATAGTCACCCAAAATTGTTCTAATTCTTGAATGAGTAATTTGATAACTGTGATTAATAAGGCTTTTTATCTCTATTCCTATAACAATATGTACTGCAAATTGGAGGAGGGGGGATTTGCATTGCTGTAGTTCACTTCTTTCCCAGGTTGAGTAATTTTGAATTTTCTGTCATTGCATACAAGTTGGATGATGTTTGTATCTTGTAATTCAAAGAAAACCTCTGGTATTGAAATTAATTGAAGCCTAGATTTATAACCAGCTAGCTAAATCTTACAAATGTAACTGGAAAAAAAGAAAATTTTAGAGCAGCACATTTAATATACCTACTGATGAATAGAAAATAATGATTTGACCATTTAAATGAAGAATGCATATTTTATAGTATGAATCGGACACTACTGAAGCAACTTAGCAGCAGCAGCAGCAAGCTATATATCAATTTAATGTAAGAATAATATTGTTCTTTTCTGTATTCTTTATTAGTTTCTGAACTCTGATCACCTTTATTTTACTCTTGGAGGTGAACACTTTAAACAGTATTTAGCTTCAAAAATAAGTTGTGAGTGCACAAATAATTTCTCAATACCTTTCAATGAGTGAATATTTGTTCGACTTGCTGGCATTCAATATGTCTATTTTTGGCCAGAGTCTCCATGGAGGATTTTCCAAAAAATCTAATGTGCTTACACTCCAGGCACAACTACTGAGGCATTATCTCATTGTTTAATTTCTCTCATAATAACTCAGAGGTCATATTCTTAACACTCCTAGAAATATGTTCATTGATTTGCAATACTTCCAGTAAGTATGAATAGAACCAGTAGCCAGCAGCACTGTCATTTAAAAGCAGTATCTTTGATGGGGGTACTTTGATGTTTGCTTCTTTTACTCAAAATTAGGAATTATTATTATAGTTTTTCCAGGAAGCAATGATTTTCTTGATGTTCTCTATATGCTTTAGAGTTATAAAATAATTGTATTCAATGCCCTAATAAAACAGATTGGATTTCAGCAACACAAAATAAGTAAACAATTCAATGTTGATTGGCAAAATGTCAATGACAAAGTTTATCATTAGAAGAAAGCAGCCTAAGCTGTAATAGCGGAGATACTTCAGAGTCGACAGGTCTCTCCTTATGGCAAAACAAGGGGGGGAAAAGGACTCTCATCAGAACCATCTGTTTACAGCATTGAGACTGTGTTGATTTCAAGGTTAAGTTTGCTTCAACTTCAAAAGATACTAGCAAGGAGTGATTTTCTCTAGAAACCTGGATGTTGCATGTCAAATGCTTTTAGTTTCGGGGACTGTAAACTTTTGGATGTCATAAACCTTTTGTCAGGCTGACGAAGTCTATAGGTTCTTTTTAGAGTGATGTTTTTAAAAGCATAATAAAGTATGCAGGATTACAAAGGAAACTACTTTTATTGAAATACAGTCACCAGATTTTTAAAAATTGTGAAATGTGTGTTGTTAATAATTCATTATGAAATAAACCAAATTAGCAGCAGTTATAATAACTAGCAAAATTGGGAAGTAGTAATGGGGGTGAAAGGTATTTTGAGGTGGCCACAGTGACTGTAATAGGATGTGAGAGTATCTGTGACTTCTCTTGGCAACAAAATCACAGGAATGGTGGTAGGTGGTTTGTGGCCTACATTTTAATTGAAAGATACTAAATTTCAGTTTGAGGTTAGTGAAACTAAAGATATAATATTTTTCCCATCCAAGTTCCTGGATTCTGCGAGGTCTATCCACCTCTGAGTTAAATGATATGTGAGCTGGTGATGCTGAAAGGTCTTGGAACTGCACTGGACAAAACCCATACCACTGTTTATCAGTTCTACCGCATGTGATTTTATTCTCTGAGTGTGTGAATTTCACAGTATTCTCTAATTTCCCTGTGAAAGGGATGGTATCCACAGAGTTACCAAACTGTAAATTTCTTTTGTTTTCCTCCTTAATCCTTAAGTAGTCTTGTATACTTGGACTGACCTCCTGCCTGGTTAAATAGGGGTTAAGAGGAAAAACTGACAGTGTTAATACAATTTATACAAGTTAAAGACGTGGACCAAAGAAGTAAGACTATAGCTGTTTACAAAAGGACTTTTATCCAGTCAAAGAAAACAAGCAATAGTACTCAGATGAAGAATGCAGGATGTTATATGAAATCGATCATAGCTGCAGGAATATTCTAGAAGATACTTTGTGTGCTCATGACAATTGAAATGAGCATTGGAGAACTTATGTCACTTTTCAGTTTGATGTAAAGCACACACATGTGTAAATTGATCAGTTGTAATGCAAATCTCAGATACTCAGGATAGAGCCTGCAGGTTCACCTATCAGAGGTTCTTAGAACAGGACACATTCAAAATGAAATAGGAAATGCTGACACTTCCCAAGTAATCTGAATGCAAAATCTTATTTGATTTTTGGATATTCAAGAACAATATAGGAGATATTAATATTATGGTTTAGAGTGACTTACATAAGAATTGCCTCATTTCCCATCTCACTCTTAATTTGCAGAAGATACTGCCTAATTTTCCTCCCCAACTAACTAGGTGCCTTTGCAGTTAGCTGGCTGATGTCATGTATTGCGTTTCCAGCCCTGTGTTTAGGCCCAGTCATCCTTTTTGTTACATCAGCACCATCACCCTAGGCTAAGAAAATTGGAGCTATGACGTTATGCACAAGCTGGTGTTTAAACTCAATCCAAATCCCTAACACTTGAAATGGATGCTTAGCAATGTTTCTTCTTGTATTCTCAGGGGAATTACAAAAAAGGATTTTCTCAAACATTCCTTATTCTTTGGACTAGGAAAGAACACCTGCTTTGAGGGCTTTGAGTCTCTGTGGCAATTTGATAAAGAAACTTGGGGAAAAAAGTCAAAAATCTCTGACTCCAGGCTGTATTGTTTGCTTCTTTCATGGCTGGTGTTTGAAATTTTAAGTTTAGAAAGGAATGTGCCATTATTTTTCATGAAACCAACCCTTATTTTAATGGTGCCCTGTGATGGAAAATCCAACCAGATACAGCATTCCAAAATATAGTATTTGTTATTGTTTCCAGAAGTGATGCCATGAAAGTTAATGCTCATTAACACATTGATATAAAAATTATATGATAAATATTTAAATTCACTGGAGCCACATACTCTAAACCAAAAGCAGTCTGTGCTTATTATTTTTGTAGTGAGCTTTAAGGATTTGGGGGGCATATTTTTATAAATGCCTTTAATTAGAGACATAGCATCCCTTTGAAATTTAGTTGGCACTAATGGAAAACATAGTATATTTATATTAAAGTTCAGTATTTGATTTTCAAGAAAAGAAATCTGTAGTCTGCAAGATATCCCAGTGGCTGCCTGTCCTAATGGGAGAATTGTCCATATTTTCTGAATTCTGCCCCAATGAGTGCATGCTCAGTCACTCAGTCGTGTCGAATTCCTTGTGACCCCATAGACTGAGGCCCGCCGTGCTTCTCTGTGCATGGGATTTCCCAGGCAAGAATACTGGAGTGGGTTGTCATTTCCTTCTCCAGAACCCAATGAGTACAGGAAAACCAGACTGCATATTGCTTTTATGCAAAGATGAATTCTTTGAAGGTTTGTCCTAGAATTTTTTTACTTTGATGAATTTAAACCCCATCCATTAGAGGTAAATGCTGAGAAGAGTGTTGTATTCTTTGGCTCACTGCTCTGCTGACTCCCACGGACTTTCATCTGATTCATACAACTAAAACCACGACGAATTTTGTGACGACCATATTTACGACATCCTTGGAGATAAATTAAAAAATAGCATCCCACGGTGGTTATCCGATCCTATGCCTTCCCACGTTTTACCATGGATCAGGTTCAGCATGAGGCAGCATCACTCAATCAGCAAGCGTTTTAGTAAGTGGCTACTGAACCCACAGTTCATAGCAGGCATTTTGGACTTCTCCCTCAGTGGTCCCTGAGTAATAGCTGCCACTGGTATGAAGAGCCCAGGTTACTTTATGGACTTCCGACTATTGTTTGTTGAGCTTTTATTCAAACCTGTAGTCTTTCGTGCATTCAATAAGTTTTGAGCACCTACTGTGTGCCAGGCATTAGACTAGACACTATGAATACTGTGGTGAGCAAGAGAGACAAGGTCTCCACCATCATGGAACTTACAGTTTAATTATATAGGGGACCTGCCCAGAGACCTAAGTGTTGATAGCAACCAAGGTTTCTCCTTCACAGCCATGCTGGCCAGTGTAGTCAAAAAGAGAATCTTCTCTGTAAGGTAAAAAAAAAAAAAAATATCAAAAGAAAAGAGACAAGCAAACAATCTAGGAACCGCTGGATTTTACACCAGAGTCAAACCTTAGAAGGAGCATTCCTCAGTTGGTGATCACCAGCCTAATCTGCGGGCACTTGTTTATATCAGTGTCAAGGATTCCACATCAGTATGCCCAGCCCTATTCCCAAAGGCTACTTATCCTCCTAGTTGAGAAGATATATGAGACTGGTAGGGACTGACCTAGAGAATAATTTTCCTTTGTGCACATACCCTGCCTTGTGATAGCAAGAGCCATTTCATCTTATAAAAGGAAATCCTTTAGTTAGTTGTGCTCGAGTGTATCAATCATATCTTCCCTGTACTAACCCTGTCAAGATAGGTTCACTGCTCCAATAAATAGCCCCAAATCCCAATGGCATAATGCAGGATTGTTCCTTTTTCAGTCACCCATGAATTAGATTTGGGAGAAGGGCTCCACTCCACACAGTAATCCAGGGATACAGGCTCCTTCCATCTAGTTAAACTGATCTAGAGGTCAATCCTGTCTCTACCACTTACACGTGTCACTTTGGGCAGATTACCAAGGTCACAGTTTCTTACCTGGATGATATAATAGTAATTAGTACCTACCTTATGTGGCTCCCCTGGTGGCTCAGTAAAGAATCTACCTGCGATGCAGGAGACGCAAGTTTGATCCCTGAGTTAGGAAGATCCCCTGAAGAAGAAAATAGCAACCCACTCCAGTATTCTTGCATGGAAAATCCCATGAACAGAGGAGCATGGCAGGATACAGCCAATGGCATCGCAAGAGTCAGACACAACCTAGCGACTGAACTACCACCTAACTTATAGATTCTGAAGTCAACTTATTTGCATGGTGACTAAGAAGTATTAGGTAACAACAATGTGAACTGTTAAGATTCATTTTCTATCCCTGCCACCACCAGTGTCCCCCCAGGAACCAGGAAGTACTGGTGCCAAATCTGGAGAAGGTGTATCCTGATGTCATGATAAAAGCTGACACTTAGGGAGGTAGACAGTCTTCTAAGCTCTGGCACCTAAAAAAATATGCACGACATGAGTTTTGAGTTAAGTTTTACTGGGGCAAAATGAGGACTGCAGCCCAGGAGACAGCACCTCAGCTAGCTCTCAAGAGGTGGGGGCGTGGGTGGGTAGGTCAATATATGTGATTTTGGTGAAGGGAGAGTACATGCAATGAGTCCATATTTTTCCAGAAGATTTCTGTTAGTCTCTTGATGCTTTTTTCTAGTCATAAGAACAGTTGTCACCAAGAAGGATTTTAGTGCTTTGCTAGATATGAGGAGATACAAGAATTGGGCTCATAAAACCAGCTCCTGAAAATATCTAACTATCCAAAGACCTGTTCTGCCATTTTTCCCCCAAAGGAAAAGAGTGCTTCATCTCTGAAGCACCACCCTGAACTCCTGTCGGGGGTATTGAAAGTCAGCAACTGCAGCAGCATGTGATTAAATCCTTGGAGAGGTAGATGGGAAGTGCCAATTTGTAGCTGACAGCTCTTTTCAAAATAACTATTTTTCCCTTCACAACCTCCTGGTTTTATAAATGAGGAAAACTAAGGAAAGGAGAGCTTGAGCCAGTTGCCCAGCATAACACACAGTATATTTCAGAGCTTGAGGTATTTGGCTCTAGAGTCACTACGCTGTATTACCTTTTAAGCTGAAATAATATTGTATTTTGGGCTTCCCTGGTGGCTCAGATGGTAAAGAATCTGTCTGCAATGCAGGAGACCCATGTTCAATCCCTGGGTTGGGAAGGTCCCCTGGAAGAGGTCATGGCAACACAATCCAGTATTCTTGCCTGGAGAATCCCCATGGACAGAGGAGCCCCAATGGGCTGCAGTCCCTAGGGTCTCAAAGAGTTAAGACTGAAGCGACTGAGCATGCATGCAAGCATATTTTTTTTTCCCTAAAAGTAATGTTACATGTTGTGGCAGATTGTACTCTCCAAAAATGGCCCTGTGATTATATCTACCCCATCCCCCATGCTTTTCTGGAATATTGCTACTCTTCCTCAAGAGGTAGAGTCTACTGCCTTCCTCTTGAACCCACACAGGCTTTGTGATTGGTCTAATTGATAGAGCACAATGGAAACAATGCCAGGTGACCTCCAAGCCTGGATTATAAAAAGCATTCAACTTATTTTTTTTCTCAGCTATTCTTTGTTTCTCTTACACATGACATTTGCCCTTAGAAACCAGCCACCATGTTATGAGGAAGCTCAGACCATATAGAGGGGTCACATGTAGGTTTCAGCTAGCACCTCCAGCTAAGATTACAGCCAGAGAACAAGCATCAGCAACCAAATGTGTGAGTGGGCAGGTCTTCCAAGGATTCCAGGCCCCAGCTCAGGTCTCCCTTACCCTTCCTGATACCAAGTGAACCGGAGATAAACTGTCCCTGCTGAGTTGTGTTGCGTGTTCAGTCTCTCAGTTATATCTGACTCTTTTGAGACCCCATGGACTGTAGACCACCAACCTCTTCTGTCCATGTAATTTTTCAGGCAAGAATAATGGAGTGGGTTGCCATTTCCTACTTCAGGAGATCTTCCCGATCCAGGGATCGAACCTGTGTCTTTTGTGTCTTCTGCATTGGTAGACAGATTCTTTACCACTGTGATCCCTGCTGAATCCTGCCCTAAATGACAAATTCATGTGCAAAATAAAAATTGTTGTTGCTTTAAGTCCATATATTTTAGAATGATTTCTTAGGCAGCCAGAGTAACTGGAATGTGTGGGATAAATAGAAATTACTGAAATACCTGTACCTATGTGGACTTTGGGTACATATAGATTAAATAGGTTTGGGGGATTTGGCATAAGTGTCTAACCTAATTAAACTAATTTCTGGAGAAAAATATATTTCAGTTCAGTTCAGTCGCTCAATAGTGTTAGACTCATTGCGACCCCATGGACTGCAGCACGCCAGGCCTCCCTGTCCATCACCAACTCCCGGGGCTTACTCAGACTCATGTCAGTGATGCCATCCAACCATCTCATCCTCTGTCGTCCCCTTCTCCTCCCACCTTCAGTCTTTCCCAACATCAGATCTTTTCAAATGAGTCAGTTCTTCGCATCAAGTGGCCAAAGTATTGGAGTTTCATCTTCAGCATCAGTCCTTACAATGAATATTCAGGACTGATTTCCTTTAAGATGGACTGGTTGGACCTCCTTGCAGTCCATGGGACTCTCAAGAGTCTTCTCCAACAACTCAGTTCAAAAGCATCAATTCTTCAGTGCTCAGCTTTCTTCACCATCCAACTCTCACATTCATACATGACCACTGGAAAAACCATAGCTTTTCCTAGACAGACCTTTGTTGGCCAGTTAGATTACAAATGGGCATTAGGTCCATATCCTGTTTATAAATTTGGAAGAGTGACCCTACATAGTAATGCTACTGTTGGTTCTAGGAGATTTGGGCTCCATTGCGATGGTCTGTATGCATTAGTGGAATCTTCCTCGTTGCCTCCTGCTGGCTGGGCCCATCTCTACAGGAGAGTCTCATGCGGACAGCAGTACTTGTGCCATTTTCCCCTGGTCACTGCTTAGTCTGTCTATCTGCTTTTGTCTCTTTCTCATGCCTACTCTGTCTAATCTGCTGCCTACTTTTCTGTTGTTAGATCCTGCTGTCTCCTTGACTCTCTTTTTTGGCCTGTTTCCAATGCTTCTAAACCTATTTTTTCTGCTCTAATGGTTTATAGTAAAGCTAGGGAATTTCTCTTGGCCTGGTAAGATTTAGCTCATTCAGCCATCTTTTTTTCTCTTGACAAAGCTGCCAAAATGGCCACCCTCCCACTGGCATGCAACTCCATGTGTTGGTCAAACCCAGTACTTGAAATACTCAGAAATGTAGTCCTTAGGTCCTGACTCAAAGAAGCAATCTCTGCCTCTTCTACCGCAGAGAAATCAACACCTCTGCCTTTCTTCCTGCTTGCCTAAACGTCACCTCATCCTGAGGGTCTTCCCTTTAGAAGGCTGATAATCGCTATGTTCAGCTTGATGTATTCATTCAATATATGTTCACTCCTTATAGCGGCTGTTGTTGTTGAGCACCTAAGAATAAAGATTTCTTTTGTGTTCAGGGACTTTGTAAGGTTCCTCCTGTTGTCTCTCATTTGCTTCCCACCAACACCAGCTGGATGTGGTCCAGTCACCTAGACCTTTGAATGACCAGCACATGTCCCACCTCACTCAGATGTCCCAGCTAAGTAGGATACTCCAAGGGTAACACAGGAGCAGCTAGTCTTTGAAAGGGTTACAGTCCAGCTGGGGAGGCTGGACAGCATAGGCAGCTAAGATCTAGAACTGTGTCTTCCATGTTGGGTACTAATTCTCATAGTGCCCAGTGTAGTGCTGGACACATAATAACCACTCATTAAATCTCTGGTTGGTGATTAGTGAATAGATTAACTATAGCTATATGGCACTGAGATGACTTCGGAGGGGAAGTGAACTTTGAGTTGGGCTTCAAAGGATATATAACATTTAGCATGACCCAGGAGTGAAAGGATTGCCCATAAATAAGAAACATCATAAATACTTTCCTGGTAACAGAAATAGACACTCACTTATCTGAGATCAAGAAAATAGCTGGGAAAAGGAAAAACGCACAACCCATAAGGTAGGTCTGTGAAGGACCTAGAGTTTGTCAATTTAAAACAAACTGGATTTGATCTGACAACAAGAAGCTAGTGAAATTTGGGAGCAGGTAAGTGATACGTGTGTCAAGTGATATTATAATAGTTTAATAACCCTCTTTCCCTTTGCTTTAGACAACTTATTTTAATTATGAATATATGTTAAGTGTTTCCTTTTCCTCCATTTTTCTCATAGAAAAGTTCTAACTTTTTAAATTAAAAAAAAAAAATGTGAGGGATTTCGTTGGTGGTCCAGTCGCTACGACTCTTGCTCCTAATGCAGGGGGCCAGAGTTCAATCCCTAGTCAGGGAATTAGATGCCACATGCCACATCTAAGACCTAACTCTAACCCAATGCGGTCAAATAAATTAAAACAAATATTTTTTAAAAATGTGAATCCTGTTTTGCCCTCAATACTGTGTAGATGGCTCTTTTAACTTTAGTTGGGTGATATCTGTCAGGGGAGCTATGTTAACTTCATACTTAAAAATATATATAATCTGCTATTTAACAAAGTCACATCCGAATAAAACCCAAACCAACTGAAAATTCAAACCTTCATAACATTTTCTGTAGAAGAAGAGATCTCATTGAAGTCATGTTGAATCATATCTAGATTTAAGAAGTAGGGACTTTTTATTGTGATAAAATATGCATAATGTAAAATTAACTATGTTAACCATATTAAGTGTACGATTCAGTGGCATTAAGTATATTCAAGTAACCATTACTAGCATATGTCTCCAGAACTCTTTCCATCTTCCCAAACTGAAACTCTGTGTCCATTAAACACTAACTCCTCATTCTTACCCGCCACTCTCGCCCCCACCTCAGTCCCTGGCGACCATCACTGTACTTTCTCTTTAACAGGTACATTTTAAGGAAGTTTAAAACAAACCCACAATTCCTCTTTCTCTTGCCTGAAGTCTTCAATTAATAAAGTCTTTGTTCAAAGTCGTCCCCAAATAGGCGCTTTCCTGGTAGCTCAGTGGCAAAGAATTCACCTGCCGATGCAGGAGACACGGGTTCAATCCCTGATCCAGGAAGATCCCACATGCTGCAGAACAACTAAGCCCATGTACCACAACTACTGAGCCTGTGCTCTAGTCCTGGAGCTGCAACTACTGAAGCCCTCGTGCTCTAGGGCCCCTGCTGCACAACAGGAGAGGCCACCGCAATGAGAAGCCCGAGCACTGCAGCTAGAGAGTAGCCTTCACTCTTCACAGCTAGAGAAGAGCCCATGCAGCAACAGAGACCCAGCACAGCCAAAAACAAACAAATGAAATTATATTTTAAAAAGTCCCCAAATAATTGGAAATTTCTTAGGTTTATACAAGTGGGCAAAGTTTACGCAGAGTTCCACGATGTAGAGATTTCAGACATAAAACAGAGACCATGGGTTGAAACGTGTTCAACTCACCTACTTAAACCATAGTCAATACAATTTTTGTATTATCACTCAGCTTTGCCATCTCCCTTGTCAAAAAGAAAGCCATGGAACCTGAGATTTTCTGGTCCGAGGAGAGTCCTGTGGACAGGGGAGCCTGGTGGGCTGCTGTCCATGTGGTCTCACAGAGTCGGACACGACTGAAGCAACTTAGCATGCATGCATTGGAGAAGGAAATGCAACCCACTCCAGTGTTCTTGCCTGGAGAATCCCAGGGACAGAGGAGCCTGGTGGGCTTCCATCTATGGGATCGCACAGAGTCGGACAAGATTGAAGTGACTTAGCAGCAGCAGCAGCAACAATATACTCAAATAGTCCTATATTAGTGTTCTGTTCTAAGAAACTTAAGGCTAGAATCAGTACATGTTTATGAGAGAACATTCAGAAAAATAAAGAATATAAAGAGAATAGAACTTATTTTTAATATTCTACTGCGGCCTGGAGGAGAAGGGGACGACAGAGAATGAGATGGCTGGATGGCATCTGCGACTCGATGGACGTTGAGTTTGAGTGAACTCCGGGAGTTGGTGATGAACAGGGAGGCCTGGCGTGCTGTGATTCATGGGGTTGCAAAGAGTCGGACACGACTGAGCGACTGAACTGAACTGCCTAAATAATCATTATTAATATTTTAAAGTTAAAAAGCAGTATATCTCATTTTACTTTATATTTTATCTTACTTTATTTCAATAGAAGAAAAAAAAACAAACTCTGAAATGAACTCAAGCATGTGAACTTCAGGTAACTGTTTCTTTAAAGCAGGAATTAATGATTTTTAACTAAATTGAATTGCCAATTAAAAATTTAAATTCAATCAAGCAATAAGAGATTGAGGAGTCAATGTTTGTTAAAAACTAATTATTTCTTAATGGGTATAGATTTGGGCTTCCCTGGTGGCTCAGTGGGTCAGTAATCCACCTGCAACGCGTGAGACTGGGGTTCAATCCCTGGGTTGGGAAGATCAACTGGAGGACGGCATGGCAGCCCATTACAGTATTTTTGCCTGGAGAATCCTCATGGACAGAAGAGCCTGTGGCTACAGTCCATGGGGGTCACAAAGAGTCAGAGAAGACTGAGAACTAAGTAGAGCACAGCAGCTTAGTTTACATTTTCAGTTAGTAAAGCTTAGTTAACTATCTTATAATGATCGGAAAAGATCAGGAATAATCAAGCAAAAATGCCTTTGGGGAAAATAAAAGGTTTTTAGCCAGAAGTCACCTTCTCCGGGGTGGGGGCGGGGGGGGGGGTGTGTGGGAAAGGAGATATAAGGGATAATATGTAAGGAAAGCAGTCCATAAAGTCAAAACCACTTTCAAAAGGAAAAATAGTCATACAATAGAGAAGCAGGTATTTTACCCAGTGACCTGGAACTCACAGAGAATTTAGAGGAATTCATTGTATTTGTTGACTCTGTCCCTTGACCATAAAAATTTGACTTTATTTGCTTCATACATCAGTGGTTTTATATTCCGTTAATTGTTTAAATACAAATTATATTTTAGTTTGGTTCATATTTAGACCATAATTGTCTTTTATGTATATTTATCTCTCTAGAGTTTCTAACTATCTTTTTCTCCTCTGGAGAAACTTGAATCTTCAGCACTTATGTGGCACCTCATGGTTTACTTCTTGATTCTTCAGCATCCAGTTTGGTCATAATAACCTTTTGCTCTGTTGAAGATGTTCTTCACCAGGCACTCTGCTGTCTTATTCCAGTTTGGATTAAGTATAGGCTGTCCCACTAGGGTTTCTTTTCATCTGAACTGGATTATTTCCATTGTTTTAAGGTTTCCCTATTTCTTGGTTCATTTTCAATTCTGCTGGAGTATATCTTTTAATTATTTTTTTCAAAATGGCAGAAGAAGAGCTACATCCTCATAGCTCTGCATTTTGCCTTCATAATTGAAAACTAGATGTAGGATCGGTAAACTTCCAAGGTTAGTCTGCTATCTTAAAGTGAGACTGGATTCCCATTCCGAGTGGTTGTCCCAGTGTGTTAGTCCTTTATCAACATGAGGCTGTGGCACACATCTTACTCAGCACAAGTCCATTTCTTTTTCTTTTATGGCTCTGGACAGCACTCCCAACACTGCTTGACCATATGATCAACATGGATCATTTTTACAAAGAAGTCAATAGGGTCACAAGAGTCAGACACGGCTGAATGACTAAACTGCCACCAAAAAGTAAAAGGATGGATTACATGAGCCAGTTCCATCACCAGACCCATATCTGCTTCCAGCAGGTACTGCCTCATCCTTCAGGACACTGCTCAGGCCCCCCTGTCTCTAAGAAGCCTTAAGTTCCCCAGAACTCCTGCATCATACAAACCCCAATTGTACCACTAACCACATATGTGCCTACTAAGTCACTTTAGTCGTGTCCGACTCTGTGACCCCATGGACTGTAGCCCTCCAGGCTCCTCTGTCCATGGAATTCTCCAGGCAAGAATACTGAGTGGGTAGCCATTCCCTTCTCCGAGAGGATCTTCCCAACCCAGGGATCAAACCTGAGACTCCTGCATTGCAGGAGGATTCTTTACTATCTAAGCCACCAGGAAGTCTAAAAGAGTTGTGCATGTGTGCTAAATTGCTTCAGTTGTGTCAGACTCTTTGTGATCTTATGGACTGTAGCCTGAAAGGCTCTTCTGTCCATGAGCTTCTCCAGGCAAGAATACTGGAGTGGGTTGCCATGCTCTCCTCCAGGGGTTCTTCCCGACCAGGGGATCGAACATGCATCTCTTATGTCTCCTGCATTGGCAGGCATGTTCTTTACCACTAGCGCCACCTGGGAAATCCAGCTCTAACCACACCTCTCTGCAATTTCCTGTTTGTCTCTTTTGCTGAACTCGAAGCTCCCTGAAGGTAACCGAGGTGACATTTCAGGTCTGCATCCTCACTGCACCCCACAGGGGCTGGCAGGCATTAAGTGTCCAACACAGGTCGAATAACCAACTAACCGGGTGCATAAAGAAGGGAATGAGCAAGCTTGATGTTGACCTTGGAAACAGGTGTGTCATCTTTCCTTGCTGAAAATGAGGCCACTGACTTGCTCATTCGGCAGGTGAAGCTCTGGAAGGTTGTTTCAGGCAGAAAGAGAAATATGGGGGAAAGGCTTGAAGGCAAGCTGGGACATGGCTTTTGCGGGGAATGATAGAGGTTGTTCCCAGAGGGCTGTAGATGTTAGGTTCGTCCACATTCAATCTCTTATCTCTCCTGTGTCCTTTTGTTCTGATTACAGTCTGATTCCAGGGTTCTTCAACTTTTGCCGGTTCAGTGAGTACAGGTCTCATGAGAACAGTTGTGTTTTAGCAGAAACACTGGTGCCTCCGTTCCTTAGGTGTCAATAAAGGCTCCTTCCTGATGCTTCACAATCATGACTTAGAAACTGCACCAATGGGGTCTTCCCTCATTTACACTAAAGGATCTGCTTACATTTGTATTAAGTATCGTGAATTGTATGGAGCCTTCACTTCACTGGAACAAAATGAAACCCCAGGTGGCTTATAATGAAGCTTTTCCATCATCCTCAGACTCTTGAAGCCTGCTGGAAACTGGTGCAGTACAGAACTGAAGTTACAGATCTCTGCCGCTTCCGTGATTTCCTGGCAGAACTTCCTTGCTCTAATGCCTCTGACTCCAGTCTCCACCTGGAAGTCCTCCTCAGAGGTCTGAAGGCCTCACCTCCTATGTCTGGTACTTAATTAAAAACTACTAGTTGTCAGAAGCAAGTAGGCTTTCAATTCCTGCTTAGTTAATGTGAACCTTTCAGTTTTGAGATGTGTTATTCTACTCACATAAGAAAGGAAAGGAAAGTGAGGTCGCTCAGTCGTGTCCAACTCTTTGCGACCGCATGGACTGTAGCACACCAGGCTCCTCCGTCCATGAGATTTTTCAGGCAAGGGTACTGGAGTGGGTTGCCATTGCCTTCTCCAGAGGATCTTCCTGACCCAGGGATCAAATCCGGGTCTCCCATATTTGCAGGCAGACGCTTTACCATCTGAGCCACCAGGGAAGCCACCCACATAGCAGGTGCTCCTTAAATATTTGTCAACGGGGAGAAAGAATGAATGAAACATTCAAAGAGAGATGGGATTTGCCTTTTATGAAGTTAGAGTGAAGGAGCGCATTTGCTGGAAACTTTCCCCGGTAAGTGAAGGGATCTGCTTTTGGTTGCAGGCCACTCATTCTTTCCATTTCAGCCATCATGTATTGTGTACACCATCCATCTCTCGTCTTGGGAGATAATTCATTCCAGGATTTAGAATGTCACCAAAGACATCTCAGCAGGGACCTTTTATTTGTCCATAACACAGGATCGTCTAGGGGATGTGCTGTTCCCCGTGGCGGAGACCCTGACTCAAAGGGCAATCTATCACACACCTGCTTCTCAGCATCAAAAGGAGTGAAACAAGTCAGAAAGGGATTTGGGTTTGCTGTTAAGAGTGAAGCTGGGCAGCCCCTCGGCAGTCCAGTGTTGGATATGAAGTATATAGATCAGGATGTTCCCTGTGGCCTGACTCAGGAGCTGCCTTGGCAAACATCAGTGAAATGCCAGGCCAAACTCATTGGAAAACAAGGTCTGGGGAATGCTAACAGTGTAAAGTGAAGTCGCTCAGTCGTGTCTGACTCTTTGTGACCCCATGGACAGGAGCCCACCAGGCTCCAGGTCCATGGGATTTTCCAGGCAAGAATACTGGAGTGGGCTGCCATTTCCTTCTCCAGGGGATCTTCCCAACCCAGGGATTGAACCTGGGTCTCCTGCATTGCAGACAGATGCTTTACCGTCTGAGCCACAAAGCACCAGGGCTTCCCTGGTGGCTCAGAGGTTAAGCCTCTTATGTCTCCTGAATTGGCAGGTGGGTTCTTTGCCACTAGTGCCACCTGGGGAGCCTTTTTTGGGACAAACTTGTGCTAAAACATTATTGGTTGTTTATACGAAATTCAGATTTGACTAAGTGTCTTATATTTTAGCTATCAGTCCTACCTCTAAGCTTATTTAGGGATACTTCTTAAAAGATCACGGCTATCAGATTTGGGTATTTGGTCACCATAAGTTGATAAGAGTCAAGGGGCAGGGAGCTTGCCCTATTATTTTCACCTTCCTTAGCAAGCCTAGAATAGCACTCAGCTTATAATAGACACATGACAAGGGGGTGGGGTGTCAGTGTTAAATGGTTCTTGTTCAGTGGAGGCTAACCTCAGAGGCTGGCCACTTAAGAATTGTAGGAGGGGAGAGCCTTCCCAGTAGAACTGTCATGCCATGGTAGAACTCCTCACAGTGGTGACTGCCTCTACCCTGACCCACTGACCAGGCTCTCCATCACTCCATCCCTTATGAGAAAAGCTGGTGATTGGAAAGGGCTGAACACCGTATGTATAAATAGGTCTTTTTCCTCTTACAGCTCTTTATAGCTTCATGGCAATAAGCCTCAATTTAAATATCATGAGTTACTCTAAAGGTTTTGTAAATTAAAGCACATTTCCCCACTGGTTAACATGGTCATTTCAGAGTTATATCTCCATTTTGAATTGATTTTTTTCTTCTAAGACTAATAATTTAATGAATTATGCACAAGGGAGATTCCTAGAGCAAGAAAGCTTTCTAAAGTGGAAGAACACTTTGGTTATTTATTTCATTATACATCCACTTTCTCTAGGTTGAGGCACACCTATTTCTAGGAGACGGTTTGTCAGCAGGACAGTATTGGCTTTGTGGGAATGTGCCGAAGAAGCTTCAAGATACTATGTTCTTTACTTTTGACTTATTGTCAAATTGCTATCCAATTGGAAGATGTTACTGGGAGAGCCCATGCTGCCGGCTTCATTGCGCTTCAAGCTGGCTCCTTATTTATAATTATTGGGCTGTCTTGACATTGTTTAGGGGGCAAATCACTCCGATCCCCTTGCTTGTCGCAAAAGCATTTTAACTTTGCCTAAGTTATACCTCATGGCCACCTGAGTTAGTCATTTCCCCTTATTCACCTTTGAGGCAAGTTAGCATTAACCCCTCATTACTGGATCAGAAAACCAAACCCTAAAGAAGTTGATTCTGGCCCAAGAACACGTGGTAATCAGCATCAGGCCCATGATTCTAAAACCTCTTCCGAGAAAACACATTTGTCATCTTTCACCAGCCTCCGTGGGATGTACAAAGACCAAAATTTAGACACAGGATTTCTGTTTACATGGCTAGCTCCATATTTAAAATAGGAGTATTCAACTCTAGTCTATTATAAAATCACCCAGAGCTTTTTAAGAACATGCCAGTACTCGGGTCCCACTCCTGGAGATTTTGAGTCATTTGGTTTGTGGTGTGACCTGGACATAAGTTTTTTGTCAGATAGATAATTAGATAAACAGATGAAAAGTTTCCATGATGCTTCTGTGCAGGGAGGGTTGAGAATGCTGGGCCAAGCAAGGTGAGCAGGGGATCATGGGATGTCTCCCCATGTTGGTCTCCACCATCTTACCATTAAAGTCTACATTTAGCCTGGGTTAAAGTATGTTGTCACCAGAAAAGAAATATTAGCACAGGGTGGTCATGTATGGATGTGAGAGTTGGACTCTGAAGAAAGCTGATCGCCGAAGAATTGATGCTTTTGAACTGTGGTGTTGGAGAAGACTCTTGAGAGTCCCTTGTACTGCAAGGAGATCTAACCAGTCCATTCTAAAGGAGATCAATCCTGGGTGTTCATTGTAAGGACTGATGATAAAGCTGAAACTGCAATACTTTGGCCAGCTCATGCGACGAGTTGACTCACTGGAAAAGACTCTGATGCTGGGAAAGGTTGGGGGCGGGAGGAGAAGGGGACGATAGAGAATGAGATGGCTGGATGATATCACTGACTCTGTGGACATGAGTTTGAGTGAACTCCGGGAGTTGGTGATGGACAGGGAGGCCTGGTGTGCTGTAATTCATGGGGTCGCGGAGAGTCGGACACGACTGAGCGACTGAACTGAACTGAACTGAACTCCAGTAGAAATGCATCGCTCTGACAGAGGGACGGGGAGAGGAGAACAAAGCCAGGGTATTAGGTATGCTGACCAGTGGGGGAGGGGTGGTGCTGGGCACCAAGGGCTTCTCCAGGATCCCGACCCCATAGGAATGCCATGCTCCTGAGCAGTGGTTCTGGAAGATGAACAGGTACTTTTGTAAGAGGTAGGGATCAAGGGAGGTTTCTTGGCTCAGACCAGCATGTTCTCTGAGGGCTGACTTTTGTTGTTATTCGTTTGCTCAGTTGTGTCCAACTCTTTGCGACCGCATGGACTGCAGCACGCCAGGCCTCTCTGTCCTTCACCATCTCCTGAAGCTTAATCAAACTCATGTCCATTGAGTCAGTGATACCATCCAACCATCTCATCCTCCTTTTCCTCCTGCCTTCAATCTTTCCCAGCATCAGGGTCTTTTCCAATGAGTTGGCTCTTCGCATCAAGTGGCCCAAGTATTTGAGCTTCTGCTTTAGCATCAGTCCTTCCAGTAATATTCAGGGTTGATTTCCTTTGGGATTGACTGGTTTGATCTCCTTGCAGTCCAAGGGACTCTCAAGAGTCTTCTCCAACACCACAGTTCGAAAGCATCAATTCTTCGACACGCAGCCTTCCTTATGGTTTCTCACATCCATACATGACTGTGGGAAAAATCTTAGCTTTGACTGTGTAGGTTCAAATCCTGGCTCTGATACTTTAGCTCTGTGATGTGGGCAAGTTACTACCTCTCAAAGGATCAGTTTCCTAGTTTAGAAAACAGAGGTAGAAATTGCAACTACCTCATCATTTGTTGGGGAATTAAATGAGATAATATGTGATACAGTTATCTGAGGCCCCTGGCTTTTCAAGGGTCAGTGGATCACTGTTAAGTCCTCTTGGTTTAAATGGAGATGGACCATTACCCTCTCCTTCAAGGTAACTGATTCTCACAAGGCAGTGCAAGTTTAGCTATATGGTTGTGACTTAATATATTGACTCTGAAATAAGAGTAGACAAGACCTAACAAGGGAACCCCTTGCCTCAGAGTTGTAGGGTCAGGGAATATCCTTGGGCTAAAGAATGAGGACTTCCCTGGTGGCTCGAACAGTAAAGAATTAAACTGCAATGCAGGAGACCTGGGTTCGATCTCTGGGTCGGGAAGATCCCCTGGAGAAGGAAACGGCAACCCACCCCAATATTCTTGCCTGGAGAATTCCATGGACAGAGGAGACTGGTGGGCTACAGTCCATGGGGTCACAAAGAGTCAGACGTGACTGAGTGACTAACACACACAAAGAATTAGAACAGGTACCAGGAAGCTAAATGGGAAGCTGACAGGACTCAGCACACAGGGCACAGAGAGCTTGCAGTCAGAGGTTACAGAGGCTGTGAGGTCAAGAAAATACATGACCCGGAAACCAGAGCAGGTGCCCAAGACTGAAGAAGCCATCTCTGGAATAGCCTTCCAGAGCTCACTGTTGGGAACTAGCAGGGCCTTATTCTCTGCCTTCTTTAAGAGTTGTTTAAGCCTAGGAGGTCCCAGAAGTGAGTATCTTCACAGGTCATACGGACAAGTATGGGTGCAACTGGGAAAATATGTTTTCTAAATCAGAACCTGCTGACTCTGCTCTAAGACTATGAGGCAGGACATGTAGAAGGCTGGTTCTAGGACTGTCCCATAGTAGACAGACTTGCTGGGTAAATGAAAGTTGGTACGTTTGTTGATTGGAGAACTTTTTATTTTTAATGTGCATGTATATTTCTAAGAGAAAATATGGTAAGATTGGTTTCCCAAATTGGTTTTGTCGTGGACCCTTTTCTCCTTGGGAAGAAGTCCCAGCTCCTATGGCTTTTTGCCTTCTTTACTCCTGGAGTTTCTGCCATAAACCTTATCCTCACTTCTCAGGGGTGTGCAGAACCCTCTGTGGCACGTGGCCTCATTCCCAGGCCCCTACTGCTCAGGTAGGGGCATAAGATGAGGCTGTAAACAGCATAAAGGTGGGGCCCCTGCTTGTCTACTTCTCTCTGGCACACAGTGGGGCCCCAAACACTGCCTGTTTGTGAGTGACTATTCTTCAAGTGAATGCATGAATCTGATTATACCAAACTGTACAGATAGCACCTTGAATGTTCAGAATTAAATACTCAGCTGACACAAAATGATTGCTGAGGTAATTTTGTGTAAGACTAAGAATCAGGAGATGTGAGTGCTTGTCCTAACTTTGTACTTTTTTTGTTTTCACTTATCCAAACTTGTAGTAATCCTGCCCATCATACTTCAAAACAGTCATAAAAATAGTTGACAAAAATTAAACTCTCCACAGATATAAAATATGTTCTTAATATTTTCCTTTGGAATTAGTCTCTGCTATTTTATTATTTATTTCTTTGGCTGCAGCAGGTTTTTGTTGGAGCACACAGGGTCTAGTTCCCTGACCAGGGCTCAAACCCAGGCCCCCTGCACTGGGAGTGTAGAGTCTTAACCACTGGACCCCAGGGAAGTCTCAGTTCCAGCTACTAAAGGTCTGCTGAGCCCCTCAGTGGGGCTTCCTGGTGGCTCAGTGGTCCACCTGCCTATACAGGAGACTAAGACGTAGGTTCATTTGCCGGGTTGGTAAGATCCCCTGGAGGAGGGCATGTCAGCCCACCAGCATTCTTGTCTGGAGAATCCCATGGACAGAGGAACCTGGTGGGCAACAGCCCATAGGGTCACAAAGAGTTGGACACAAGCAACTGAGCACGCACACAGGCCCTTCAGTGTCTAGTCTGAACCTTTTGGAAAGTGTAGGCAGCAAAGGCTGCCTCCAAGTATGTTTTGTAACCACTGGCTTTGCAAGCTTAAAGGGAAAAAGGAGATGGAACAAGAATGGGCTGGTTTTTTTCAGCTCTTTTATAGTGGGTAGTGTTTATTTTAAGCAGTTTCCCAAATCAGTTGTGTTTCTTTTATGCTGCTGCACCCGAGGAATGATGTATTTTTGTGAAAATTTTCACCTGCCCCGACCCACCCCTACTTGCTTATCTGGAGGTGCCATGATCTTCACGTGGTTCCTGCGAAAACTCTGCAGACACGCCTGCATCAGGTAGAGCTGAACCAAAGCACGGCCGGGAAAAGAGTTGGGGCTTATTATTGCTTGTGCATCTTGTCCATCTGCACCTACCCTACAGCACTTCGTTTTTATTTTTATATTTTGGAAAGGGTGCATAGAAGGATAGCAAGCTACTTTGATGGGGGAGGAATTGGGACTTAGATCAGACCCACAACTGTAGTAACTAAGAAAAAGAGCTCATTTGTCCAAACTCTGCATTGTAAGTTATGTTTGATTGGGAGGGTTAAATTTAAATGTCATGCTTACACATAATGTATGAACACATAATGACCTTATTTTCTTAACCCTGAGTCATAGACCAGTCTAAAGATTTTATCTATTTCTTAAGCATTTACATGAACGGTCTTCAACCAGCATGAGGATTAAACCACATGTAGATTTCAGCAAATGTCTGTGTTGGGAATGAAATTATTTGAAACCAGGTCCTTGGGAAATCTGGACTGTGGCCATGTCTGCCCTGTGCCTTGGGAGAGAAAAAGAGACTTGGAAGATCGTGCTATTTGCCAAGTGGGTCAAGAGGCCCCTCTCTCCCAGATGACAGCTGGCACACACTGGCATGCAGTCCTCTCTAACTTTATTTTTTCCTGGTAAAGAAATAGCAACTATATTTGACAGCCTACTTCTCTTCAGGAAGGCAACAAAGCATTTGCATAGTGATTCTGGCATTTTTAATCATTTCTTCAGTGCAAATGGTTACTATCAGATAGTCAGAAAGAGCCTGTTTATAGGAGGCCATAGGTAATGGGGAAAATCCAGGAAACAATAATTATGACAATTTTTTATGCATATGACACCAGCTCTAGATGGAATTTCTTAAAGGGAGTCGAGTAAGCTGGGCATGTTCAGCTGTTTGGAACACTCTGTGGGAGAAATGAATAATACAGGAGAATCAATGGATGAGCTCTTTTGGGTATTCCAAAGCAGTCTAGTACCTGCACAGAAACATCAATGCTTGTGGTGTCCAGTTGGAGAGCACAGGGTTACACAGTTGGTTTCCCAAACCCAAAGCTTTCTCTCTGAAACATCTGGTCACAAAGGATGCCCCTCTGGGACCTGTTGTCTCCTGGCTTATTCAAATAACGATGACGTGAGGAACCTTCCAGGGTTCCAGGACTCTCTTCACGCTCAGTGACAAGGACAACAGACGCCTCATCAATCGGCCAATAACCTTCCCTCCTGTTGTTTGGATTCTGTTCCTGGGCCTCTGGCTCCCCATCCGTGCTTGTCTGCCCTTGCTGCAGCCCAGCTGGCGCACATTACCCTGGGTCCTCTGAGTGTACGTGGCTCAGCCTTGGTTAATTAAGTTATCTGATTTTTTTTCATTTTCTTTCTCCTGGGTGGCTAATTTTGTTTGAGATTTCACAGTGCTTCTAAATTTATATATGTAAACAAACAAGGACATGCCTTTCTTCAGGTCATTTATTAGAGTCAAAATTAGGAAGAGTTTTTTAACCTTTGTACAGCTGAGCGGATGGAAGTCGCTGTTGGTGGTAGGTGTTGAAGACATTTGCAAGTGTCTCTGCAGAGGAGAGAATCCGCGTTCCCTTCCCGCCATGCCTGCCTGTTTCAGATTTGACACACTGAGGGTCAGTGAGCGAACATGTGTCAGACAGAGGAGATCACGTCCAGGTCATTTTCCAATGGAAAGCAAAATGGCCTTCCTCCTTTCAGTCTGGAAATCTCTAGAGGGTATTCAGTGCAATGTTCACTTCAAAGCTCCCAGGTCAGAAATTAGAATTCACTTTCTCTATGTAAAGGGAGAATCAGATCAATCAGAACATCATTAAGGGAGTGTTTGAAATATCAGAAAACATAAACCTTAGGAACTTAGGTAAATGCTGTGTAGAACTTTTCGTTTAATAGAATGTCTCTTCAATGTGCCATAAATCAATCACTATTTTTGAATAGAAAAGGAATAGGACAGTATTTGTTGTGACATATCTGGGATGTGGGCGCGGGGTTAGTGTCCTGTTGCTGCTATAAGTTGAGTGCCTGAAACAACAAATTTGTTATCTTACAGTTCTGGAGGTCAGAAGTCTAAAATTGGTCAGCAAGGAAGAGTTCCCTTATGGAGACTTTGGGGGAGAACCTATTTCCTTACATTTTCTTTTTTTTTTTTTTAAACTCTGGCCGCACCACCTGGCATGTGGGATCCTAGTTCCCTGACCAGGGATCAAACCGATGTCCCCTGCATTGGACGCACTGAGTCTTAACCACTGGGCCGTCTCACATTTTCTAGCTACCAGAGGTTACCCACATCACTCCAGCAGTCCTGCATCCCTCCTGTGATGGGACTGGGCCCACCTGGATCATTCAGGATAGCCTTCCTATCTCAAGATCCTTAAATTTCGTCATATCTGCAACGTCTCATTTGCCATATAAGGTGGCGTATCGCACGTTTCAGGGATCAGGATGTGGACACCTTTAGGGGCTCTTATTCTGCCTTGTCGTTTGTTGTTTAGTCGCTCAGTTGCATCCAACTCTTGAGACCCCGGGACTGTAGCCCACCAGGCACCTCTGTCTGTGGGATTTTTCAGCCAAGAATATTGGAGTGGGTTGCCATTTCCTCCTCTAGGGGATTTTCCCGGCCAGGGGTTGAAGCCACGTCTCCTGTGGATTCTTTACCCAGTGAGCCACGTGATGCCTAACTCTAATTACATGAGAACAGACAGTTTGATGTGAAGTTATCCTCACTGAAATCCCTCAGGCTGTTGCCTGAATCCAGAAGAAAGATTCGCTGAAGGATGCTGGACTCCACCTCCTGATTCAATAGGTCTTCCTCTTGAAGGAGGAGAGCACCGCCTTTCCCGCAGGTCCCGACAGGACTCAGGAGGCGTCCGTGCTTGCTTCTTCTGGAATCCATGGGCTCTCCTTTTGCTGCAGTAGTTTCTGTGTCCCTAGAGGACCGATGCCACTTCTCTCCAGCACACGGTGACACTCCAGCACACATGCGGAGACTGCCGAGACGCCACCTCCTTCTGCTGTCTCTGAGCTGGTAACCTCCGGCTTGTTCTCAGAGAAACATTTTTCAGAAAGGATTATTGTCAGTGCCAAGGTAGAGCCCCAAAGTGAGCAGGGATCCTTGGACTAGTGAACTCTCTAGGGGAGTTTCTTGTCCTCCGAAGTTCCAAGGCCTCTCACTGTGTCTGCAGTGAGGATACCGTGGAGCTGGCCTCGTCCGGGCAAACTTTCTGAAGCCTCTAGCACATGGCTTGAAACAAGGAACAAGCAGACTCTGTCTCCCTCCCATGAGGCTGGAGAACACTGCTGTCTTGAGCAACCCAAAGTCAAAGAACCCTTTTAAGTCAGGTCCTTGGCAAGATAAAGGAACACCTCGCTTTATAACAGGAGAGGACTTTTTATAACAGGGGAGTCTGGGGTCAGACTCACGTATGAGCGGAGGTGCTGCACGCAGTGTTCAAAACCATGCACGTATTGTGGGGGTGTGTCTCACCCATGGCACCTTCACTCCCAACACTTTTAATTGTTGGCATGATCAATGCAGCTTACCATCTTCCCCAAGAGGTATCGGTATAGAGGTATATATACCTGAAGCTTCCACAAAGTCATAGTGGCTGCCTACTGCTGTAACTCAGGTGTACCATATGGTAGTTATTCTGCCTACCACAGAAAATTTATCCTTTCTGATCGGTTTTCTCACTTGTCCTTCAACAAAGCTGCAGGAGTTCAGCTTAGCTTATTCTTTTAGTCTCTTAAGTTGCGTCTGACTCTTTTGCAGCTCTATGGACTGCAGCCTGCCAGGCTCCTCTTTCCCTGGGATTCTCCAGGCAAGAATACTGGAGCAGGTTGCCACTTTCTTCTCCAAAGCTTAGCTAAGATCTGCAGATGCTGACGGGGAATTTGACCGTGCCGTTCTGCTGCAGGACTTCCTACAAGTAAGGCCTACTGGTGCTTAGGAATCTGTTGTGTCCGAGGGAAACTCCCAGTGGGTACCAAGCCGATAGTTTTTTTGTTTTCACCAAAGTCTTCTAAGTGTAACATGTAGTTCACTGCACAGAACGGAAAGCTGTTGTGATAGCTTTCAGCAGTGCCAGGACTGGAATAAAGCAATTCAGATACCAAATCTGCCCCTTACTGAGTGTGTAATGTTGCACAAACATCTTATTTTAATGAACCTTAATTTATGTACTAAAAGAGATGACTTCCAGAACTGTTATGATATAATAAAAATAAAATGTGTGGTGTGCACATGCCTGGCAAATAGTTGTTCCCCCGGGAGTGTGGCCATGGTAGGACCTCACACCAGGCCTGTGCTCACTCTGGGTTGCCCAGGACCCCAGAGGTAAAGAGTGGACACAGCCAGGCAGAGAGCTCTGGAGGGGAGAGAGCTGCAGGTCCAGCCTGAGACCACAGCTGTTCCTGTGTTAATAAATGAGGCAGACCACCAGCATCCTCAAGGGAAATGGAATTCTGTGCATCCATTGATGGACTCGCACCATTTGCAGATACGAAGTCTTAGAGCTTAGTAATAAGACTCAGAATGGGAAGGCAGACCCCAACAAAGAATGGTATGGATCATGACCTTCTCAGTATCATAGAAAAGGAGGACTGTGATTTAAGAGAAATGCAGTTTCCTTGGTCATGCTGGTTAGGACTGACACCCGATCCTCCATAACATTTGCGGCTGTATAAATCATCATTTGCTTGCTGACTTACTCTTAAGTGATGGATAATGCCATCTTATCCCAGAGTGTGGCTTCAGCTTTATTCTCAATAATCCACTTGACTGTCATACTAAATCCTGATTTTAGAAACCTTCTCCAGATGTTTTCATATCTGTGAATTTGGACCAAGTGCATTCTATCTAGAAAAAGCACTAATATTTATTGGATATTTACTCTATGCTGGTCATTGTAAGTGCCAACCACCTAGAATATACTTTACTATTCATTCCTTGCAATAACTCTATTATAATTCTAGTCAGTTTTACAGATGACAAAGCAGACTTCTAAAGTCTGAGTAGCTTGCTATACTTACAGAACTTGTAAGTGGTAGAGCCAGGAGTCCAACCCAGATCTTTCTTTCTCCAAGCCTGGATTCTGGAATTTAAAGGGAGAAAAACCAAGTGATAATAAAATAATATAAAGAACAAAAAGTATTTCTAAAATGGGAAAATGTCCATAAATGGCAAAAAGTGAATTGCCGAATTATATGTAGATGATTAAATTTTTGTAAACTACATAGGAAATATATATATATAGTTACATAGGAATGTATATAGTTATATAAGTATGTTACACTTTATATGTAGCTCTCTCTATATGTATATATATACATATTTTTTTAATTTTTTGGAAACTGATGAAATTTATGATTCCTTTTCCTTTAAAGTATATATACATATATGCATATAAAATTTCACACACAATTTCAAGAAGTTTAGGTTAAGGATCTCTAAAATATATATATTAAATATATATTTGGGCTTCCCTGGTGGCTCAGATGGTAAAGAATCCACCTGAAATGCAGGGGACCCATGTTCGATCCCTGGGTCAGGAAGATCCCCTCGAGGAGGGAATGGCTACCCTCTCCAGTATTCTTGCCTGGAGAATCCCATGGACAGAGGAGCCTGGCGGGCTACAGTCCATGGGGTCTTAAAGAGTCAGACATGACTGAGTTCACTTTACTTCATATATGTGTGTGTATATGTATGTATGTATATGTATATATATAACACATGTATATTTTAAAAATATGGAAGGATATACACATTCTGTTTGACAGATGGGATTGTAAGATAACTTTCATGCTATCCTTTATGATTTTTTGTTTACGTTGAATTTGTTTTCAGTGACTATGCATTATTTCTACAATCAAGAAAAAAAATTAAGATTATAAATGAAGTTGAACTGTTTCCAATTTAGAATGGAATTTACCACTTGTTTCTCTCTTGATGACCGGGCTTTTAATGTTTTCCTGTGTCATAACCCAGAGATGATTGATAGACCTCTGAAAAAATTCAGAGAAAGCCTTTGTGAAGGCACTCAGTATGGGCTATTTTGTCCAAAAAGAAACTTTGTGTAATAGTTCTGAATGGCTGAAAATGAAGAGCTCTGAGCAGAGGAGCCATGAAGAGCATTTCTGGCAGTTATTCATGCTCTCCACTGTGAATGAGGGAGACCTGTGCGTGAGCCACAGCTGGAGTGCTTTATGGGAGAACTCGCTGGATCTTTAGGACTAGTGACGCATGCTCGGTGAGACCTGAACAGTAGGTGAGGGTAATGCTACCTTGCAGAGAGGCGGAGCGAAGGATACTGTAGGAGAGATCTGTATGCTAAGCAAATTATCCTTCAGCATCCTTTGAAATGACCTCTTAATCTGTATTTCAAGTCAGTCTGGCACTAATTGAAATGGCTGTTTCCAGGGCGCCCTGTGCTTAACCGAGGGAATTTTCTTTAAGCTCTTCGCTGCTCACTCGTGCTATTCCTTTGCTTTGGGGTGACAGGCTCACCACCTTCCACAGTGACACTGAGTTTGGAAGATACTTTATCTCCTCATTCCTACCCTTTCCCCACACGTACGCCCCGTGTCTCCTCAGAGCAGGGAATTTCCATACAACTTTACAGTCAAATTGCATTCCAAGCATGAACAAAGATACTGGGAGCCTCTTACTTTCCAGTAAGGGAAAAAAATGTCCTCATGCATTCTGGTAAGGAATCTGTAATACGCAGCGTGATGAGGTCTTGGTGCGATAAGGTTTTTTGTTTGTTTGTTTTTACATGTTGGGATTTGACATGGCTGAACACCCCACTTATCCTCACTGCCAAGACAGCATCTTCCCATCCCGTCTCTTCCCATCCCATCTCCAGAACCGTGTGTCCTTCCGTTTAATGTAGCAGTTGCAGGAGCAGCTAATATTAAATGAAGCTCCTTGCATCCATACCAGTGTGCTAAGTAACAAAGGACGTTAGACCCTGCCTGATCTAAATATAGAATTTGCAAATTGCAGTTTGTTCCTCTCTTTGGATAGGATGTAAATACCACTTGCATGGAGCAGTCAGTGTAAAGGTATGGTTCTTACACCTCCTTCCTAAAGGTTGTAACCACTTGTTGAGTGAAGGTGTTACGAATCTTTCTGCCACACTGTTCTGCCCAGTTCAGTTCAGTTCAGTTCAGTCGCTCAGTCGTGTCCGACTCTTTGCGACCCCATGAATCACAGCACGCTAGGCCTCCCTGTCCATCACCAACTCCCAGAGTTCACTCAAACTCACCAGCCTGAAATTCGGCCCCAGATTCCTCATATCCAGCTGCCTCCTGGACTCTCCTCTTGAAATCTAGTCAGCATCCCAAGCACTGTGTGGTAGTGGGAGTCCTCCAGAGAAACAGAACCAATAGGATGTATGTATGTACGTGGGCTTCCCCACTGGCTCAGTGGGTAAAGAATCCGCCTGCAGTGCAGGAGAAGCTGGTTCACTTCCTGGGTCAGGAAGATCCCTTGGAGGAGGGCATAGCGACTCACTCCAGTATTATTGCATGGAGAATCCCATGGATAGAGGAGCCTGGCAGGCTACACAGTCCATGGGGTTGCAAAGAGTCGGACACGACTGAATGACTGAGCACGCGCTCACATGTATTATAAGGATTATGGATGCAGGCAAGTCCCAAGGTGTCTGCAAAATGAGTCAGCAAACTGGAGACTCTGGAGAGCTGATGGCATGGCTCTAGCCTGAGGCCAAAGGCATGAGAACCAGGAGAACCAATGGTTTCATTCTTGTCTGAAGGCCAGTAGGTTTTAAGACCCTAGGAAGAGCTGATAGTTCAATCTGAGTCTCAAGGCAGGAAAAAAAGGCCACATCCAAGTGTGAACGTAGTCAGGCAGGAAGAACAGAAGCCCATTCTCTCTTGTTCGTGGGCAAGTCAGACTTTCTGTTCTGTTCAGGCCGTCAAGGGATTGGATCAGGCCCACCCACACTGGGAGGGCAGTCTGCTCTACTCAGTCTGCCAATTCAAATGTTGGTTTAATCCAAAAGCACCCAGTGAATAATGTTTGACCAAATACCTGGCACTTTATGTACCAGCCAAACTGATACATAAAATTAACCATCACACACAGCATGTCCAACAATTGGACTCCTGATCTTTTGGACAAAAGTTAACTCTCCACACACCTTGCCCTGTCACTGGTTGTCAACTGTATCCTTCCAGTTTGTCTCAAGTCAAAAACCTTGGAGCATCCTTGACTCTTCTCCTCCTCTCACATTTCACAGACAACCTGTTAGAAAATTCTGTTTACCTACAAAACATATTCAGAATTCAAACATAGCTAGTCCCTTTCATTGCTAATAGCCCAACGGGAGCCACCATCCTTGCTCATGGGGACTTATGTAGACATCACATTTAAGATTGCTGCCACCAGCATTCTTGCTCTCCTTTGCTCCAATTTTATCCATACGTACTTCTCACCTTTTCTATACCACATAATTTCCTTACTTATTCTGCCTGTCATTTTTCTGTCTGCTGCTGATAGAATGCCTAGTACAGTGCCTGAGATGTACGTATACTTGCAATAAATGTTTTCAGTTGAACTTTCACTGTAGAGATGAGGAAACTGAGGCTTAAAAGAGTTGAGTAATTTGCCAGGGGGACATCATTAATAAGTAGTTAAGCTGTTCTAAGTCACAGGCAAGAAGCCCTGAGGTTAGGCAAGTTTCTGCAAATGGTTGTTATACATCTAGTTTCCATTTTTTATTAAAAACAGACCTTATCTAGACAGCAATGTCTATTGGTCATTGCTAATTTACATGATTATGCTTGACCATAGTAAAAGGTTTATTCTGCATTCTTATCTCAATGCCTTTCATTCATCTGATAAAATCTTCTTGCTGTGAAATATTTCCATCTTTCAGTCACTAATAGATTAACATTATGTCACACCATGCCTTTTTTTTCCTTTTTGATCCTTAAGAAGCCAAGCCAGGCATTGCTTTGAGCTTTCCTTATAAGTTAATATTTCTATCTTATAATACTTATAGTGGTATCAAATTATTTCACAAGAGCAAACTTGAGTTTTTACTATATATATCTACTTATCATCATCTGCACATATGAGGTGAGTTCTTACTCTACATGGCTCCATGATCGGGCTGGAGAACTAAAGACGCTTCCAGAAAATTTTGGTCTGTTAGGGGAAATGTGTGTGTATTATTGGAATATCGATTTGGCTTCTTAACAGAGACTAAATAACAGTGCCTTAAACAAGATAGAAGGATTGCCTTTCACCACCACCCCCAGCCCATCTCTGTCTCCTCCTTCAGCTGATAAAACAACAGAGAGAAAAGATTGTCTCCCAAGGTCACCTGGGGCCCAGCTCCTTCCATACTGCGTTCCCACCATCATGTGTTGTACTGCTATCCTGATGGCAGAATTTAGCTCACACCCCCACATACACGTTTCAGGCCCTGGGAAGTGGGGAGTAGGAAATAGGAACCAATGGATTCTTTTTAAGGATATGACTCAGAAGTTGCACAGCTCACTTCCACTCATATTCCACTGGACAGAACTTAGTCACATGACCATACTTAAGATATGTCAAGAAGCATAGTCTATAGGGGAGCCATATGTCCAGCTTGAGGGATTCTGTTATCAAGAGGAAGGAGAGATGGAGTACTGGAAGACAAATAAAAGTCCCCACTCAGACAAATCTGTAAATATTTCTGTCAGTGATTATATAATAAGGTCTTAAAGGGCAGGGCTGAATCTTACACTCTTCGCACCTGGCACATGGTGAGTATTCAATAAATGTTTGTTGATTGGATGATTTGGTTCATGCACTTTCGTCTAAGAGACTTTTGCAGACAGCTTTTATTATAATGCCCAGAACAAACACTGTTCAGTCCCAGGGTAAATACTGCAGGAAAATAAATGTCAGAAGGCAACATGGTCATAGATTGGCTCTCTGTACACCTAAACACCCCTTCAAGTTAAGCTGTAGAAGCAGCTGTTGCAAAACGGATGCAGAAGATAGACTCAGACTAAAAAGGATTCATGTTCCAGCCGAGAGGCTGCTTCATTAATGCACCCTGAGATCAAGCTACTGCTCCAGCAAATTTGCTGACCTAATTTTGGGAACAAAAAACCAGAGGTAAATGTGGTTTCATGGCAGACTGCATTCCTTTCTTAATTCATCATGCTTCATGGGAACCAGAATCCCAGGCTTCCCCTCCCCCAGGTAGCAGTTAAGCTGGTAGAATTGTTCTCTCTGGTCCATAAGGAAGTGAAAACGGATCCTCCTGGAGGAAGTAAATAGAGCAGCAATAAAGCGTTCCCTCCCCCTGAATCTGAACATCTGTTCAAACTTTTCACTGCTCCCATGAGGAAGGGGACAGAACACAAGGCTCCCAGTGATCAAGGAAAAACCTCATCTACTAGTACTCTGCTAACAACTTATGCTCATTCGACCTGAACTGGGCTGGGTTTATCTCTATGATGCCTTTGAAGGAAGGCCAAGCTGGGTATAGAAATAGTAAACGGGAGTGTAAGGGGTGATGTTTATCATATTCATGAGAGCAAAGCTTTGCAGGACTTAACTTCATGAATGACTGAATTTAAATGACTGCTGCTTATGCCAAATGAGCTGCAGATTCAGTAGCAGAGGGCTCTACCACACCTTAGTTAGAAACTTACGGTTAAAATAAAAGTTCAGTTGCTCTGTGGACTTGAAAAAAAAATCCTCTGCTCTATGGTTTTGGAATTTCACTAACGCACACAGGCCTTTCTTCATTTATCTGAATTATCGAGAAGTTGACTGTATCTGGCTAAGTTAGCCAGACACTCTCCTGGAACCTCAGTTATCCTTAATCTAGATGTCAGTTTGCATTTGCTTTAGGATGAATATATAGGTTCCTTCCCCCTTGTTTGGTCATCTGTTCTTCGCAGAGTATTTAGCAGTGTGGCCTTTGGCCAATTCCTTTCTTCTGTCAGTGTAGAAGGGTTCCAAGCGGCTGATTGCTCAGCTGGGCCCACAGCTGGCTCTTGTTTCCAGCTACTTCAGAGCCCACTGGTGAGGGGTAAAACCACAGTGATGAGCATTGCAAAAATAAAGTCCATTGCTAGCCAGGCCAGCCAAACAGTGTGGGAGGAGTGGAAAATTCAGGCTACATGTTGTTGGCATGACAGACTATCAGGATCTGAGGTGTTCCACTGGGAGAGATGGGATAAACTGTCTTCTAACCAAGCCTAATCTCTGTATTATCAGTCAGTAGTTCTTGGAGACTCATTCCAGGACCGGGCTAATGGGACCTTGTTTACAGACCACCATCTTGACTGGGGGCTGGTCTGGCCTTGGAAATTCAGTCAGAAGGCAGGAGTGGTTGCCCTTCATTGAATTTATAAGGGAGAGTAAGTATTGGCAACTGTTTAATCAGGGACCAGGTCAGTTTCCCTCCTTTGACGTGGCCTGCTGATGATACATTTTTATCCAACGGCTTCCCTCGTGGCTCAGCAGTAAAGAATCCGCCTGCAATGCAAAAGACTCAGGAGGCCTTGGGTTCGATCCCTGGGTCGGGAAGATCCCCTGGAGGAGGGCATGGTAACCCACTCCAATGTTCTTGCCTGTAGAATCCCATGGACAGAGGAGCCTGGCGGGCTACAGTCCATAGGGTCGCAAAGAGTTGGACATCGCTGAAGTGACTGAGCATGCAGGCACACACACTAAGCTTCAGATGTTGCTACCCAAGTCATACTTTGAGGGCACCTATACATTTTCACATTTTTCCATACACAGGAAAGAAATAATAGTGGCTGTAGCCCCTGGAAATTCAATTGGGCAGCCTGAAACTTTGATGACTTTTCTGGTCTTCTTGGGAATGTATATTTAGCACCCTGCTGCTTGCTTTCCAGAACTCTTTGTTTCATGGTTGAATCAAAATAAGAGTAGAAAAGAAGACATTGCTGCCCCTCACTGAGATTAGGCAGGTACCTGGTATTTTCTCTAGACCTACCTGAAATTCAGATGAGAGCTCCTAACAGGAAAATGAATGGTACATTGTCTTCATTCTACTGCTTAGGATTTAAAGGCGAGTCTTTCCCACTGCTGCTCCCTCACTTCCTCCTTCCTCTTTTGTCCTCTCCTCTCTCCCTCGGTTTTCTTGTCTTTAAAGACTCTGACAGCCTCTCTGGCGTGTTGCCTGTGCTTTCCAGAGAGCATCTTTGTAAAAAGTTCTTCTAGCCAGTGGCATGGAAGCACTGTGTAAGTCAGCAAGACATGTTGTTGTAAAACTTTCTCATTACCAACATTCACTACTGTTTCATTTTATGAATGCTTCTTTGTCTTCCAAAAAGTACTTCAGATTAAGCAACGCTGTTATTGAGAGTGTGGGCAGTTTCTGCTTGCCTGCTTGGTTGAATTGCAAATGGTTGCCATGAATGTCATAACGCCAAGTTCCTGTAGGTGAGTTAAATATGTTCATGAAATAGGTTACAGATGAAAGTGAAGAAAGCTTCCTTATTATCCAGTTGAATCACTGGATTATTCTTTCTAGGTAAAAGAGCTCTGAGAACTACATATGGCTCGACTACCCTATTCAGTTGGGACAGAGCTTTTTTCTATTATTGGATGCATAGATTCAAATTCAGTTACCAAAAAAAAAAAAAGTGTTCTGCACACCTCTGTGCCAGCAGTATGCTAAGCACTAGAGATATGCAGATTTATAAGGACTAGCCTTGCTATTGAGGTCTTTGTAATTCCTCCAGAAGACGTTCACCAGTCACCCGCAGCTCTCTTTGTCATCTGGTAAGCACTATTGCAAAGATATGCTAGAGACATATGGTGGGGGAGGCGGTGGGACAGGGTGGGTGGGATTTCATATACCTGAAGAGTGCAAGCACCTGACCTTTGATACCAGATGTCATTATCAACTGGGTAAACAAGTTAGTGAATGAATTAAAGCCCGACTCTTATTGTTATTATTGGGATTCAAAGGAATATTAGAATGGCATGTAATGTGTTCACAACAGTGTTTGACACCTAGAACATGCTCCATGAATGAGCATTTGTAGCTTAAGAGTAAGCAGTTGATTCAGGCTTTTTTGGTGGGTGTCTGGGCAGTTTGAGGAAGAGGCGTAGACCATACAGGAGGCACCTGTGGTGAGATGGGAGCAAAGGATACAGGAAAAGAGCCTGCTCCTCTCTTGGTTGGGGCAGGAGTGAGTGGAGAGAGAGTCAAGAGCTTTAGAAAAGACAGGTTGGGGCCCGATTGCGCGGCGATTTGTAATGTCAGATTGAGGGATTAGACTTGACATTAAAGTGGGGTGTCACTGGTATTTGCAAGCAAGAAGGCAGCATAGAGATGTGAGTTTTAGCTGATAGCTCATAACTGCAGGGGGGATAGTCTAGAGGGGAAGCTTGTTAGGAAATGAATACACTAGTGCCAGCAACATATTACGTTCACGTTCACTGATTGTACTTGGTAAAAGCATCTGGGCATTTCTCTGAGAACAAATAAAGCCAAAGGAGCCAAAAGATAAGAGAAAGAGAAAACAATGCCATACATTTCATACATTTTTATGAGATAGAATTGATAAAAACTGATGACTATCTGGAACAAGAGGTGACGGAGAATGACAAGTGAGAAATAATTTCATGGGAAAATGAGATCTTTCAGACCCCTGGAATTCAAAATACTTCATCAGCACTAGGAAAGAAAGACAGCCATTCCTCTCCTAGCCTTTCTCCTCCCCTCCATCTTACTCTTTGGGGGGAAGAAATCGCAGGGGCCAGTAGTGGCAAGCCCTCTCTGAGCACCTGGTCCAACAGCCTTTGGGGGTGAAGTCATGTTCTGTGTTGTCTCCCAAAGAGATCATGAAAACTGAGTGACCCGCGAAAAAGCAATGAATGGCTTTGGACCATATTCTCATGGCACCTTGAATGTTCAACTAATTTTCTTTTTAAAAGAGACCAGATCTTGACTTTGGAAGGTTGTTTTTCCCATCAAGATGGAAATGTTATGAGAGGTGATATCAGATAATGGAAAACATGAAGTTATCTGATGAGATGTTGAGGATGGGATCTGAAGGCTATGTTAGGTAAACAGTTGGAGCTGGAGTGGTGATCTGTAAATATTCACATGGAACCTAAGAGGAAACAAGGAGAGGAAAAAGAATTACAGCATGAGATAGTTTCTGCTCATTGGAAAGATGTTCATGAAAGAATAACAAAATCTTAAAAAGAACACAGAGACATATGACTCTATTGTCTTTGACTTTGTGAATTCTTCCAGAAGTTACTAGCAACACTCTTATTGGAAAGATGGCTATGTGGCATAATTTATTGCCGTGGGTGAATAACATTCAATATAACTTATATATTAAATAGTAGAGTTTCTAGTGGGATGCATTTAATAATCGTGAAAGAAAACACACTTTGTAGAGTGTGTGTTTGAGCCAGTATCTTACCAGGATAATCTCATCCAGCCAGATTCTCATCAGAAGCATTTGTAACTAGTGAGAATTAGTCTATAAACTGGGGTTTGAGTGAAATTGCATTCCTCCTGATTTTTGCTTAAATCTTTGGAACTCTCATACACCCTGCTGCTGCTGCTAAGTCATTTCAGTCGTGTCCGACTCTGTGCGACCCCATAGATGGCAGCCCACCAGGCTCCCCTGTCCCTGGGATTCTCCAGGCAAGAACAATTAGCAGGCGAATCAGTATATCTCTCTTGGTCTGACCTCTTCCCTTAATTGTTCAACATTCTCCAAGGCTCATTCAGTTCCACGGCAGCTCTAATCTTCCACATGCCTCACCTAGGTTGCTGAGGTCTCATTGATCTCACTGGCCTGACATGTTCCTGCTTCTCACTGTCACACTGTTGAACACCGGTCCCATGCAGTCTGACAGTCACCACTTGTCCATTGCTGCGGGGAATCCTAGATAGTCCTGCTGATCACTCAGGCCAAGAGAGTATCTCAGCCAAGAAGGTGCACCTATGAAAACTCTTCAGAACACAGATCAGCCCCAGTTATGCTGAGTCAAAGCCTCTAAGCATCTACCACCTCATAGCATCTTTTTCTCAAGTCTTTCACCCAAATAGAGTACCTGCTTTTCTATTAAATCTTCAGCATGAAGGATCTTGAAATACTTCTTTCCATAAGCAATATGGCCACTAGCTCTCCATTTATACTCACAAATGAGGCCACTTCTGATCTGATTTTTACATTTGTCTTCATAAAAATGAGGCAGGAAAGAAACTTCCCTGGTGGTCCAGTGGTTAAGACTCCATGCTCCCAATGCAGAGGGCACAGCTTCAATCCCTGGTTGGGGAATGAAGATCCTGCATGATGCATGGCATAGCCCAGAAAGACCAGAATTAAAAAAAAATAAAGTGATAAAAATAACTGATAGGAACTCTTCTTATAAAAAGAGGGGGAACAAACATTTAATCTCCGACAGATTTCCTCTGTAAGACACCTCAGTTTGTATAGTGCGTTTAAGAATTGGTTTGCTTCCTACTCTCTGCATATCAGTCATAATTCCAGAATTCAAAGTATTCATAGTTCAAGCTTAGCCCATAATGGCATTAACCCACTGGGAATCTCTTGTTGCCACTACTGTACATGTTCACTGGCTAAAACAACAACCACAACAACTCTGGTTTGCCACATAGCCCCACATTCCCAAACATAATAATCTTCCATAGGACATAGAGGCCAAAAGGTTACCCATAAAAGGTTTGCTTTTTCCTGTTCTGCTATTTACAAGGGAATGTTGATCCTTAGTTGAAGAGGATTTCAGCCAAAAATAGAAGCTAGACAGTAATGTATTTCCCTAGCTTATCAAAACCTATTAGCTCATTTCTGCCAACAAGACTTACAATGTGAGATGCAGGCTGGTAGGAGGCTGCTGGAAAGGAGACCAGTAAAATAAAGAAAAAGAGATTTTTGAAAGAAAGGAGAGAATGGGATGTATGATAGACAGAAGAGGTGGTGAAGTGTGATAGGTACTGTGCTTGAAATCTCTCTGTTAAATATGAACCTTGATGGCTGTTGGATCCGCCTTTATCCAAAGGCAGGTGTGCTGGGTTTGGTTGACAAAGCATAGCGAAACAGGACAAACTAAGGTCATATTTAACCATGATTAAGGTAGCCCTTCAATTTATTGTCCAAACAGGACTATTTTGGAGGGTATTAATATTACTCTACTACTATTAAAGCCAGGGTAACAGGTGTAAACCAGGACATTGTAGGCACACCAGGAGTTATGGTTATCCTAACCAGGAGAGATCTACATTTTGAAGATGCTCTATTTAAATCCCTTCTGGAGAAGGGAATGGGAGCCCACTTCAGTATTCTTGCCTGGAGAATCCCCGTGGACAGAGGAGCCTAGCAGGCTACAGACCATGGGGTCACAAAGAGTTGGACACGACTGAGTGACCAACATTACAGCACTAACACTATATTTAAAAATTGAGCTATTAACTGTGGAAAATGTATTGTTCTGATATTTGTGGGAGCTGTAAAAAAAAGTAACTGTGTCACCTCAAGGAACTGACAATCTGGCCATAGAGAAAAGACTCATACACAAAGAAATTGCCAGGAATCATTTAACATAATGTCTAACCAAGTACCAAATAAATAATAGTCATGGTTTGTCATTGACACCTCAACAAAGCCGGGAAAAATGATAGTCACAGGATATGGTAGAAAGAGCAATGGCCTTGAGGGCAGAATGCTGATGTTAAGTCATGGATTTGTCTTTAACTGGATGACATTATGCAAAGCACATAATCTCTTTCGGCACCCATTTATTTTGTTGAATTGAGTGATTCATTCATTCGGTAAGCACAAGGATTTGCTCTATGCCTTTATATCACAGGGGTAAAGAACAAAAAATTTATAGAGACAGACTTGGGGTCAAGTTACAGCTGTGTCACTAACTGAGACCTGAACTCATCACTTAAACTCTCTGAGTTTCAGTTTTCCCATCTGTTATGTGGTGATAATAACCCAACTTATAGAGCTGTGGTATGCTCTTGTAAATGAGGAAATAAAGTCAGATTTTGTATATAAAATATTGAACCATTTCAAATACATCGAAAAAGTTTGAGAAATGATAGCAATTATTATTAATATTCCAGGTACTGTACTAGTTTCTGGGAATGCAAAGGAAAATAGGGGAGAGAGATATGGGTGAAAGTAGACCATGGTATCTGCCTAAACACCTCCCTGGGCTGTTAGAGGGATTCCATGAAGACATTAGGTGAAAGAGCTCCACATACTATATATCCTGCTGAACAAAGGAAAGATATTATGGCTGTTACTAGTGGTTGGGGCATTATATGGCTTCTCCCTTATCTGTTAGAAAACTAACCCACAAGTAAGAGATAACCCCACAGTTCTTGAATAATCAGTAAAAATATTCTTTCACAAAACAAGTCCAGAGGTGGAGTGTTTCCAGGATTGGTTAATTCTGTGCTTTGATGATGTCATCAAGAGTCCATATTTCCTCTCTGCCAATCTCAGATGTCAGTGGACTCACTTCAAGATGATAGACATTACCTCCTCATCTCATCCCACATGAGAGGCAGAAAGAGATGATCTCCTCCTTGTAATTTTTCTTAATATCTAAGAAGTCCCTCCTTGCAGTATAACCAGTCTCAACTGGCCAAAACTGGATTCCATGTCCATTTCTAAGCCAGTCAATGATAAGATAAAGTTACTATAATTGGCTTATGCTAAGCAAGATCTGGGCTTCTCTGGTGGCCCAGTGGTAAAAAATCCACCTGCCAATGCACAACACGCAGGTTCCATCCTTGGGTCAAGAAGATCCCCTGGAGATGGAAATGGCAACCCACTCCAGTATTCTCGCCTGGGAAATCCCATGGACAGAGGAGCCTGTTGGGGCTACAGTCCATGCGGTCACAAGAGTTGGACATGACTTAGTGAAGAAACAACAACATCAAGATCCACTCTCCTGGGGCTGGGAATCCTATCCTCTTCTCCCCTCGTGTTGCCCCCTGCGTCCCCACAAATAGCAAGATATTGCAGAGGATACAGAGCAACTGAACAGAATCAATCTCTTGCTGCTGCTGCTGCTAAGTCGCTTCAGTCATGTCCGACTCTGTGCAACCCCATAGACGGAAGCCCACCAGGCTCCCCCGTCACTGGGATTCTCCAGGCAAGAATGCTGGAATCGGCTGCCATTTCCTTCTCCAATGCATGGAAGTGAAAAGTGAAAGTGAAGTCGCTTAGTCATATCTGACTCTTAGCAACGCCATGGACTGCAGCCTACCAGACTCCACCATCCATGGGATTCTCCAGGCAAGAGTACTGGAGTGGGCTGCCATTGCCTTCGCCAAATCTCTTGTTAACAGGGAAGAAAAAAGAAATGGCTGCTGGGCAACCACCTACAGTGTCTTCTACTCTATTTCTAGTCCTAATTCCACCTCCAAAAGATCTCTTAAATCCACCGTGGCCTTTGCCCCGGTTCCCAACTTTCTTGCCTAGACTCTCAAATCCTTCTGTCCTTTTCCCAACCATCCAATTAGCTGCCAGTCAGCTCTTCATATAATGCCTGTCTGAGTATAGCATTTCTGGTCCCATCACTTCATGGGAAATAGATGGGAAAACAGTAGAAACAGTGTCAGACTTTATTTTTTTGGGCTCCAAAATCACTGAGGATGCTGATTGCAGCCAAGAAATTAAAAGACGCTTACTAAAGACTTCAGTAAAGCTGAAGAAGCCGAAGTTGAACGGTTCTATGAAGACCTACAAGACCTTTTAGAACTAACACCCCAAAAAGATGTCCTTTAAATTATAGGGGACTGGAATGCAAAAGTAGGAAGTCAAGAAACATCTTGAGTAACAGGCAAATTTGGCCTTGGAGCACGGAATGAAGCAGGGGAAAGGCTAATAGAGTTTTGCCAAGAGAACTCACTCACCAGAGAACGCACTGGTCATAGCAAACACCCTCTTCCAACAACACAAGGGAAGACTCTACACATGGACATCACCAGATGGTCAACACCGAAATCAGATTGATTATATCCTTTGCAGCCAAAGATGGAGAAGCTGTATATAGTTAGCAAAAACAAGACCAGGAGCTGACTGTGGCTCAGATCATGAACTCCTTATTGCCAAATTCAGACTTAAATTGAAGAAAGTAGGGAAAACCACTAGACCATTCAGATATGACCTAAATCAAATCCCTTATGATTATACAGTGGAAGTAAGAAATAGATTTAAGGGTCTAGATCTGATAGATGGAGTGCCTGATGAACTCTGGACGGAGGTTCATGACATTGTACAGGAGACAGGGACCAAGACCATCCCCATGGAAAAGAAATGCAAAAAAGCAAAATGGCTGTCTGAGGAGGTCTTACAAATAGCTGTGAAAAGAAGAGAAGCGAAAAGCAAAGGAGAAAGAGAAAGATATAAGCATCTGAATGCAGAGTTCCAAAGAATAGCAAGGAGAGATAAGAAAGCCTTCCTCAGTGATCAATGCAAAGAAATAGAGGAAAACAACAGAATAGGAAAAACAAGAGATCTCTTCAAGAAAATTAGAGATTCCAAGGAAACATTTCATGCAAAGATGGGCTCAATAAAGGACAGAAATGGAATGGACCTAACAGAAGCAGACGATATTAAGAAGAGGTGGCAAGAATACACAGAAGAACTGTACAAAAAAGATCTTCACGACCAAGATAATCACGATAACATGATCACTGACCTAGAGCCATACATCTTGGAATGTGAAGTCAAACGGACCTTAAAAAGCATCACTATGAACAAAGCTAGTGGAGGTGATAGAATTCCAGTTGAGCTATTTGAAATCTTGAAATACAATGCTGTAAAAGTGCTGCACTCAATATGCCAGCAAATTTGGAAAACTCAGCAGTGGCCACAGGACTGGAAAAGGTCAGTCTTCATTCCAATCCCAAAGAAAGGCAGTGCCAAAGAATGCTCAAACTACCACACAATTGCACTCATCTCACACGCTAGTAAAGTCATGCTGAAAATTCTCCAAGCCAGGCTTCAGCAATATGTGAACCGTGAACTCCCAGATGTTCAAGCAGGTTTTAGAAAAGGCAGAGGCACCAGAGATCAAATTGCCAGCATCCGCTAGATCATGGAGAAAGCAAGAGAGTTCCAGAAAAACATCTATTTCTGCTTCATTGACTATGCCGAAGCCTTTGACGGTGTGGATCACAATAAACTGTGGAAAATTCTGAAAGAAATGGGAATACCAGACCACCTGACCTGCCTCTTGAGAAACCTGTATGCAGGTCAGGAAGCAACAGTCAGAACTGTACATGGAACAACAGACTGGTTCCAAATAGGAAAAGGAGTACGTCAAGGTTGTATATTGTCACCCTGCTTATTTAACTTATATGTAGAGTACATCATGAGGAACGCTGGGCTGGAAGAAGCACAAGCTGGAATCAAGATTGCTGGGAGAAATATTGATAACCTCAGATATGCAGATGACACTACCCTTATGGCAGAAAGTGAAGAGGAACTAAAAAACCTCTTGATGAAAGTGAAAGAGGAGAGTGAAATGTTGGCTTGAAGCTCAACATTCAGAAAACGAAGATCATGGCATCTGGTCCCATCACTTCATGGGAAATAGATGGGGTAACTGTGGAAACAGTGTCAGACTTTATTTTTTTGGGCTCCAAAATCACTGCAGATGCTGATTGCAGCCATGAAATTAAAAGACGCTTACTCCTTGGAAGGAAAGTTATGACCAACCTTGATAGTATATTAAAAAGCAGAGACATTACTTTGCCAACCAAGGTCTGTCTAGTCAAGGCTATGGTTTTTCCAGTGGTCATGTATGGATGTGAGAGTTGGACTGTGAAGAAAGCTGATCACCGAAGAATTGATGCTTTTGAACTGTGGTGCTGGAGAAGACTCTTGAGAGTCCCTTGGACTGCAAGGAGATCCAACCAGTCCATTCTAAAGGAGGTCAATCCTGGGTGTTCATTGGAAGGACTGATGCTGAAGCTGAAACTCCAATTCTTTGGCCACCTCATGCGACGAGCTGACTCACTGGAAAAGAGTCTGATGCTGGGAAGGATTGGGGGCAGGAGGAGAAGGGGACGACAGAGAATGAGATGGCTGGATGGCATCACTGACTTGATGGACATGAGTTTGAGTGAACTCCGGGAGTTGGTGATGGACAGGGAGGCCTGGCGTGCTGTGATTCATGGGGTCGCAAAGAGTCGGACACGACTGAGCGACTGAACTGAACTGAACTCCTTGGAAAGAAAGTTATGACCAACCTAGATAGCATATTAAAAAGCAGAGACATTACTTTGCCAACAAAGGTCCGTCTAGTCAAGGCTATGGCTTTTCCAGTAGTCATGTATGGATGTGAGAGTTGGACTGTGAAGAAAGCTGAGCACCAAGGAATTGATGCTTTTGAACTGTGGTTTTGAAGAAGATTGAGAGTCCCTTGGACTGCAAGGAGATCCAAACAGTCCATTCTAAAGGAGATCAGTCCTGGATGCTCATTGGAAGGACTGATGCTAAAGTTGAAACTCCAGTACTTTGGCTACCTCATGCGAAGAGTTGACTCATTGGAAAAGTCTATGATGCTGAGAGGGATTGGGGGCAGGAGGAGAAAGAGACGACAGAGGATGAGATGGCTGGATGGCATCACCGACTCGATGGACGTTAGTTTGAGTGAACTCCGGGAGTTGGTGATGGACAAGGAGGCCTGGCGTGCTGTGATTCATGGAGTCGCAAAGAATCGAACATGACTGAGCTACTGAACTGAACTGAACTTAAAAATTCTCAAGGTTCAATTCAGATGCAACCACCTCTTTGAAATGCCCCTAGATGTTTTATGTACGGTTCTTTGTATCCCTGCTGAGGGGCAGTCTTCCTTTTTGAGCTATTTGTATATTTTCTATACCTATCACTCTCCTCTCTGTCCAAAATGTAGCAGTAGCATTAGCCACATGTGACGACCTGAAACATGGCTGGTCCAAACTGAAATGTGTTTTTAGTACAAAATATACTTGAATTTCAAAGATTTAGGACAAATAAAATGAGGAATGTAAAATATTTAATTAATAATTTTTAAATCAATTACATATTGAAATGATCATTTCAAATGTGTTGGATACATTTTGGTTAAATGACAACCCACTCCAGTATTCTTGTCTGGAGAATCCCATGGATAGAGGAGACTGGTGGGCTACAGTCCAAAGGATCACAAAAAGTCGGACTGGACTGAAGTGACTTAGCATGCATGCACACATGCATATTTTTATCATTTATTGTATTCTTAGCTAGGATTATTTAGAAGGCCAAGAAATTAACACATTCCAGAAAATATTTAGCAGGAAATCTGTTTATAATGGAACAGTGAAGTCAGAAACTTTTTATATTTCTTGAACAAAAATGAGGGAATTGAATTTTACAGTTATGGTAGCTGAAAAATGCCATTGTTTGAAGACAATCATCTTTTTAAGAAATGGCTGGAGAACTTAACAGTTATAACTTAGAAATAAGTAATATCTATATTCATGAATCATGTGCTGAAAATGACAATACGCTCACTTGGCTACTATCTGGTCGAATGGCTTTGGGGCCTTTGGAAGGGGAGTCCTGTTGCCCCACCCCGCACCTCTAGGGCAGGCTGAACCCCCCACAAATGAACAGAAACAATTGCAGAGTCCATTATTTTGTCAGGAGCACTGCTTTAATAAGTGCCCTTTGCCAGATCTTGTAAAGAGCAGTGTTTCCTCTGGCTTTGATTTTTCTCTTGATCATTCAGAAAAGCACTGTGCCTGTGACATCTGGGAGCAGGGCTGGGATCCTGGGACCCTGAGACCCTCCCTTTCTAAGGACTTGTTATCCCAGGCCTGCTTGATGGTCCTTTCTGTCTTTCTTCCTTCCTTTCTCTTTCTTTCTTCCCGCTCCTTTCCTCCCTCCCTGCCTTCCTACCTTCCTTTCTCTATCTCTTTCTATTGTAGAAAAATACACGTAACATCAAATTTACCACTTTAACCATCCTTAGCTGTACAATTCAGTGGCCTTAAGTACACTGATAATATGGTGTAACCATGGCTACTGTCCATCCATAACTTCTTCATTGCCCCTGCCTCATTGGTATGCCAGCAAGCACTAATTCCTCACTCACCTCCTTCCTCTAGCCTGGAAACCACTATTCTACTTTCTCTCTCTGGAAATTCACCTATTCTGTGTACTCGTATAAGTGGAATCATGCACTATCTGTCCTTTTGTGTCTGGCTTCATTCATTTAGCATAATGTCTTTAAGATGCATCCATGGAATAGCAGACTGAATAATATTCCATTGCATGTACAAAGCACATCTTATTTATCCACGGGTCTGATGATGGACGTTTGTGTTGTTTCTACCCTTGGGTTATGTGTAGTTTTTAATAGAGCATAGAAACATGTGATGACACTCTGGCCATTTCTGCATTTGGATCTGTTTCTAATGAAATAAAAAAAACCTAGATGTTATCACCAAAAAAAAAAAAAAAATGTCTGACTGCCTTGCTGAAAAAGAGAGCCTGCTAGAATGGGAGGGTGTCATTGAGTACAGTTGGTATTTGTTTCTCTGAGTCAAGTGCAAACACCTCCCAGGAAAGACAGCCCTGCCTCATCGCCTGGCAAAGACCAGAAGCAGGGGCTGCCCTCTTCCCACCAGACACTCCCAGGCAAGAAAGGCTTCTGAGTGTCTGTCAGAAAACTCCGGCCAAGGACTGCCTGCTCACTATTAGGAAAGGGGACTTTTAAAAGGAGAGTGGAAGTGTCCCTATCTCTGGAACTGAAGTAACTCCGAGGAGAATTTCACGTAGTCTTTTCAGGAGAGTGGGGCTTCTTTTTGGTGTATGCTGGCCGCCATTGTATTCCGAGAGGTAGTGCTAGTTGAGGTTGCAGCCAGAGACCTGGAAGTCTCCAAATCCTGTTCTGCAAGTCCTCTCTCCTCCCACTTGGGGTTTCCCCGGGAGCTATAAATACATGTGCCTCCATGCTAAGTTGCTTCAGTTGTGTCCGACTCTTTGTGACCCTATGGACTGTAGCCTGCCAGCTCCTCTGTCCATGGGATTCTCCAGGCAAGAATACTGGAGTGGGTTGCCATGCTCTCCTCCAGGGGATCTTTCCAACCAGGGATTGACCTCGCATCTCTTCTGTCTCCCGCATTGGCAGACGGGCTCTTTACCACTAGCGCCACCTGGGAAGACCTACAAATACACAGATCTCAGGAAATCAAAATATCACTAGCCGGACACGCGGGCAGGTCTCTCTGGTGATCAGGTTGGAGTAGATGGTTTGAGCTCAAGGCCCAAGTGAGGCCTCCTCCACCCTGTCAGCTCCTGAGCTGGGGGGAATAGTCACTGTGCTCTGAGTAAGCAGAGGGATGAGAGGGAGAAAGTGCTGGAGGTTTCTGTTTCTCTCTGGAGCCAGGGCAAAGCAAGGAGCAGAGGGCATGTATTGAACTTCAGCAAACTGCTCCTGGCTTTAGGCAAATTAGCAGCTGGAAACTTTACCAGTGACATTAGTGTTTCATGGGGAGGGACCCAAATAGAGGCAGAGAGAGGGCGAACTGCTCCTTCCTTGTGAATGGAGAGGTCCTTTCTGCACATTTCTTTTATAAGGACGTGTGTCCCACACTGCATGCTCGTTATCAGCGCTCTTCTGCAGGGATGATACTGAGGTTCTGAGACTGTACGTGAATGACCTGCCGCCCGAGTGCCGCACACCTGAGCACGATTCGGACCTAGCTCTGTTGGACACCACGGTCTGCAGTCGAGCAGTTATTCCATAATATTCCTTTTGTCAAAATTGGCCCCGGAAAGAGTGCCACAGGCCCTACAGCGCTTGTCCTCGTCCGCCCTCTTCCTGATCCTGTTCATCGGGGAGAATGCCACTCCTGCGACCCGTCAATTCCAGTAATTCACTTTGGTTCTTTGGGGAGGCATTTCTGACCACGGAGACCATCCGTTCTGCAGAACCATTTATAAGTCCTAATTTAGAAACAATTGAAGTGATTATAACATGAAAATTGTTTTAAAAGAAAAAGACAAATGACCTTATTTCAGGATAATGTAATTATTTTAAGGGTTTCTTTCTCCTCCACAGTCAAAGCCTGGTTAGAAATAATTGCTAGAGAGCAAAACAGTGGCTTTGAAAAGTTTCACTGAGGAGATTGTAAGAGCTTAGGGAGTGAAACCCACATAGTTGACAAACGTTGCTACACAATTCCACTGATGCCTGGTGTGCGGAAAACACGCAGGAGCATGCACATGTGTGCACACACTCCAGGGTGAAAGGAGCAGAGGAGACCACATCCAGCTTGAGAGGAGTGAAAGTGAAAGTCACTCAGTCACATCTGACTGTTTGCGAGGCCAGGGACTATACAGTCCATGGAATTCTCCAGGCCAGAATACTGGAGTGGGTAGCCTTTCCCTTCTCCAGGGGATCTTCCCGACCCAGGGATCGAACACAGGTCTCCTGCATTGCAGGTGTATTCTTTACCAGCTGACCCTAACATCCACCGTACACAGTGCTTATGCTGTGACACTGACAAGACTCACGTGCTCTTCAGCACTGAGAGAGCCTTACCCAGTTCTGCCCTCCAGGTCCACTTCTTTCAACCCCCATGGTTTTCTTTGGTTGTGTCAGCACAGAGACTGCCTAACAGACTGGTTAAGAATATGAATTCTGGAGCTGCGGGCCTGCATCTTAGTCCTGCCTCTGCCACTTCTTAGCTGTGTGGCCTTGAATAACTCACTTGACCTCTCTGTGCTTCAGTTTCTCCACCTGTACAGTGAAGATGATGGTAGCACCTCCTTCAGAGGGTTGTTCTGAGGATCAGATGAGCTAGTGTGTGTAAAGCATTGATCCATCGGGAGTGCTCTAGAGAAATGTGAAAGTGAAGGTTACTCAGTCATGTCGACTCTTTGTGACTCCATGGACGATATAGTCCATGGAATTCTCCAGGCCGGAATGCTGGAGTGGGTAGCCTTTCCCTTCTCCAGGGGATCTTCCCAACCCAGGAATTGAACCAGGGTCTCCTGCACTGCAGGCAGATTCTTTACCCACTGAGCTATCAGGGAAGCCCCTGTAGAAATATGGTGAGTAACAAAATATCACAGCAGCCAACCAGAGCCTACCAGGGTTGAGAGAGGAGACAGGTAGGGAAAGGTGTTTTGTTTTGCTTTTTATAATCTGGGCCTCGTATTTACAAAGGATCATACAGTCAGACTCTTGTCATCATTTATCCCCACTCCAATTTACACATTAAGTCACAGAGTTAGACTCATGAGATTGATGGATGGGAAGTTCATAATGCCACTTTAATGGGGTCCCTGGACCACAGCATCGATGGTGCGCTATGGCTTAACATTCTTTATGAATCCTGTAACTCACTTCTAAGTATGGGCTTCCTTGGTGGCTCAGTGGTAAAGAATCCACCTGCAATGCAGGAGACCTGAGTTCAATCCCTCAGTCAGGAAGATCACTTGGAGAAGGAAAAGGCCACCCACTCCAGTATTCTTTCCTGGAAAATCCCATGGACAGAGGAGCCTGGAGGGCTACAATCCAAAGAGTCCCAAAGAGTCAGACACAACTGAGCAACTGAACAGCAGCAGTAGCAGGAAACCATCTGCAGGGACATAGAAATGTGATTGTTTTCCTGGTGCCCCAGTTAGGACACTTCCAGCCATGAGTCTCAAAATCTCCAACCCTGGCTTGCCATAGGTGAAATTTATCTCACTCCACTGAAAGTTATGGGCAGCAACCCAGTGAATGGCTCAATAATGTCCTCGAGGAGTTTTCTCTTTTCTCATGTCCTCAGTATCACATTATCTTCATGTTTTGTGGTCACAGGATGACAACAGCAGGTTCAGCCATCACATGAAGCTGCGGGAGAAGACCGTTTCTTTTCCTGTTCCTGCATTTTATCGGATTTTCCGTGTGGCACCAGTGGTAAATGCCAATGCAGGAGACATCAGAGATGTGGCTTTGATCCCTCGGTTGGGAAGATCCCCGGAGGAGGGCATGGCAACCCACTCCAGTATTCTTGCCTGGAGAATCCCATGGACAGGGAAACCTGGTGGGCTACAGTCCACAGAGTGACAAAGAGTTGGACAGGACTGAAGCAACTTAACATGCACCCGTTTTATCAGCAAGGAAAGCCTGTCCCCAGAGCTTCTAGAATCCTTCCACTAACATTTCACTGGCCAAAACTGAGGCTCATGCCTTCCCCAATCAATTCTGTGCACGAGGAATACAACCACCGTCACTGGCTTAGACTAGCCAGAATTTGCTCAAGTTACAGTGGGGAAAAGGAGGAGACATCAGAACCACAGCAAGGCTCTGCTGGCATGGAACAAGGACAGAGCTGCTGGGTATGCATCCAACAGCCTGTGCCTCAGTGACTTGTCTAAACAGGGCTTCTTGCCGGATCCTGCTGGAACAACTTCAGTTGGATATCGTAGGGTTGGCAGCTTTGGATGCTATATTGTATTGACTTCATTGCGATTGAATCATATCTGTTACTCAGCACATATTCATTGCTTCAGATGAATCTCTTATCCCATTAACACCCACAGGAATAACGGGAGCTATTCTACAACCAGGTTGAAATTCCAGGACGGGGTCAGGGCATCTCCAATTTGGCATGCTCACGCTACCTAAGAGCAGTCAGCAAGATTGCACAGATTTGACCTCTAAGTCCATGTCCATTCCTTACCATGACACAATCTCGTTGTTGCAAAGTGATATCACAGTGTTAACCTCAATGTCATTATTTCTGAATTTCATCTTGTCATGGGAGACCTGAAGTTTCTCTGGATTTCTGGCTCAATGATTCCCTCTCTGAGCCTCAACTTTCTTATCTATAAAGTGGGGATAACAATAGTTTGCAGAGTTATTTAAGTAAGCTAATGGATGTGAAAGTCATTTGTAAAACTGTCAAGTATTACACAAGTGAGGGTTATTCCTCATCACTAGCTGCCATTCTTTAAATGTGACACAGCGCTGCATAATGATAAAATCCCCTGAGAGTTTGGGGATTCTAACTAAGCTCCACCACTTCTGCCTGAACTGGGAGAACTTATTTTCCTTAAACCTCAATCCACTCATCTGTGAAATGGGTGAGTTGCTTTCCTCTTGTAAGATTGCTGTGCATGTGTGTATGCTAAGTCACTTCATTCATGTCCGACTCTGAAACCCCATGGACTGTAGCCTGCCAGGCTCCTCTGTCCATGGGACTCTCCAGGCAGGAGATGGGTTGCCATGCCCTCCTCCAGAGGATCTTCCCAACCTAGGGATCAAACCCTCATCTCTTAGGTCTCCTGCATTGGCAGGCAGAGTCATTATCATGAATGCCACCTAGAAAGCCCCAAAAGAGTGCCATCAAGATTAAATGAGGTAATATGCTTTTACACATTGTGGACATCTAACCTAATGATATGGAGAGATCATTGGCCTGGGGACACTAAGAGGTCCTTGATGAGTTGGAGACTGATTACACAAGTGATTGTGATAATGCCAAAGCACAGGGAAAGAACAGATTTATGGGAACAGGATCGTCTCACTAACTACACATGATATCACTTTGTAATTAGGTCTTTCCCCACAAAAGAATTGTTTTGACTGAGTCCTAGCTATAACAGATTCTAATTAACTCTAGCCACTGCACAGTGCATAGAAAGACTGCTGTGCTATGTTCCCTGGTTTCCATAGATCTGATTTTGTATATTGAAAGAAAACTTGACTCATATGAGTCAGGTTGTGAGATGAAAAGAAAATATTCTGTTGACTGATTGTCTTTCTCTAAATTGTGGTGACCAAATTTCAAAGCCCATTTCTATCCAATTTGCTAGCTCATGATGAATAAGTATGAGTCTGGGTGTATACACATTTTGAACAATAAGGGACAACAGCCTGACATGGGGAAGTGTATCTCATCAGAAGAAAAACAACCAAGTTCTGAGTCAGTGAGGCATTCATAATGGAGTCATGAGATGTTCTCTTTCCTACAATTAGTAAATTTTACTTTGCTCATCTAAGTCAGGACTTCTCAGCCCAGGTTGGGGCCCATGGGTGAGCTGTGGGTGGTGTGGTATTGATCCCTCAGTCCTCCGGATGGCACAAGCATCCATGCAGCACCCTCATCTACCATCCCCAGGGTGCTGCATAAATCGTGTCCTCTCCCAGGGTGCTGAGACACAGGTCCAGGAGACACCACTGTGTCCTACCTCCACAACAGGAACACGTGGTGAGCAGAGCTTCTCATAGGTGCTTCTTCACTGAGCGTGACCCTAACAATGAAGATACATGGTAGATAAACTAGTAGTCAAACAGGATCCCTGCTCAGCCTGAAACTTTGACCCTAAGATTTTTTAAACCTTCATAGAGAAAAGCTTTTATTTTTCAAGTGAGAGTCACTCAGTCATGTCTGATTCTTTGCAACCCCATGGACTCTACAGTCCATGGAATTCTCCAGGCCAGAATACTGGAGTGGGTAGCCTTTCCCTTCTCCAGGGGATCTTCCCAACCCAGGGATCAAACCCAGGTCTACCGCATTGCAGGCAGATTTTTTTTTTTTAAAGTTACTTAAAAATCTGCAAATACAACCTGTCTTTCTAGAGGTGGAGCTCCCCTATTACTTTGGGCTTGTTTCTTTGACTATGAAAAACACCCAAGTGAAGTCTGAATCATGCAAATGTAAAGCCATGATTCCCTTTGGAATTGCAATTGTTTAAAATGCTCTAGTTTCAAAAAGCTAACTTTTTTTTTTTTTGCTTTGGGGAGAAGTGGGGGTAAGGGATAGTTTGCTGGTGAAGCAGAGCTAGGATTCCAACTGAGGTCTATCCAAAAGATGAGGCTCACACTGCCTCCAGCAGGTGAACAGTGGTGGGAAGAGGTGAGCATGGCAGAAAGAAGGTTGGGTGGAGGAGTGGGAGTCGGGAGAATGATCGTGAGGAACCTTAATGCCAGGGAAGGTAGGAGTTGAGGAAAAGAGAAAGGGGAGATGAAAACAAAGTGGTGATTCATAGACTGAGCCTTGACAGGTCTCTGATCTTCCCACCAACAAACCGTATTCTCCTTGCAAGGCATGTGGGTCCCTCTTCCAAGTCAATGCCACGAGCTCTCTACATTTCAGTGTCTTTCTACCTTCTTTCAGGAGTTAAGTGAGGACTCACACCCTTCTGTGATTTCCCACCCAGCATCTCGGTCCGAAGGATCCTTTCCCGCTGACTGTTGTTATTCCAAGTGTTCACCCTATTTGCATTCCCACCCAAGAAGAGAGGAACAGATTTCACATGAAATTTGGTCTTGAGATACTATGTCCAGAGCTTTACCTTTTAGCTTCATCCTCAGGGCACATTTATAATTTGATTCTGATATGATGTCTTTGTAAATCTAAGAAGAAATTAGTTTATTGTCATCCTATTTCTTCTGGTGTCTATGACTAATGAAAAGAGCCTCAGAATTTTCAGTGTCCCTTTATAGCACAGAGCTTTTGGAGAGAGTCAGAAGAATGAGGTTCAAGAGAAAACCATCATTTTCTCTTTGTCTCACCTGTATCTACTTCCCATGTGACCATAAAAATCACCTTTACGTCTTTTAACAGGTAGGGTTATAGGCAAAGTTGAGTCTTTCTAAACACATCTTAACCCCCACACAGTGAAAAGAACACCTATCCTCATTGTTTACATGTGACGTGTTATTACCTTGCTTGGATAATGCTCCTTGAGTATAGAGACCGTATCTTTTATGTGGAATAATAGTCTATCTGGTTTGCCAGCTGATTAGTCTCTGCCATTTCATCCCATATTATTCTTTGAATCCACTGTCATATCTTGCACGGTCCTAGGCACAGGACTTCACTTCTGGTGAAGTAATTCACAAGGACATAGGACCTCCTTGAATGAAGACATGACTCCAAGCGTTTCTAGATACCCAACTCACAGTTTTATTCTAGGAATAGTGCTTGTTCTAAGTTTTCAATTGCATTATTTGATCTACTGGGGATAAATTGAAACATTGAAAAATATAACTTTTAAGACATATTTTAAAATTCTTATAATTTAAATGAAAGAAATGATTTAAACTACATGCCCATCACTGTTGAAATTAAGATGCTTGTCTTTATTTTTGGCTTTTATTTAAAAACGGATCCAGCTCAGTTTTGATTACTGAAGCGTGTTAATTCCGGTGCTTTGACTTCACTTCTATGTTCTTTTATTATCACTTCCTGTATGAATACAATCAAATTCTAATTTTGCATAATTTTCTTATAATAGGAAATGTTGCTCTTAACTAAGCAATTGGCTCAGAGGATTGGAATAATGTTCTCTATCATTTTATACATTGCTGCACATCATAATTTGTTAATGAAGGGAAAGAGGAGTATTGGCAACTTTATCTTCATCATTATTCAAATAGAATAGTTACATATAGTACAACCCTCTTCCGTTATTGCCCTCTCCTTCAGTGAAATTATTTCGGTAAATTCCAGATTTTCATTAATTTTTTTTTTTACTATAATCATTTTTGTTCCAACCCCATCCACAAAGCCCAAATTTTATGTAGGAGTAAGCATATCTGAATCTCTGGATCTGTCATCAATGAGAAAAATTTAGGTTGTCAGATCCAGCCATTTGTTATATACTGATACTTCTGAATCCATGCTGTTTGGATTCAGAAACATGTTTGTTATGAAACAGGGTCACCTGTTTCATAAATAGAAAGTGTCCTGCTAGTGGCCCATGATGAATGCATAGCCCGAAAGTCTCCTCTCTTTAGCTCATCTCTGCAGCTTCACACTGAGACTGCATTTGCTGTCGCCATAATTACTAAGCTATGTGTACCAATAAGCCCATTGATGCTGCAAGAATAAGTAAGAAAGGCCAGAAGTCACATTATTCAGGAAAAGACAGAAGGTAATTTTCTTTAGAGCGTCTTCTGATGAAGTCAGGACACTCTGTGGTTTGGCGGCCCCGGTACCGTGAAGTGGGCTTCTGTGCGTGTACAAGGCGTGAGGTGCAGGATGCCACCTCTGCTGTCCTTGCCACATTAATCACCTTGGGGTCAACCTGATACTGCTTCCTTTGACCCTCTCGCAGGAAGTGACCCGCCAGAAATATGCTGCCAGCTTTTTGAACAACTTTAGGGTATTTTGGGAACGTTTTTTACACTGATTCTACACTGGTCGTTAAGTGTTTGCTGTAATATAAGAGAATACAGAGAGAATAAGGTGGTTCAATAGAAGTCAGCCACTCTGATCAGAATTTAGACATACAGAAGGGCTGTCCCTGGTAGTCAGGTAACTGAGACTTCACGCTCCCAATACATCGGGCCCATGTTCAATCTCTGGTCGGGGAACTAGATCCCCCATAATGCAGCTAAGAGCCTGTGCAGCCAAATAAATTTAAAAAAAATTTTAAAAAGAAATAGGGAAAAGATTAGGAGGGTCCCCACTGGCCAGGGGGTAGGGTGTGCAGGACGAGTTAGAAAACCCACCCGGGCACATACAGTCTAAACGAGAAGGTGTGTGTGCTTGGTCATTCAGTCGTGTCTGACTGCCTGTGGCCCATGGACTGTAGCCCACCAGGCTCCCCTGTCCATGGGATTTCCCAGGGAAGAATACTGGATTGGGTTGCCATTTCCTACACCAGGGGATCTTCCCAACCCAGGGATCTTATGTTGTAGCTTATGTCTCCTGCATTTGCAGGTGGGTTCTTTACCACTAGCGCCATCTGGGAAGCCCAGACAAGGAGGGGGCTCACCTGGGCAGACACAGAACCCCTCTCCGAGCGGCTGTGGATCCTTTGTTTGCATTTATTGCATTGCTATCACTTTGTGGATATATTTTCACCTTCCTTCTTTTCAGATTACGCTTCCATTTTCATTGTCTCTGAGCAAGGAAAGGAAATAGTAACTGGAGTGTAAATAGCTAGATGGGAAGGCTTTTCTTAAGCACACAAACATGCATACAGCCTGCCACCCCTGGCAGCATCCTCCCTAAGGCTCTACTGTGTCTTCCACCATGAGGTGCTGCGCTGAGTGTACAGAGAACAAAGCCCTGGGTCCTGCTTCCACCTTTGAAACTTATCACTCATGGAACCTTGGGGAAATGCTTACATCGTCACCCTCAATTTCTTTATTGTAAGTAAGTGATCTTGCCTCTTCCTTTCTCAACAGTATTTCAGGGATGTGCTGAAACATTATACTGAAAGCCCCATAAATATGCAAGGGGTAGGGGGACTGTGCTCTATTTAGTTTGTGGCATTGGGCTGCTGGTGTAGTTCTACATACACCTGGAGTTCTGTAAACATTAGTGGCATTCTTTAAAGTTACACAAGCAATGCAGTACCCTCTAGGATCGACAGAAAATAAGCTCAACAGAACAGAGCCATTGTTTCTTAAGCACCTACCACATGCCAACATCATTCTCAGAGCTGTAAAGAGAGGCCCTGACAAAACTCCATAGATATGCCTCACACGCACTTAGAAGAGAAAGGGCGGCTGAGTGCAGGAAGCATTACAGTAATCTCCACCTGACACCAAGCAGGGTGTCAACAAGTAGAGAAGGAGAGAGTCATAGTTATAATAGTGGCCACTTGGAAATACTTCAGTGTTTACAAAGGGTTTTGACTTTTATTTTCTTGGAAACTTCATTCCCTGGACCACTGTGAGCACTGGAATGAAAATAAAAGTATGTGTCGAGTTGAGGGTTAGAATGATGAATTCTGTGGTTCTGATGAGGTTGGGGTGCAGCCTTAAGGCCCCTGAGAACCAAGCAATGGACTTTCACCTCTAATCTGTCATCAATATGGAACATGGAAGATTTTTGAGAAATGACATATCAGATGCAGAGTCTTAAGACTGGAGAACAGTTAATATTTCTGAATTCAGATGAGAGATAAGATCTGCATTAAGAAATGGTGGCAGTAATTGGAAATAAGTTGAGAGACAAGGATTTTCCTATGGCCATTTTTTTTCTGCCCTAATGATAAATGGCCTTTGACTGTGTGGATCACAATAAACTGTGGAACATTCTGAAAGAGATGGGAATCCCAGACCACCTGACCTGCCTCTTGAGAAACCTGTATGCAGGTCAGGAAGCAACAGTTAGAACTGGACATGGAACAACAGACTGGTTCCAAATAGGAAAAGGTGTACGTCAAGGTTGTATATTGTCACCTTGCTTATTTAACTTATATGCAGAGTACATCATGAGGAACGCTGGGCTGGAAGAAGCACAAGCTGGAATCAAGATTGCTGGGAGAAATATCAATAACCTCAGATATGCAGATGACACTACCCTTATGGCAGAAAGTGAAGAGGATCTCAAAAGCCTCTTGATGAAAGTGAAAGAGGAGAGTGAAAAGGTTGGCTTGAAGCTCAACATTCAGAAAACAAAGATCATGGCATCTGGTCCCATCGCTTCATGGGAAATAGATGGAAAAACAGTGGAAACAGTGTCAGACTTTATTTTTTTGGGCTCCGAAATCACTGCAGATGCTGATTGCAGCCATGAAATTAAAAGACGCTTACTCCTTGGAAGGAAAGTTATGACCAACCTTGATAGTATATTAAAAAGCAGAGACATTACTTTGCCAACCAAGGTCTATCTAGTCAAGGCAATGGTTTTTCCCGTGGTCATGTATGGATGTGAGAGTTGGACTGTGAAGAAAGCTGATCGCCGAAGAATCGATGCTTTTGAACTGTGGTGTTGGAGAAGACTCTTGAGAGTCCCTTATACTGCAAGGAGATCCAACCAGTCCATTCTAAGGGAGATCGATCCTGGGTATTCATTGGAAGGACTGATGCTAAAGCTGAAACTGCAATACTTTGGCCACCTCATGCGAAGAGTTGACTCACTGGAAAAGACTCTGATGCTGGGAAAGGTTGGGGGCGGGAGGAGAAGGGGACGACGGAGAATGAGATGGCTGGATGGCATCACCGACTCTGTGGACATGAGTTTGAGTGTACTCCGGGAGTTGGTGATGGACAGGGAGGCCTGGCGTGCTGTAATTCATGGGGTCGCGGAGAGTCGGACACGACTGAGCGACTGAACTGAACTGAACTGAACTGAATGATAAATGGGTTTTTTTTAAAAAAAAAAAAAACAATTTCTTTTTCACCTCTGATCTTAGCAAAGATGGTTTAAAAAAAAGTAATAAAGCAACAAAGAATCATTCTTCCCCCAGGTGAAGAAGAATTGATTCAATCAGTCATTGATATCCTTTTTTTTCAGTGGTATCCAGTTCTGAAAATTGCATTCTTATCCAGCCGGACCCTGAGAGCAGGTTACAAGTCCCTCTTGCACAAGCCGGACCATCCCACTGCAGGAAGGCTGATCTCCCCATTACCATGGGGCTCCTCCAAAGAGGATTCTGCCCCAGTCGTACGTCCCAGCCTCAGGAAGGAAACCAGAGAAGAAAAGTATCCTACTCACCATCAGCTGCTTCTGCAGTCGGACTTCTTTGCTTAATTTCTGGTTAGAATAATGACTGCTATGCAGAGAAAACATTCAGCCAGGGGTCTGGCAGGAGTCCTCTCTGGGTGCAGACCCCAAATGTCTTTCCTGTCTGTCAAGTGATCCAAGGGGAAAGTCAGGCAGGAAGCTAGCAGTGTTTCTCTCTCTTTCATTCTCTCACGCCACATTCTTGCTTTTGTTCTAATTCTTCACGAAGCTAAAGCAAGGGGGACAATGTCCCCGGCTCTGGACGGCTCCTCTTTGTAAACAGCCCACCAAACTGAATCCTTATCTCGCTCAGATTAATAGTCGATGTTTTCTGAGCACCTGCTAGATGCCAGACACAACGCTGAGTTTTCCCTCACTCATCAGGATTTCTCTTTCTCATTTCGTATTTTCACCAAACAGCCACATGAAGAGGTATCACTATGTTTATTTTACTGTAGAAGAATGAGACCTTAGGGAGGTCAGATGACTTTTCCAAAGTCACATAACACTGGACTACAATAAGGACTTCAGTTCACTTCCTCTGCTACAAGTCCAATTCTCTTCCCATACGTCTTGCTGGGGACGCAAAAGTTGCAAGAAATTAAGAAAAGGTACTTCACAGTCTCTCCTTGTCGGTCAGTTATTGGACTTGTTACTGGTACATAAGTTTGCTGGACAAACATTAATATTTCAGCCACATTGGCCAGGATGCAGACGGATTGATCAGTACCTTCCAACAAAGCATTCAAATACCAAGTGACCCAGCCAGAGATGTGGAAGGGATGGAAGTGGGGAGGGTGGTTCCTACACTACTCCCCTGGGGCCACCAGCCTGAATTTGTCACTATGGTTAGCTTCTCAAAGCCCCTCTTAGCCCCTTGGAGTAAAACCAAGATATAATATCCCTCTCATCAAGTCCAGAGAAAAATTGTAAAGATGAAGTATTAATGAAAATGCAACTGGAATCCCAGACTCCCTCGCTTCCTTTCCCTATCTTATGTAGGATGCTATTTTTGTAGGAATATTCATTTCAAGCCAGGAAACAGTAGATGTTAAACACATGTTTGCTGAATAAATAAAAAAGAATTATGAACTATTCTTAGGCTCTGTGGAGGCGCTTGCATCAATTAGCTAAATGCACTTGTGGCCCCTGGAGAATGTCTACAAATGGAGACTGGAGCTCCTTGTGTGCCTCTGGCTGCGGGTTATATGAGGAGGCCTGGATCCCTGTAGTTGATCTGTTTGGCCTCCGGAGTCCTTGCTGGCTCAGTCTTCTGTTTTATGGTCTTATCAAAACTCAAAGTAGTCGTTCTTGTCTTTTAAATAAGAGACTATTGGACTTCCCTGGCGGTCCAGTGGTTAAGACTCCTCACTGCCACTGCAGGAGGCACAGGTTCGATCTTGGTTGGGGAATGAAGATCCCGCCTGCCATGCTGCATGGCCAATAGCTAAACAGATAAATATATAAATAAGAGAATATTTAGTACATCTAGCTAAGCAGAAATTTATCACTGTAGGAATTCCATGGAAGTCAGCCACGGTAGGGTCTTAGCCTGTGCAGCCCCGGAGAATGCATGGGGGCCCTCAGAGCTTCCCCCTCTTTTCCTTCCTGCAGCTGGCACTGAGCTGGCATCTGGCACAAGGTGGCCATACAGGCAGCTCTAATGCAGTGGTCTGCTGGCCAGGTGTGCTGATGGCAAGGGGACCCATGCGCTTCATCTGAAGCCCTTGACTTTAGGCACTCCGACAATGTCTTTCGTTGGATCAGCTTTGTAGTTTCTGCATGTGGTTTAGTATGGCCCCTGTCTGTTTACTCAAGGCCACTTACCTAAGGGCACTTGAAGCTTGCAATGTAAGTTCACCTCCAATTGCTGGCTATCTGAGAGGGATGTCAGGTGAGTCAGCCATTAGCTGGACTTGAAGTAAGGAGGAAGGAGTGGGCATGAAAAGTCAGGAGGTGAGTATTGAACAAGGGAGGATTTAGAGTGCTGTGTCCATAAAATAGTCTTTAGGCTAAAAGGGGGGCATCTATATGGTGACAGTGGTACACTCTTTAAAGACCAGGGTGAACTTGGCCTTGGCCTCCTAGGTATGAGAATAACTAGTGTCAAACTTGCATGTGCATGCCTGTAACACAGGCTGAGGGGCTGGGTGAAATTCCAAGTCCAATTCCAAATCCGATTAAATTCTAATCCTAGCTGGTGTATGCTGCTGCTAAGTCGCTTCAGTCATGTCCAACTCTGTGCGACCCCATGGACTGCAGCCTACCAGGCTCCTCCGTCCATGGGATTCTCCAGGTGAGAATACTGGAGTGAGTTGCCATTGCCTTCTCCAGCTGGTGTATAAACCCTTACGAAATGCATGGTTGGCATGTAAAGTCTTGTTTAATGAATCTGTAAGGGAGAGTCTGGAGATCATGGTACTTGTCAATGACATCAAGAACCTGTTTGTAATAAATACTGCCCAAGGAATCCAAGAACCATGACCAAGGTAAATGCCAAGGGAATCAAAGAGAAGCGGGATCAACCGGAATGGCCATCAAGGGGGCTTTGTTAAGTAAATGTCCTGCAATGAACTGTGAGCCTCATGTTACTAAGTGTCCTATCAGCTATCCAGTTCAATGCTTGGCCCTAGGTCAGTGTTCAATACCATCTGTTGAATCAATTAATCAAAATTCAGCAGTTTAAAAAGATGAGATACATCCACATGGAAGAATATCCACCATATATTTTTAAATGAAAACAATCCCATTTATGGTTAGCGTGTACAGAGTTCATATTGTTTAGTCTCCCAGTTGTGTCCAACTCTTTTGTGACCCCCATGGACTGTAGCCCACCAGACTCCTCAGTCCATAGGATTTTCCAGGCAAGAATACTGGAGTGGGTTGCCATTTCCTTCTTCAGGGGATCTTCCTGACCCAGGGATCGAACCTGCATTTCTTGCATTGCCTGCAAATTCTTTACCACTGAGCCCCCAGGGAAGCCCCACGGAGTTCATATATATGCATGTAAGTGTATAATGTTATATATATATTTATAAAACTGTTAGTAGTGGTTATTTCTTATGGAGTACTATTGGATCAGAGTGAGGGTGTTCACATTCTAGTTTTGATAGCCCTTTATTACTTACATTTTTTGCAATAGTAATGTAGTACTTTAGCAGTCAGCAGAACAAAAAATATTTCCATTTTGGGAGACGAGGGAAAGGGTTGTTGTTGGATAATGTTCTACTCAGAGTCTATCAGAAATATATGTTTTATTGGTAGTAATGTGGGTTGTACTTTATTTTTTATGGAAAATAAAACTTGGAAAAAAAGCCCAAGGCCAGGCCCTGTCTAGTCTGAAATTCAGACTCTGTAGAACCAGGGCCCAGATATTTCAGAGTCCGTGACCACTGCTCACCTTGGGAAGACTGGAGGGGTTCTGTGGGCTTTATCTCAGAGCCTGTAGAAGGCGGAAGGCAGACTAAATTTGTTTCTATAGAGCCTCCCACTCACAGTCTCTTTTGAACCAGTTAAGTTCTCATCTCACGCCCGTCACCTCTCTGCAGGGGTAGCGAGTGCAGGTGTGTGGCCAGGTGTTACAAGTATGACCAGGCAATCAGGAGATGTGGGTCCAAACACCCCATTCTCATCGGGAAAAAGGCTTCCCTGCAGGCAGTGGCTTTGTGACAGATTTCAGGCTGTTCCAGCAAAGCCATTTTGTGATCCAGATGAGGGTACAGGAAGTACGTCTTACTTCCTCATATGAGCCCATCTCACCAAAGAATGGCAGGCAGAGCATTCTCTGCTCAAGGCAACTAAGCTATCGAGAGTGTTGTTTTTTTTATTTTTAAGTTGCTAAGTCATATCCGACTCTCTGCGACCCCATGGACTGTAGCCCGGTAGGCTCCTCTGTCCATAGGATTTTCCAGGCAAGAGTACTGGAGTGGGTGTTACATAACTTCAATTCTCCCTCTGTAATATTTTAACTTTTTTTTCTCTTTCTGCCCCACTGCGTTTCATTTCCTAATTTTCTCACTATATATAAATATGTCAGTTTATATATACGGTCTCCTTTCAAACTCCCACTGAGAGGCAAGTTCCACTGAAGAGAAATTTCTGAAGCAGTGTGCTCTTCGGGTTTTTATTTAGTCATTTTTTTTTTTTTTTCCCAGTGAGAAGTAAGGACAACTGACCTTGAAATGAATTTGCTGGAGTTTAGCCGCCTGTAAAATTCAGATGGCCAGAACAATGATGTCTCGGTCATGGTAAATGAATGCTTCCTCCCATTAACCTATAACTTTTATCATTTCCTTCCTTACATTTTAGGAGCCTTTTTTTAGTTATGTTTTCATAATTTAGACATTCCATTGGTTAGAAATTCAAAGCAACTCTTAGAGGACAAGGTTGCATGTTCCAAAGAGGCAAACATTTTAATTAACCTGGCCTCTTTCGGAAACCACTGTGAGCTCCATGTTCCTTGCTGCAGCTAAATGTGTCTTTAGTTGCTAATTTCTTGTAAATTCTGTTTTAGAAGAACTCAGTGCAGTTTGCATTGCAACTTCCTTTGAGGTTAACCAGACTGTCCAGGGTAAGTTATGGACTTTTTCCCTGGAAAATCTAACTCTGGGCGTTGAGAATTAACTCACCGAGTTTTGGAACCTTAGGAGGAATGGCAGAAATGAAATGCTGCAGCTCTTCCCACTCCCCAGATACAAAATATATAGACGGGAGCATGTGTACGTTGAAGGTTGATCCTCCTCGCCATTTCCTTTCCTGGCGGCATCATTTTTAGGGGTTATTCCTTTTTTAGTTCTTTGTAGATGGAAAGTTAACTTCATAGTTTAGATTCCTGTGCGTGGTTCTTTGGTGGTGGTTTGGTGTCTTGTATATTTTTCCTTTGTCATCTGTGGTCAATATTAACCCCAGATTTATATTTTGGACACTGGATGACTGGATGTGTCCCAAAATAAGTTGGGAAATTTCACATTGCCCATCTCAGGTTATACTACTGAATAACAGAATGCTGGTGTCTAATAGAACACATGTGTGTTTCATTTAATTAAATGCAGTTGAGATTCAACAAAAATGAATATATATTATATATGTATCTTATAGTAGATAGGTACATAGAATGATCTTACAGGGTATATGAACTTGAAAGGGCTGAGGACCCAATTGCTACATAAAAGTGTTTTTCAAGGGACTTCCCTGGTGGTCCAGTGATTAAGCCTCTGGTCTTCCAGTGTAGGAGGGCTCAGATTCAATCCCTGGTTGGTGAACTGAGATCCCAGGTGAGATAGGGGGGATGAAATGAAGATGGCCGTGATATGAAGTCAAGAAAGTATAAAAAGTAAAAAATCATATATATATATATATATATATATATATATATAACCTTATACATGCATATATATGTATTCAAGGCTCTGAAACAAACGTCCTTAAGAGGTAAAAGCTGGAACATGCAGGAGGGCAGAGTACCTGGGCAAGAGGGACTGAAAGGAAGTCGGGGGTGGCCAGGGTAGCTCAGAGCGTTTGAGCCACAGGAGGAAGTCTGGGTGGGTGTTCTCCGTGTGTTAGGAAGGCCACGTAAAGCTTTAAGCAGAGGAGGGACCTGGTCTGTTTTACGGGGATCTGAGAGGAGAGCCAGGAAGGGGGCTAAGAGTGAAGAGTGAGCATCCAGCGAGGAGGGTGTTATAGATGTTCGGGAAGGAGGTGGCAGGGCTCAGCCTGAGGCGTGACAGTGGGGATGTGCAAGTGGATGGATCTGGGACGAATGTCAGAGACAGAGGCAGGTCTGGACAGCTCCTGCTTCTGGAACAAAAGTGAAAGGAATCGTGGGCGAGTCCTCGGGGTTGGGAGTGAACAAGTCTGCAGAAGATGACAGCCTTTAGGGAGGACAGGCTGGGGTGGGGGAGACAGCACAGGGCCCAGAGAGGAAACCAGGAGCCCAGCCCACCTGTGCTGCTGCCTTGAGCACGTCACGTGCCCCCTTGAGCTGGCATGAAGGGCGAAACGGCGGAGAGTGTGGCCTCAGCCTACCCCCTCTCTGCCCGTGCTTCTCCTTCTCCCTTGCTGCTTCCTTCTCCTCTCTCTACTGGCAAAGACTCTAAGTGGCAGGGTGACCAAGGGCTCGGTCCTTACCCCCTTTTCTTTTCCATCCTCACTCACTTCCAGTCTCTGGCTGTAAATACGGTCTATATGCGGATGACTCCCAAATTTAAATCGCCTCCTGGACCACTTTCTCTAACTGTAGACACACCCAACTACCTGCTCATCATCTCCAGTCAGCATATAATCAGCATCTTAGAATTAACATACGCACACAACGAAGTCCCCTACCTCACCCCAAAGCCCTGCTTCTCCTGCATTTTTCTTATTTCAGTAAATGCCAGCTTCCCCCTTACCAGCGGTGCCGAATGCCACCAATTCTCACCTCCTCTGCTGCTCCCCTGGCTTCACCCGCCATCATCTCTTGCCTGGGTCATTGCAGTGGTCTTCCCACTGCTGCCCTTTTCCTTCTTTAGCTTTCTGTCCACACAACAGCAAGATCCTGTTAGAATATAAATCTCTCCTGTCACTTCTCTGCTAAGAATCCTGCAGCGGCTGCATCTCACTCAGAGTGCAAGCCAGAGCGCTCACGGTTCCCTCCTGGTCGCACATCGTTTGGTCCTTGTTGCCCTTCTGATCGCATATCCTTTGTTTCTTCCCACCCTTGTTCCAGCCCCGTCCTTGAGTGTGCTAACCACGCTCCCGCGGAGACCTTCTCATCGGCTGTTTTCTCTGCCTGGAACAGTCTTCTCCCAGTCATCTCCATGGCTACCTCCCTACCTCCCTGGTCTTTTTCACACATCGCTTTCTTAATGGGGCTTTTTATTTAAAATGTTAACACCTGCCCACCCACTCCTGGCATTCCCCACCCACTCTGCTGTTCTCCATGGCACAGCTCCATCTCATATTTCACTTACTTACTCTGTATCTCTTCCCAAGAGGCTGTAAACTCCACGAGGACTGGAGTTTTGCCTGTCTGTTCCCGGCTGAATCCTCAGTGCCCTGAGCCATGCCTCCCTCTTGATAGACACTTTGCCCATATTTGTGGAATGGGTGCTTTATCTCTTTCCTCTTGGGCTTCCCTGGTGGCCTGTGTGCTAAACTGCTTCAGTCGTGTCCGACTCTTTGCAACCCCATGGACTGTAGCCTGACAGGATTCTCTGTTCATGGGCTTCTCCAGGCAAGAATACTGGAGTGTGTTGCCATACACACTTGGGAAGATGCCAAGGGATCTTCCCAACCCAGGGATCGAACTCACGTCTCTTATGTCTCCTGCATTGCCGTGCAGGTTCTCTCAGACCATAGAGAATCTGCCGGCAATGCAGAAGACCCCGGTTCAATCTCTGGGTCAGGAAGATCTCCTGGAGAATGGAATAGCTCCCTATTCCAGTATTCTTGCCTGGAAAATCCCAGGGACAGAGGAGCCTGGCAGACGATACAGTCCATGGGGTCGCAAAGAGACGGACACGACTGAGCAACTAACACTTTCTTCCCTCTTAACTACTGCTTTCTGGCATTTACTAAAGCTTTTGTCTTAATTTCTATATTTGTCTCTGAAGCTAGTCAGACACAATTAAAAAACAAAAATGACAGTTGACAGTCACATGCAAATTGAGCTTCCTGTCTGGCTCCCTCACTCACAAGCTGTGGGACTCAGGACAAGTCACTTTGCCTCTCTGAGTTTTCTTTCTTCCTTTTCTTCTTTCTTGTAAAATAGTGAAATCTGCCCTGCCTATCCCTCAGAGTTGCTGTGAAGCTCAGTAGAATAATGTATGAGGCGCCATCAAGGATAGGATACAGCATGTGTGTAGCTGAGTTCCTTTGCTGTCCACCTGAAACTATCACAGCATTGTTAATCAGCTATACTATAATACAAAATGCAAAGTTTAATAATAAAATAGAATAAAAATGCTGTCCTCTTAACAGAGAAAAAAACCAATTCTAGTTTCACATCACTTTACCTTTAATATTAAAAAAAAAAAAAAAAGGTGTAAGATGTAGTTTTCACTGACCAGAGCATCTGTCCCTGACTCAAAGCCAGAGGTTTACATATGTGTTCTGTTCTGTTCAGTTGCTCAGTCGTGTCCGACTCTTTGCTACCCCGTGGACTGTAGCCTACCAGGCTTCTCCATCCATGGGATTCTCCAGGCAAGAATACTGGAGTGGGTTACCATTTATGACTGTCGTTTAATTCTCACATGAATCAGTGAGATGTGAACTCAGACAACTGAGCTCATTTCACAGATGAGAAAACCGAAGTGCAGTAAGAATTGAAGTGAATTACCAAAGAGCTGGTCAACAATAGAGCCAGTCTTTGAACCCGAGCATTTTATTCCAAGCCCTGTTCTACTGGCTCAAAATAAACATTTTAACGACTGAATGGAGCAATTAAAAGGATTTGACCTGAGGTGCAACTTCTGTCTCCGGATGATTTGTTTTCTTTAGACTGCTAATTAATGTAGCATTTCCCTTAAGGTCCTCTCCCCGAATGAATCTTCAACTCCAACAAAATTCCTGTCTTCCAAAAGAAAAAGGTATTGTCAGTCATTTTCTATCTTTCCCTCTCTCCCTCAAAGGAAGAAACGGTATCTTATGTCCCCGAAGAGTTTTGTTGTACAGCCTAACCACGTCCAGATGGTTCTCTCAAGTTCGGACATCATACTTAGTAAAGTGTTTGTAGTTATCTACTGAAACAAATTCTGGCCTAAATTGCAAACACCCGCTTCCCAGATAACTTATTCCATGCTCTTCTGCCTTGTTTGTGTTATGGCCTTTCTGTGCTAATGAATTTGTAAATGCGGTTTAATTACTGTTTACGGGAAAAATAGCTGCACACAGATCAGTCTCAGTGGGAGCCTTAGCCAAAATATTGAAGCAATTTGTTTCTAGTGCAAAAACAGCTAATAAATGAGACACACTTTTTAAACATTGGGAAAGGAACTCAAGTTCGGTTTTGAAGAAACAGTGCTTTCTACATCCTGGGAAATAAATCATTCTTTAAGAGCAGATTTTAATATCAAAGTGGCATTTCTTCCCAAGGCCTTGCACTCAGTGAACTGCACAGAACCAAAGGGTTCTCACAGTGATTTGATTGAACGCCACACCAAAGGGCTCCTCTCTAAAGCACTCCCCAAAAGGGAAACTCAACATTACTTGTAAATTCCATAAAATGTTTCGGAGCTCTGTAAATCCATGTATTACGTATTACCTTGTGTTTCTGAATTCTTGCCTCTGGCAAATTGCCAACTTAGCAACTAAATGGAGTTTTAAAATTCTAATACAAAGCAGTCTCTACTACCTCACTTTTTTTCTCAAGGAAAAAGAAAAAGACACAAGAGGGAAGTGAAAGTTATTGAAAGGTTCAGTTTATAAATTCTGTTTGTGTTGTGCTTGGAGCCGTGGTTTAACTTTGCTCTTACATAAAATAGTATTGGTCTGATTCTCCGTAGAGCATCACCTCTGAAAGTGAGCTCCATTCCGGCAGCTGTTGGTCGTGCTGATGGGAAGAGACTTGTTCCACCCTTCCTGGGGCGCCTACCTCAGAGACAGAGTGGGGCTGATTCTGCTCTGTGCAGAACTCAGAGAGCAAAATCAATCAGCTTGGCAAGTCACCAGGATTGCTTGTCATTTCCTGAACTGTGCATATAATGAAAGAAGTTTGAGCAGTGTAAGATTCAAACCCTGCCTTCAAGGAATTTATTTATAGTGGTGGCAACAGATTGGTACACAGGCAATTCAGTTTTAACAGATCCCAAGGGTGGGGGGAGGGGGAGTTCAGTGAAGGTGGTCAAGTAGAAGCTTCAGATAAGTTCTGGGCATGCATCATACAGCATGGTAACTATAGTTAACAATTTGTTGTTTTCAGTCACTAAGTTGTGTCCAACTCTTTGCAACCCCATGGACTGCAGCACACCAGGCCTCCCTGTCCTTCACTATCTCCTGGAGTTTGCTCAGACTCATGTCCATTGAGTCGTGATGCTATCCAACCATCTCATCCTCTATCGTCCCCTTCTCCTCCTGCCTTCAATCTTTCCCAGCATCAGGGTCTTTTCCAGTGAGTTGGTTCTTCGCATCAGGTGGCCAAAGTATTGGAGCTTCAGCTTCAGCACCAGCATCGTTAACAGTACTGTATTGTATATTTGAAAGATGCTAAGAGAGTAGATCTTAGAAGTTCTCAACAGAAGAAAAATTTCTGCAACCATGTGACGGTATGAATGTTAACCAGACTTACTGTGGTGAGCATTTCCCAGTATAAACGTATACTGGGTCTTATGTCGTAAACCTTAACTTATGCAATGCTCTATGTCAATTATATCTCAGTAAAACTAGTGGCAAAGTGGAAGAAAAGAGATCCCAAGACCGAGTCTTAACTACCAAATAGCTTTAGTGTCTCAACGTTCTGAAAGCCAGGGCCTCATCTTTGGGGCAAAAAGACTCCTTTTCCAAAAAGATTATTCCATATTTCCATGTTGTAATTATTTATCTGAGTCATTTCTTCATTCACCTAAGTTATATGTGGTGGGCCCTAGGGAGACAGAGTAACCTCAACAAGACTGCATCTCAAGGGGCTCACCCTGCATTGGGAGGGAGGCAGACATAAACTAGCATCACAAAGTGAAAATCTCAAAGAAATTGGGAATCGTTATTAAAATGGGGGTTAAAATCCTTTATATATTCTGTAAGTTTCCAATATAAGGAAAATGTAAAATACAAGTGTAGAGCCCCTTTATTAGAAGGGACTTATCTTTACCATGCTTGTGTCTTAAGACTTTGGACATGGGAACTAAGCTCACCTCCTCCAAGAAGGCTTCCCTGATAGCACCCAGGTCCCCTTTTGGCTTGGGTGTCCTGTCCATGTGCTTTCACTGCACCATGTCCATTCCCCTGATACCGCCTTTTGAATGTGTATTTTGTTGTCCTCTCACTGCCACCCCCTCAATATATAGGCAACTGGGTGTCCCTTAAGGAGGAGGGGTCGTATCTTACTTTCTCATCCAGAGTGCCAGAAACATGCCTGACATATGGTCCGTGATTAATGTTCACTGGCTCTGTGAATGGGAAGATGGTAATTACAGGTTTTTTTCTATTTTAATAAAAGTTGCCTTTATTCCCCACATTATATTAAGTTTTAAAATAAGTAACAAAGGGTATATTTATTTTCTTGTTTCTTGAAATGTAAACATATTAAAACATATATTTATAGCATTTTAGATAAGGGTGCACATGAAACATCTAGAAGGACACACACCAAATTGTTGGCAGTGCTTAAGCGTTAAGATCTGAAATAATGCTGACTTTCCTATATGTACTGCTGTGTTGTTTGCTATCTTACTATGGGTGTGCTATTACCGTGATAAGAAAATATGAAGTTTTTTGTATCTTGAAAAGGAAAATTTGGCCAGTTTCATAAGCCACAATCATAGGACATAACTTTATGAAACATCATGTTTACCATCTAAACACAATGTTGACAGTGATTTGACTTTTTGGCTTTAAATAACTGACCAAGCTTGGTAGCACTGAATGGAATTAGATGAGTTTCTACTTCCCATACTCATGTCTGTCTTTATAATATTCAGAAGATACCCAAGCACTTTATTTGCAAATATCCTAAAGCATGTGACATCATCTCTTTCACTCTCTCTTTTTGATCCTTTCCTTTAATTTTCCCTTCTAATACTTGGATTGGGTGTTAGAACCCCGGACTTTCTAAAGCCAGGCTCAACCTCTTGCAAATAGATAAGGCAGCACTAAGTAATCATTTCTGTGTGTGTGTATGTGTGTGTCTTTCTTTTTCATTACAAACCTCCTGCCTTTCTTTTGGCTCTGTGTCAAAGAAGTATCAGTTTTCACTGATATTTCTGCTCTGCATCTTCTGCCGGCCCCTCTTTCTACATTTTGCTGGGCTGACCACAACATTGGAAAGCCCTAGACAATGTTATTGAAGTTACACTTTCTTTTCTTTTTCCCAAAGGAATAATCACAGATGATAAAATGTGCCTCTGAAGAACAGGTTTAGGAAACTCTCTATATTGTGTTCTTTTCTGTCTGCAGCTGAATTCTTGCTGTCAAGATGGGAAAACAGAACAGCAAGCTGCGCCCGGAGGTCATGCAAGACTTGCTGGAAAGCACGGACTTCACGGAGCACGAGATCCAGGAATGGTACAAGGGCTTCTTGAGAGACTGCCCCAGCGGACACTTGTCAATGGAGGAGTTTAAGAAAATTTACGGGAACTTTTTCCCTTACGGGGATGCTTCCAAGTTTGCAGAGCATGTCTTCCGCACCTTCGATGCCAATGGAGATGGAACAATAGACTTTAGAGAATTCATCATAGCCCTGAGCGTAACGTCAAGGGGAAAGCTGGAGCAGAAGCTGAAATGGGCCTTCAGCATGTATGACCTAGACGGAAATGGCTACATCAGCAAGGCAGAGATGCTCGAGATTGTGCAGGTATGTGGCCCCTGCCCTTTACAAAGGGGAGCGTGCGAGTCACAGGAGGTACTGGAAGACCCACAGTACAGTTTAGTGGAGAGACTGCAAGCTGGAGGCCTGCCTAGGCATTACTTTCGGCTAGCCAGGGTCTTTGAAAATGTGGAACCCATGTGTGAAACAGGGAGATTACACATAGCAATGCAGACTGGTTAGCATCTCTTGGGAACTCAGGAGCTCTGCCAACACTAGACCCACATTCTTGCCTGGAATAGCTCACCAGGGGCTTTGCGGTGACTCTCCCCTACTGAGGGACACGCAGTCCTCAGGTGGTCATGTTCACTGGGGCCACTCCATCCACTCATTGCAATGAACTGCTTGGACCCGGAGCCTAGAGTAACGTTTATGACCAAACTCTGACCTGGGTTCAAATCCTACCTCTTTCAGTCACTATGTCTATGACTTTAACCAAGTTAGTTCACCTAAGTAAGCCTCAGTGTCCTTATCTGTAAAATGGAACCACAAAAGTACCCACTGCTGTGGGATTATTTTTAGATCGATTCTCCTTGTTCAGTGCTTAGCACAGTGCCAGTTTTAACTCATTATTATCATCAGCATTAATTTCCAACTTCATTAGACTTTTTTTTTCTTAGTCACAAGGCATAGCTTGGGGGATCTTAGTCCCCTGACCAGGGAAAGAACCCAAACCCCTGCAGTGAAAGTGCCAAGTCCTAACCTCTGGACTATCAGGGAATTCCCTAGACTCTGGAATAAAAGTAGAAATCTCTAGTCTAGTTTCTGTCTCATTAGAGATATGAACAGTACAGAATCAAGGCCTCTGTCACTTTAATAGGAAGTACTCCATTTTTTTCCCCCAAACCACTCACCCAGGGTGAATTTCCTACAAGAACAGGAAAAGGGGCCCTAGTGTTGGCCACATTTTCCTGTGGGCTCCCAGCAAGCTTTGCAGAGGAGGAAAGGCTGAAGGAGATACAGTCATGGCAACAACAGCTTCATCAGCAGAGGGTGGGGCCCAGAGACCAATCTCAGGAGGCACAGCGTGGGGAGGGTCAGAGGGCCTCGGCTGCAGTCAAACCACCCGCGTGGGTGAGCAGCCTCAGGGAGGACGCACCGTCCTGGCAGGTGCGTGGGACACAAGAAGGAAGTATCTGGCAGCAAATAGCAGGTACAAGAAAGTGGTCATATGGCTTCCTGGAGGGCTCATCTCGGAGGCTTCATCCCAGTGCAGGCTGGGTTCAGAGGTAGAGCTATGGCCCCCGGGAGACCTAGTGGGGTGCTGGAATGGTGGCAGAGGGTGTAATACAAAAAGACAGGAGACAGAAAGAACTCAGCTACTGGTGAGGACAGGATGAGGGTGGTGGTGCGTGACACCTGCTTTTAAGGATCCATGGAAAACCCGGTTACAGGAACTGTGGATGGAGCCTGGGTGAGAGCAATACGTCTCACCTGCTGTTGAGCCTGTGGCTGAGACCCGGGGTCTGCTCCCGGGCGTGGGACTGAGACCCCCGGGCAGTCAGAGTGACAGCTGCGCACGTCGCAGGAAACCAGACGAGCTCTCCCAGATCCTCCAGTCCCTTCTGCTTTCTGCTTGGGTCACCAGTGGCTTTCTCTCACCCCCAAACAGTAACTATCTGCATAAGTTGTGTTGAATGAATCCCCCAGAGACAAGAATCTTAAAAACAGAGGACTTCTCCCTTCCCCCAAGGATAAATATATGAAAAATATAACGTCTACTATAAAAATATAGGGCTTCCCTGGTGGCTCAGATGGTAAAGAGTCTGCCTGCAATGCAGGAGACCAAGGTTCAATCCCTGGGTTGGGAATATCCCCTGGAGAAGGGAATGGCTACCCACTCCAGTATTCTTGCCTGGAGAATTCCATGGACAGAGGAGCCAGCCTGGCTATATACAGTCCATGGAGTCACCAAGAGTCGGACATGATTGAGCAACCAACACACACGCACATAAAAATATAGGGAGTATAGAAGAAAAGAAAAAGAAAAATTCTCCATAATCCCAATTCACCTACAAAGGGAATCATTGCTAATAATTTTCTAATATATCTTCCTGGTCCTATTTCCATGTATTTAAAAACATCTAATTGATTTCATAAGGAATGTGAAATTCTGTACTTGCCATTTTTCACTTAACATAATTAAAACATAAGCATTTCTCATACTACTGAAACTTTCAATACAAACATTTTAATGGCTGCGTAACAGTCATACAACATACCATAATGTACCTAATTTTCCCTTATAGAGTATTTAAGTTGTATCCAGTCTTTGTTATACATAACACTATAGCTTTAAAAATGAAATAACAAATACGTGATTCTTATGCATGAAGCTTTTTCTATATTTAGGATTATTTCCTAAGAATGGATTCCCAGAAGTGCAATTACTGGGCCAAAGGGAATAAGCATTTCTTTCTAAGACTCTTGAGACACCCTGCCAAATTGTTTTTCCAAATGTACCTCTGAAGTGAGTGAAGGGTGCCCCCTATCTTTGCACCTCTCCAATTGTTCTGAACCTTTGCTACTTAAACAAAACTTCAAATTCAAAACGTGATTTTTAATTTTAATTTGGGCTTCCCAGGTGACTCAGTGTTAAAGAAGCTGTGTGCCAATGCAGGAGAAGCAGGTTCAATCTCTGGGTCTAGAAGATCCCCTGGTGAAGGAAATGGCTATCCACTGCAGTATTCTTGCCTGGAAAATCCCATGAACAGAGGAGCCTGGTGGACTGCTGTCCATGGAGTCACAAAGAGTCAGACACGATTGATTGAGCATGCAGTTTTAATTAGCTTTCTTTTGTCTCTCCTTTTTACCTGGGAGTGCGGTGCTCTGCCCTCATTCCCTGCCTCGCCGGTAGTGAATGGGATGGGTACCTTCTTTTTGCTTCCTGATTGAGATCTAAGAAAAAAAAATTTTTTTTCCCATCAACCATCATGTTTTTGCCTGTTTAACACTTTTTGCACAGTTCTCCTGGCTGCAATGGTGTGGTGGCCAGTACTGAAGATGAAGATTCCCAGGCAGGGAGGACGGTCCCCATTACGTGGATTTATAGAAAGCAAGAATTATTCACAAACTTCTTCCACACCTGTGGTAAAACACCTACTAAGTAGCTAGCACCGGGAAAAAATATAAGGAGGAAAATAGACTCTCCCTGTGCTATTGAATCCACTTTGCGAGGGAGGGTGGAACGTTGCAGAGAAGGTGCAAAAGGTGCTGGTAGACACTTGCTGAGCCCTTGCTGACTCAGTGTTCAGAAAGTGATCACAAAAATAAAGGGACATTCGCCCTAACAAGGTACTTTCTCTACTATAAAGCAGCTCCATCCACTCACAGCCCCACAGTAAGTTTGCAGGTCATAATCAGAAGGACACAGATTCCTTAAAAAAACTTTCATACTCAGGGTTCTTAAGCAGCCTGCAAATGGAAGGTTCAAATTTCCTGAATTGTTTTCCACAGTAACGCACACTGATGATTAATATTCACGACCGTGGAGAGGAAACCTTGCCGCACCCTGAGGCACCTTCCAAACTGTCAGTGAGATTAAATTAAATTTAGAACCATTTTCCTATTAAGGGCTATTTTATCCCATTCTGCTGCATTGCAAACTGATAATTCTTGTATTCTATCTTATTCTTATGCTAATCCCCTGGTTTTCATTGTTTCTGGATGAATTGGAATTTGCTGTAGGATATTACTAAACTCCCCACGCTCCTTTCCTTTCTCCACCCCCTCTTCTGTGAAGGGCTACACTCCAGGCCTTGTCACCATCCCAAGAAGCCTTGTGGGGATTCTCCTTATTTGGTTCTAGCTGGTCCACACCATTTAGGAAAATGCATATTTGCAGATGCTACAGTTGCTTTAGGTATCCTTTCAGTTCAGTTCAGTCGCTCAGTCATGTTCAACTCTTTGCAACCCCATGGACTGCAGGACACCAGGCTTCCCTATCCATCACCAACTCCCAGAGCTTACTCAAACTCATATCTATCGCATCAGTGATGCCATCCAACCATTTCATCCTCTGTCATCCCCTTCTCCTCCCACCTTCAGTCTTTCCCAGCATCAGGGTCTTTTCTAATGAGTAAGCTCTTCACATCAGGTGGCCAAAGTATTGGAGTTTCAGCTTCAGCATCAGTCCTTCCAATGAATATTCAGGACTGATTTCCTTTAGGTTGGACTGGTTGGATCTCCTTGCAGTCCTTGCAGACTCTCAAGAATCTTCTCCAACACCACAGTTCAAAAGCATCAACTCTTCGGCACTCAGCTTTCTTTATAGTCCAACTCTCACATCCATACATGACTACTGGAAAAACCATAATTTTGACTAGATGGACTTTTGTTGGCAAAGTAATGTCTCTACTTTTTAGTATGCTGTCTAGGTTGGTTATAGCTTTTCTTCCAAGGAGCAAGCATCTTTTAATTTCATGGCTGCAGTCACCATCTGCAGTAATTTTGGAGCCTCCCAAAATAAAGTCTGTCACTGCTTCCATTGTTTCCCTATCTATTTGCCATGAAATGATGGGACCGGATGCCATGAAATTAGTTTTCATCAAGAGGCTCTTTAGTTCTTCTTTGCTTTCTGCCATAAGGATGGTGTCATCTGTGTATCTGAGGTTATTGATATTTATCCTGGCAATCTTCATTCCAGCTTGTGCTTCATCCAGCCCAGCATTTCTCATGATGTACCCTGCATATAAGTTAAATAAGCAGGGTGACAATATACAACCTTGACGTACTCTTTTCCCTATTTGAAACTAGTCTGTTGTTCCATATCCAGTTCTAACTGTTGCTTCTTGATCTGCATACAGATTTCTCAGGAGGCAGGTCAGGTGGTCTGGTATTCCCATCTCTTTAAGAATTTTCCACAGTTTGTTGTGATCCACATAATCAAAGGCTTTGGCATAGTCAATAAAGCAAAAGTAGATGTTTTTCTGGAACTCTCTCACTTTTTCGATGATCCAGAAGATGTTGGCAATTTGATTTCTGGTTCCTCTGCCTTTTCTAAATCCAGCTTGAACATCTGGAAGTTCACATTTCACATACTGTAGGTATCCTTTAGGGGTCCAGGAAAATATCTATTTGAAAGTGATGAGATGGAGGCAAGCTGTGGGCCAGCAGAATCATACAGAAATTAAGGCTGTATTTGTTCAAGTAAGTGAAACTGCAGCTCAGCTACAAGTGTCAGTCCATAAATTCCTGGCTGAACTTTTGTCCCTCCAAGACTTAGAAATTCAAGCCATTTAAGGGAAGCCCCAGTGGCTCAGTGGTAAAGAATCCGCCTGTCAATGCAGGAGACGTGGGTTCCACCCCTGGGTCAGAAAGATCCCCTGGAGAAGGAAACGGCAACCTACTCCAATATTCTTGCCTGGGAAACCCCATGGACAAAGGAACCTGGTGGGCTCCAGTCCATGGGGGCACAAAGAGTTGAACATGACTTAGCAGCTAAACAACAGCAATGTAAAATGCAAATTCATGATGTTCACCTTCAAATACTAATTGGTCAGGGTGAAGATTGGGGTCCAAACAAGTTTATAATAGGCTTGTCAGTGAATGAAGGTAGTTGTTTTTCAGTCACCAAGTCATGTCCAGTTCTTTGAGACCCCATGGACTGCAGCACACCAGGCTTCCCTGTCCCTCACTATCTCCTGGAGGTTGCCCAAGTTCATGTCCATTGAATCGGTGGACATTGATGCCATCCAACCATCTCATCCTCGGCTGCACTCTTCTCCTTCTGCCTTCAATCTTTCCCAGCATCAGGGTCTTTTCCAATGACCTTTTCTTTTGCATCAGGTAGCCAAAGTATTGGAGCTTCAGCATCAGTCCTTCCAGTGACCATTCAGAGTAAATTTCCTTTAAGATTAACTGGTTTGATCTCCTTGCTGCCCAAGGGAATGGAGATTGGGACCCCATAAATTTTCCAGTTTTTCTTCCCTAATGTTGTTCTCCCTGGTTTAACTTTGGTATCCACTGAGTATTGTTGGTGCTAACAGACTGGAATCCCCTAGTTTCTCCAGGCATTGGTAGGAAGGATTCTGTGGCGGACTTTGTAACACTGAAATACACCATGCTGGTCTCCTCTTTTTGCTGTAATGAAGGGCCATACATGTAGTGGTGTATAACAACACAGAGTTATTATCTTATGGTTCTGGAGGTCAGAGATCTGAAATCAGTTTCACTGGGTTAAACTCAAGGTGTAGGACAGCTTGCATTCTGTCTGGAGGTTTTGGGAGAAAGTCTGTTCTTTGCCTTTCCTATTTTCTGAAACATTCCTTGACTTGTAGCCCTTTATATCTATCTTCAAAGCCAGCAGCAATGGATTGAGTTCTCATGTTGCCATTCCTCTGGGTATCTCATTCTGCTTCTCCCTTCCACTCATAAAGACCCCTGTGAGTACACTAGGACCACCCAGATAATTCAGAATAATCCCCCACCCCAGCTCAAGTTCCTTTTATTCTGGAAGGTAACATATCTACAGGTTTTGGGGATTGGGACCAGCACATCTCTGGAGGGCTGTTATTCAGCCTACTGCATATGTCCAAGTGTAGTTATGTTCCTTTTTCCAAAAGAGTAATTTTGTGCTATATCAACATCTGGGCAAAAAAGCAAAAGCCATATACAGATTTATTTTTAGAATCTTACATAAACATTTTCATGTTTGTGTGTTTGTTTTTTTAAGTGACAGACTTCAGTTCAGTTCAGTTCAGTCGCTCAGTCATGTCCGACTCTTTGCGACCCCATGAATCACAGCACGCCAGGCCTCCCTGTCCATCACCAACTCCCGGAGTTCACTTAAATTCATGTCCATCGAGTCGGTGATGCCATCCAGCCATCTCATTCTCTGTCGTCCCCTTCTCCTCCCGCCCCCAATCCCTCCCAGCATCAGAGTCTTTTCCAGTGAGTCAACTCTTCGCATGAGGTGGCCAAACATGATTTAGACCCAATATTTTATTATTGCATCAAAGCCATCTCTCATGAGTCTTAAGCCAGATCACAGTTCTGAAGTTTCCCCTTGTGACAGCAGATCCTCTCCTCAGGGGGGCTCTGGTGTCAGCTCATCACTGCAAGAAGGAGAAGCCTTCCTGCCTCACAAATATCTCTGTCCCTGAGCCCAGCCAGAGGCAGGTCTGAACACCCACACCCAGTCCAGAACAGGCTGTGTTTGAGGAACGGGCCAGGGAGCATGTGAGTAGCATTGCCCGTTGACATGAATGCTCCGATGCTTTCTGGATCTTGGGGGTGAAGGAACTTGAACTCAGGGATTCATCGACAGGACCACAGCCCTCCCTGGGTGCAGGGGAGAATACAGGAAGAACAGGGAGTGAAACACTCTCTTCTGTTCTCGGAAAGTAACTAGGACCCTTGAAGGAACAAATTCAATCCAAATTCACCAAATTCAATCCAAACAAATCCAGTAACTACAGGACTGTCATTAGGTAGGAGTACACAAGCTGTGTTGCTTTACTCTTTATCTGAATGAAAATCACAAGCTTAGACAAAAATTGATCACCTGTATCCCAAATAAAGATGAAGGAAGGGAAGAATTGGGATGTGGCATGTGAGAGTTGGTGTCTCGGGCAAGTTGGGTCAGTATCATCTTGCCTCTCTATTTTTTTTTTTTCATATCTCCTTTTTTTTCCTTCTCCTCAGGTAAGTTATTTAACCTGTCTGTACATTGTTCTCATGACTTGTGAACTGGAACGAATCATAGCACCTGCCTCTAGAGTAATCGTAAAACAGTTATGACAAGTAGATTACCTTTCTAGGGACAACCCAGCGTCCCTCATGGGACTGTTGTTGCTGTTCAGTCACTCAGTCATGTCCAGCTCTTTGTGACCCCATGGACTGCAGCACACCAGGCTTCCCTGTCTCTCACTATCTCCTGGAGCTTGCCTAAGTCCATGTCCATTGAGTCGGAGATGCCATCCATCTCATCCTCTGTCGTCCCCTTCTCCTCCTGCCTTCAATCTTTCCCAGCATAGGGTCTTTTCCAATGAGTCAGCTGTTTGCTTCAGGTGACCAAAGTACTGGAGCTTCAGCTTCAGCATCAGTCCTTCCAAAGATTATTCAGGGCTTCCAAAGATTATTATTGACTAGTTTGATCTCCTTGCTGTCCAGGGACTCGCAATAGTCTTCTCCAGCACCACAGTTCGAAAGCATCAATTCTTCAGGGCTCTGCTTTCTTTACTATCTAGCTCTCACATCCGTAAGTGACTACTGGAAAAACCATAGCCTTGACCGTATGGACCTTTGTCGGCAAAGTGATGTCTTTGCTTTTTAACACACTGTCTAGGTTTGTCATGGCTTTCCTGCAGAAAGCAGTCATCTTCTAATTCCATGCAGTCACCATCCGCAGTGATTTTAGAGCCCAAAAAGAGGAAATCTGTCACTGCTTCCACCTTTTCCCCTCTATTTGCCGTGAAGTGATGGGACTGGATGCCATGATCTTAGTTTTTAATACTGAGTTTTAAGTTGACTTTTTCACTCTCCTTCACCTTCATCAAGGCTCTTTAGTTCCTCTTCTCTTTCTGCCATTAGAGTGGTATCATCCACATATCTGGATACTTCTTCTAGCAATCTTGATTCCAGCTTATAACTCATCCAACCCAGCATTTCGCAAAACGTGCTCTGCATATAACTTAAACAGGGTAATCATAATAATATTATCTCTCATGGGGTATTACTCAATAATGCTGGCTACTGCTATTCATGGAACAACAGACTGGTTCTAAATAGGAAAAGGAGTACGTCAAGGTTGTATATTGTCACCCTGCTTATTTAACTTATATGCAGAGTACATCATGAGGAACGCTGGGCTGGAAGAAGCACAAGCTGGAATCAAGATTGCCGGGAGAAATATCAATAACCTCAGATACGCAGATGACACCACCCTTATGGCAGAAAGTGAAGAGGAACTCAAAAGCCTCTTGATGAAAGTGAAAGAGGAGAGTGAAAAAGTTGGCTTGAAGCTCAACATTCAGAAAACGAAGATCATGGCATCTGGTCCCATCACTTCTTGGGAAATAGATGGGGAAACAGTGGAAACCGTGTCAGACTTCATTTTTTTGGGCTCCAAAATCACTGCAGATGCTGATTGCAGCCATGAAATTAAAAGACGCTTACTCCTTGGAAGGAAAGTTATGACCAGCCTAGATAGCATATTAAAAAGCAGAGACATTACTTTGCCAACAAAGGTCCGTCTAGTCAAGGCTATGGTTTTTCCAGTGGTCATGTATGGATGTGAGAGTTGGACTGTGAAGAAAGCTGATCGCCAAAGAATTGATGCTTTTGAACTGTGGTGCTGGAGAAGACTCTTGAGAGTCCCTTGGACTGCAAGGAGATCCAACCAGTCCATTCTAAAGGAGATCAATCCTGGGTGTTCATTGGAAGGACTGATGCTGAAGCTGAAACTCCAATTCTTTGGCCACCTCATGCGACGAGTTGACTCACTGGAAAAGACTCTGATGCTGGGAAGGATTGGGGGCAGGAGGAGAAGGGGACGACAGAGAATGAGATGGCTGGATGGCATCACCGACTCGATGGACATGAGTTTGAGTGAACTCTGGGAGTTGGTGATGGACAGGGAGGCCTGGTGTGCTGTGATTCATGGGGTCGCAAAGAGTCGGACACGACTGAGCGACTGAACTGACTGACTGACTGACTGCTATTCTATAGAAGTTTCTAGAGCTGGGACAGGATGTTCCTCTGGAAAATAAAGGGAGGTCCTTTCCCATTCAAAGGACAAAGTAACCAAATCTTCCATTAAGTTTTATGTTAAGTTTCAGTTCAGTTCAGTTCAGTTGCTCAGTCTTGTCTGACTCTCCATGACCCCATGAATCACAGTGCGCCAGGCCTCCCTGTCCATCACCAACTCCCGGAGTTCACTCAAACTCATGTCCACAGTTTACCTCATCATAAAATGTATGTTAACAAACCCAACTAAACCTCTGAAGGGTGGAGCCCACAGAAAGACGTGCTTGTACAGATAGCTTTAGGAGTACCCAGGCTGCTCCAGCTGTTGTCTTTCCCACCAAACACCAGCCCAGCTGGGAAGTAACCAGACTTTCTGGGCTGCTCTGATGCTTATGGGATTTAAGTAACAGAAAGAGCTACCTTTCCAGGAGACAGTGTGGTTGGCACCAGGAATTCCCCAAATCTCAGCTATTGCCCTGAGTCCATGGATGTACCTCCTGCATTCAGACTATTGGGGCACAGATCGTCTGGATTTGTTCTCAAGTTCCAACTAGAGGCTTTCCCAGAGGAATATAGAGGCTAACACAATGTTACCCGTAGCAGTTCTCGGGGAACTCACTTTAACGACCAGGTTGGAATAATTTCTAGTTAGCACATTCATTCCTTGGATGGTAATGATTGCTTTACACTGCTTGGTGTTCAAATACGTGTTGTCTTAGAATCAGACTATCCCTCCTAGTTGTGATTCAAAGCTGATTGGCTCTTTTGATGAAGGTGAGTGAGCTTCATAACACCCTAGTCTACAGCTCCAATCTTCTGAATGGATGAAAAAGAAAGGAAGGAAGTGGGCTTATGCTGGCAGTCTAAGAAGAGTGCACTGCTTTGTTTCTATTCGCAACATGGGGATTTTTTTTCCCCTAATGCGAAGGGAGATTGTGGTGTTGGTCATACAAAGGGTTGCTGTCCCCAAACACCAAACAGACTCACAAATTAATCTGACCCAGTCTCAAGAGCACCAACTGTGACCAGTTCAGGCAAACCAGATCGTGCGTATTTGTGTCACAACAGATCTAAATCAGGGATAGAAAGATTTGGTTACGTTTTTTCTAGAACCACTGCCTGAGTGGTTTTATCCTCCCAAAGATCTTTCTAAATTTGTGTCATAGACACCATGTCACTTGTAATATGTGCCTTGAAGACCTGAAACACTGTTCTTTTCTGATTGTGAAAAAAAAAAAAAGGAAGTAGGGGTGGTAGTGAGAGCTTCTAATCCAGCTTGACATGGCCCTTGGGGATTCAGCTCCAAACTCTTGCCTAATACTCAATTACAAGTGTGGACCACAGATGTTACACTGAATTCAACTTCAGTTTCTTTCCTGGAGAAAATTCTTTAAAGCATTTGTCCAGGCTAGTGACTTTCTCTAAGAACTAACCTTAGTGTTTGTTTATCAATTATATTTGGCTTATCCCTTTCTTATTAGGGGATTAGTCATATCATGACAAGCCACATTATAGTTTAAGAGTTGAAGTTATACATCTTTCAAGACAAATGAATGCCTACTAACCAAAGGCCCCCTCTGGGCTGTGCCCTCCAGGCCTCCTTTGTGGACTCCTCTTCCTTCTCCTGTTCCCTAAACAAGGATATTCCCAAGCAGAGTTCCAGCCTTAGCCCTCTTTCCCTTTTCTTTTTTTCTCATCTTCTCAGTGCTTGTTATGGGCCACGCATTATGTTAAGTATTTTTCATGCTGTGTAGTTTCCTGGGGTTACTGTAACAAATCACCATAAACTGGGCAGTTCCAAACAACAAAACATTTGTTCTATAATAGTTCCAGAGGCCAGAAGTCCAATATCAAGATGTGGGCAAGGCTGGTTCCTTCCAGAGACTCCTGGCGGGGGAGTGGGGGCCTGTTCCATGCCTCTCTCCCAGCTTCTGGTGGTGGCTGGCAATCCTTGGTGTTTGGGGGTTGTGCGTGTCTCATCATCACATGACATTTTCCCTGTGTGTATGTGTATAAGCTTCTTCTTCCTATAAGGATACATCATTGGATTGGGGCCCACCCTAATCCAATAGAATCTCATTTTAACTTGGTTACATCTACAAAGACCCTATTTCCAAATAAAGTCACATTTACAGGTTTTGAGTGAACATGAATTTTTGTAGGACATTGGTCCACCTGCTACCTGTGTATTATCTCATTTAATCCTCACGATAACTTTCTTAGCCCCATTTTATGGATGAAGAAGCAGTGTACTTCCAGGCCTTCACCTCTGCTCTGTCCAGCTGTTAATGGATATCTCTCTCCACTAAGACATTGGTATCTCACAATCAAACATTCCAGAAACAAACTCAGTATCACCCCCCAAAATGTGAAGTCCTAAAGCATGGCAGCTCCAGAATGTCTTTTTAGGGGAGTAAATGGGATCTTTGGAAGGGATTGTTTGAAGCAGCCTTTGCAGAGCACTTTATATAAGACTGAAACAAATAGTAATTGCCCAGATCTAAAAATGATGGGTACCATCATTGACTTGAAACAAGACAGTGGTGGGAGGAATGGGCAAGAATGATAAATTAAGAAAAATATCAAGGAAGCAGATTTGATAGGTCAAGTTGACCACCTGCCTGTGGAGACAGGTGGTAGAGAGATATTGAAGATGTCTTTGAGTTGATTACAGAATAGTGGATGGTAGGGCTATTTACCAAGAAACAAACTAACAGGAGTGGTGGCTGGGGGACTGGGTAGTAATGACTTTCAAGTATTAATGAAATGTTATGTGAAAACTAATATAAGAATGGAGCTGCTTTGCTGGAAAGAAGGGGTATGGCCCTTATTCTTCCCTGATCCCCTCCCTGTCTGTGAAAGGCAGGGAGCACTTTTGTAAACATTGTGGGTTTACTGACTTTCTTATAGTCTTCTGGCTCTAAACAAGAAAGTGCTGATGCTGTTCAATACATAGATGTTGATACCATTTTAAGAGCATTTACAAGAAAGATCTCCTGGCCTCTTTCTACCCTCCTTTCCTGCTATGAGGTGTCCTCCTAAGGCGGCTGCTCTTCTTTACCGATAATCTAGAAACAGCCCTGTGCCACTTAACTTCTTTTTGCCCCTGGTGAGTTGTTGTGGGGCTTGGGTGTCCTGTTAGAAAACCCTATGTCTTCTGATGAAAAGTCAGCCTGGTTTCCTTCAGAGAGAAGAGTGAACTTTAGCTCTTGGAATTGTGCCTGCCCTCAGTTAATTCCACAACCTTTATCAGTTCAGACTTGAGTCCTTCCTTTCCAACATTCTGAGAAGTGGTTCATTCAGAGGAAAAAAGAAAAAAAAAAAAATCATAGGCCCTGAGGAAACTGGTAAGACCCCCGGCCACAAGTTGTGCTGTCCTGAGTCTGCGTAGGGCCAAGCCAGAACCGGGCTCCTGAGTGTCCCATTGCTTAGTATTTACACAGAAACAAGAATAGGGCTCTTCAAGTTTAATTAAAAACAGGATGTCCCTGCTGGGCCTCTCACTGACATTGCTAAAAATAAAGTAGGAAAATAGCCTGGCCTCTTCATGGTTTAATCCCATTAAATTGGTGGGGTGGTTGTGGGGGGATGTACAGAAACTGGAGCTAATAAGACACGATTTGATTCAAAGTGCTGTCTGGGCTTGTGCCTTTTCTCTCCCTGCTCTGTGGAGTCCTAGATCCAATACAGGCAGCTCACTTGTTCAGTTGCTAAGTCGTGTGTGCATCTTCACAACCCCATGAACTGCAGCCCACCAGGCTTCCCTGTCCTTCACTGTCTCCCGGAGCTTGCATAAACTCATGTCCATTGAGTCAGTGATGCCATCCAACCATCTCATGCTTTGTCGTCCCCTTCTCCTCTTGCCTTCAGTCTTTCCCAGCATCAGGGTCTTTTCCAATGATTTGGCTCTTCTGAACAGATGGCCAAAGTATTGACTTCAGCTTCAGCATTAAGTCATCCAATGGATATATTCAGGATTGATTTCCTTTAGGATTGACTGTTTTGATCTCCGTGCAGTCCCAGGGACTCTCAAGAGTCTTCTCCAGCACCACAGTTGGAAAGCATCAATTCTTTGGGGCTCAGCCTTCCTTAAGATCCAGCCTTCCTTACTTTTATTGTGCACTTATTTCATCCAGTTCTCAAGGGGCAGATGGTTCCCATCCTGGGGGATAACTGACAGTTATCAGTTATCCTGGGGGATAGCTGACAAGGAATGCAAGACGATTGCCACACACAAGTGGAGAGGGCATTGGGATGGATTGGTAATGTCTGGAGGAGGGCAGGCCCTTACAAACAGTCTTTATCATCCTCCAGGGACCCAGGGAGTAGACCCTAACCTGTCTCTCTGGCCCAAGGAATGTCATCTACAGCCTGAGAGTGGGAACCCCAAAATTAGCAACAGCATCACACGGGATCCCTGTTAGAAATGTAGAATCTTATGACCCCCATTTCCCAACCCACCCTACTCAATCAGCTTCTCCTTCTCATAAGATTCCCAGGGGGTTCATATGCACAGTAAGATTAGAGGCATGGAGTAAGAGGTGGGTCTTCTGGTCAGCTGTCATTCCTGAAGGTCCTTGCCACTGGACAAGCTCTGCTGGCCTGGCTGCTCTCACAGCCACGGCACGTCTGATTTCTACAACAAGTGAGAAGCAAGAACAGAGCCTGCTCCCTGCATTTGGGAGATTTAATAATTAGGCCATTGGGTGCAAAACCAAACTGTGTTTCTGTCTCGCCACCATGTTGCTTCTTGTCCCCAGGCGATCTATAAGATGGTTTCCTCCGTAATGAAAATGCCTGAAGATGAGTCGACCCCAGAGAAGAGGACAGAAAAGATCTTCCGCCAGATGGACACCAATAGAGATGGTAGGAGGCCACAGCTACTTTGCTTGGTTTTGCTCAGAGAGGGGACTGCTGGAGGGTTTAGATCACCCAGGCCTGGAAATGCCACATGACAATTTATTGGCTACAGGATCTAGCTCAGGGTCCTTTGTGAACATGGCTCTTGCTGCATGCTCCCTGCATGGGGAGGACGGAGGAGGACCTGAGTGGTTTGCAGTAGGCTGGATCCTGCAGGCTAGCTAATCAGAAAGTGGGGAGGGGCTTTGTATCCACTCAGACCCTTGAAGCTTCCCTCCCAGCCTGCCCAGGGAGTTTCCTGCACATGCGCCAAAGTGTAGGGTTTCCCAGAACCAAGTGGGGCACCTCAGCTTTTGAGGGGTTAGGCCAGCAGATTTCACCCAAAGAGAGCCACCCACAATTCAAACCCAGAACAGGGGTGCAAAACTGAAATGAAAGGAAAGATGGATTTCAGACTCAAAAACAGTGGACTTTTAGATGCTGGATTGCCAGATAGAATAAAGAGGTACAATTAAATTTGATTTTTGGGTATATAACAAACGATCTTTTAGTATAAGTATGCAATACTATGCAATATTTGGAACATACTAAAAAATTATTGTTTATTTGAAATTGAAAGCTAACTGGGCATCATGTATTTTATTTGCCAAATCTGGCAGCCCTGTGTGTGTGTGTGTATGTGTGTTAATTGCTCAGCCGTGTCCGACTCTTTGCAACCTCATGGATGGTAGCCTGCCAGGCTCCTCTGTCCATGGATTTCTCCAGGCACGAATACTAGAGTGGGTAGCCATTCCCTTCTCCAGGGAGTCTTCCCGACCCAGGGATTGAACCTAGTCTCCTGCATTGCAGGCAGATTCTTTACCATCTGAACCACCAGGGAAGCCCCTCTGACAACCCTAGTTAGATGTAATACCTGAGTTTAAAGTTTTGACACAGATCCTGTCCCATAAAAAGTCCTGAGTCATCTACAGCTCTTGCTGTTATTTCCGGCTTGCCTATTCTGCTGGGCTTCCCAGCAATTCTTGTCAAATATATGAGCAAAGTTACTCATATAGCCCTGACAAAGGCTTTGTGTCAGAGCAAGCCTCAATTTCTATACCTGTGCCCTCTGGGGCACAAGCGGCCTGAGAATCTGGGTTTGCAGGGTACAAGCCAATCTTGTTTGCTTCTTCCTTCACAAAGGTGCCATTACAATCCTTTGTGTGCCTTGATTCACAGCAAATAGTTTGTCTTGCAAAGACTAAACAAACAGGATTCTTTTAATAGAAGAGTAAAGGCCCTGACATTAAACTGCACATTTTCCTATTGTTCCAGAGGAGCACAGGGGGGCTTGTGTCCTGCCTGTGACCCGACCTTCTCTTTAGAATCGGGGTGAAGGATGGGAGAAGTTCCAGACATGTGGGATCAAACCCTCCCTGCCGGAAATGAGAGCTTCTGCCAGGGGACTTGGCCACAGTGGGCTCACAGAGCCCCGACAGTGTCTCCATTTCTCAAATGCATCTTATTGCTAAAAGCCCTGTGTTTTCCTCATGGAAATCCATGATTAAGAAAAAGATGGGGAGGGGAAGTTAGAGCCATACAGGGAGGGGTTTAAGTCTGCAGGGGGTCAGATTCTGCCCAACCAGGAGACTTGGTGCTTCTGCTCTAGGCTTCTAGACCCAAAGGCTGGAGCCCGGAGCAGAGGCCTCATCTAGAGTCTCCTGCAGTTAGATTCCTCCTGAAGAAGTTCTTTGCATCTAACACCCGGCCTGTAACTTGAAAAGTCTGGGCCCCCAGCAAGTTAGCTCCCAAGCCAATTCAGAAGCATGCGGGTTACTGGAGGAAGCAAGACTTCTTCGCTGAATGTAGGCTTCGCTCTGCCCCCACCCCCAGAAATGGGGGAGAAGCTTTGCCTCCCCACTGACAGTATGGCTGAGGAAACTTCTGGAAGGGAACTTAATACATACTCTAGCCTAGGTAGAAAGGAAAAGGAGCTGGAATAGGAGTGGAATCTCAGACAGCCAGTCTCCTCCCGCAGTCCATCGGGGTAGGAGGAACGAGTCCACAGTCGTCTCTCTGTTTTGGAATTCCCTCACCCCGGGTGGGAAGGGCAGCCCTCCTCACACCTTGTCCAAAAGAAGTAGCCCTCCCCCCAGGTGTTTCTTCAGACCCCTCTGCTCACAGGCCAACCTAGGTGTACCCAGGTGACCCGAAGGAGCCCCGACGGCCCAGTACCCCGTGGGATGTGCAGCAGGAGCCCAGCTCACTCTCTGAAAGGCGCGAGCGCAATCTCTTCCATGGACACTGAGTCCTTCCGGTGGCCTGTCGCTGGAAAGGCCACGAGGGCAGGGACCACTTGGAGGGCACCCAGCACCCACCCACCCCGCCCCCTGGCTCTGGAAGAGCGACCCCACTGCCCCCGGGGCGGGGGTGGGGTGAGTCTCAGCTCGGAAAGACAGAAGGTGGGGCTCACGGCTGGTGTGAGACCCCGGGAAAGGGGGTGCTGCCGCCGCCGCCCTGGAGATGCATCGGGAAGACCCCGTCCATCCGGCTTCCGTCGGCCAACACTCACTGGTCCTCTTGCTTTTCAGGAAAACTCTCCCTGGAAGAGTTCATCCGAGGGGCCAAGAGCGACCCGTCCATCGTGCGCCTCCTGCAGTGTGACCCCAGCAGCGCCGGCCAGTTCTGAGCGCGGTGCCCCACCAACTGTAGAGCTGCCTGTGTTCTCTTTGGATTTTTTTTTTTTTTTGGCCAAACAATATTGACAGTGATGCTGTTCCCCCTGCGGTCGGATGCGCATCCTTCCGTGCCGCCTTCAGCTCCTCTGTCGTGGATGCTTCGTGGGAATGTCTAGACCCCCCGCGCTTGTGGAAGCATGGACAGCGCTGTCGTGCACAGACTTTGGTGTCTGTTGTTCTGACGATTTTTCATCGTTATTATTATTTTTCCTTTGATTCAAAAGTCTGTGGTCTATCTAAAACTGAAGACTCGGGGCGGCGAGGGAAGGGAAAACAATCCAGTCCAGTGATTCTGTTGTAAACTTGAGGGGCCTGTTTGAAAAACAAAACTCGCCACCTGGGTCTGGAGTCATACATGCCCGAGGGGTGGTGGCACCACTTGCTGGATTCCCCGGGGACCAGGAATCCTCTGGGGCCAGACCCTTAAAGGGACCTGGGGGATCCCCCCAGAGGCCCACCCCACCCTCTTCCCAAATAGGCTGTAGTTTCTAAGCTGTGAACGTTTCAAGGTAAATTCATAGAGAAGAAGAAAAAGGTGGCTCAGCTATTTCTTGTCAAGTTTACACTAGTTGAGCTGAGTTTCTTTGGAAATTGAGTGTAACTGGTAACTTATTCCAAAACCAGACCCATCTTGTTGCCTATTGTGATTAAAAAAAAAAAAAAAAAGATTGCTGTATATAAAATATTGGGTATTGCAGACCAAATTAAGTGTTTTGCCTTGTTTAAATGAAATGCATGTTTAGTGAGCACTAATACAATCTTATTGCAGAAGACTGTTTTCAGTAGTTTATTGTGAAGTAAGCCAGCTGTAATGAATGTCCGTGTCTTGTTTTAAAGTCATATCTGTCTTTGCACAAATGCACCCATCAGCAGGTATATTTTATATACTCCAGAAAAGTACAAAGTAACCATGACCAGGGCCCAACCTTAATTTTGAGTGCTTTTCCAGTGGTACTGCCAAGGGAATGGAAGTGGGGCAGGTTTGAGTGGGACGTGTCAAATGAAGCACCAGAATGTTCAATTTATTAGGATGTGGGTTTGCCCACCAACCCAGCAGCTCACTGATGCAGTGCTGGATTGGAGCTGTGGTGCTTTTCTGAGCAGATGATGTTCTGTAGATTTTCCCACCCTCCCCCACCGCAAATAGCATAAATTCTGGGGGTTTCCCGATGCTTTAATCCACATATATAGTTAGGAAGCCATAGCTGGAATGTTGACTTTTCCATGCCCCCAGTGACCCTTATGAGAGTCAGAGGTTAGGCAGTCATCTGGTTCATCTTGAAGAAGGCACAGCAACTGTGTCTGATTTCCAAGGCCTGCTATAGAGAATCCAAAAAAATATTTTCCATCATTGTGTTCTCTGAAAGCAAACTTCTATTTCCAGAAGTGACGACACAAATTTGAGTTGCTCTTTGGTCTGATGACCTTTGTATTGAAAGGTAAGAGTCAAAGTCGCTGGTCACAGGTAAGTCATATTTTCACAAGCAGTAGGCAAGGGGAAGCCCAGACACTCAAGGATGTAGATGAGGAGATCTTACCCCAAGAGAAGGCAGACAGGTTCCCTGGGCTGCAGCCAAGCTGCAGACTTCCTACAGACCATGAACCACACAAAGATAAACTTTATAAGGCAAATGATGCTGAGCCTATTCTAACCTCCAGATTCCTGGGTATTACTCAATTCCATTTAAACTGATAGTAAAAATCTGCATTTGTGTGATTGACCAAAACGAACGAACTTTGCAAGGTGAAATTTTGAGACCTGGACTCAGTAAAATAATCCTCTTGCTCTGAGTGTCGGCTTTTTTTATAGTGGTTTTACATCTTAAGACTTTCGGAGTTCCCCCATTGGCCAAGTGGTAAAATCTGGTTTTGAAAACTAGGGAATTAACCTAGTGGCATGCACAATGGCATGGGGACCCAGCACCTCTACAGGTGATGTTCATGAGCTGCATCCCACTTTCTTCTGCTCTTGATTGAAGACCTAATTCCTCCTTTAGTTTTCCTTGATGGTAGAGTTGGTTAATGTCGGGGAAAACCGATCTGGACTCCATCCTCAGTCATGACATCTTACTGAGCTGGACTCACTCTGCTCGTTAGAGCCTAGAGCTGGGGTAAGAAGCAGGGGAGCGCATCTCCAGCTGTTAAAGAAACAGAGCAGACACAGGGCTGATCATTGCTGATATGCCCGGGATGGACGGAAAGTAGTCCTTGTCCTGGCCTGCCACTGACCCTGACTGTGTTTTCTTGAGGGTTGTTTTTCTCATTATTCTCCTTCCCAGGCAGTCCTTTGTATGTCTGATCCAATGCACTGTGTGGCCAAGGGACTCAGCAGCACCCAGAAGGCTGAATGCCTAAACGCTTATGTCACTCCTGAGCTGGGCTGTTCATTGTCATTGCTCTGTTGAGGGACCTCTGGAAATGGAGTCTGTTTTGTCTGAAAGCAGCTCAGCCTGTGATGTTCAAGGGACTGGAATAAAGTGGCTTACGACTTGAAGGATGATACAGACTGGTCGACTATTCATACCCTTGTTTAGGGTGGGGAAGGGATGCTGGGGGTGCAGTCCCATCCCATTGATACACCCCGGGGGCACTTTCCACAGGGGAATTTAATAATATATATCTATATTTATATCTATGTATATCGATATATTTATGAATCCTTTCCTATGGAGTGGGTCCTGCATCAGTTGACTTTGGGTCCCTCTAGCTTGGCATTCAAGCATGTTGATTGTTTAATATGACTGTCTGGGACCTGAGCTTTCTGTGCCTAAACTGCTCCAGCTGAATCTGTGCCTGAGTGAGGGTCCAGATGCTGTGCTGGCCTCCTTCTAGGTATGGTTTCAGCCCTGGAGGCACAAGGAAGCAGGGTTTGTGAAAGAGGGATGAGAGGGTCTGTGGGCCTAAAGCATTGTCCAGGAGCATCCTAGGTCTACATGTGGGCGTCTTTACTTCCCTCCACTCATGGCCTTCACTTTCTTCTCACCTCTTCTCCTTCCTCACAACTGATGAGAGCTGTAAACTCTAGTCTCAACATTAGGTGCAATGGAAGGAGAAACGGAGGCACCTTCCTCTTCAGTGGGAAATTAGCATCCTCTCCTCCCCTCCCTGGACCTCTCAGTCTGGAGAAGAGTCGATAGAAAAGATAACACGATCCAGAGCCCACAGCCTCAAAGCCAGTTCCGATCAAGGTTTTTGTTATTGCTGTCACTGTGCTCTGCCTCCAGCACAGGGGTCATGAATGTAGGAAAAAGAGGCTGAAAGTCAGCTGTAGTAGGCGTCTCATAGGCCAACCAGCCCTCGTGCTGGAGTGAGTTGGCCTGGAGGGGGATCCTTTTGTACCTCAGTTTCTCTTTATGGTTCGGCAGTGGTCCTGATGCCTATGAGGACTGCATGAGCACAAGGAACACCGTGTCACTCACGGCAGTGATGATGAGCAGGTGGCTGGGACCCTCCAACCTGACCAGGAGTCTTCACTCGCACACATGTTGGAGGGTAATGGGTTAATTTCCAGCACATTTTCAAGCCCGAAACTCCTATCTTCAGGGTATTGTCCCAACACCCCAACCTAAACCTGGACTCCCTGAGTGTCTAATTCAGGTGTGGAGAGGGGGCCACCAGCCAGGTGAGGAGTCCGTATGTCTCAATCAAAGTAAGGGGCAATCACGACTGCTTTCTTTAGGAAAAATGGAGATGCTTCAACAAGCCTTTCATCTTTGGCAGGGGTATGCCTGCATTCTCCTGAAATATTCTGGTTTTTCAGGTGGCTGAAGAAAAAAGAGAAAGAATATTGTATTTGCCAAGGCTGCAGAGTATCAGTCAAATCCACCTACAACAGAAAGATTATTGTAGAGTGAAAAGATGTCCACACCAAAGGCCAATGATATATTTTATATCTAACCAATGATATATGCATTTCAGATTTCTCTACACTTGAATGATGACTGTGTGTCCAGGACTTAGATCCTGGGCACTTGCTGCCCTGGCTGCTAATATGCCATTGATCCTCAGACACAGGGGTGCAGATACTTGAGTGGGCAACCTTCCCAAAGTGAGGTTAGAGTTTGGTGACCTCTCATCACGTCGTGAAAGTCTAAGGGTAAGAGGGGTTTGTGCGCCCTGGGACTGGGGTGACTGCCGAGCCCTGCCTCTCTGAGAGTGAACCGCTATCCTGGCACAGATGATGCCAGGCTGTCATCACTTGGCACATCGTGGCCTCTGAGGATGGACTGCATCTAACCTGCCTCTCCATCCCCAGCACCAGGCACAGTGCCCGGCCCATGCTAACTGCACTGAGTTGGTATAGAGATGAAGGCAAGAGCCAGTCCTGGACCCTGGGGCCCTGATAGTTGGTCATCTTCACCCACCCAGAGTCCCAGTACAGGGAGGTGGGGGTTGGGTGGCACATGTGGGGAGCCAGGTTCACGGCAGGACCAGAGCTGCCATGAGTCCAGGGAGGACTGCTTCAGGAGAGGAGGCGAGACTAGTGAATGCCTGGCAGGACCTCCTTGGGCGGGGGTGGGGGTGGGGGGAGTGCATTCAGACCTCCTACTGATACTGGGGAACACAGGTCATGGCAAAGGGGCCTTTGGCCCATTTCTGATCCATGATCTCTCCAGAAGCCTCCTCAACAGGCACTTCTCCCAGCCTCCTCTTTAACGCCCACTGGTCCAGGTGTGCAGGCTGCTGAAGATGCCAACAGGGTTGAAGCTGGTCAGAGAAATCTTTCCCAAGGTGGATTTTTAGCCAAGATCTGAACGCTGTGTATACAGAGAGAAGGTGAAGATGTGGAAGAACGCAGAAGCCGCTTGTTTGGAACAGAGAGGCTCTTGGGAGATAATCTTGGAGGACAGTTGAAGGAGTGGGTGGGTGGGTGGTCACTGAGGAAATGCTGAGAAATACTGGGATTTGAGCTGGTGGATACGAGCGAGGCTGTGGGTTCCAGAGCAAGAGACTGCTGTGATGAGCTTGGTGTTTCAGCCACATGGTTTGAGCATCTGTGAAAAGGTGGGTGATGATGAATTAAAGGACATGAAAGGCTCTTGTGGTAACTTAAGTGGGGAGTGAGGCAGAGAAACGTGGATGGACAGAGCTTACTCCCTACCCCGAGGAACAGAAAGAATAGCCATCCTGGTGGCCTTCTGTGGTCATACTCAAGGCCTGGTGATGTCTTCAGCCTCTTCTCACTTAACCTTGGGGTGGAGGCACAATGGGGCAACCGGAAAAAGAAATGCCTGCTGTGTTGGAGCCAAGGACCTGAGGTGCCCACAGGGAGCCCAGAACCTTCCCAGTGCACACAGAGGCTTCTTCCCAATCAGCCGAAGAGCCCCAACACCCACCTCTCAGAAAACACGGACGCTTGAAGTTTACTCTTACATTATGAATATTTATTTTTTTCTTTTTAAAAATGTACAAAAAATAAAATAACTGTATTTATAGTTTATAGATTCCCCCTCTCCCATTTACAAAACTATTAAGTTACATTTGCCTTTTTTTAGAAAAAAAAAAAAAAAACATGAGCACAAATTGTCCATCTCGCAATCTCCTTTGCTTGTCTTTAAGAAAGGACTGTTCATAGAATTTGGCACAAACCCCCTGCTTCTGTTGCATTTTCATAATTTTAAATAGAAGGAAAATAAATGTCTGATTCAGTTCATGCTTCTTAAGTTTCTGGGCTGGGACATGCCTTAGTCTTTTAGGATCCAATTCCAAGATGACATCTGACTGCATTTTTCTGTTGGACCCAATTTCCCAGAAAGTCTAAGCATTTGGCGTAAGTATAAGAAAAACACTTGTTGCATATGTCCCTCATCTTACATGGAATTTTTAGAGCTTATTTATTTGAGTCTGATTAAGAAACCAAAAAAAAAAAAGAAGAGGAGGCAAGTTTTCTCATTTCTCTGGAGTGTTGCTTTTTTCTTCCCCCTTGGACAATTTTGCTCATCAAAGCTCTGCTCACATACACAGTGAAGGCCACCTCGAAGCTAAGCCACGGGCACACTGAGAACGTGGAGAGGACTGGTAAGATGCGGACAGACTGGATGCACAGGCACACTGTGTGCCACCCTTTGCTGGCACTGACCTCACATGCTTTGTTCTGGCAGTGGCCACCACAGTGACTGCCCAGGGCCCCGGGACAAAGGCAAAAGCATCTTGGATTTATCTTCTGCCTACGGCAGGACCAAACATTTTATCCATGGAGGCTGGGGAGAGAAGGTCAGGGAACCCATGTCCGATTGCCAAAGATTTTCTCTTTTCCCTACTCTGGAGTCCTACGCCTTGGCCCAATAGTATTCTCCATCGTGCCTGCCGGTCATGTCTTAAGTCACCCCTTGGGCACGGAGCGCGGTGGCACGCTGCGGATCATGCGTTTCCCACACTGAGTCCCATTGGCGCCACGTGCTGGTCCAGGGTGTGGCAGTCGCATAGTGGAGGACAGGGGGCAGACTGGAGCGGAGCGGAATCCAGGAGGCAGCCTTTGGCACCACAGGGGGGAGTGACGCGTCCAGACACACAGAAAGGCGCCCGCTCACTACCCCTAGAGATCTTCCTGGGCACGCACCTGCCCTCCAGCCCCTCCGAATCCTCTGCAGCCTCTAGCACAGACAGCTGGGCTGAAAGCAGCCCTTCCATCCTGCTCTGGGCCTCAGGGGCAGATGGGGCGGGAAGGCGGGGAGCCCTTGGAGAGAAAGCCCCCAGGTAAGATATCAAAGTGCTTTACAAACAAATCTGGGCCCTTCCATAGAACCTGCCCTAGATCCAGGGCCTCCTAGGGAGTGTGGCTACCAGAAACCTAGTGCTTCAGCCCACAAGGCTGACCACGAACCCCTAGACCATGTACCTGTCCCCTCAAAGAGAACTGTGGCCCGGACGGTTCATGATGTTGCAACTGTTTGGGGAAGCATTTCACCTCCTCTTCATCTGCCAGGATACCCGGTAGAAGGACAAGGTTTCTCTCTCCATCTTCCTGACGCTGGTTTCAGAACTACCAGGGCTCCCGGGGTCTTCTCGCACCCATCCAGCATCCAGCAGCCCAGCCTCCCCGAGCCGGCTGAGCCCCAGAAGGCAGCCCACACCTGGTGGTCCAGAGCTGAGCCATTGGCACCACTCAGGACTGCAGTTGGGCCTCCAGGGGGCCAGCTGAGATGAGCATGTGCTTGTAAACTGTGAGACGCTGCACAGTGGCCGGATCCTCACGAAAGCCCAGGAGTTCTGCAGCAGACCCAGTGATGGAACCCTGATGGCAAGTCCCTGCGGCCTCTCCAGAAAGTTCAGGCGGCACCAACACCAAAGCTGGAGGAGCTGGGACCTCAGACAATCCGACCTTTCCCACAGACAGCTCAGAGGGAGACTCAGGAGAAGCTCAGCGCCATGAGACAAACTCAGCAGGTCTCTGGGGCAGGTAGTGCTCATAGGGAATGGGGATGCTTCAGGCATGCCCATGGGGGTCAACCATCTTGGCACCCACTGCCTGACACCCTGAAGGCCGTGTCCCTCACCCAACATGTCTTCTGAACAGCACGGAGGCAGAAACCTCTTGGAGAAAGCGGGGTCTCCAGGTATGCGCCTCCCCCAGGCCGGCGGCAGTAAACGTGCCCACATACCACAGGCAAAATATATTATTGCAATATTATAAACACTATGTACATGATAGCCAGGCACACTTTCGGGGTTACTTACTAATTACACGGTGGCTGAATGTCTTCCTGTACACGGCCTGGTGGCTGGCTACTCACTAGGAACCCCTGGGGGTACCCACCAATGACCTTCCTCAGAGCAGACTGAAGGCTTCTGATCAGGAAGGGGTGTCCACCTCTCCCCCCACCTCGGACGAAGGAAGCGGGTCGTTCTGTCCAGCCGCTCAGGAGACGTCGGGGGTGAGATGGCAGGAGGGAGCTCCCTCAGGCTCTTCAGGATCAACGGACTGAAAGGGAGAGCTCCGGCCCGTGTCAGCTAGAGCCAGCAGTGACCTGCCTCCTGGCAGGCCCTGGGCCCCGGGCTCCGGAAAAAAGGTGGACAATAAATAAGGATGTGACAGGCTCAAGGCCCCATCCCGAGGGGCTTGGGCCACGGCTCCAGGACAGGAACCGGTGGGTGGCCCAGATGCGGGGATCCCAGCACTGCGCTTGGCCTCGCCCCACTCCCCAGCGCAGTCGTGTAACAGCAGTCGTCAGATGGGTGAGGTGGGTCTGCGGGTCCTGGGGGCTGGGGCCTCTGACTTCCCCAGGGAAGGAAGGCCCTGAGGGCTACAGCCCAGAGCAGGGCTCAGATTTCCATGAGTGTGATCTTGAAGCCTTCCACCATGCTCTCCATGTTGAGGATGAAGGTGTCTTCATTTGAGTAGTGCTCAATGATGTTGTCGTCCATATTCACCAGGATGCTGCGGGGGTGAGAACAAAGATGCCATGACCGAGGTGCTCGGTGAGGGGCAGGCTCCAGGCTGGGGGGTGGAAGCAAGAGGAGACAGGCAGGGAGAGAGGCCCTCACTGTATTTCTTTCCCCAGACATCAGTTTCAGTTCAGTTCAGTTCAGTCGCTCAGTCGTGTCCGACTCTCCACGACCTCATGAATCACAGCACACCAGGCCTCCCTGTCCATCACCAACTCCCATCAGTTTAGAGGTAAGCAAAAACTCGATTTCTCAGCACTAACTTCTTATGAGACAGGATGTCAGAGATCATTCAACCCAAACCTTTGGCTCTCTAGACTGGTAAACTGAAGCCGAGAAAAAGTTAACAGAGCCTGAAATCACAGAGCTAACTATTGACAGAGACTACATCTAAAGAGTCAGGTCTCCTAACTCTTTTCATTAAACCATACTGCCTCTTGAAAACACCTTTTTAAAACGTCCTCTGCACTCACGAGAGGAAAATAAACCAGAGCTGCAGCTACCCTTCCTCGAGCATGGAGTCTTTTCTGCAAACCTGTGTTCAGTCCTCCGGACAACCATGGAAGCAGGTGCGATCACCGCCATGTTGCAGTTGAGTAGCCTGTGTTCAGTGAGGTTAGATCATGTCCCCAGGTTCACTCAGCCGGTTCAAGGTTGAGTTTGGTTTGGGTATTAGCTTTGCCTTACTCTGAAGTTCGTACTCTATCACATGTGACCTAGTCCTTAGTTAACCATCTGAGCTGGGTTTCGTTTTAAGAAAACCAACAACTTTCAGGGCCTGTCCATGAGACAAGTCCTTGAGCCAATCCCCATCTTTGAAGTCAGACAGACCTTTGAGAAGTGACTATCATTTTACAGCTATGTGTCATCAGGCAAGTTGTTTAGCCTTTCAGAGTCTCGGTTTATTCTTCCACAAAAATAAGAATAACAACCTTGCTTTAGAGGGTTGTGGTTAGGATTAAAGTATTTAGCCCAGGGCCTGACACCGGACCCCGTGGAAGTGAAATGCTACCATCGGCATGGACATCAGCACCCAGGGCTTCTGCTCAGCACGAGACCTTGAGACACCACTCAGATCTCACCACCTCACTGCCTCTTGCACTGACTTTGGAAAGAACATGCATTTCAGTGAGCTTTTCAACCAGGGCTCAAATGGAAAGGGTTTCCTGCCTGACTCCAAATTAACTGAGACCCCCATCACTTGGAAGTCCCCAGTATCCCAGATCATCAATTTCTTCTATGAAAAAGGCCCAGAGAAGAGTTTAAAGATCAACTTTTCGCTTTTTGTAAGAAAATGGATCCAGAAGCTGACTCACTGGAGACCCTTTTCCAGTACTAAATCCTGTTCCACGGCCACTATGCTTATAGCTTCATTCACAGGAGGCCCCAAGAGGGCTGGAGGCAGCAGACAGCAGAATACTTGGGCTTTGGGGCCACAGAAGTTTACTTGGGTTAAATCTGCATTTCACCTACTGAACACGAGCCTTTGGGCAAAATGCTTAGTCTCCCTCTGGCTTGATTTCCTCAGCAATAAATTAGGGATAAGACTCTACCTCACTGAGTAATAAGGAATAACAGAACAATGCGCATGACACACTTAGCAGGGGACCCAGAACCTACTGAAGACCAGACAAACGAGAGCCATTGTTCTTAACACTGAGAACAAGCAGGTTCAGTAATCACTTCAATCATGGGTTAATAATGACCCCAGAAGAATCCCTGATGTCCTGAATCCTTTGTTTTCCTACTGTGCTGCCCTGAGACCAAGCTTAAGAGCAGCACTTGATTCCCAACAAACTCGGCTCTCTGCCCAAGGGCCACTTTCCCCACTTCCAGATCCCTCTACTCTACCCACTAATCTTGTCATGGAGGGGGACATCTCAGCTGATACCATGACAACGCACTCTCACCCCTTCTCTTGCTCTCATTAAAGATCTTCAAAATGCATGGCACGGGTAAGCGGCTCAGCACTCCTTAGGGAAGATAACACATGGTTTTTATAAAAGGCGGACAACAGACCTAACAAAAGATGGATGCCATCTTGTTTTTATAAAGGCACTGTGCAGACACATCTGATTTGGAAGTCAACTGAGATTCGGTTTCTTTCTTACCCTTTTTTGCTTTTCTTGTAAAGCTTTGCTATCTTCTCCACGGGCAGCCCATATTTCTCAGAAATCTGCAACCAGTAACAAAAAGGCAGGTGAGTGTGGAAGGGGAACCAAGCAGAAGCCAAGAGAGAAAGTTCCAACATCACTGTTCCTGGGTGCCAGTGGCCTTCACTCACGAGTCAAGCTTCCAGAAAGACTCATTTGCAAGGCTCTCCCTTTGGACACACCATAAATCAATCAGCAAAAGATTCAGTCACACAAGAATCTGATCTATGATAAAGGTGTCATTTCAGTTCAGTCAGAAAAAGATGGACTGTAGTCATAATGTTGGATTAAATAGGTAGAAAAAATTAACAAGTTACGCTGGATACTTTCTCTACTCCTTCCATCAGAATAAACATCATCAAAGATTTATATGTGAAAGATGAAACCATGCAAGGAGGAAAAATGAATCAATTATTTGTAGGGATATTATCTTTAGATAAGGAAGATCTTTCCAAGCAAGTATGAAACCTAAAGAAAAAAGGCCAAAATGTTGATAAAACAGCATAATATTTAAAATATTTAAAATACCAGTATACGAGACCACAGGAGAGACATGGATATGTGGAGCAGTCTTTTGGACTCTGTGGGAGAGGGCGAGGGTGGGATGATTTGGGAGAATGGCATTGAAACATGCATATGTGAAATGAATCTGACATGGTTGGGGGACTCCCCACCTCAACACTCTGTGGATTCAAGAGGCTGTTCCTTCCGGAAGTGTATAAATCCTGGGATAGAACCTGCACGCTGAATTTATTAATTAAGAAATGAGTAACCAGAACTATAAAGGTGGCATAGAAATACAAGAAACCATTCTTAAGTAATCTTTTAAAACTTTGAACAGAGTTACAGATTTTACCATTTGTTATAAACTGGTATATATAATTTAACCAGAACCAAAAGAAAATTAGTATTGTGTGAATTCTGAAGCACTTTCAACATGTTGTAGGAATATTGTGGACCTTCTTGAGTTTCACACATTCATAAGTAAATGGTCTGTATCTCGTGCCTTTGTTGGCTTTCTGTGAGCTGTAGTTTCTGGGAAGTGAGCAGCTCTCATTCCTGTAACTCTTGTAATCCAGTCATTCGTGTACCTCCTTCATGTGGATCCAGTGCGGCTGTGGTGCTGTTAACCCTCTGATAGGAACTCTAACTCGGTGTAAAGCCCCAAAGGTCTGTTACTTATTTTTATTTTATATTATACTATATTTCATATACAGTGTTGTGTTTGTTTCAGGTGTATAGCAAAGTGATACAGTCATATATATATATATGAATTAACAAAAGCAGTTCCCATCTTTTGATGGGGTTGCTCATGGTTTATAACATAAATGGCATTATTTTGAGAGAGGGATAACTTAGGTATGGCATTGGGTTAAATAAATAAATAAAATACCAGTATAGCAAAAACTACCATAAAAAACTGAGGACAGACAATACACTGGGAAACATTACTGTGGGCAACATAAATGACAGATGTGGAACTAACTTCCTTCAGTTAGAAAGAACATCTATGGATACAAATAAAAGGCTAGGCTTCCCAGATGGCTCAGTGGCGAGAAGTCTGCTTACCAACGCAGGAGACACAGGTTTCATCTCTGATCTGGGAAGATTCCACACGCCATGGAGCAACTAGGCCTGTGAGCTCCAACTATCGAGCCTGTGCTACACAGTCCAGGAGCCACAAGTACTGAGCCCATGAGCTGCAACTACTGAAGCTTGAGCACCCTAGAGCCTGTGCCCCGAAACAAAAGAAGTCACTGCAATGAGAAGCCGGTGCACTGCAAGAAGAGTAGGCTCCCCCGTCACTGCAGCTGGAGAAATGCCCGTGCAGCTAGAAGACTGAGCACAGTCAAAAATAAATAAATAAGACTAATGTGCTCACTTTAGGGCTTCCCAGGTGGCGCTAGTGGTAAAAAACCCACCTGCCAATGCAGAAGACGCAAGAGACTCAGGTTCGATCCTTGGGTCGGGAAGATCCCCTGCAAGAGAGCTTGGCAACCCACTCCAGTATTCTCGTCTGGAGAATCCCATGGACAGAGGAGCCTGGGGGGCTGTAGTCCATGGGGTCTCGAAGAGTCGGACATGACTGAGCGACTGAGCATACAACACACAAGCTCACTCTGGCAGCACATACACTAAAATTGCGGAGAAGGAAATGGCAGCCTATCCCAGTATTCTTGCCTGGAGAATCCCGTGGACAGAGGAGCCTGGCAGGCTACTATCTATCGGGTTGCAAGAGTCGGACACGACTTAGCAACAAAACCACTACCACACTAAAACTGATACAGAAAAGATGAGCATGGCCCCTGCACAAGGATGGTACCAGGCTCCTGAGCCAGTCCATATCCTTTAATACAAATGAACTTATTTGCAAGACAGAAACAGGCTCCAAGACATAGAAAACAAACTGCTGGTTACCAGAGGAAGTGGGGAGGGGAGCGGGAGGGATAAATTAGGAGTCTGGGATTAACAAATATGTACTACTGTATATAAAATAAACAACAGGACATACTGTATAGCACAGGAAACTATATTCAATACATCTTACATCAACTCATAGTGGAAAATAATCAGAAAACATATATATATCTGAACCACTCTGCTGTATACCTAAAATGAACACAATATCATAAATCAATCATGCTTCAATTAAAAATAAAGGCAGTTCAGTGAAAAAAGGAAGAAAACAACATAAAGAAGTAATTTCAGATAAAGGCAATAGGACAATACACAAATGAAAAAAATGCACCACTACACTAATAACTTAAAAATTCAAATTAAAGCAACCAGAAGATACTATCTTTAATTTATCAGGGCAACAAAAACTGAAAGTTTGATAATACAGTGACAGCCAGAGGATAAGAAACAGCAACTCTCCTGTTCCATACACAGGAGAGCAGCAAGCTCGACCTTTCTGGAGGGAAGTTTGGCAGAAGATATTGAAATTTAAAAGGCATATATCTGTTGACCCAAATAGTCCACATCTAGTAATCTGGTCTACAGAAATACAGTCAGATGTATGTAAGTACATACATCTTGGAAGTATCACTGTTCATAACAGAGAAAACAACCATTAAGCACACTTTGATATTTGCTCAGTTAAAAACCATGAAGTCATGTGTTCATTCAAAAAAATGCACAATGCCTATATGGGAAAAAAATGTCCTTAACATATTCAGTTCAGTTCAGTCGCTCAGTTGTGTCTGACTCTTTGCGACCCCATGAAAACATATTAAGTGAAAAAACACAAATAGAAAAACAGTGTATATTGTGTGATCCTGCTTGTATATTTTTAAAAATATGCATGTAAGTAAGTGGGCTTCCTGGGTGGCACTAGTGGTAAAGAACCCATCTGCCAATGCAGGAAACATAAGAGACATGGGTTTGATCCCTGGGTCAGGAAGATCCCCTGGAGGAGGGCATGGCAATCCACTCCAGTATTCTTGCCTGTAGAATCCCATGGACAGAGGAGCCTGGAGGGCTTACAGTCCATAGGGCTGCACAGAGTCGGACACGACTGAAGTGACTTAGCACGCATGCATACATGTAAGTAAACAGAAAATATTTCAAAGACCCATCAATCTATTAACAGTGGCTACCCTGGAAAAAAGGACAAAAAAAAGGAGATTATTTTTCTTTTCACTTTGCATAATTCTGTACTGTTTACTTTTATAGTGACTGTGATTTATTTTCATAAATATAAAGCAATATAACAGTACTTTGGAGATGCGTTCTGGAGAGCCTTACTCGAACTACTTTCTCTCTCTCAAATCCAATCCACCCACCTTTTGTGAGTCCAGTGACTGACGCGGCGCACAAACGGCTGGGGCTGGACTCTGACTACCCAGTGGTCTAACAGGGCCTGGAGAAAGAGCCAGAATAGCTCCAGGGCAAAGGTGGGACAGCTTTGTCTTCTGGGAAGAGCTTATTCTCCAGAGAATCATAGATTCCCACCTGCCCATCCCTCATACATAGGAAGACCTCCCCTACCTCTCCCCCAAACCCCAAAGGAGCAGAACAGCTGGGCTGAGGGCTGAGACAGCAAAGGGAGACTGGGAAACAAACAGCCTGCCTGTGGCCCACCACCGCTCCATCACTGATGGGACTGCCCCATGGCTGCACTGGAGCCCAAATGAGCCCAGCACGTAAAAGAACCTGGCCTGTGGGGTAGCAGAGAAAATGTACAGAACTTGTGTGGAAGGTATCCATGTGAACAGAACATAAAAGAGCACTTAGGAAGATTGCTGTATAGCTCACACATATGTGCAAAATCCTGATCTAAAAAGATGACTGAACTAAAAGATCTGCAGCTTCCGTAAATGAGTTGAACACTAGATGGTTGATCCAGCAAACCAATCGAGTTAGGAAAGGTCAGTTAGGAAAACCATTTCAAGTGCAAAGCAAAGACACATAGCATAGACAGAAATCAGGGAGGGAATAAAAGGAGGGAGAGGGAGAGAGATCTGAAGAACAGATGTCAGGGAATTCCCTAGTGGCTCAGAAGGTAAAGAATACGCCTGCAACACAGGAAACCCAGGCTCGATCCCTGGGTCAGGAAGATCCCCTGGAGAGGGGACTAGCTGCCCACTCCAGTATTCTTGCCTGGAGAATTCCATGAACAGAGGAGCGTGGCAGGCTACAGTCCATGGGATTGCAAAGGGTCAGACAGGACTGAAAAACTAACACGTTCAAACTTTCAAAGTCCCAGGCAGAGAAAAAGGAGCAAAGGGAGATGAGAAAATGATTAAATAATAGAAGACCACATTTTTCAACAGGAGAGGTATCCTGAATCCCAGGAGGGATCAGTGAGAAAAGAGCCATGCATCTGGCCATTCTGAAAAGTGCCAGATCTCCAAAGGTAAGAATAAAAATAAAACATCCTGGAACCTCCCAGACAGAAAGTACAAGCTATTAACATTAATACTAATACTAAAAAAAGAAAAGAAAAAGAATGAACCTGGCTTCAGTCTTCTCAGCTGCAAAACTGGAAACCAAAGTGGAGTAACCACTACAGACTAGTGAAAAAAGGGGTGTCACCCCACGAATCCTGTACGCTGACGAGCTCTCCCTCGACACTCAGGTTAAAGGATGGCATTGAGCAAATGCATGCCATTCAAAAAGTCACGTTTGGAGAAAATACTCATAAAAGATCTCCAGCTGAACAGAACACGTGAAAGAATGAAGACTTCAGCAAAGCAAAGGGGGAAGAAACAGTGACCAGTGTTATACCATTAAAAATATATACATATATACACACACACACGGAGAGAGACATATATACTCTGTATATCCATATACATTATATATGGCTGTATAACTATAGATCTCTAGACACAACTCTGTATATACATATATATACAGCTCATATATAGATACAGAATTATTGATATGTTTATAATAGATTCTGCAGAAGGAAATGGGAACCCAGCCCAGTATTCTTGCCTGGAGAATTCTATGGGCAGAGGACCTCCCTAGTGGGCTGTGATCCATGGGGTCCCAAAGAGTCTGACATGACTGAGCGACTAACACACACACATATATCTATTTATATATATGTATATATGGAGAAGGAAATGGCAACCCACTCCAGTGTCCTTGCCTGGAGAATCCCAGGGACGGCGGAGCCTGGTTGACTGCCGTCTATGGGGTCACACAGAGTCGGACACGACTGAAGCGACTTAGCAGCAGCATATATGTAGGTAAATGGACTGGAGAAGTGAAAGAAGTGTTAAATAAAGGTTCTTGAAGTGAAAAGAACACAATGGGAGGAAAAATCTAATCGTGTCCTAGAGAGAAAGAAATAAACTACTTTAGGAACATCCAGAAGCCTGGAGTGTGTGGCGGCAGTGCGCGGACTCGTCCTAATGAGCGGAGGAGGGGAGGATGGGGGGAGACAAAGGCTCTAGAAGACTCCTCTCACCCAGTGGGTCGGGGGGGGCTAGAGAGCAGGGGTGTAGAAGACAGTTGAAAATTTATTTTCAAATCACAGCACAATAAGGAGAAGAGACGGAAATAATTTAGGAAAAGTAAAGAATAACTTCCAAGAAAAGGTGAAAAACATTGACTTAATCCAGCTGCAGAACTAAACTGAAAAAGGAAGCCACAAAGTGAAATAAATTAAAAAAAAAAAAAAGTTTTTCGTTGTGAGTTGCTTGACCTGCTAGCGTTGGATTTTGACCTTCGGTTGGTGTCATTTGGAACTTTTTTAAAAAATGAAGTGGATAAATAAAGGAAAAGGTGTTCTATTTTCTCCTCAACATCAGCAAGTTCACATCTTTTCTGAAAGAGAAGTGAATCTGATTCTTGGATCTTCCCTTTTCAGGGGTTTGACTCCCAGTTTCCAAAGCATGGATGCATATACTCAGCTCACAAATCAGTTGATGACAGTGAGGAAATTTGCATAAATCTGCATTACTCCAGTTTCGATTGGGTCTGCCTGGGACAGCAGCAGCAGCCTGCGTTTTCCGAGTGCTTACTAAGTGCTTAGCTTATGGACATGGGGAGTTCTGCATCTATTAACTCGCTCAGTCCTTGAATCACTGCGACAGAACAGGTGCTTTTATGAGACCTGTTTCTCAGGCGAGGAGACTCAGGCTTACAGTCATTAAGTAACTTGCCCAGGGTGCCTCAAATAAGAAGTGACAAAGACAAGATTTAAAAGGTTAACAGTCTAGCAGTCTGGTTTTGGATTCTAAACTTACGGAGAAAAGAGGCATATGTTGGGACTGTTTGGAGCAGGGCTCCAAGAAGAGCCTGGCAAAGTGGGCTCGGGCATCAGGCTGCCAAGGGCAACAGTCTCCAGGAGGGCAAAGCCCTGGCCTCCGTGCAGTCATCAAAGGCAAAGGCAACTGGATAAAATGCCACCTTCACACCGCATCCTCTGCCTCCACGCCAGGCAAGGAAGTGTGCTTTGCCAAACCCAGAAGCCTGGAAAGAAGTGAGACTATGCCGGATAGCATGTGGAGGAAGCTGGCCATCTGTTGGGAGGTTACGGAAAGGAATCATTCTTCCCAGGAGCTGGGTGATCTCACCGCAGCATCCCCCTTTCCGTGTGCATGGAAAGCATGTGCTTTGTGGCAGTTCTCAGAGCAAGGCATTAGGAGTGCTTAGTTTTTTCTCTGTGTTTTTCAAGTCGTCTGAACTGCCCAAACACATCCATCATTTTTAAAAGCCCGTGATGAATATTTTTAAGGACCCCTAAGACTTCCTTGGCAGACTTCCCAGGAGATGCAGGAGATGCAGGTTCCTGACAGATGCAGGAGACACAATCCCTGGGTTGGGAAGATCCCCTGGAGGAGGGCATGGCAACCCACTCCAGTATTCTTGCCTAGAGAATTCCATGGACAGAGGAACCTAGCAGGCTACAGTCCATGGGGTCGCAAAGAGTCAAACACGACTGAGCACACATGCACACACCCACAAGATTTCCTTAGCACCCAGGAGGATCCTAGGTCTTGGACATATCTCACCAATGTGGTACTGGCTATCTGATGATCTGGAACATTTAGACTTTTACTCAGTGCAGAGTTCTGTTTTCCCAGAAACCTCTGGCCTGTGACAGGCAGAACAAATTCCCATTGGTTTTTACCAATGCAGGACTCTGTCTGCCTGGTCTAGAGGCATCTAACACAACTGCCAGTTCTGGAAGCCGACAACTTTTCTGTGGAGTTACAAAGTGTTCAGTGTGGGCTCTAGGATGCACTTTTTGAAAAACGGTGACTCTTGCTTGCAGATATTTCCTAGGTGACTGCATTTGATCTGTCAATAGAATCAGGGGGGACAGGCTTGGATCTCCATCCATGAATGAGTCAGTGGCATAGAAGTGGGGTGCTCCCAGGTTCATAAACCCTCCTTTCCTTGTGGCCCCTAGCCAGCTTCTCCATGGAAGAACACCCTTATTTTCAGTCCCTTTGGTTAGAAGGACTCTGTCTGCCTCCCCACCCCATAGCACGTACAGCCATCTACTATGTATAAATACTCACCTATAGACTATTCTGTGTGCTGCTTTAAACACCTCGTCTATGAACTCACTTAATCCTCACAACAACTCTACATCTCGTTTTATCGTTATCTTCATAATAATATACTCTGATTTCAAAAATGATAAATCTGGGGTGGAGAGAGAGGCTGAGAAATTTGCCCACTACCCTGCAGTGTCAGAGCCAGGACTTGAACCCTGACCGTGCGGTTCAAAGCAGGGCACACACACTTCTTGCCTGATGGCTCACTATTGCCCAAGCTTCTTTCCTTTAGTTGATGTGAGCTGCGGCTTGGAATATTTGTTCTTCTTATAATAACTTTTCATGTGTGGACGTCTCCCTAAGTGGACTTAGGTAGTTCAAGGGTGTAAGTTGGCTCTGCCACTCTGTGGAGCTGTCAGACCTCTCAGGACACCCATATCTGTAAAGGATGGTGATGACATCTGACCTCCCAAGTTTACAGGGATACTGTGAGGATCAAATGAAAGAATGCACATGGAATACGTGCTGCCCATAGCACTTGGCATGGTGGCACATACACAGCAGATGCTTGATTCAGTCAATCGAGCATAATACTTATGCTTAAAGACCTGGGGATACACAGAAGACAGCGAGAGACAAAGTCCCTGTTCTCAAGAACTTCACATTCCACTGGGGAAGAGAGAAACGAATAAACAGAGTTAGTCACAGTGCGGGTGGAAGTGAAGGTGATATCGAACCCCACTGTGATCCAGCGAGACCACAGCTACCAAACACTTGTAGAACTGAACAGACGCCACAGACAGGAAAGGAAGACCCCAAGGGAAAAGGTGTGATGAATCAGTTTAGAACTGGTCTAGATCAGTGGTTCTCACCACTGGTTGATCTAAGAATTCCCTGAAGAACTGTTAAGAATACAGTTTACTGCAGCTCCATCCCCACCCCACCTCCAATTCAGCAGAACTGGAATCTGGGTTGAGGTCTAGGTTTGTGCACTTGAAACAGCTAAGTCAGTTTCAGCAATATGATCTTAAAGGCCAGATTAAGGGTATGAAGGGCTTCCCAGGTGGCGCTAGTGGTAAAGAATCCCCCTGCCAATGCAGGAGACATAAGAGACTCAGGTTTGATCCCAGGGTCGGGAAGATGCCCTGGAGGAGGACCTGGCAACCCACTATTCTTGCCTGAAGGATCCCATGGACAGAGGAGCCTGATGGGCTATAGTCCATGGGGTCGCAAAGAGTCGGACATGACTGAAGCAACTTAGCACGCAGGCTCACAGGGTATGAAGGGTATGAACTCTATCCAAAGGGCTCCTCTAGCTCATAAATCAATCTTCCAGTGATTTTGCTGCTAAGCTGCTGCTAAGTCACTTCAGTTGTGTCCGACTCTGTGTGACCCCATAGATGGCAGCCCACCAGGCTCCCCCGTCCCTGGGATTCTCCAAGCAAGAACACTGGAGTGGGTTGCCATTTCCTCCTCCAATGCATGAAAGTGAAAATTGAAAGTGAAGTCGCTCAGTCGTGTCCGACCCTTAGTGACCCCACGGACTGCAGCCTACCAGGCTCCTCCATCCATGGGATTTTCTAGGCAAGAGTACTGGAGTGGCTTGCCATTGCCTTCTCCGTCCAGTGATTTTAGGGTCATTTAAAAAATCTTGGTTCTTTTGAAGAGGTAGAGCTCACACTTATTGTTGTGTTCATTTCTGGTCATGTTTTCCCTTTATAGGGGCAGATTTAGTAACAACAAACGCCACTCCAGTGGCAAATCCTGAGAACAGAAGAGATTACCAAGCCGGGCATTCATGTGTTTTCCTAGAAGGTGGTCCTCCATGCCCTGCTCTGTTTTGCCTAACAATGCCGACCACAGGGGGCGCAGTGTGCATTGGTAACATTCTTATGCTCTTTTAAAAAAAATTTCAGGTGAACAAATAATTTTTTTACATGTCATACAATTCCCCACTTAAATCATTTAAAGTGTGCAATTCAGTAGTCTTCAGTGCATTCACGATGTTCTGCAAACATCATGACTATGTAGTTTCAGAACAATTCATCAGCCCAGAAGGAAACTCACAAAATAGCCTTTCCTCATTCACTTTTCACTGAACTCCTGGCAACAACGAATCTGCTTTCTGTCTCTATGGATTTGTTTATTCTTGATATTTCTTAAAAATTGAATCATACAATGAGATCTTTTGTGTCTGGCTAGCAATTCCACTCCTCATATATATCCAAAAAAATTGAAAAAACAAGTATTCAAAAAAAACACACTTGTACCCAGATGCTTATGGCAGCACTATTCACAAAAGCCTAAAGGTGGGGGTGAAAATCCAAATGTCCATCAACTGGTGAATGGGAAAATGAAATGTGGTATACTCATACAATGGAATATTACTCATCCATTAAAAAGAATGAATTACTGGTTTATATTACAACATAGTTGAACCTCAAAAACATTATGCTAAGTGAAATAAGCCTCCACAAAAGACAACACAGTGCGTGATTCCACTTACAGGCACTGTTTTATATATACATTTTGACATATTACTTTATAGCCCAAAATGCGGTTTCAATGTAGCAGTTTTCCAGACTAACGAAAGCTCTGGACTGGCCCTTGGCAATCCTGTTGTCTCCATCACTATGTGCTATGCTGTGCTTAGTCGCTCAGTTGTGTCCAACTCTTGTGACCCCATAGACTGTAGCCTGCCAGGCTCCTCTGTCCATGGGCTTCTCTAGGCAAGAATACTGGAGTGGGTTGTCATTTCCTTCTCCACTCCATCACAATAAAAAAATCTATATCTTCTGCAACATAAATGTACAGGGGAGTCAGAAATCATATTCAAGGTAGAGTCATATTCACATCAGTTCAGTTCAGTCGCTCAGTCGTGTCTGACTCTTTGCGACCCCATGAATCACAGCACACCAGGCCTCCCTGTCCATATTCACATAGATAATACATAAATAAAATGCAAAATATCTTCCTGAGTCCCCAGTTAGTGAATGCTAGATTAAATTGGGGATGAGAAGGGAGGGAAGAACTTCAGAATCTTACTTAAATTATTATAACTCTGCAGTATATATTTTTTCCTTAACCAAAAGAAGTCATAATTTATTTTGGATTACACTATCACAGCTGGTGAGACATTTCCTAATTATTTTTGTTCTGTACATATTTGGAAGTTGCATGCTAAGTCGCTTCAGTTGTGTCTGACTCTTTGAGATCCTATGGACTATAGCCAACCAGGCTCCTCTGTCCATGGGATTCTCCAGGCAAGAATACTGGAATGGGCTGCCATGCCCTCCTACAGGGGATCTTCCCGATCCCAGGATTGAACCCTCATCTTCTATGTCTCCTGCGTTGGCAGGTAGGTTCTTTATCACTAGTGCCGCCTGGGAAGCCCATATTTGGAAATTAAACACATCTAATTTGGTTTCTTGCAAAGAGACCAATAGAAACCCACAATTTAACCTTCCTCTATGGCATCTTTACTCTGATTAGCCTTAAACTGACAGGGAATTGGCAGTTTTTCAGTTTCCTTCTCCTTAAGATAATAAGCCATGACAGGCTAAAAATCAGTGTCTCCATAAATCTCCACTTTTCCTTTTTCTTTTACAAAGCTCATTCCAGAGCCAACCTCGAAGACCGCCTTTTAATAAATGGATTCCAGCCCATAGGAGACTACATGCTGGTTTCTTGGAGACTGAAGGGGGTTCATGCTTACCGCTTCCATCAGGCCCTTCACGGTGGGGGATTTCAACATCAAGGCGTCAAATACGTCGTCCGTCTCCTTCCTCACGTACAGAAGCACTGCAAGAGAAGGGTGGGAAGCCATGACCAGACCGCTCCCCTCACACAGGGGTCAGAGGCTGCCATTATCCGACCCCTGACCCACACGACATCCCACCCGGGTGACGAGGCACCTGCGGCTGGGGACTGTTACCGAGGATTCAATGAAAGAAACCGACAGTAGGGTGTAAGATGCTGTCACATCACACCCATCACACTTGAATTCCTTTAAGGTGGGCGCACGATCTCTTTATGACCCATCTTTCTGTGACCTCTATCTTCTATTTATTTGATCATTCAACAAATATTCCTGGATATCCCTCTGGGCCCGAGGCCCCAGGCGGTGTGACGGGAGTTGGGGTTGCAGTAATGAGTTAAGACACAGCCTGCCCTTCAGAAGTCCGTAGTCCACTTAGAGAGGCAGGCATTCCTCAGATGAGCAGACAGGGCGTCAGAGTTATGAAGGAAAAAATCCACAAGCGGGGGCTTGTAAGGGCCTGAGCTTTTTCAAGGAGGTGGGGAGGTAGGGCTCCCAGAAGGCTACTCTGAAGGAGAGATCTGAGTTATGGAGGGTGTAGAGGCATCCACGCAGGCAATGGGGGTGAGGAGGGTGGGAGAGAGAGGACAGGGAGAGTGACCCCCAGGTGGACAGACCAACAGGGCTGCAGGAAGACAGGGCGAGTCAGAGGCAAGCTGAGGGAGGAGCTGAGAACCTGATCTGGCTTTGAGCCCGGTTCCGCCTGCTGGGGGGCCCTGGTCGTTCAACCCCTCCAAGCTGAGGACGATACCTCCCTCATGGGGCTGCCGAGAGAGTTGAATGAAACAGCAGCCGTGGGCACCGGGCACGCAGGCGGCACCCCCAATTCCTCCATCCCTGGGGTCATTATGAAGCAACTGTAGTGATGGCGCTGGTTCCCTCGGCGAAGGCACATGCAGTTTTCTGCTCGTTTCTCTATAACCTAACATACTGAATCCAGCAATGCACAGAATACAAGAGATGGCAGGGATCCCAGGGGTCCTCAGGGAGGCAAAGCCTCACTGCAGACCCACCCTTACAGCAACGGCACCAGGCTTAGCTCCCGGGAAGAACTAGGAAGTGCTATTCAGATGTGACTCTCCAGGCCCAGTGAGCTGCCTGCCCTTTCTTTCCCTCCTCCTGGTGATGACCTGGCTCCTGCTTCTACCTTCAGAGGGAAGGAAGGAGCCGAGGCTGAAGCCCCATGCACCTGGCTGCGACAGGAAGAATGCACAGGTCAGAAGCCCTGCTGAGCCTGGATCCTGACCACCGTCAGATACCCACGGAGCCGCGGTCACCACCAGCCTGAAAGAATGAAGCTGGAGCTGGGAAATGAAATCGGCCCTAATCCAAACTCCCACCCCTTCTTCTCCTCCTACCCAGTCCCCAGGGACGTCATTAAAGTTGCTGCATTGTAATGGCGGTGTCTGTGGGTACACACTGGCTCTGCCCGCATTTTCCTTCTGCAACCAGAGGGTCAGTTTCTGCATGACACCCCAGAAAGAATAAAATAAAGCCTTAAGCATTGCAGTTTCTTCTCTTCACCAAGTATAAAAATAAAATACCAAGGAAATAGGTTGGAGAACAGTATCTCCAATATTGGATAGCCCCCATTTCAGCTACGATGACCTAGTGACCTCATGACACTGTATGAGGACTCAGTGTTAGCAGCACAGTGAGCAATAATTAGACCACAGGGCCTCGGTTACTACTAGATGGGAGAAATTAAAGTAAAAAACAACAAAACAGAACAATTCAAAAACCCCACCGGTGCCTCTTACAGATGAATGTTCTGTAACTTCTTCCCATGGACCCCCAACAGAAAAACGCAATCTCCAGTACCCTAAGGAAACCCCAAACCATGTTCTAGTAAAGTGAATACCACTTCCACTGGACCTGAGATAATGCAGCTGCCACTCCTGCTGCAGGAGTCCCTGGAAAGGGTTTAAGTGGGTGTGGTGGCAGGTTGAACTGTGTCACCGTCTCCTGCTGGGCTTGCTGACAGCCACACTGGCAGTGCTGGGCTTACAGCTCACCCCCACGGCTTGCCCAGAGAGACAGCTCTCATTAACTGTGTGTCTATGGATAATAATCACTCCGCTAATGACAGCAATAACCATTATCACACATCCAAGATCTCCTACAGACAAAGGCAGCCAGCCATGGGGCGCCAGCCCCTGGTGACTCCAAGGGAGCCACCCTGAGAAGTGGCTACAAAGACAAAGCAGCAACCAGTGGCATTGGTGATAATTATGGTCACTCCCTCTCCTGGAGAACTTCTAACAAACAGTGGGCACCATCATGGATCCTGGCTCCTTGTGCTCATTAAAGCCCAACTCAGAGTGGGAACTCCTGGTGGAGGGGCTCAGGAACTCCACAGTCCTTTTCCAAAGAAAAGCCACTCCTGGGAGTTCTCTATTGCTGGAAGGTTGCAGCGCCCTCATGTGTCCCTATGACTGAGATGTTTCAAAGGCCATAACTGTCTCGTCACAACCCAATACAAATTTTGGCAGCAATTTTTGTGCTAACTTCACCACCTCAAAATAATCTGAAAAACACAAACTTTAGACCAGTCACACTCACTAACTATGGATCTAAGCTGCAACCACTTTGGCCTGTGTGATTCTTGATTTCCATACAACACTGCCCTCATTTTAAAGGATGACATACAAAAGGCATGCAGGAACAGAACTCAAAATGGACTCGAATATTTGATGGTGAGCCTGGGAAATCTGAAAACCCTTTAAAGGTTTAAATATTACTACTGCAATCAACACTACTCAGGTATTTATGCTCTTTGAATTCTGAAATGCTCATTACTCAATCATAATTGCGATAATATGCCTTAACTAGATCCAGGCCTAAAAATAAAACTAATAACAGTGAAGATGGAGTGCTTCCTCTGCACTGGGCAGTTTAGTGCTTTACATACTTCAACTCATCAATCCTCACTCTGTGAACTAGGTATCCTTGGGGTCCCCACTTTACAAGTGAGGACTCCAATGCGCAGAGGACCTTCCCAAGGTCATTCAATGTGACAAGGCTGAGGGAGGCTGCAGAGGGGATGCTCTTACCCCCATACAAACCCATTTTAACAAATAGGGGGAAAAATTCTCAATAACAAACACCTCAAGCCTGTGCAGATGGTGGGCGTATAGCAACCTGCCTCATTAACAATCCAGTGCTGCATAAGCCGAAAGTCCTGGAAGCTGTTGGTGTTGGCTACAGCGGAGTGGGGGGGGGGGTGGTGTGCCGCCCCCTTCACCCCTTCCTCTTACTCCCAGGAAGGACAGTGGGTCAGCAAAGCACTGAGATGCTGAGCAAGACACTAACATGCCCGTGCTTCCTTTCTCACCCTCTTGGTGAAGTGGAATAATATCCTTGACCGACAGAAAATGAGTTAAGCTGTGATGTCACAGAAAATAGGTTCATTTACTTGTACCGTGATCGATCATTGGCGTCTACTGAACAAGTCTCAGCTCTTGGTACTTATGGGAGGTTATTGTCAAACACAGCGCGGGTTTCTTTTCAAGTTTCTATCTCACTGCTGGATGAGTCATATATATTCATTACATTGCCCTCATGGTAAAGGAAAGAACCAGCGCCCAGAAAGAATAAATGTTTGCTTAGGGTGTTTAAAGAGGCAAGGTTGAAAGCAAAGGAGGACACTGTGGACTTCCTGTGTCAATAAGAGCATCTCCAGGCCAGCACGGAACCGCAGGGCCCGGACGGAACGTGAGCTCTTCTGGGTGAACCGTCCCCCACTCTTCCTCATGAGAGCCAGGCTAAGGAGGGCAGGGCCCCAGGAGGAGAGGTACCTCGCTTCATCCCTTCTTCTTTCATCTGCTTAGAGGGCGCTGGACCAAACTCCTCTTCCATGGGCCTGAACATCCGTTTCACAAGGACACTGCTGCTGGAAAAGATGAGAAAGTGTTCATTCAGTAAAGTAGGCAGGGTGCCAACAAAAATCTTCTCCCGTTGTGTATACCATCCCTTGTCACAACTGGATCCATGCATCAACCTCCTGCCTTCGGGTCATAGGGCCCGAGTGGGCGTGTGGGGCAGAACACACACCCCAATATCTTTACCACGTGGCCCCGAGACATTCTCCTTGTCCTAAATATGGATCTGCCAGGGGAGACCCCTGGGTTTCACCCATTCTGTCCTGCACCTCACCTGCTTCCTGCTCAAATGTCTAGGCCTAGGGAGGCGATGTGAGCCCTGTGTCTGTATGGCCTCCAAGGTACCCAGCCCCTCCCATCTAGCTAGCGTCTGGGCGTCCTGCAGCCTCTCACCAGCCCCGAGGGCACAGCATGACCTCTGTCTGGAAAGCACACGGGCCTCCCTCAATGTGTGCGTGCTAAGTCGCTTCAGTCGTGACCGACTCTCTGCGACCCCGCCAGGCTCCCCTGTCCATGGGATTCTCCAGGCAAGAATATTGGAGTGGGTGGCCATGTCCTCCTCCAGGGGATCTTCCCAACCCAGGGATCGAACCCACATCTCTTATGTCTCCTGCGTGGGCAGGCAGGCTCTCTACCTCTGGTGCCACCTGGGAAGTCCCCAGACCTGCCTCACTGGGTCTCAGTTACGAGGTTGCCCTCAGATCCTGCGGTTCCACGGCTCCGTCAGCTTGCGACAGAGGAGACTGCAGTGGTGGAGGGTTCCTAGACCCAGCCTCCCTTCCTCCAGGAGAGGGTTTCAATCCCCCTTCCTGAGGGCCCACAGGTCCCCAGTCAGCAAGTTCTGGTAGCTCTACATTTCCTCCCAAAGTCCCTGTCTATTGTGGGCCTTCTAAGGAAGGGAGAGCTGTTCAGGAGAAAGGAACCCGGAAGAACAGTAGTCGCTGCTGAGAGTCACAGCCGGCACGTGTGTCCCCTCAGACTCAGAGGCTGAAACCCGAGCCCCAGGAGAAGGGTATTCAGAGGTGGGGGCATTCAGGGGCAATTAGACCCTGTGGGTCGAGTCCCCCATGATGGGAGCATCTTTTAAGGAGCGGATGCCCTCTCTCTGCCATGTGAGGACATAGCAAGAGGGTGGTTTGCAGGCCAGAAGAAGGTCCTCACCAGACGGCAGCCACACTGGCATTCTGATCTCTTCCAGCCTCTCCTTCTAGAGACTTCCAGCCTCTCAAACTGTGAGATGCACCCTCTGCTATCTGAGCCACCTAGTTTATGGTATCTTGCTATAGCAACCCAAACTGACCACAACACCGAGCAAATGGTCCCGCATGGAGTCTTACTGTCCTTTAAGCCCTCAAGAGAGCAGGTGTAGGTTTTCAGAAAACTTTAACCTCTCTGGGGATTCCTGGACCCAGGCAATGATAGATGGGCAGCTCAGCAATATTGTTAAGACATGAACTCTGGGTGCAGACCACCGTGATTTAAACCCCTGCTTTGCAGACTCACAGACATAAAAAACAAGCTTATGGCCACCAAAGGGGAAAGGGGGGGCAATAAATTAGGAGCTTGCGATTAAAATCTAAAATAGATAACCAGCAAGGACCTACTGTGTAGCACAGGGAACTCTACTCAAGATCTTGTAATAACCTATAATGGAAAAGATTCTGAAAAATTATATATATATAACTGAATCACTTTGCTGGACACTTGAAACTAACAACACAATAAATAAAGCATATTTCAATAAAAATTAAAAAAATAATAACCCCGAGCTTTGCAATCTACTAGCTATGTAAACACGGACAAGTCCTTCAACTGCCCTGAGACTCAGACTGCTTGTCTTTAAAAGGAGGCTGTTGAGAGAAGTACATGTATTCAACATATGTGAAGCACTCAGAGTTGCCTGATACACTGTAAGAACAACTGAAGTGTTCTTAGAGATGTGTCATGATGATCATGAAAATGAACGAGGGAGAGATCTGAGGAGAAGAGATGGGGAGAAATAGTACAGAAGGCAGACAATCTGAAAGAGCTCAAAGTTCCCATTTACCATCACATAGCAAATGGTCCAAACTACCTCTCTGGTCCAAATTAAGGGCTAAAGTTGGAAAAACTTCTTGCATTGCAGACTGACATCGTATCAATCCCAAGCTTCCAAGATATTAATAATATAAAACTCTGTTCCAAAACCAAACCTCTGCTGGCATCACTGTCATTGCTGCTGCTGCTAAGTCGCTTCAGTCGTGTCCGACTCTGTGCGATCCCATAGACGGCAGCCCACCAGCTCCCCGTCCCTGGGATTCTCCAGGCAAGAACACTGGAGTGGGTTGCCCTTTCCTTCTCCAATGTGTGAAAGTGAAAAGGGAAAGTGAAGTCGCTCAGTCGTGTCCGACTCTTAGCGACCCCATGGACCGCAGCCCACCAGGCTCCTCCGTCCATGGGATTTTCCAGGCGAGTGTGCTGGAGTGGGGTGCCATTTCCTTCTCACTGTCATTAAGAAGTTTTTATTTCATCAATCCTCAAGTCGAACTAATGGTGGGATCCAGTGGTAGAAAGAGTACATGGGATAAAACTGTCCAAACAGCATTTCTATTGTTCTAATGGTTTAAATGATTAAACCAACAAGGCTTTAATTGACCATCTCACACTCTATATCTGAGACTGTGAAAGTCGTTCAGTCGTGTCTGACTCATTGCAACCCCATGTAGCCCGCCAGGCTCCTCTGTCCATGGAATTCCCCAGGCAAGAATACTGGAGTGGGTAGCCTATACCTTCTTCAGGGGATCGTCCCAATCCAGGGATCAAACTGGGGTCTTCTGCATTGCAGGCGGATTCTATACCAACTGAGCTACCAGGGAAGCCAACTAGATCACACTCTAGATCAGGGGTCCCCAAACTCTGGAATCTAATGCCTGATGATCCGATGTGGAGCCGATATAATGATAATAGAAACAAAGTGCACAATAGGTATAATGCGCTTGAACCATCCTGAAACCAATCCCCCCTCCTCCAAGCTGCACAGAAAATTGTCTTCCATAAAACCAGTCCCTGGGGCCAAAAAGGTTGGGGACTGCTGCTCTAGGTGGTCCAAAATTATGTTTACCAGCCCTTAAGAAGACCACGTTTTATAAAGCACTTTTCATCTCCTTGGTAAGTTAAGTCTCTTGAACACTCTGTGAGCCAGCAGGGCGAGAACTAATCTTACCCCTGTTCAGCGATGACCAAACTAAGGCACAGCTGTCGTGTCTTATGCCGGGCAATGCGGCTAAACAGGGCATCGGGCTGTTCCGAGAACCCAGCTCTGAGGGACAACCTCACGATAAAGTGCCCAGTAAAGCTGAGACGACGAAGAGTGAGGGTATGAGAAATGATACTTAGAGTCAGCATTCTGTTTTATCCCATGGTAATCAATCTATGGAAAGAGCGAGAGGAAAAACTCAACCTCAAGTCCCAGTTGAAGGTGGTAATGAGTTTTTAGAGCCCTGTTCCCTCTACCTTCCCCTCACTTTTCTTTAAAATCATAAAAGTGGGTCACATTATTCTGTCATGTCTTGAATCTGGACTGACCATGACCTTGGGAGCAGAAGATTAAAAATTCATTGACATGGCAGTCAGTGACCAGGAGGTTAATAATGGGTAAACAGCCTGAAACATCACCAGACACTCATGCTGTGTCAGGGTTCCTTAACGAGTGATTTTCTTTTTCTCGCCAAGGAAGATTTATTTATATTTTTCCAGTTCTGTTGACTTCTGACAGCATCCCACTCTGAGCCATGACAAACTTTGTCATTAAAATAACATCTTGGATAAACCACATTTCTCTTAGGAGTTCAGAAATGCTTTTTCACACTTCCAAATCTATAAACCCAGTGGGAGCCAATAGCTTGTGTGATCTGAATTCAGCGGTTTCATTTCTTTTCAAGGCAAGGTGAGAAAAGAAGGGCAGAAATGACTGCCCAGTTGACAGCTGGAAAGAGCACAGATTTCAGGTCTCCCGATGTCCTGTTCAATTGCAGTAGATTGGACCACAAAAGGATGAGAACAAGGAGAAGGTGCTTTGTCTGACACCAATCTTCATCCTTCAACCCACGCCTTTCGGGCACAGTGTGTTAGGTTAACGTGTGGAGGGACTCCAGACCCAGCAACGCATGAAGCCGTTGTTTTATGGGGTCAGTTTCAGGGAGAGCAAGTCCCTGAGGCATACACAAAGGATAGCTGTTTCATCAGAAAAAAACTGGGAAGGAGCCTGGGTCTGAAGCCTGTGTCTCTGGACATACTTGGCAGTGTTGAGCCCTACCTGTCAGGCTGAGTCACACTAGACCTCAGTACCTAGTGAGGAGGTGTCAGAATAAAACACAGAAAGTAGCTGCCCGCACCATGGAGGCATAGTTTCCCTAGTTCACAACTCTGCTCACGGCCTGCGTAGGCTGATGACCACAACCGCCCTAAATAAATGAATGTCCCTACCCTCTGTTAGTTTCCCTGGTGGCTCAGATGGTGAAGAATCTGCCCGCAGTGTGGGAGACCCAGGTTCAATCCCTGGGTCGAGAAGATCCCCAGGAGAAAGGAATGACAACGCACCCCAGAATTCTTGTCTGGAGAATCCCATGGACAGAGCAGCCTGGTGGGTTACAGTCCATGGGATCACAAAGAGTCGAACACAAATGAGAGACTAACACCACCACGACCCGTGATTAGCCTCAGAAAAGCGGAGGTCCTTTTAGGTTCAAGTCCTCACAAAGGCTCTCACATAATGGAGTAGAATCTCAATTTATTTGCAACAATAAATCACTCTTTGGGGAAGAATCTATCATCTCCAAATGACTTTAATCAATGCTGGGTCAGGGTCTTGGTAGAATTCATCTGACACAGTCAGCAAAAACAAACCAAAGTCAAAAAGCAAACAAACCCCACATATATTTAGTAACAATTATGGTAGTTAAGAGCTTACAATTGAAAGCAGTAAATAATTAGGTCAGCAGGCCCGAGAAGGATCATTTTAAGAGGAAATACAGATATTTCTGTTTGTGGCTAAGATGTTGCAGTTGTGGCAAACCAAGCAAAGTTCCAGCCAAGAGAAACGTAAGTAACTGTGTGTGTGTGTGTGTATATATATATATATTAATATTTAATCTTATTGAAGGTATTGGAAACTGCTGTTGAGTCAGCCAGAACCTGACAGCTAAGATCCCAGAGGAGAAAAATGCAGCGAGGTGGGCTGACAGTCAGAGAGCTGCTTTCCCCTGAAGCTTTTGCCATTTCTCAACTGGAAGCAGAGGATGGTGATCCCAGCAGAGGAACATACTTAAGGGCAAAGAAGCCTGCACAGCTTTGGGCAATCTCATGGTGTTAGAGAAACAGAAATTGGTATTTAGGAGTGCAAAGGTATTCAGGACTAATGGGAAAACTTCCAGAGAGAAGAGAAGCAAGAGAAGTGAGCCAGACACTGCAGTATTCCTTCCTAGGTCTTTGTCAGATTCTTAAGCGGCACAAGACAAAGACAATGAAACAAAAATACTCTAGAAAAATGATGACCAAATTAAAATGCTTACAGCAAATAAACAAATATGAAAGACTCCTTTGCCAAAAGTTCCACAATGAAAGAACAATTAAACAGAATTCTTCTGGCAACAGGAAAAGGAGCCCATGCATAACTGAATCACTTTGCAAATACCAGAAACTAACTCAACATTGTAAACCAACTATATTTCAGTTTTTTAAAAATAGTGGGGCAAAGTTCCATGTGCTATACAGTGGGTCTTGCTGATTATGCATTTTAATACAGCAGCGTGTACAATATTGTGTGGCAGCTTGAATGGGAGGGAAAGTTGGGGAGAGTGAATATACATATATGTATGGCTGAATATACATATATGTATGGCTGAATGTTGTAATTAACTATTACAACATTGTTAATCTGCTGTACCCCAATATAAAATAAAAAGCTTAAAAGTAAATAAAATTAAAAATTAAAAAATTGTGAGGGAATTCCCTGACGGTCCAGTTGGTTAAGAAACTGCACTTCCAATTCAGGGGGCCCCAGTTTGATTGCTGGTGAGGGAAATAAGCTCTCCCATGCCATGTGGCCAAATAAATAAATAATGGAAAAGCTTTTGTATTCTTAAGTAAGTAAGTGTTAGTCGCTCAGTCGTACCCGACTCTTTGCGACCCCATGGACTGCAGCCCACCAGGCCCTTCTGTCCATGATACTTTCCAGGCAAGGATACTGGAGAGGGTTGCCATTTGTATTCTTAGGTAGGTTTATTCTTAAGTATTTTATTCTTTTTGTTGCAATGGTAAATGGGATTGATTCTTTAATTTCTCTTTCTGATTTTTCATTGTTAGTGTATAGGAATGCAAGTGACTTTTGTGTATTAATTTTGTATTCTGTGACTTTATTAAATTCACCGATTTAGCTCTGGTAATTCTCTGATAGTATCTTTAGGGTTTTCTATGTATAGTATCATATCATCTGTAAACAGTGAGAGTTTTACTTCTTCTTTTCCAATCCAGATTCCTTTTATTTCTTTTTCTGCTTTAACTGCAGTGGCTAGGGCTTCCAAAACTATGTTGAAAAGCAGTGGCGAGAGTGAGCAACCTTGTCTTGTTCCTGAACTTAGAGGAAATGCTTTCAGTTTTTCACCATTGAGAATAGTGTTTGCTAAGGGTTTATCATATATGGCCTTATTATGTTGAAGTAGGTTCCTTCTATGCCCATTTTTTAAAGAGTTTTTATCATAAATGCATGCTGAATTTTGTCAAAAGCTTTTTCTGCATCTATTGAGATTATCAAACGATTTTATCTTTTACTTTGTTAATATGGTGTATCACATTGATCGATTTCTATCAACAGATGAATTGATAAAGAAGTTGAGGTACATATATACAATGGAATATTATTCAGCCATGAAAAGGAATGCATGAGTCAGTTCTAATTGAGGTGAATGAACCTAGAGCCTATTATACAGAGTAAAGTAAGTCAGAAAAACAGATGTCATATATATATGGACTCCAGAAAGATGGTACTGATGAACCTATTTGCAGGGCTGCAGTGGAGACAGAGACGCAGAGAACAGACCTGCAGACACAGTGGGGGAGGGGAGGGCGGGCTGAACTGAGAGAGGAGCATGGAGGCACGCACGTTATCATGTAAAACAGACAGCCAGTGGGAACTTGCTGTATAAATCAGGGAGCTCAAACCAGTACTTAGTGACAACCTAGAGGGGTGGGATGGGGGAGGAGATGGGAGGGAGGTTCCAGAGGGAGGGGACACATGTGCACCTATGGCTGACTCATGTTACTATGTGGCAGAAACCGGCACAGTATTGGAAAGCAATTATTCTCCCATTAAAAGTAAAGAAAGAAGAAAGAAATCAACACAATAAAAAAATAATGGAAAAGGACCTCAAAGAAAAACAGAAATAAAGGAATGACGAGCAACAGAAAGGGTAAATGTAGGTTAAATTTATAAAAGGAGGCAGAGCTGTTTCATGAGTATTTAGTTCAAATCTTCCAATTTGCAAAATGGCTAACTAGTATACAAGAATAACCGGAACTAATATAAGAAACTGATAAAAATCTGCTACTCTGAGGGATGGTAAAGATGATTTTCATTTTCTTAAATATTTTCTAAAAATCTCCCTTGTGTATCTGATGCAGATTTGAATATTACTGGGTGGATTTTTATAACTGCAATATCTAACAGTAAAAATAAAAATATATCAGTTGAAAGGAGATGGTCCTGGGAATTCTCTGGTAGTTCAGTGGTTCAGACTTGGCGCTTTCATTGCTGTGGGCCTGGATTCAATCCCTGTTGGGGAAACTAAGATCCTGCAGGCTGTGCAGTGTGGCAAAAAAAAATTAAAAAAAAAAGAAAAGTGGGTGGGCTTCTTACAGCTGCATGTGCAACGATTATCTTGAAATAAAAGGGTTTAATTAAAAACAAAATTTAAAAATAAGAGGCAACATGGTGGGGGTCACGTATATAACTCTAATATTTCAAGAATCAATATGTGTGGCTTAGGATAGAATTTCTAAAGACAATCCCGTATATACAGATTTAAAAGTTCCCCAAAATAAATAAATAAATAAAAGTTCTGTATCTCAACTTTGAAGGTAGCAAAGAATTGCCTTGATAAATAGTATGAGATGATATAAAAAGTAGCTTGAAGGATGAGAAAGATACTGATGTCATGAATCGCAAAGAATTCGAATAAAAGTTTCACAAAATGTGCGATATTTCTAAATTACGTTACTTTTTAAATGCACGTTAAACAAAGTAAATTAACAACAACAACAACAAAAAGTGTCAACAGAGCATTGATTCTTTTGGCTATATTCAAAAAAGGTTACCTATTCAAGGTGGCCCAAAAGCTTTCATTTATGTTTTCATATTCTGCTGGGGAAATTGTCCTATATTTGTAATCACCTGTGTATGTGTGGTTAAGAACAGTCCACCATATCCTACATCTCATGGTTTGCTTAGCATCCCTGAGGACCTTATCAAAGAAAAGTGCTTGGTCCTCCAGGAAATTGCTCCTTTAAGTGAAACAGGGCAGAATTCTAGAAGAATGTGATTTTGTGCTGATGAACACAGCATGATGAATACTTAGGTTTAATATTACGTTGATTAAATGTACTCACTGGTGATTGGTTAAAACTCTAACATCTCCAAAGTGCATTGAATTTTGGCCAAAGTGTTCTGGGTGGAAGATTACCACCCAGAACTGCCTCTTGCTCAGCAACACTGCAACCACACTCAGGGTGTGGTCTGGCAGCATCATGAGAGGAAAGGCATGGCCCTCTGCTCCAGTCATTCAGAGGCTGATGAGTGAAGTCACTTTGGAGGGCTGACTCTCTGAGCTGCGATGGAACCAAATTCAGACTTGCCGGGCTCCACATTTGTTTTCTTCTGGCTTTCATTTTCCTAGACTCAGTCTTTAAGCTTTCCCTGGTGACACATCGGTAAAGAGTCTGCCTGCAATGCAGGAGACACGGGTTCGATCCCTGGTTGGGGAAGATCCACTGGAGAAGGAAATGGCAACCCACTCTAGTATTCTTGCCTGGAGAAGCCCATGGACAGAGGAGCCTAGTGGGTTACAGTCCATGGGGTTGCAAGAGTCGGATGCAACTTAGGGACTAAACCTACCTACCAGCCTTTGAGGAGATTATTCAAGATGGGCCCAAAGGAGATAGTGGCATGCCTTTGAGAAGCAAAAATAAGAGAAATTCTTAGAGAGGATTGTGGTCTGAGTGTCCCATGCATCAGGTGATGGTAAGTTCTTGGAGGGAAATCACTGTTTTTCCAGACTTAAGGATGCCCAAATTCACCAAGAAACCCTGTATCCCGAATGCAGTGTGTGAGCCACAGAAATGCAAGACTTGAGGGGACCTCATGGAAGACTGGAACGTGGGCATCCCAGTGGGGACGAGTGTAGACAGAGGATCAAGGCAAGAAGGGTTTTCCAGGAACTAGGGGTCAGATGGAGATGGAGACTAGATCCCCTGATCCTCAGTTTCCTCATGAGCGATCTCACAGATCCTCTTCTACAAAATCCTCCTTTTACAATGGAGAACACCAAAGTCCAGAGGTCAGGGACCTGGCCCCAGGCTTCCCACCGGGGAGCAGCAGCCGAGGAGGAGAACGTGGGCTTCCCTGGCTCAGAGTCATCGTTCCGTCCATGACGCCACCCTGTCCTTTGTGAACCAAGTGAACTGAGTAGAACTGATCGGTGCTACTTGTTTCTGCTCATTCCTGCCGCTGGAATATATGACCTCTGTACCAAGATAAGAAGAATAATCTAACTAGGTATTTACAAAATTTGGAACTCAGAATTAGGAGGTCAGATCCTGGATGAGGCTCTGCTTCTGACCAACTAGGGAATTATTAGGCTCTTTTGAGATTCTCGATCCTTTAGGACAGAGGGTGGCACACTTCTGCTGGAAAGTAAGTAGGCTTTCCAGGCTAGACAGTCTCTGCTGCAACTACAAAAATGTCTTTCCACTGAGCTCGGCTGAAGCTCTGCTATTGAAGCACCAAGGCAGCCAGAGACAAGACTCGGAGGCGTTCATGTGGCTGCGTGCCAATTAAATGTGACTGTGTGCACTTGAATCTCATAATTTTATATTATTCTTCTTTTGGGCTTTCTCAACCATTTGAAAATATGCAGACAGTATAAAAAGAAGTGGCGCGCTGTGGTGGGGCGGGGGCGGCAGGGGGCGTTCAATTTGGCCCGTAGGCTACAGTTTGCCAAGCTGTGCTTTGGAAAAGAACCCAGGACTGTCTGCTCCACTTGACTTCATTTTGAAATGTTGCACAAGGAAATATTGCCTAAGAATAGGGAAGCCCTGGTTTGACCACAGTTTGAAAAACAGTGATCTAGAGAGTTTAGTTATACACATGTAATTAGTGCAAACCAAGATTTTAGTTGTAAGTGGTGTAACATGATGAAAAATGAATGTAGTTCTAGACTGCTTTAAAGAGACACACAGCATCCAGGTGGCAGGAAGGAAGGATCTCAATATAACCTCCAACTCATGTGGTTCAGAACACGTGTACTTCTGAGAGCCAATTTTAAGGAGACCAGTAACAAATCTGGTGTTACCCCCTGGCGGAAGAATTAAGATGTTGAGAGGTAAAATGACATGTGAATGAGGAGGAAAGGTTGAGACTTATCCAGAAAGAACTACAGCCAATGCAGAGTCAAAAGAAGGCAACATCGGTTCAAGAAACTAACATTTTGGAGCTGGAACTGTCCAATAGTGTCATGAGCTATCTCCTACAATGAGAATATTCAGAATATTCCCATCACTGGGAATATTCAAGTAGAAGTTGGCTGACCCCCTATCAAGGATGTGGTATATTGTGCTGTATTGCCTGGGAATAGGATCAGCTAAACAACCTTGAAGGTTCCGTTTTGCCTCCAAAATTCCAGGAGTCTACACAATGAGTTAATGAACAGAAAAGCACTATGCAGCGACTTGATGCCCAAGACACTGGGAGCCTTCAGTGACCCTGTGTAAACCCTTTCTTCCCTACAGTCCTGAAGACACTGACGAGGTTCTCAGTCTTCCCAGCTCCCATCTAAACCAGCCTCACCACCAGCCCAGGCAGCTCACTCTCCAGCATGAGGGATGTGCGGGGTGGGGAGGGCAGTCCAGTAGCACTGAAAGGAGGACAGGCTGTCCCCTTGGCTCCTGCCTTGAGCTCAACTCGATCCTGTGTTGGGGCTGAAGATTTCAGTAACTGGATTAGCAGCGAAAGGGGGGGAATCAAAGAGATGTACCACTTCGAAGGCAGATCATAGGGAGGAGAGAAGGGTAAAGAGAAACTTGGGGACTTCTCTGGTAGTCCAGTGGTTAAGACTCCGTGCTTCCAATGCAAGGGCCACAGGTTCGATCCCTGGTCGGGGAAGATCCCACAAGCTGTGAGGGGTGGCCAAAAATAAAAATAAAAAAGAGAGAAACTTGGAAGGAGAATGGTACTCCCCAGGCTTCTCCCAGACAGTCCTTGGAGTCAAGGCTTCCCTGTCTCTGAGTCTGGGGCTGAAAGGACGTTCCCACTCCCTGTCCCATTACCCTGTGCTTGGAAACCCATTTCTGCTGACAGGAACTGACTTTGGGTGTTGAAGTGAAAAGCCTGAGTGTCTTACCCTTCTCGTTCATCATCCGTGTTGTAATACACCTGTGGAACAAAACAGCAGACTTACTGTAGGTCAGGCACAAGCGATGGAAATATATTACGTGATGCACAGACTTTCCTAAGACATTACACTGTCTCTTAAAAAAGACAAATCTGTTCAATCATTTGTATGTGTCTAATACAAATCTGTGTGTGTTTAATACAAATTTAACCTCTTCAACAGTCTCCTAGGGTTAATTCTTAGACGTTAATGAACTAAAATTAGAAATCTGACTATTCCTAGCTCAAATCAGTCTGATCAGATTACCTATAGCTCAAAGGCAAACCTTGCTTTAGACACTAAGGAAATATTTTAGCAAGATCTGAAAATCATTGCTTAGAAACGCCTTGGCACAGGGCCTGTAAGTAACCAATCCCATCCAGTCCACAGGTGAGCTGATTGCAGACAGTTATACTTTGGTAAGGGGAGGGAAGCAAGTTCTAGGCAGTAAGCCCAGGCCTTTGTTTATTTCCCAAAGAGACTTCGGCTACCCTGGTCCCATGACCACAAAAATCTAGGAGTCAACTATCTTCAGGCCAGGAAATGTCACCTAGCCCTAGGAGGTGTTTCTGGCTATAGGAGGTGTTCTGGCCAGAAGGGAAAGAGACTTCTTTAGGTGGTCAGAATGGCAACAGGCCGAATCGGATTTAAAGACATTATCCATTTTCATCAATGTCCCTGCCACAGCCACTTGGGTGAGAACTGTGTGGAGACCGAAACCCTCTATGTAAACTTTCTCAAAGGCTCGTGCCAGTTTCCAGGATGCCACCAAGCCCAGATTTAGTTATACGACAGAGCTCGTTACCTGGAACTCTTCAGGAATGAGTCATATTAGTCATTAGCTGAGATTTCCATGGGGAATTTTTTCCTCTTAAACTTTTTAATGTCTATGTTTGTATTGTATCCTTTCTTCTTAAACACAAGGCAATGAAGGTAAGACGTTTCCTCCTCATGCCCCAAGTTTCAGTGTGGCATTGGAGCACTGGGTTATGCTCATAATGGACTGTTTATTTAGATGTATACAGAGGGACCCACATAAGCCAGGGAGGCTGGGCCATAGCACTGGACCCAAGACTAGATTTGAGGGAAAGTGCTTGATGTTGACTTGGTTTTTTGCTGCTTTCTTTAAATGTGGTATAATACATCCGCCCTGCTTCACTACCCAGGTAGGGTAATGGACAGCTCTCTGTGAAGGGGACTGGTGATCCAGAACCAGAAGCAACCATCTCTTAAGTGTCCTCCTGGCTTCTTGAGCAGCCTCTACCGCACTGTCCCCGTCACCTCCCCGCACTGCCATTTCTCCTCCTCCTCGCACAGGAGGACCCACCGTTTCTTCCCAGTCGGCCCTAGTGCTTATTGCACAAATTTAATTTTCAGACTGTGTTCTCAAACTTCAGAATACATGAAAACGATCTGGAGAACTCATAAGCACAAATTCCAAGGCTCCCCTTTGGAGATTTTAATTCAAAAGACCTGGAATGAACCTTGGGAACCTGAATTCTTATCAAGAACGCCTGTGATTTGGGCAGAGGTGGTTTACAAGCCACAAGTCAGGGAGACGGTTCTCGAGGGTGTGAGGGAGAAGGGATGTCCTCCCTGGGTTCACGTTGCCTTGAGGAAGGCTGATACCTGCCAAGCACACATGATCCAGAGGAATGATGCCTACGCATCCCACAATTTCTCCCAAGCTCCTCTATCACTTATTTTCAAGGGTTCTTGACAAAAGGCACCATGCATCAGTTCAGTTCAGTCGCTCAGTCGTGTCTGACTCTTTGCGACCCCATGAATCACAGCACGCCAGGTCTCCCTGTCCATCACCAACTCACGGAGTTCACCCAAACTCATGTCCATCGAGTCGGTGATGCCATCCAGCCATCTCATCCTCTGTCATCCCCTTCTCCTCCTGCCCCCAATCCCTCCCAGCATCAGGGTCTTTTCCAATGAGTCAACTCTTTGCATGAGGTGGCCAAAGTATTGGAGTTTCAGCTTCAGCGTCAGTCCTTCCAATGAACACCCAGGACTGATCTCCTGTAGGATGGACTGGTTGGATCTTCTGGGTTTTAATGAAAGGAGAAAGAAACCAAAGACCTCCATAGTACCTGCATGCTGGGGTCATGCTGTTTCAGGGGACAACAAAATCTGACTCCATGGTGAATCTGTTTCTTTAACTTTTGCTTCCCCCAGTTGCTTTTGTTTACTAAAAGGCCTGCCTGGGGAACCCTGCCCCTCTGCCCGAATTTTACAAAAAATGAAGATATTAACACCACCTGTCCCCATCCCACCTCCCCCCTCAGGCTGGCCATTCCAGGAGATACTTGCAAGACTTATGACCTTTTTATTTTACTTCCTCACCCCCTCCCCATCTCTGTTCTATAACAGAAACTGGCATCCAGGCCCAGAGAAGATGGTCATTTGGAGATGAGTCTATCACCTTCTTGGTCTGCTTGCTTTCTGAATAATGTCGTATTCCTTGTCTCCACGTTCCTCGTCTCTGATTTACTGGCCTATCGTGCGGGGAGCGGAGTGAGCATGGACTCAGTAACAATGCTCTCCTATGAGTTTTTGATAACCATCTGGTGAATATTTCAACCCACGCATGAATCAGTGAGACAGTGAGGGAGTAGGGGACATGTGGGCTGGCAGTGAAAGCTAGCCGGCTGCTTGTCCTGCAGCTGAAGGGCTGCCACGCGGCTGACTTTGCCAGGTCCATGGCAGTAGCGGTTACTGAGCATCACACCATCAGCTGCCTTCCTCCCTTCCATCTTGCTCCCTTATGGGAGGACTGGGCCAGCTCGTTTGGCCTGTCGAAGCTCACCAAGCCCTGTCCCTTACCCACTTCCAACATCAGAGCTCTGCCCTCTTCCCTCCTGCCTCTGGACTCATCCCCCAAAACTCCTAACTCTCCTAAGAAAAGGCAGCCTTTCTAGTCTTGACCAGCTACCGCAGGTACTCTTTTCCTTCAGCCAAGCACGTTGATCAACCACTGGATATTCACGCACTGTCCCAATGCACAGAACAGTGTGTTCCTTTGTCACCGGGGCTCAGGCAGGCTCCCTCACTGACCCCCTACATTCTGACTCCAAAGCCACAGGGAAAGCCTGAGGCTCTTCAAGGACAGCAGGACTTAACTTTCCTGATGCCCCAGGGGACGCTGATTGGGCTGCTTTGCAAACTGCTGAAACCAACAAATGGGAAAGACTACACTTTCCTTCTGCTCAGCCACAGGCTAGGAGTCCCGCTCAGGACACAGACGGGGCAAGTGAGGGCACAGACAGTCATGAGCCGTCACATTTGGTCAGTTTTCCTCTGAAGATTCATTTACAGCTTTGCGTATTTTAGAGAAATCTTGCCAAGAGAACAGGTCAGGCTGTCAGCTTTGACACAGGGCTGAAGCCAGAATCACAGCAGCAAACGAGCAATTTAACTCAGCCATCCCCTCTCTCCTAAAGGTGTGACTACTGACCTTCAAAATATACCATGTATTTACAAAGACTGTAAATACACAAATCACCATGTTCTTGGGAATTAAAAAATAAAACTAGGGGCTGGCACTCATGTCTTAATAAATTATAGCATTCTTCCTTTCATCTTTGTGTCTTTTTCCTATCAGACAAGTAAGACAAGATGAGAATGTTAAATTTTAATGTAATTCACTCTAAGAAAAAGAACTAGGGGGTATTCTGCTACCCATATTTAGTTGGCGTCAAAAACACCAACTAAAAAGTTCTGGTTGTATAACTGCTTTGTCTCATACACAAAATGAAATGGCCCAGGGACAAAATATTCTCAAGAAAAAGAAAGTTAAGCCAATAATGGTTTCTGCTCCTAGACTAAGGTCAATTCCAATGAGTGCCTGAACGCTAGAATGGAAGAAAAGCTTGAATGTGTCAGTATGCACCTATTTCTCAACAGAAAGACAATTCTGGCTAATGCTAGGGAGGTAATTTTTTTTCACACAATTTTAATTTATCACATAAAATAGATAATATTAAGACATTACAAAAAGAAAAAAAATTATCCATCTCTTAAGCTTACTCATCAAGTATTACAATTTTTCTTGTAACATCTTGCAAAAAATCCAAATGAACTTTTAAGCCAACCCAGTATTTGGAATCACAGTATGCTGCTGCTGCTGCTGCTAAGCCACTTCAGTCATGTCCGACTCTGTGTGACCCCAAAGACGGAAGCCCACCAGGCTCCCCCGTCCCTGGGATTCTCCAGGCAAGAACACTGGAGTGGGTTGCCATTTCCTTCTCCAATGTGTGAAAGTGAAAAATGAAAGTGAAGTCGCTCAGTCGTGTCCTACCCTCAGCGACCCCACAGACTGCAGCCCACCAGGCTCCTCCATCCATGGGATTTTCTAGGCAAGAGTACTGGAGTGGCGTGCCATTGCCTTCTCCTGGAATCACAGTATAGATGCAAATAAGTATTCTACCTTTTCCCCACTGAACATTATCATAACTAGTTCCTATGTTGCTACATAGTTTTTCTAACTATAATTTTAGTGGCTGCATAACATATCATTAACATGAGCTACCATAAGGAGCTAATTATTGGATGTTTATGTATTATAATATTATCTCTATAATTTCACTTGTAACTAGAAGACAAGAATTATCTTAAGGCTTGTCTACAATCTCATTTTTCTTTTGGTTTAAAATAATTTACCTATTCAACAGTAACTGTCAATTTACTAAGAAAAATCAGAAGGACTGATGCTAAAGCTGAAATTGCAATACTTTGGCCACCTCATGCGATGAGTTGACTCACTGGAAAAGACTCTGATGCTAGGAAAGGTTGGGGGCGGGAGGAGAAGGGGACGACCGAGAATGAGATGGCTGGATGGCATCACCGACTCTGTGGACATAAGTTTGAGTGAACTCCGGGAGTTGGTGATGGAGACCTGGTGTGCTGTGATGGGGTCGCGGAGAGTCGACACGACTGAGTGACTGAACTGAACTGAACTGATTTAATCAAAGAGTTTTCCTCTTAAGCAACTTTCAATGGGTGCAGTTCAATTTCCCACCATTAGATGGAGCCCTATTGCATCATGTGGATCCCACAGAACAAAACTAACAAAACTTGCCTTACAGGTTATCAGCCTTCTTACTTTCTTCCTCTTTCATTGCTTTGTCAACACTTTACTATTATCAGCTCACTCTCACCTTCCCCTTAGTAAGTTGGTTTCCTCTCCTGAGACATTCCTTTCTATAAAATTACATTTTCTGTAGGAAATGGCTGACTTTTGGTCGAACGCATGGGTTTTATTTTTCAGGTCAATAGTACCTGAAGTGATGGTCTCTTAAGGTTCTACCTGCCGAGTGGATGGATGGCAGGTGGATGTGAGCGGGTCAGCCATACCTGTCCTGTCCTCTGCAGGTTCGCAAAGTGAACATCAGGTATGAAGAGGACGGGCTGGGAGTGCAGATCAGGCATTGTCTTGAAGTAGGTGATGTCGCTCTTCTTCTGTAACGGTATCGCTGCCAACTTCCCGTCAGAGGCTGGACACGATCACAAAACCCAAAAGTGCAAGGGTCGTGGATGACTTAAGATCTCTCACTTGTAAGCTCTAGTCTTGGCTAAAGTTCATGATGGTCTCCTATGAAGCTTCCCAAATATGTGAACACACTTTAAAAGCCTCCCCTCTCCCATCACCAGACCAGCAGAAAGAGTGTGGACTTGGAGTGAGCACTCCTGAAGGGGTGCTCTCTTGTCCCTCTCTGCACCCTAGATTTCCTGTCTGGAGAAGGAGGATGTTGGTCTCTGGATTATTAGAACCTCCCTCCTGGTTCTAATGTAATCACATGATTCAATTTGCTTTTCACAGGGATGGTTTACCCCATCGCCATGGCGAGCCATAACTTAGATGTGCTTAGTCGCTCAGTTGTGTTTGATTCTTTGCAACCACGTGGACTGAAGTCTGCCAGGCTCCTTTGTCCATGGGGATTCTCCAGGCAAGAATACTGGAGTGGGTTGCTATGCCCTCTTCCAGAAGAACTTTCCAACCCAGAGGTCGAACCCAGGTCTCCCTCATTGCAGGTGGATTCATTACTGTCTGAGCCACCAGGGAAGCCCAGCCATAACTTGGACGTGCATATTTTACCTGCAACCCACTTCTTTCCACCCGTTCCTTGGTAGACATGGCCCGGCTGAAGCCCACCCTCCTTCTCAACCACACTCACAGTTGTTGCACTGGGTTTGGGAGGCCTGGCCTTTCCCCTTCTTCCTGTTCTGCTTCCTCTCTTCATCTCGGATTTTTCTTTCTGCTCCCTGACAGGGAAAAACAAATGCAGACAATGCCAGGCATGTTACCAGAGCATGCAAAACAACTGTGCACACACAAGTCACAGGGATAAGAAATAAAACGTGGGGAGGAGAGACAGGCGGCTGCGGTTCCATCCTCCAGCAAGGTCGACTTCCCCTCAGTCTACCCAATGTTGCTGACCTCCTTGGGGAGGGAGGGATCCCATTCTTCCCAAAGTCTCCCCTTTTTTGGTATCTTGCCTATTTAAATAACTCCAATTTTGAATTGCTACAGAAAGGCCAGACTCAGTTCCCTATCCCAGTGAAGCCAGTTAAGTAATTTTAGTGATATTTATTTAAAATAAAATGTCGTAGGATGAAGCATTGGCCTGTTATCTTTCCTAATCATGGAGTGGGCATGAAAGTTGAGTGTGAATTTCCTATAAAACTTTTTCTTTGCTCCTTGGTATGGAACTTTAAAAAATTATTACAAAAGGGGAAATGAGGTAGGGCTGAAGCAAACTACACGGGGTGTAAGATTTTGTATATACAAGTACAATCTGGGGTTTTGTCTTAATATGTTCATATGCTCTTGGAAATGGCATTCTATTTGCCTTTTTGCTCCTCTGTACCTTGAAATTTGACTTTTTCATTGGCTTCTCTTGCCAACTCCATCCAAATTAACCAGTTGACCATCACCTATGTCTCTTGCCCTCCTGGTCTTCCACGATTCTTTGATCATCCTCTTTTCTTTTTGGTCACCCTTCGATGTCAGCTTTGCTGACTCATTTTCCTCTTTTCATGCCCCAAATACAGACATGTCAACATACTTTCCTTTCCATTCCCTCTCTCTCTCTTGTGGCAGAGAAGTCCATCTATACCCATGTTTCCAAGGTGCTCTAGACAGGTGACACCCAGATAGACTCTCCCAGCCTAAACTCCTCCCCTAGATTTCAAATTCACATTGACTATTTATGCCCTTTGTGGCAGCACATTTAAAAAATAGCAAAGTATAGACTGGTCAGAAACCTCTTCCCCTAGAAAATCCCCAAGTTATCACACACAAAAGATAGATTTGAGAATATACAATTTAATCCTTCTGTTAAATATACACGGATCAATTAAAAAGCGAGGGACAAGTTGGTGGAAATACTTGCTATATAAATTCATGTGCTGTGTTGGGCTGGGCCTCGTCACTCAGTCGTGTCTGACCTTTTGTGACCCCATGGACTGCAGCCCGCCAGGTGCCTCTGTCCTTGGGGATTCTCCAGGCCAGAATGCTGGAGTGGGTTGCCGTGCCCTCCTCCAGGGGATCTTCCCAACCCAGGGATTGAGCCCAGGTCTCCCACATTGCAGGCAGATTCTTTACTGCCTAAGCAACCAGGGAAGCCCATAAAATCTTATATATATAAAGTGTTAAATCAATAATATATAAATAATGATTCAAATTTGAGTGTACTCCGGGAGTTGGTGATGGACAGGGAGGCCTGGCGTGCTGTGATTCATGGAGTCGTGGAGAGTCGGACACGACTGAGCGACTGAACTGAACTGAACTGAACTGAATGATTCAAATTTAAAAAGAAAACAGGAACTAACATACCAGTTAAAAAATGGACGAGTCATGAAGGCAATTCACAGAAAGGGAGACGCTAATGGTTTAGAAGTAAAATGTTGAAATATAGATTTTGCTTATCAAACTGGCTTTAAAAATATATATATATATATTCCCAATGCTGGCCAAAGTAAGGCCATGACACAATGGAGACACGCGGTCAATGGAGGCACCCATCATAAAGGACATGGCTTTACAGCTAATTCTTGATGAACAAGTGATGACAGCTAATCAGATGTGGCACTTCCTTTGTGCCAGGAGAGTTCTAAGAACTTTACATTGGTAAGATTTGGATGCTTATAATAGTTTAAACAGATATTACAAACATGCATTTTTATGTCAAAAAGCTTCTTACTCCAAAAAGAGACTAATCATTTATAGTGCTCTATTTTTAAGTTTTAAATTGTCACTGACGTTTATAAACCATAGAAATTCATAGAAAGAAGGAGATAAAATATAAAAACACTTCCTTGGAAAATCTCTTCAAGATATACTAAAAGTTTTGTAGAGATTTTTGTCTAGATAAGGTATAATATTTTCAGAAAAAAATAAAGTGCTAAATGCACAAACATGACTTTGTTCAAATGGGTGTGAAATATAAGCAAAAGACCCTTCTTATTCATTTGTGGTTATGTCCATGTAAGACTTTTTTCTCTGTATTTGAAGTTCTGTACAATATAGTATTGCATGTAAGTCAAAATATAGAAATTTACCTACATAATTATAACTCACTGAAGACATATCCCAAAGTTTTTCGAGCAATTTTATTTTAAAATTAGTCTTTTGTCTTGTACAATTTATGTGAAGAAAAGTTCTGAAATTACAGTTTCAAGATTTATATATGTTCAATGTCAATTTTTAGGAGATAAAGGCACCTGCTTATTATTTTACAGGTATTCTTTGATATGCCAAACCTGAAGGATTAACATAAAACAGAGGAGCTCTCCATAGAGCCTAGTCTGTGTACCACATCTATGCAAGAAACTTCCTGCCCAGAAGGCCCAGATATCAGCATACCAAAACAATTCTGATAGCATCCAAACTTAGGAGGGCCACCATCCTCATATTTAAAGTAACGCTTTGATTCACAGTGACCCAGGGCAGCTTTGATACATTCAACTAAAATGAAGAACGCATCCTTGAACATGACCTTCCAAGAATTCCTTTCCTTCTTTTGATTATTTGTGACCCAAAGCTTCTGGAAAATATTTTCACTCTCATTAAAATGTAAAAAAGTCTGGTTCTTCCAGAAGGGTATAATTTGCTACAAATACCAAATTTATCATTTGAAAATAATTTCCCCCACTTAGATGTTCATTATGAAGTGTTAAATTTGGAGAAAAGAGAAAGGATGCCAGAGGATTTCCTGATTATACTGTGATTACCTTTGTCACCTCTTGAGAGGTGATGGCTATCTTTATATTTGTATTCAATACTTAATTGTTTCTCTTAAATTTGTCTCAGTAATGTGGCCTTAACCTATTTAAAGTTGGCCAAGGTACCAAGAAGATACTTTGGAGGAATATCTTTAGTTTTTTATAATCTCCAAGATAATTCTAAGCAAGAATTAATAAAGAGAGGGAAAGTTCTTATGAGAAGGTGGCTTTATTTTCAAGTTTTAAACAATATATAGTTGCTTTTTGCAGTAATAGGATTCTTGTTTTTCATGAAAGATAATTTAAATACAGATATAAAGATATCTGCTTCCCAGGTGGCGCAGTAGTAAAGAATCCATCTGCCAACACAGGAGACACAAGAGACGCAGGTTCAAACCCTGGGTTGGGAAGATCCCATGGAGTAGGAAATGGCAAGTCACTCTAGTATTCTTGCCTGGAAAATTCCATTGACAGAGAAGCCTGTCTGGCTACAGTTCATGGGATCACAAAGAGTTGGACACAATTGAGTGACTGAGCCCATAAAAATACAGACAAAAGTACTGATAAAGATTTAGCCATATAGCAGATCCTGAAATTTTAATTAATAAACATATGTATTTCAATAAAGGGAGAGAAGTCCTTTATTTTCATCTGAAATCTTACAGGTGCATTATTTAGAAATCAACCAGGGAACTATAAATAGTACAAAATTCCATCTGTTTAAAACTCTAAACTGTGGGAAATTTACAGTTTTAAAATGGAATAGCTCTTAATTCTTTTGCTATAGAGGATGATTCAAATTCATTTTTATTTATACACCCACTTGAAAAGTGCAAGAATTAAAATGTCCAAGGAGTGAGTTTTGCCTGTATTTTGAAATCATGGCTACAAATACAATGATGAATCATAGCAAAAGATTTTGCATCTAGCTTATCGGAATAATTAAGAGCAGTTGGAGCTTCCCTGGTGGCTCAGAGGTTAAAGTGTCTGCCTGCAATGTGGGAGACCCCAGTTCGATCCCTGGGTCAGGAAGATCCCCTGGAGAAGGAAATGGCAACCCACTCCAGTATTCTTGCCTGGGGAATCTCATGGACGGAGGACTGGTGGGCTACAGTCCACGGGGTCACAAAGAGTCGGATACGACTGAGTGACTTCACTTTCACTTTCAAGATTAATATACTCTGCTTATCCCATGAGATTCCTTCCCTATGAGTTTCCTGATCCTCATCATCATGTTAACTAAAAAATGACCCACTAGAGACTCTTTATATCACGAGTTCCTTGGAGTCCGTCTCATTCTATGGCATAGTGAACAACAATACGGCACTCCCTGCTTATTCTGCATTTTATGCTTTATTTTGATTTTTAGTATTTATTACATCAACACTCAAAACAAATAATTATGCGAGCATCCCTTAAGCTTTCTCTTTCACACTTTCAATTCCAGCTGTGACATAAAGGTAAACGGATTGCCAGGGCCTCCGTTCCACCCTTCCCTCCTTTTCTCCTTGCTCCTAATCATCCCCCTTCCTTCCAAGAAGGAGATTCAGGAAGGGAGATTCTACTATTTCCCTTGAAACTTCTGGAATAAAAGAAGGAAATTCCAATCATTTAATTGTTCTTCCATGCGTACTTAAAAAATTCCACGTTGTACGTCATTTGAAAATGCTTTCTTAATGTTTAATATGCTGAATTAAAGATATAAGGAATGTGAGTTTGGCATCAGACATGGATTTACATGCATCTCCTCTACTTTTCCACCACATGACTGGCGAGTTACCTGTGCTCACTGACAGTTTTCTCATCTACATAACAACTGTGTCTACCGACCTAACTGTGTCTCCTCTATATCATGGAAGCTGCCTAACTGTGCCTGAGAGGGCTGTGTTGCTCTGACGATTAGCACTAACTGAAATCATCGCAACGTGAAACGCGATGACGATTTCAGAGAGATTCTCCATTGTGCCGCATGTCCCCAAACTCAGTGCAGTTCGAGTTAATGGGCTTCCTTCTCTCCTCTCGTGACCATCTCTGCCTTCTGTTCAGAGATGCGCACTTCTTCCTCCTCTCCAACTCTGCTAAACGACAACTCAGACATTTTAATGGCCCTGTAGCTCTTTGATCTACATCTAACTGCAGCACCGTTAAGAGTGCTGGCAATTCCGAATCAGCCACTAACCTCTTTTTCCCTTTTCTCTCCTCTCCCCAGGATCCAACTGAACCCCTACTCTTTTACATCCAGCCAGCTCCCTGGTGGCTCAGTAGTAAAGAATCTGCCTGCAATGCAGGAGACTCGGGTTCGATCCCTGGGTTGGGAAGATCCCCTAGAGAAGGAAATGATAGCCCACCCTAGTATTCTTGCCTGGGAAATCCCAGGAACAGAGGAGCCTGGCAGGCTACAGTCCATGGGGTCACAAAAGAATTGGACATGACTCAGAAACTAAAATAACAGCAACAGCAGTTGCCAGTTTATTCTATTTTTCATATTCTGTCCCCACCCTACCCAACTGCTAAATAATTATGTCTTGATTATTGTCAGAACATATCATATTGCCATTCCTGTCTCTCCCATCATTTAGCATTAGATCCAAGATAAAAACACATGGAATGCTCGCCATCAGTCCTTTTATCAATGTCTTTAGAGTCATGTTGGTGTCTAAACAGAGTGTTTTTACTAGATTCCTCGAGCAGAAATATTCCCTGGATTTTTGCCCATTTGGTTGTTTGTTCAATGGTGGTTTTGTTTCCTTGTTTTATTTTGTTTTGCATTTGCCTGTCTTCTTTATACTTGAAAATCAGCTTGGCTGGATGTAAAATCCTTGGCTCACATTGTCTTTACTTGGTTACTTTAAATATCATTGTCTCCTGATAAGGCATTGCTGTTGAAAAGCTTGATAATAAAAGTTTCCTTATAAATGATTCATTGTCTACCATATATAAAGTAAATGGCTAATAGGGCCCTACTGCGCAAAACAGTAGGGCATAACACAGCTGCGTAACACAGCTCAGCCCTCTGTGATGGCCTATATGGGAGGGAAGTCTGGAAAAGAGTACATTTATGTGTGTGTGGCTGCTTCACTTCGCTGTGCACCTGGAACCAACACAACTTTACTCCAGTTATACCAACTATACCAACTATACTCCAGTAAAAATTAATGAAGAAATAAATGACCCATTGTCTATTTTATTTTTCTTAGATGCCCAAAGACTATTTTTAAAGTCCAATGGCTTTTGATATTGGCTATCCTTAATCAACTTTCCCAAGTGCCTGGTAGCTCATTTAAAAATGCGTACTTTTTAAGTTTTCCTGATTTATCCTTTTTTAGCTTTTCTTCTGTTCTGTTGTTTATGTTTTCTCCCACAAAGATACATATGATATGTCTTTGTATCTTCTTTCCCTCTCTTCTGCATCTATTATTTTCTCCTAATTGTTTCCTCATTTCTTCAAGTTTCTAAAATTTTGCCATTTTATACTTGTATTTTTCTTAAGGAATTATCTTTTGCATTTATTTGCTCCCATGTTAATTGTAGTAGTCTTTACTTCGGAAACATTTTAATCTTCCACTTCTAAATTCTTTCCTGAATTCTACTATATCTCTTTTCAAGTCATTCTTTTCTCCAAACATCTCATGTCTTGAGTTTTTCAAATTGTGGTTTATGTTGTTCTTCATAATTTCCATGATTTTGTTAATTTCATATTTTAAAATTTTGTTAATTCTAAGCCCATCTGGAACAGTAGACGATAGCTACAAGGACATACAATATGTATCACCTGTTTTGGGGGCATGTCTTTCTGGCGTGCATCCAGGGTCCACAAGAAGTTAGTCTAACCTTAATTATACTTTTCATGCGACACTGTATGGGATTCAACACTTTTTCTTTTCTGCTGGTCATTTCTAAGTGAAATGAGTAAGCTAGGATAATTCTTCTAGCTTGATGGTCCTCATGCTCCTACTTTAGTTGTGTTCACAAAGTGGTAACAGAAAATCGTCCTGTATTTCCTGACATCTGACTACTCGGTTTTCTTCCCCCTCTTCCTCTTAATTGGAACTTCTCGTTCCTTCGAACCTTCGTTTTGTCTAACTCAACTTGGATTCTACTCCCAGCAGCCTTTTCTCAGAGCAGGATTTTTATCCGAGAAGGGAACTTCAATTTATAACTTTCCCAAGTTTATAGAGCCCCAAACACTCCAGTGTTTTGTCGCCTTGCACCCACCCACCCATAAACTCAAGTCTGCACAACCCATCCCCTTCCACCCGTTCCACCAGGGGTCCTCCAATGGCACGCCTCACTCTCTGCTATTATGGACCACTTGTCGTGTCCTGTGCTTTGGTCATCAAGTGAATCCATTATTTTCCTTCACGATGCTGACATCATACAGGTTCTGAAACTGTTGATGCTTGGTCCCATTCACATTTGGGATTTGTAAGGGTCTCTCATCACATAATCATGGGATTTTAATCTTTGCTATTCTAATTGATCTATCTCATACAGAGGGATTCAAGAAGACTCAAAACCTACATCTCCTCCTGAAGCATGTTTGCCAGTGAACATATTTAAAAGGTGTTGTGTCCATTCCAAAAGGTTCTAGATGAGACCCCATTTAACCCATAAAATAAAAGAGGTTATATTAGTATGTTCTGGGACAGGATCTACCTACCCACTAAAAACTATCCATCTATTAGATCAGTTATATCTATGTGAATCAGACTCATAGCACAGTGCAATGTCAGTCATTAAGTTAGTGGTAAAATGAAAAAAAAAAAAAATACAGTTGATGGCTCCCTAGATAGTTAATAAGAACTGAGAATGCAAGATTACCACTCCCACTGTGATTGGAAAGTGATTATTTGGATACCACCAGACAAGAAAAGGTGACAAGGGGGAAATGTAATCAAAAGTAATAGCTAATAACAAAAATACCTTTATGACAGACTGTCATCTTTACTCACTTTGTCGCAGAAGACCTTGATCTGGCAATAAGCTCTATGAATGGGCTTATTGCTACGATTATTATAACTGTATGTGTCAATCTGAATCATCAAAGGAAGTCCTTTCACTCCTTTTTGGGAGGAGAAATCTGTACTCAGGCAATTCACGGTGATGAAAATCTGAGGGAGGAAGAAAGAAAGGAAAAAGTTCACAAGTCACCATAAAAAAGATTTATTAAAAAAATGCATAAGCCTTAGACTTAAAATTAGAATATTAAACAAACCTAAAAGGACAACTAAAGAATATGTGGATATTCTCACATAAAACTTATTGCATATATGAAACTGATTTATTATAATTTCTAGTTATAAATTTAAAAAGTTTTGTTTCTGTATTTAAACTTGAAACAGACAATTTAAATTTATCTTTATATCAGCAATGCCTTATTTTCCAAACATGCATAAGTTAGTTGGGTGAAACACTATCTCCTCAACATATCAAAACTGTAACTTTTAATAATTACATCGATTTCTATAATCTCTGACCTGTGGGGTTAAAAAAAGAAGCTACCTTTACATCTTATTGCATTGAAACATAGTTATTTGTTTACACATCTATTTTTCTTATTTTCATGAGAGTATGAGATTTGAGACAATTTTTTATTATTTTTGTATTACTGGTACTTAATGTAGTGCCTAGCAGAAAATAAGCATTCAATAAACATCTGATGAATGAGGTCAATGAATTTATCTAGAAAGCCCACTGGATTGAGAGTCAAAAGCCCCAGGTTTTAGTCCCAGCTCTAACATTAACCAGATCTCAGTCATTTCTAGTCTTTGGTTTTCAATTTTCCCCTTAAATCATTCTTAAACCCTCCCCAAAGAATAGAATAGAAATGCTAAGATGCTTTCAACTTAGTAAAAGTAAAAGAGCTGGCAAAGTAAGACATGGAACAGGTAGTAAAGACGTCAGCAATCTCATCTTACAACATGAGGTATCAAGAGAGACAAGCAAAATGATATGAATCTGAAAAAATGGAACTGCCCAACAGAACTAAAAACAATAATCTCATTGTAAAATACTGAGAGGAATAGGAGGAATACAAATGACCAAATTTATCCTCCTTTTCTATAGTATATAGATGTCAATATATACCACTTTATTTATCAAGGACTAGGGATATAAGGCGGAGAAGGCTATGGCACCCCACTCCAGTACTCTTCCCTGGAAAATCCCATGGACGGAGGAGCCTGGTGGGCTGCAGCCCATGGTGTCGCTAAGAGTCGGACATGACTGAGCGACTTCACTTTCACTTTTCACTTTCATGCATTGGAGAAGGAAATGGCAACCCACTCCAGTGTTCTTGCCTGGAGAATCCCAGGGACGGGGGAGCCTGGTGGGCTGCCATCTATGGGGTCGCACAGAGTTGGACACGACTGAAGCGACTTAACAGCAGCAGCAGCAGGGATATAAGGGGGCTTTCCACGTGGTGCTAGTGGTAAAGAACTCGCCTGCCAAAGCAGGAGACATGAGACTCGGGTTTGACCCCTGGGTCAGAAGACCCTCTGGAGGAGGGCATAGCAACCCACTCTAGTATTCTTGCCTAGAGAATCCCATGGACGGAGGAGCCTGGTGGGCTACAGTCCATCGGGTCACAAAGGGTCAGTCATGACTGAGTGCCAGCGCACACGCAGGGATGTAAGGACAGCACCTGGATTTATCTGGTGACTGCATGGATAGAAGAGGCAGTCTCTGGGGAAAAGCAAGCACAACAGATTACATCCTTGATATTATTTTCACTTAATACTACGTATTATTTGTATTCAACAGAAAACTTTAAACTCACTGTTTTAAAATTGTACAGTTATGTATTCTGAAAACCATTTCATCAGATGTATTATCTGACTCTTGTTTTATTTGGTCCCTCTGAAATCTTTATTCACCTTCAAACCCTTGTCCTAAAGCCTTTCATATCATAGCAACACCCCCAGAAAACACCCTGCAGAAAGCAAAGAGCCACTTCCAGGAGCTGCATTTTAAAGACCATTCAAATTTTTGATCTAATTCATTTCAGGTCATATCCCTGGTCATACAACCAAATCTCTCATTTTTAGTGCTATATCTATATAAAGATCGCCTTTTTCTGAGCCCCTTGCTTGGCAATAGAGACACATTGGCAAGGCAGCACACCACATCAATAACAGTCAAGCCCAGGTGACACATCTTAGTGACATGCTAATTACAACAACTATGGACACCATGACACAGGATCTCACTTCTCTAGCTGCATCCGGAAACAAGTGCCTAAAGACGATCTAACCATAAATATGGGCGTTCTATGAATTCATTCCTTTTTCATTCATTCATTCTATAAAGATCAACACAAGTTCACAGCAGTTCAAACACAACGTTAGACATTGGTGATACAGAAGAAAGCAGATCCCAGTCTCACGGAGCTAACAGTCCAAGGGGAAGACAGATGAGTACAGCAATGATCAAGACACAGTTGTCAGGGCTCCCCAGAAAGAGGTGTGTACAGAGGCCATGAGAACACAGAATACTGAACTTGAAAGACACAAGTGAAATACACAACCCACAGAGATACTGGGCTAAGATCAGGGATTCCATAAATACTTGTTTATTATTTAGGAAGATAAAGACAAAGAGTAACTAGAGATGCAAATGTCAAGTGATTTAGGAGAGCTAAGTGATGAATGGAGAAAGCAAGAGAGTTCCAGAAAAACATCTATTTCTGCTTCATTGACTATGCCAAAGCCTTTGACTGTGTGGATCACAATAAACTGTGGAACATTCTGAAAGAGATGGGAATCCCAGACCACCTGACCTGCCTCTTGAGAAACCTGTATGCAGGTCAGGAAGCAACAGTTAGAACTGGACATGGAACAACAGACTGCTTCCAAATAGAAAAAGGAGTAAGTCAAGGGTGTATATTGTCACCCTGCTTATTTAACTTATATGGCAGAGTACATCATGAGGAATGCTGGGCTGGAGGAAGCACAAGCTGGAATCAAGATTGCCGGGAGAAATATCAATAACCTCAGATACGCAGATGACACCACCCTTATGGCAGAAAGTGAAGAGGAACTAAAAAGCCTCTTGATGAAAGTGAAAGAGGAGAGTGAAAAGGTTGGCTTGAAGTTCAACTTTCAGAAAACAAAGATCATGGCATCTGGTCCCATCACTTCATGGCAAACAGATAGGGAAACAGTGGAAACAGTGTCAGACTTTATTTTTGGGGGCTCCAAAATCGCTGCAGATGCTGATTGCAGCCATGAAATTAAAAGACGCTTACTCCTTGGAAGGAAAGTTATGACCAACCTTGATAGTATATTAAAAAGCAGAGACATTACTTCGCCAACAAAGGTCCGTCTAGTCAAGGCTATGGTTTTTTCAGTGGTCATGTATGGATGTGAGAGTTGGACTGTGAAGAAAGCTGATCGCCGAAGAATTGATGCTTTTGAACTGTGGTGTGGAAGAAGACTCTTGAGAGTCCCTTGGACTGCAAGGAGATCCAACCAGTCCATTCTAAAGGAGATCGATCCTGGGTGTTCATTGGAAGGACTGATGCTAAAGCTGAAACTCCAATACTTTGGCCACCTCATGCGATGAGTTGACTCACTGGAAAAGACTCTGATGCTGGGAAGGATTGGGGGCAGGAGGAGAAGGGGACGACAGAGAATGAGATGGCTGTGATGGTATTACCGACTCGATGGACATGAGTTTGAGTGAACTCCGGGAGTTGGTGATGGACAGGGAGGCCTGGCCTGCTGTGATTCATGGGGTCGCGGAGAGTCGGACACGACTGAGCGACTGAACTGAACTGACTGACTGAAGTGATGAAGACCACTCAGAAGGAAGATGCCATGCTGGTTTTTCCTACTGAATTTCCAGGGTAAAAGAAGACAGAAGATGACTGCAGAGAACATGCACTCACGCTTCAAATATTTTTAGATATCGACCATGTCTCTGAGACTGTGCTGGGGACTAGCACAGGTACAACAACAACGGTCCCGGCAATCACAGAAGTGGGAGGCTAGCTTCCTCGGGGCCTCAGCAGTAAAGAATCTGCCTGCAGTGCAGGAGATGCAGGTTCAATCCCTGGGTTGGGAAGATCCCTTGGAGGAGGAAACCCACTCCAGTATTCTTGCCTGGAGAATCCCCTGGACAGAGGAGCCTGGCGGGCTAAAGTCCACATGGTCACAAAGAGTCGGACACAACTGAGTGACTGAACACACACACGCATGAAAGATTACAATAACTTCATCGAACACCAATCTTTAGGTCAGAAAATAAAAGCATACTTTTCTAGGAACACTTGACTTCTTTAATTGAGACTGACATTATTGGCGATGGGGTTTTTCTTGGCCAGAATGTATAAATAAACACAGCTTTATGTCAGCAAATCAATGATCACTCTGGTGAGCTATGCAGTTGTTCCAATTTGGGGCTGTGTATTTCATGTAGAAATCTTTCTGTTGGTGGCTGTAATCAACAGAGCCCTCAACCAGACTGGTTTTTTTTCCTTTTCCTCATAAAGCCTCCCGAGTCCTGCAGGAGCCAGAGGAGAAAACTGTTGTGCATTTCCCAAGCTAATAGGATTCATGGTCGGCTCACTGATTGATCCATATGCTTACTCACCATGGACATATACCCAGACAGGCAGGAAGCAGTATTAATTGTGGCCTTCAGCCCAAGGTCTCAGCTAAGAAAGCTTAGCTGACGAAATATGTATATTTATAAGAGCCACTTGAGTAGGACAGATCTATGGAAATAATAGATGCTTACTGGCAATATTCTGCAATACTAAATCGTCCTTGGAGGAAATGGAACAACGAGCCATCCAGTAGAGAAGGTCTTAATGGTGAAATGAGCTGTAGCACACTGGACCCTACCAGGAGACAGTTAGACTTAGGTCCTCTTCATGGAGAAAGGTCCTTAGTGGAAGATCCAGTGGGCCCTCTCTGATTCATGGCAGCCTGATTCTACAAAAAGTAAACAACACAAGACTCTACCTTCTTTTTCTGCTATGTTATGCTACCAGAATTATCCTAACAAGTAGGGATTTTATAATAGAGTTGGCACTGCTTTCTTCTTGCCTGGCTGTCTGACCCGCTAGCAAAGCACGGTCTATGTGACTGATGGTATCAATTGTGGTCTCGCTGTACTGCACTTAAAACCCAAATGGTTGAACTTTAACTGCAATGGGTGGTAGGATGGGGGAGGGGGGCATGGAAGGACATTAACTGAAACCTAGGCTGGGACTGATAAGCATTCATTTGTTTCATCTTGCAAACCCAACCATGTCCCAGCTCTACACACAGCAGGCAAATGTGACAATGAATTTCTCGGAAGTTTATCTACAAAGCACTGTTTGTAAACGTGTATTACAGAAACTTGGGGAAAAGGTACACTTTCCCTCACCAAATGTTAACCCAAATGTCAAGCACAGAAAGTTCTTTTTAACTTTAGTAGAAACCCTAATTATGTAAAGAAATGCTGTGAACAGTTAGTCTGCCCACCAAGAGCTGTAAATGTTGTTTTCCTATAATTCTTACAGCACATAATTTATTTTTTAGAAAAATTTTAACTGAATCAAGTGTATCCAGGCAGATAATAGATACAATTTTAATTTTGTCATTGGTTCAAAGATTGATTCCAACAAAGAGATCATTTGTAAAGGTACCAAGACCTTTTCAGAAACAGAAGCAGTCTCATAACAATTGATAATTTTTAATAAAATCACTTTTTGACACATGAATTACAACTCCTATTTTGTAGTTCCTACACAAGAAAAGTGACTTTATCTGGGTTATAATACCTCTCAGTTGTGCATTATGAGTATAGTAAGATTTATTAAAATAAATGCAAAATTAGTACACTTTAGAAGTGCTACATTAACTTGATTATTAACTTCCAAGATTTTTCCAAGAGTTTGTCATTAAAATAAACAGTCCAATCTTGCTCTACAAAGCAATTTGGGACTTAAAAAATCATAAGGTCTACTGTTTGATGGAAAGTGTTTATTTTCCTCTTTAAACAATTGTATTTTGTGTATTTGAGATCCCCTGATTAGAGACTAAGAAAGCTACTTATTTCCTAAGGTTGAGACTCTAAAGAGCTCTTTTACAAGAAATTGCACACATTAGCCTCCAAATTACAGGGACACAACATACATCAAGAAATCCATATTTTTGCCGTAAAACACAAAGAATATATAAACGCGTTAAGTGTACTCTTGCCAGTTTCTCTACTCTGTTTTCTTCTTGGTTCTTAGAATTTTTAAAGACCTTATAGATGGTTTTCTTACATCTTAGCATTTTTCCCCCTTTTATATGATTGCATTTGGTGCAAATGCAATGCCAAATTGAGACAGAAAGATAAACTAAAAGCAAATAATATTAACATGTGAAATCTCAGTCTTAGGCAATTATTGTTTCCTCTACGCATTCATTCATCAAATATTTACTGAATATCTTTGCTCTGTGTCTGCCATTATGCTACGAGGTGGGACATAAGAATGCTGAGACAGACTCCTTGCTCTCAGAGAGCTTGCAATTTTGTTGAGAATCTACGAAACTCCTTGATTTCCTGATGCCTCCATTTATATAACACCTTTAGGAAATGATTACAACCTGAATAAATATTTCTTTATTTTCTCCCACAGATACCATGAGGAGGCACAGATACATTTTTGGTTTACTCACATATTCTACCACATTTTCCATATTCCTTTAGTACTCAATATTTTCCATTTTCAGAATATACCAAGCTTGTTTCCAGTTGCCAAACTTTGCTGTGGTCAGTGCCCTCTTCCCCCAAAGCTGTCCCCTTCTCCTTCTCCCACAACCAGTAGCTCACCTTACGATGCTGCTCTTTCTTGGTTTCTTCACAGTACTGAACGTTATCCGGATTTATCTTGTCGTTTATCTGTTTAGTACTTAATTATCTGTCTGCCCCATGCAGCTCTAAACCCATAAGAGAAGGGGCCTTGTCTGCCTCAAGCTCCTTCTGTTGTTTCCAATGCCAGGCTCATGGAAGATACTCAACAAATATTTGTCTAACAAATTTAAAGAAAATTACTTTTCTAAATACACAGTTCCTCCTTTATCAGTGTTCTTGCTTTCATAAGCAAAATGTTCTAAGAGCCAAGACTGCTCTGAGTAGCTGAAGTTGTCAACATAATACAGCAGAGTTAGTTGCTCTGACCTGATTTATCCTCAAAAAAATGTTATCTAGCTGCATATCAACAAAACCAAATCCAGCCGCAACTATATAATCAAGTATGAATGTGTGTGTGTGTCATGTTTGTCCGTGTATATAAGCTAATGAACAAGATACACGTGCATGTTGCAGGAGAAACAGAAATCGAAGGTAGGGCGCCGCCCCTGAGGAAAAGGGGAGCTACATTTCTCACTGTGGTGGGGTGTATAAACACAGGAACTGAGGTGAACATCTCAGGGTGTACCTGCTGTGAGACTCTGAAAAAAAAGCAGAGAGCTCAACCAGGGAGGATTTCCTGTAGGGGTGCTGAGCTAGAAGGAAGAGAGATGGAGGAGAAGAAAGCGCATGCTGCTCTCAAAAGAGGAAAGAGGCCAGGCTAATGGGAGAGGAGGGTTCGTGCTGAGGAGGTTCAGAAGGAGCCTCAGAAAAGGCAGTTGGGGAGCGGAGACACCAACCAAGCTGCTTGTATCCCTGTGATCAAGTCACGGACACTTGATGAAGTCAAGTGTGTATGACTGAGGCCAAGGGCAGATAGACCTGTGGCCACAGTATCCAACATCCAAGTTACCGAGAGGACAGGGTGAAGGCTGAGAAAAGACCAGGAGGATCAGAAATCAAGGGTCTGCACCCCTTCCAGAGGCCAGACTTCTGGAGGCAAGGACAGGAAGCTAGGTTGCTGGGGTGAGGGAGCCAGGATATGAAGATGGGGAGGGAGCACCCAGCTGGGGAGTCTGGCAGAAGCAGGAGATGGGCAGGAGCACGTGCAGCAGGGCCGTGCAGAGGTGTTCTCCCAGGATGGACGGGTGGTCACACAGCCGGAGAGGAGGAACAGAAGGCTGCAAGGCTGTGGAAGGAGGCCCTGTGGGAGCTGAGAGCCCTGGAAATAGGGATTAAACGGGATCAGCTCACAGGTGAAGTTCTGTTAAGAAGGAGCTTTCTATGAAGCTGGAGGGCAAAATGAGAGGAAATCACAGCAAGAAAAAAAAAAAAATGTCCAAGAGGCTCAAAATTATGTCCCTGGTGCAAAGGCTGACACTGTGGCCTTGGACTAACTGTTGAACCTTCCTGGGCCTCATTTGCCTCTTAAGTAGGTATAACAATCTCTAGCTTGGTACTGTGATACTTCAAGATCACGTTTGTTAAAATTTATTGTTTTTTGAATTAACTTTCATGCGCGTATAGCTGCTTTACAAGGTTGTGCTACTTTCTATGCACATGATCTCAGTCAGATACGGAGACTGAGATCTCATTTTTCAACTATAAGATGCCATGAAAATCTTCGGCAACTTCCTATGACCACCATGGTCTCCATCTTCTCAAATACCTGGTCACCCTGCCAGTCCTACTCTGAGGCCCAAGCTCCTCCTCGCCCCCACAGCGCAGTCCACAAAGTACTACCCCACACGTACTGCCTCTGCAACTGCCCCACAAGGCTGGCTTCCTCAGCATCGCCCCGGCCCCCAGTTCAAGCCCTCCTTCCGACCAGACCGCTCCAAGAGCTCCCTGTCCAGCCTCTCTCTAGGAATTTGATTTCAAATGGTTCCAGAGTGGTTACATTCACATTAAACTTGAACAGAGAGATATTTTATGAAGGTGAGTTGATCTGGAAAGCACAAACTCTATCTCTGTGTGACCCTTTCAGAGGAGTGGCTTCGCTGGGGAGAGAGCAAAGGTGAACCCTCTCGGGCAGAACCCTCGTGGCTCTGTAGACGGCCAGTCTCGGCCACTCGGCTCTGTCACCTGAACATGTCTTGTGAAGCAGCACCTCAGGACAAGGAAGAATCTGGATATTGTGTAACAACGGGTGGGGCTGTTTCATAAATAACGAGCTCTCAGTGGGAGGAAGAAGCTAAGTGGAGACTGAACGAGCCACTCACTCAGATTTCTGGTTATTGGTTATGACTTTAAGCCTCATCTATTCATGTTTAACACTGAAAAGTTGTTTTGAGTTTGTCATAGCTGAATCTAGCACAAACTTCAAAAGGGTAAACGTGGAAACCACACCTCCTCCCCTGCCAGCATTGCTCCCCAACCAACAGTTTCTTGGGTATCCGTCACAGTTTCTAGGGTATCCTTCCAGAAACCTGCTATGCAAATTCATATCCTTTTCTTTCCAACACAAATGGTAGTATGGTCAACACAGTTCTGCAACCTGCTTTTGTTTTCACTTGACAGGACATTCTGAAGAGAGTCCTTTCTTTTTCTTTTTTTAAAAGAAACCCCATGAATATGGAGTAACAGTTTCTTTAACATGAGGCTGTTTCTAGCCTCTTCATCTTGTAAACCATGCTGCAATGCAAGCTTTCAACATGAGCACGTGTAAATTAGGGGCCGTAAGTAAAGGCCCTGTCCGCCATAGTTTTAACCTGGCCTGGGACTTCACTGAGATTGCTTTCCCCCAGGTAGCAAGCAGGGGTATGCTGTTCAAACGTGTCATGACTCTGCCCTCTGGGTCCCAGGTGGAAGGTCCAAGTATCTGCATTTCTAACCATTTCCCAACTGGCTGCTTTCAGAGGTTCAGGCTGTGAGAAATCACCGCCTGCATCACCCACTTCACCGGTCACTTCCTCCTTCTGTCCTGCTCTCCCGTATCCTTCTGTCCTCTCCTTACTGACCACTCCGTCTCTGTCTGGTTCCTCCTCCTCCACGTCCCCTAAATGGGTGGGTCTGAAGTTCCCACCTTGACCCTCTTTCACCCACCCTCCAACCCTCCCCGCGGCATTTCACCCCGTCTTGCAATGTCTCTCGTCCCCTCTTCACAGCCACTCTAACTTCTCTCCGGAGCTCCACCACTCCAGGTTCTGCTTGTGCTGCCCAGTCTCTGCGCCTGTGAGTGTCCCGTCCTGCTATCCGGTGCCCCTTTCCAGCTCCCACTCAGATGCAGCTCAAGTACCACGCCCTCCCTTGGCTATTCCCTGATCCCACACAGCTGGCACCCTCTCTACCTGCTGAAGAGCAGGGTATGTGGTCATAACTGTATTAATCTTTCAACTTTTCATTTGCAAACTTTTAAAATAAGACATTGGGGGAATTTTTAAATCAAAAACTTAATAGAAATGCTTTTATAAAAATAAAATGAATTAAAAGATGACACTTGTTTACAAAGCAGAAATAGACTCATGGACATAGAAAACAATCTTCTGGTTACCAAAGGGGAAGGAAGAAGTTATAAATTAGGAGTTTGGGATTAACATATACACACTACTATATATAAAACAGATAATCAACAGGGACCTACTGTATAATACAGGGAATTATATTCGCTATTTTCTAATAACCTATAATGGTTATTAGAAAGAATTAGAAAGAAAATTATTAAAAAGAATTAGAAAAGAATCTGAAAAGAATCACAACATGTACAACGGTATCGCTTTGCTATACACCTGAAATTAACACAACATTGTAAATCAACTATACTTCAGTTTCAAAAAATAGTTTGAAAACATTAAGCTACCAAAAAGTTCCTGGCTACTAACCATAAACAAGACAAAAAGACAAGCCTCAGAATGGGAGAGAATACTTGCGAACCGGGCTACTAATCAAGTAGGTGGATGCTTATTTGTGCTCAAGAAAATATTTTTATCTTGTGATAAAAAATAAAAAACCAAGGCTACTGTCATGTACAGAGGTGTCTGAGTTCTCAGCACAGTCAGGATGGCCTCTGAGAGCAGCAGACACCCTGCTTGGGTTTTTGTCTGTAAATCCCCACTGCCTGGCCCTGCACATGATGCACAGCAAGCAGCCTGCTTCGAGGGGATGCCAGCCCCTTTGCCAGAGACAAGGTAGAAGATGCTATGACCACCTCCTCCCAAGACAAAAAGGCAGTATGGAAAGAACACGTGCTTCAGACAGACATTCCCAGGGTGGGAGTCTCCGCTCTACTGTGCATTCACTATGTAAGCTCTTTGGACTTCAATCTCTTCATTGTTTAAATGAAAAATAATAGCCATTTAAAATATGAATATTGCATAAGGTATATAAACAACTGGCAGAGTGCCTGGTACATGTCAGTAAGTAAGCACTGAATAAATACTAACCACGGTGCACACACACACACTCGTATCAGTCTATGAAATCTGTCTGCAGTGTCACTCTCCGCATGCACACAATAGTTCATGCGTGTGAGTTACAGAAGAATTCAGGCCAAGAACCATGGATGCTCCACATTCTAACAAAAGATCAAGCTGTTGATAGCTCTGGTGAGATGCTTTCCAAAGATTATTCCTTCTATATGTGACTTAACTCCAGCTTTATAGCTTTTTCTTCCATCCATTACCTCATAAAACTGGAACAAAGGTATGGCTTTGTTTAAGTTCAATAACAAAGACTCCAGCAAATGTTTACCTTTCCCTTTTAAAGTTTCCTTCATCCACACCACGCCCCGGCAAACACATAAAAATGCCATTTGCCCTGCTTTGCAGTGTGTATCTCAGCCCCTCAAGACTCCTCCCAGGAGCCTCTCAATACTTTGTTTACTTTGGAGACCAAGGAAGATGCCTTATAATATTTCTCTTCTTCCATAGGATGGCCTGTTGAAACCTGGGCTCTACTTAGCAAAACATTGGGACATAAAGGACTTCCCAGGTGGCACCAGTGGTAAAGAACCTACCTGCCAATGTGGGAGACACAAGAGATATGGTTTCAGTCCCCAGTTGGGAAGATCCCCTGGAAGAGGATCCCCTGGAGGAGGAAATGGCAACTCACCTCTAGGATTCCTGCCTGGAGAGTTCCGTGAACAGAGGAGCCTGGCAGGTTAGTACATGGGGTCAGAAAGAATCAGACTCAATTGAGCACACATGCACACACATTAGGATGTAACTTTTTCTGAATTAGTAATATCCATCAACCCCATTTCATCCTGGACTGTCTCATACACAGAAAGAGGACCCCCTGGACTGCTGACGGGAGGTTGGGGTCAGGGAAGCAAACTAGATCACGAACCCATGGACACTCCGGAATGCGGTTTCCTTTGACCAGTTCTTTGGCTTCTCTTTTAATCCCCCAAATCAGTATTTACACAACTCCCCTTCTCCCTGGTGTCCAGCACTGTAGTTTGGTAGGAAGGGAAGACAGTTCATTCAGAAGCATCCCCTTGGAAGACATGATTCAGCAAGACTATCGAAACTGTAACTTTCCAAAGCACTTTGCTTGACACACAGTGGAGCCCCATAAAAACTGATTAAGTCTTTAGACAAAAAAGAAAGTGTTGAGAGAGAGAGAAAAGGAAGAAGGGTGAGATAAATTGGGGACAATTGTAATAGCTCGGCCATGATTTGCTGCTAAAAGTCTTTCAATAACCTTATTTTCAACAAAGAGAGACTGAATAATTTGCAGGGTTCAAGAAGGTTAGAATACTTGTATTTCCTCCAGTTTACTGCCTTTACATAGGCTGTGATCAAAGCACTGCCATGGGCACCACCCTGTCTCTGATGCTACTAACACTGAGATCTGAGAATCTCGATTGAGGGGCTGGTTTCCTGCCCATCAGCAGTAGATGGAGTAGAGCCACGCTTGGCTAGCAGACCACTGGTTGTACCTTGAAAAGATAGCACTGGAAAGAGAAAGGGCTGACCCACACAGGAAGAAAAGGAAGAAACCTGGACTTGATGTGACAAAAGCAAGTCACCCAATAAGAGAGTTTCACTTATGTCTCAGAATATGAAGCAGTTCATGACACAGACCACATCCAATGTTCTTATGTCCAGTAAAGTCATGCTCAAAATTCTCCAACTCAGGCTTCAGCAATACATGAACCATGAACTTCCAGATGTTCAAGCAGGTTTTAGAAAAGGCACAGGAACCAGAGATCAAATTGCCAACATCCACTGGATCATCGAAAAAGCAAGAGAGTTCCAGAAAAACATCTGCTTCATTGACTATGCCAAAGCCTTTGACTGTGTGGATCACAATAAACTGGAAAATTCTGAAAGAGATGGGAATACCAGAGCACCTGACCTGCCTCTTGAGAAACCTGTATGCAGGTCAGGAAGAAACAGTTAGACCTGGACATAGAACAACAGACTGGTTTCAAATAGGAAAAAGCTGTATATTTTCACCCTGCTTATTTAACCACCTGACCTGCCTCTTGAGAAACCTGGTTCCAAATAGGAAAAGGCTGTATATTTTTACCCCGCATATTTAACCACCTGAACTGTCTCTTGAGAAACCTGTATGCAGGTCAGGAAGCAACAGTTAGACCTGGACATGGAACAACAGACTGGTTCCAAAAAGGAAAAGGCTGTATATTTTCACCCTACTTTTTTAACTTATATGCAGAGTACATCATGAGAAACGCTGGGCTGGATGAAGTACAAGCTGGAATCAAGATTGCCGGGAGAAATATCAATAACCTCAGATATGCAAATGACACCACCCTTATGGCAGAAAGTGAAGAAGAAATAAACAGCCTCTTGATGAAAGTGAAAGAGGAGAGTGGAAAAGTTGACTTAAAGCTCAACATTCAGAAAACTAAGATCATGGCATCTGGTCCCATCACTTCATGGCAAATAGATAGGGAAACAGTGGAAACAGTGTCAGACTTTATTTTGGGGGTTCCAAAATCACTGCAGATGGTGACTGCAGCCATGAAATGAAAAGACGCTTACTCCTTGGAAGGAAAGTTATGACCAACCTAGACAGCATATTAAAAAGCAGAGACATTACTTTGTCACCAAAGTCTGTCTAGTCAAGGCTATGGTTTTTCTCATGGTCATGTATGGATGTGAGAGTTGGGCTGTGAAGAAAGCTGAGCGCCAAAGAATTGATGCTTTTGAACTATGGTGTTGGAGAAGACTCTTGAGAGTCTCTTGGACTGCAAGGAGATCCAACCAGTCCATCCTAAAGGAGATCAGTCCTGGGTGTTCATTGGAAGGACTAATGTTGAAGCTGAAACTCCAATACTTTGGCCACCTGATGCTAAGAGCTGACTCATTGGAAAAGACTCTGATGTTGGGAAAGATTGAGGGCAGGAGAAGAAGGGGACAACAGAGGATGAGATGGCTGAATGGCATCACCGACTCAATGGACATGAGTTTGGGTAAACTCCGGGAGTTGGTGATGGACAGGGAGACCTGGCGTGCTGTGATTCATGGGGTCGCAAAGAGTCGGACATGACTGAGTGACTGAACTGAACTGAACTGAGCTGATTCCAGTGAAAAGACCAAAATAGAAACCTGTTCCTCCAAGCACTAAGCAGCATCTTAACATTCAGGTAATTCTCTGTGGTCACATGAGAGAGGCCTTTGTAGCACATCAAGACTGGTTTCATCTTGAAATCACTGTGAACTGAGAAAAGGGTTGTGGACAAAACTAAGGGGCCTGGTTTCAAGAATCTCCTTAGAAACTGGGGAGAAAGGGGAGCCTGTAATTAGGGTTTGTGAGCTCCTGCTCTGGGATGATGTCATCACCAGCGTTCAGTGCCAGGAATCAGAGCTCACCGCTCTTTAATAATTCAGTAGGGGCTTGCCTGGGAATTTCTCATCTTGGGAATTAGCGAGCAACAAATCTACTTTGTAGGTACTGGATTGGCTGTGGGGAGAAACATTAAAATGACTTTGTAAGTGGGAGTCATGAGAAGAACCTTAGCCCTATAGTCCTCCACTAGAATCATAAGAATGGGACCTTAATACTTTGTCAACCCTGCCCGGTTCCCCTTCCTGCCATTTTCCAGCTGAGAAGCTAAAGCTAAGAAGGGGGAAGACACAAAACCAGCTATTCCTATGCCCGGAGACCTGGCGGCCTGAGCCCCATTTCAGTGTTTTATCTTCTTTATTATCCTGTGCCCCACCCCCATCAACTTCCAAACTGTAACTGCAAGGATGCTCAGAAGCTCACCTGCCTGCATGCCACCTAAGTCATTCCCAGGGACCCCGGGACACCCGTTCACATTACAAGAGCTTCTAGACAGCGGGAAATGAACTGCCAGCCAGAGACGCTTTCTGGGCTGCAGGTGTCACAGTGCAGAGACACTGTAGCATAACCAGCAGAACCGGTTCCGGGAGGGAAAACTCAGCAGGAGTTCTGCCAGAACCACACTGCCCTTGAGACTGACAACCTGGAGTTAATCCCACAACCTCATTTTACCGAACAGTGTTAACACCTTCCCTGGCCAAATTTTCTCCTGGAATTAAATTAAACTAAGTGATTACAGTTTCACGTTCTTTCTTTATTTCTGTTCCCACTAAAGGAGAGGTAAGAATAGAATGTAGGTCAGCAACAAAAGACAAGAGTAGTGTTCTGGAAAAAAAGCTATAAATTTTGTCATCAGGTCTTGATGATGCGTATGTGGGGAGACTACCAAATATGAGACTGTTTTATTCTATTTTGTTAGTAAATGCACCAAAAGCAAACGTGAAAGTGAAAGCCACTCAGTCGTGTCTGACTCTTTGTGAACTCGTGGACTGTGGTCCACCAGGCTCCTCTGTTCATGGGTATCTCCAAGCAAGAATACTGGAGTGGGTAGCTATTCCCTTCTCCAGGGGATCTTCCTGACACAGGGAGTGAACCTCGGTCTCTAGCATTGCAGGCAGATTGGTTACTATCTGAACCATCAGGGAAGCCAAATGTCCAAATAAAAGCTATCTTGGGAAGACACATGGTTTTCTCAAATGATGCTTACATGGCTCAAAGAACATTCATAGCATTTCCTCAGATATTGCCCACTTCAAAGCTGGTCTTGTGCAAATATATATATATTTATATGTATGTATGTTTATATTTGTATATGTAAATTTACATATGCATATATATTTATATATGGGTATGTACATTTGTATATATATATATACATATATTTGCATGAAATGTTCCCTTGGTATATCTAATTTTCTTGAAAAGATCTCTTGTTTTTCCTATTCTGTTGTTTCCCTCTATTTCTTTGCATCGATCGCTGAGGAAGGCTTTCTTATCTCTCCTTGCTATTCTTTGGAACTCTGCATTCAGATGCTTATATCTTTTTCTTTCTCCTTTGCTTTTCGCTTCTCTTCTTTTCACGGCTATTAGTAAAGGCTCCTCAGATAGCCATTTTGCTTTTTTGCATTTCTTTTCTATGGGGATGGTCTTGGTCCCTGTCTCCTGTAAGAAACCTCCGTCCAGAGTTCATCAGGCACTCTATCTATCAGATCTAGTCCCTTAAATCTATTTCTCACTTCCATTGTATAATCATAAGGGATTTGATTGAGGTCATATCTGAATGGTCTAGTGGTTTTCCCTACTTTCTTCAATTTAAGTCTGAATTTGGCAACAAGGAGTTCATGATCTGAGCCACGTTAGCTCCTGGTCTTGTTTTTGCTAACTGTATAGAGCTTCTCCATCTTTGGCTGCAAAGAATATAATTAATCTGATTTCGGCGTTGACCATCTGGTGATGTCCATGTGTAGAGTCTTCTCTTGTGTTGTTGAAAGAGGGTGTTTGCTATGACCAGTGCATTCTCTTGACAAAACTCTATTAGCCTTTGCCCTGCTTCATTCCGTGCTCCAAGGCCAAATTTGCCTGTTACTCCAGGTGTTTCTTGACTTCCTATTTTTGCATTCCAGTCCCCTATAATGAAAAGGACATCTTTTTTGGGTGTTAGTTCTAAAAGGTCTTGTAGGTCTTCATAGAACCGATTAACTTCGGCTTCTTCAGCATTAGTGGTTGGGGCATAGGCTTGGATTACTGTAATATTGAATGGTTTGCCTTGAAAACGAACAGAAATCATTCTGTCGTTTTTAAGATTGCATCCAAGTACTGCATTTCGGACTCTTTTGTTGACCATGATGGCTACTCCATTTCTTCTAAGGGATTCCTGCCCACAGTAGTAGATATAATGGTCATCTGAGTTAAATTCACCCATTCCAGTCCATTTCAGTTCACTGATTCCTAGAATGTCGACGTTCACTCTTGCCATCTCCTGTTTGACCACTTCCAATTTGCCTTGATTCATGGACCTAACATTCCAGGTTCCTATGCAATATTGCTCTTTACAGCATCAGACCTTGCTTCTATCACTGGTCACATCCAGAACCGGGTATTGGTTTTGCTTTGGATCCATCCCTTCATTCTTTCTGGAGTTATTTCTCCACTGATCTCCAGTAGCATACTGGGCACCTACTGACCTGGGGAATTCCTCATTCAATATCCTAACATTTTACCTTTTGATACTGTTCATGGGGTTCTCAAGGCAAGTATACTGAAGTGGTTTGCCATTCCCTTCTCCAGTGGACCATATTCTGTCAGAACGTGGCAAGAATACACAGAAGAACTGTACAAAAAAGATCTTCATGACCAAGATAATCATGATGGCATGATCACTGACCTAAAGCCAGACATCTTGGAATGTTAAGTCAAGTGGGCCTTAGAAAGCATCACTATGAACAAAGCTAGTGGAGGTGATGGAATTCCAGTTGAGCTATTTCAAATCCTAAAAGATGATGCTGTGAAAGTGCTGCACTCAATATGCCAGCAGATTTGGAAAACTCAGCAGTGGCCACAGGACTGGAAAAGGTCAGTCTTCATTCCAATCCCAAAAAAAGGCAATGCCAAAGAATGCTCAAACTACCGCACAATTGCACTCATCTCACATGCTAGTAAAGTCATGCTCAAAATTCTCCAAGCCAGGCTTCAGCAATACGCGAACCGTGAACTTCCAGATGTTCAAGCAGGTTTTAGAAAAGGCAGAGGCACCAGAGATCAAATTGCCAACATCCTCTGGATCATGGAGAAAGCAAGAGTTCCAGAAAGACATCTATTTCTGCTTCATCGACTATGCCAAAGCCTTTGACTGTGTGGATCACAATAAACTGTGGAACATTCTGAAACAGATGGGAATACCAGACCACCTGAACTGCCTCTTGAGAAACCTGTATGCAGGTCAGGAAGCTACAGTCAGAACTGGACATGGAACAACAGACTGGTTCCAAATAGGAAAAGGAGAACGTCAAGGCTGTATATTGTTACCCTGCTTATTTAACTTATATGCAGAGTACATCATGAGGAATGCTGGGCTGGAAGAAGCACAAGCTGGAATCCAGATTGCCGGGAGAAATATCAATAACCTCAGATATGCAGATGACACCACCCTTATGGCAGAAAGTGAAGAGGAACTCAAAAGCCTCTTGATGATAGTGAAAGAGGAGAGTGAAGAACTTGGCTTAAAGGTCAACATTGAGAAAACAAAGACCATGGCATCTGGTCCCATCACTTCATGGGAAATAGATGGGGAAACAGTGGAAACAGTGTCAGACTTTATTTTTTTGGGCTCCAAAATCACTGTAGATGCTGATTGCAGCCATGAAATGAAAAGATGCGTACTCCTTGGAAGGAAAGTTATGACCAACCTAGATAGCATATTAAAAAGCAGAGACATTACTTTGCCAACAAAGGTCCGTCTAGTCAAGGCTATGGTTTTTCCAGTGGTCATGTACGGATGTGAGAATTGGACTGTGAAGAAGGCTGATCGCCGAAGAATTGATGCTTTTGAACTGTGGTGTGGAAGAAGACTCTTGAGAGTCCCTTGGATTGCAAGAGGATCCAACCAGTCCATTCTAAAGGAAATTGATCCTGGGTGTTCATTGGAAGGACTGATGCTAAAGCTGAAACTGCAATACTTTGGCCACGTCATGCGAAGAGTTGACTCACTGGAAAAGACTCTGATGCTGGGAAGGATTGGGGGCGGGAGGAGAAGGGGACGACCGAGAATGAGATGGCTGGATGGCATCACCGACTCTGTGGACATGAGTTTGAGTGAACTCCGGGATTTGGTGATGGACAGGGAGGCCTGGCGTGCTGTGATTCATGGGGTCGCAAAGAGTCAGTCATGACTGAGTGACTGAACTGAACTGAAACATATATTTATATATACATGTATACATATATATGTATATTTATAGATGAATGTATACGTGTTTGTATATATATGTATTTGTATATGTAAATTTATATAAGCATATAATTTTTACCCTTGAAATGGTATTATTCAAATTGTTGGTATATATTTACATTTGGACCCAAGTGATTCTGATTTTTTTTTAATACCTTCAAAGATCAAGATTTACTACCCTGTGTGTGTTCCGAAGGAAGGCACTGCAACTCTCTGTATGGGCACCAGTTCAACCTCTGTGCAACCTGCTGCCAAAGGAACCAGCGGAGGGTGATGGCGTTGCTGACTGCCCCATTCCTCCCTGTGTTAACCTCCCTTGTGTCACTACTTTCCCTAACACTGAAAGCCAATAAAGAGGTAAACTGCATATTCGGTTGCTTGAGAGGGTTGATTCAGGCATGAAAACTCAAATGTATGAGGACCAGGCAAGGGAAGTTCCAGGAGGGAGAAAGGCAGAGAAAGCATTCAAGAGAACAGTTGGTGCCTCACAAGAGCCACTCACAACCTTGCAAACACTTGGGCTAATGTTGCCAGAGTCCAAAATAATCTGGAAACTTGGGTTTAAAAAAAAAAAAATCTGATTATTAAATGTGGGCAAAATATTTTAAAATTTGGAATGAAAGTACTTAAAGTGCATTAAACCCACATACATTTATGTTCTGTGGACCATATGAAGGTGGTCGGTCGCAAATGCGTATCCTCTGGCCACACCAAAACCAAAGCAACGGGTGACATTGAATGGGGCCCCGAGCCTGAAGCCTCCAGTGGATTTCTGTGTGGCCCGTACCAACAGGAACTGCCAATGCAACTGCTCCCGAGAAGAAGTCCACGATATGAAAATTAGAAACAATTCCACCGTGAGAGGGACACCTTTCATGCCTTGCTTTGTTGTTGTTTCATCGCTAACTCATGTCTTTTGGGACCCCATGGACTGTAGCCCGCCAGGCTCCTCTGTCTATGGGATTTCCCAGGCAAGAATACTGGAGTGGGTTACCATTTCCTTCTCCAGGGCATCTTCCAAACGAGGGATCAAACCCACTGTCTCCTGCCTCTCCTGTATTGGCAGGTGGATTCTTTACCACTGAACCACCTGCGAAGCCCTTTATATGCCTTGCTTTGTTGAAAACTTTCCCCCAGTTGTGTAATTGTGGGGTTATTTTTGCAGCCTGCTTATTATAAAATCAGTTATATTTAAAGAAAAACCTCATGTCCTGCAGCCTGGGAAAAAAAAAATCTTCTCAGCCTACCTAATGAAATAAATTTAACTTTTAAGGTTTTTCTTTAAAAGTTCTTCTAGTAGTTCAGCAAAATTCTTTGAAACTATTTCTATCACTTATCCAGACTGTACACGATTACAACTATCAAATAATAGCTACTAAAAATATGTATTAAAGAAACAAGTTGTGCTACAACAAGCAACTACTGCCATTTGTCAAAGCATATGTGAGCCTGGAACAATACACATGTACAAACACACATATTTAAACAAGATAAGTGAGCCCTGCCTATGGGAAATGAAAGAAGAGTCAACTCAACCCCAAATTAACTATCTCGTTGGTTGACCAGAGAGCCACCATCATTCAAGATGTCCCTTCTGGTTTCAGCATTTTCTTTAAAAGGTTCTACTGACTGGTGATAGTTAATACATTCACATTCTAGCAACTTATTATCAGATTCCATGAAAAGGAAAATGAGGGGTGCAGTTTCAGCTCGCTTTACCTGGACAAGGTATTCCAAAGGTAGGATCCCATTGTCTTCACAATGCATGGCTGTTCTTGGACCTGCCTCTCACTCCTCACACACTGCTAGCCCCCACCTCCCTCGGAGGCTGAGTTTTCACACATCAAACTCCCCAAGCACATGCTTGGTACAGCAGAGACAATTGGAAAAGTTGTTCTGTTTTTGCTTTGTGTGAGGGAACTGAAGCCCAGAGGGGTCAGATGACTTGCCAAGGATTCCAACTCCGGGCCCTGACACCACTGCACAGGCTGCCTCTCCCTTACCCAGCCCAGTAATCTAGCCTCCGGGAGAAGTGAAGGGTGATGAGGAGAAAGCCCGGGGCTCGGGTGAGAAGCAGGAGCGGAGGAAAGCCTTGAGAAAAAGCTCTTCCTGCCCTTCTGTGCGGTCCCTGAGTTCCCAATGCATAGCAAGGCCTCTCTTCTTCCCTCCAATGCGCTGAGCCCCCGGAACGTTCCCTTGGCCGCTCCGGAGCTCTGTTTCTGCTTGCCCATTTAGGTCACCTTTCTTGGGCCTAACGCCAGTTTCATTTGTTTTATCCCTGAGTGAAATGAGACACTGAGCAATTCATCTTCATCTGTAAATCATGCCCACGAACTCCCATCCAGTTTCCTTTCTCACCCAGCCTTCCCCTGCTCGCAGACAATGAAGCATTGAAAGCGGTTGTTTACGTTGACCTTTTCATTAATTCGAAGACAAAGTCTTCTAACAGCCCGCCTAGATGGTACGTAACCAAAGCAGAAAACAAGCTTAGGGTTCATCTGAAACCTTCCCTTTGGTGCAAAATGAAGCTCGAGAATCAGAAGGTACAGAACCCAGGATGAAAAGTGGGCAGTCACAAAGTTCAGTTTCCATACACTCAGAGACTGGTGGCTGGAAAGTAAGTCTGAGTATCCGCAAGTCTTGCTTTTTTTTAACCCAAATCCATGCAACGGTGGATGTCTATCCTCAGGATGCACCTGGCCAGAGATTTTTACCTTTGTCCTTCTTAACTGTGCTGGCACCAGAGAGAAATAAGACAAGCCTAAGGTCAACAGGGAAGAAATGGCTCAAGGTCACAGTGGAGGCTTTTTCTCAGGGAGTGAAGTTCAGAGACCTGCAGTCCTGCTCCCTCCCTTGACCAGGTAAAGCCTTGTCCAGCTGCTTACCTGTGCAGAGGCTGTGAACGCCATCCTGCCTCTGAAGAAGGAGGCAGTTGCAGAGGTGTTTGGGGAAACTTCAGTACAGGGAGAAAAGACTTTTTTAAGCCCGGTCCTGTCAGCCCCAAGTGATAAAATGGAGCTTGGGGGCCTGGAGGAATTGGGAGGGACAAGGGGCCTGGCCCTTTCAGCAGGAGGCCCCAGAGAAACAGGTACACCTCTTTGCATGTCAAAAGGCAAATGATTTAGCTTCTCAGTAACTGAATTTGTGTGACTTCTAGAGAAACCCAATAGGTTCATTTCCCGTTCTTCTGGCTCAAGTTAACAGATCTTTCTTTACTCACAGAGGCTTCTGTCAAAGAACCCACTGCAGAGAAAGGCTGCGGTATTTAAAAGGCATGGCCAGTGAATCAGTGCTACTTTCTCACTCACTTTTGCTTCTTCATTCACGTCCCAGGTGAAGGAAACAGCATTATAGGCAATCTCTTCGATGTTGCCAATCGTATTAAAGCTCTCCTTGTAATCAGCTGTGACATGAAAAAAAAAAAAAATTTAGAGTCAGTGTTACTGGTGACATGTATTGAACTATCATTTTCCAATGGGGAAACTGCAACTTTGCATTTGGCTGACTATCGCCATGGCAACAGTTAAGGATTTATGCTTATGGATAACCTTTTACTACTATTTACTTTATAAGAATGTGAGCCCATTCCTCTATTAAAAGAGTAAATCTAGGAGTAGCAGTGTTCCTAAATGATTTGTTCATTAGTTTCATTTTTCACTAGGTTTATAAATTTCATCCCCCTGAGTCCCTTGTCACCTACCCACTCCCTCTCCTACTCTCTTTTCTGCCACTTTATTTTGCCAGCGATGCCAGACTATTTCATAGGGATCATTTTGTAGGACAGTATAATCTATCAGCCAGGCAGTGTCTTCAGGGCTTCAGTAAAGAAATCCAGGAGAGTGCAGAAATTTTTAATTTTTTTACTTCCTTTTGGATTTCGGTACAGAGAATTGAGTCAATCTGATTCAGTTCATTACCATCCACCTGTCAACATAAGGCCCTCTCATTTATTTATGTGATGTTTATTTATTCCTTTTTATCTCCTCTATCCCCCTGATCCCGCAATAGCTATTGACATGTTTGCTCTATATCCTTATGAAATAAGTTGGGTCGATTTGCCTGTGTACATAGCTTTCATTTTCACAAACTGTACCATGCTATGGTTGCCAGATTTAGCAAATATTTGGACCATACTCTAAAGCAGTATTTGTTGTTTGTCCGAAATTCAAATTTAACTCTCTATTTTATCTGGCAACCCTCGCTATGGACCTTTTCAGATGTAACCACTTTACTGGTTGCATGCCTAATCCTGGCTATGGCTGCACAGAATTCCGTGGTGACCATCAACCACGATTTACTTATCCCCTCTCCCCAAAGATGGAGCCATCAGTAGTCTCCAGCTCTCTGGTACCACAGACAATACTGTGATAAAAATCCTTGGTCTTCTATCTGCACTGTCACTGCCTTACTTGGTCTTCAGGGGTAGACATGATAGTCTTACTCTCAATCCTCACTACTACTTCCTGAGGCTTTAGCTTATGGTCACCATCTGGATTTTCCCTCTACTCTTGGCCTGCTTGCATATGACAACCTAACTTCACTCCATCTCTTGTGTACGAAATAAACACTGACCACATCTTGCTTGGCTGGCATCATGGTAAGGCCCATCTGCTTTTCCTTGAGGTCTGTTTCATTCACAGCTTGATCACCTAATCATGTATGTTCTTTTTATCTAAATTTCTATAATTATTTTCTAAAATGAAAACTCTAAATATGTGCTTTTGATAATTTTTTAAGCCTATAACATACACCATGACCTACAATATCCTTCACAATTAGGCCCTGCATACTTCTCTATGCTCATACTCCAGCCCCACAGTGGGGATCAGAGGAAGGTACAATGCTGACAGTACTGGAGTCTTCTTTGTTTATAAAATCTTTTCGAATATTTTTCTAAGTTAGGAGTGAGTTATGACGACTGACTTGCAGGGTATATAAAGCATTCATTGTCTACAATATCTGACATGTTTCTAGTCAAATGGTCATTTCCTCACGCTGTGTCCTAAATGGCCCTGTGACTCCAGGGTCAGTGGTTTCTTGAGGTTTCAGCAAGTTCTTTACATGAATGCTGTAAATTTTTGACGTCTGCTTTCCTAAAATTCATATATCTGATCATTTTAGCCATTTTCTCCTCATTTATCACAAAATCTAAATTCATGTGATCATTTGCCAAAATTTTACTTACTTTTTCTTATTCATACAACACACTTTGTGTGAATTAGACTGAGAGAAGTAGGACTCCTATTTTTCTATCCATAGTATAAGTAATAATAAAACAAAGCCCATAATACTAATGAGCTCATAATAATCCATAATAAAACAAAGTCAGTTTGATTTTGTGTTTAAAAGAAAAAAATTCTTATTATTACTGGGACTTGGATTGATGGTTAACTGCAAAAAAAACCTACCTCGATGTGCTCTCAGAATGGCCTTGGACGCATTTCCTGTAAAGGGTAATGTCGGTCTAGACCCTGACCAGAATTCTAGTTCCCTTCTTTCTCACCAAATTTCTACTTTGGGGGCCAATTCAGTGGGTACAAAGTGGTATCTCAATAACATTACAATTGCATTTCTTCCATCACCGATGAGTTCAAGCATCTCTTCATATCCAGGATAGCCAAGCAGGTGTCTCCTTATATAAACTGCCCACTCATGCCCTTTGTCCATAATTTTACTCATTTCTCCAGGGAAACTTGAAGGCAAGACTATGGATCTTTACACTTTAAATAAAGCACACACATTTTAACATAGATGCTTGTGTGATCACCATAGGAAAGTCACAGACCATGAACAAGTAAGAAAAACATTGAAAAGCAGGCACAATTTACTCACCCACTACAAGCACATGTGTGTAGCCTTCGTTTTTCCTACCTTAGTCTCTCTCTGTCTCCCTTTCTCCAAAATATGTAAATATTTTATACATGTTTTAACAATTATTTTTAATTTGCTTCTTTTCCCCTGTAATACATCTCCAGCATCTTCTCACGTCACTAAATAAAATTGTGTAAAAAAGTCTTAATGTCTAAGTACTATTATATTGGATAAGATAAAATGCTATAAATTTTATTTTGCTCTTATTGGTCCTGTAAATGATGTCTAATACTTTGCTGCCTTAAATAGCACTTCATCTAATTATCTTTATGGCAAAATGGCCATATATACTTCACTTTTTCATTAATATATATTCTCAGAAGTAAAATTAATAGGTCAAAGACAAAATATTTTCAAGGCTTTTATTTTGTCAAATTGCTCCTGGAAAGGTTAAAACAGTTTATATTCACAATAACTATGACTTCCTGTTTCCTCAAACTGTCTCTTTCCAAGTTGGTATGCAAAGCAGCTTACATTATTTTATTTGCAGTTCCTTGATTGCTAAAGAATAGAACAGTCTTCCATTTGGCTTCTGGTTCTTTGTGTTTCTTTATATCCTTTCCCTTTGTTTTTAAAATTTATTCATTTATTGTAACAGTTTATTATTCTGTTTTTTGCTCATTTTTCTCTAAGGGAATCCAACTTTTCTTGATTTAAAGTAAATATTTAAAGTTAAGAGATAAAACAGAAAGCAAAGGAAAATCATTTTATATCCTAAAATTTTAGAAGTCTTCATCTGTATTTCAGATGATTTTAAATCATCTGATTTTGAATCATGCAACCCTGTGTTTTCAGCAGGCCAACTTCTTAAATTTTGAAATGAGAAAAGATCACTGAACTTAAACAAATTGAGTTCCCTGATTCTTCATGCTATCTGTTTTAAAAAATAGTCTTACAATTTTGTTCTGAAATTTTAATAAGCATTTAAAAAATCATCAATCAATCAATCATAAATTTAAAAAACAAATACCATATCTAGCAATCAAGTGAACTAAAAGTGGCTTGGTCAAACACTTATTCTAGATCTTACAAGTTTTTCTTTTTCCATACCTTCTCTACCTGAAAAATTTCTCCCCTAAAAAATGTGTTAGCTTAGAAAAGTAAAGAATTTTAAAAACAAACGCAATACAAATACAAATAAAATGCTTTCTGGGTCCCCTAGTTTTGCACAGGGGATATGTCATTTTCTCTCCATCATGTTCCCTGTTGTTGGCATTGCTGTGGAGTCACTAAGTCCTGTCCAACTCTTCTGCAACCCCATGGCCCACCAGGCTCCTCTGTCGATGGGATTCTCCAGGTAAGAAAACTGAAGTGGGTTGCCATTTCTTTCTCCAGGAAATCTTCCCCACCCAGGAGTCAAACTTGAGTCTCCTGCACTGCAGGTGAAATCTTTACCACTGAACTGCCTGGGAATCCAATTTCCCTTACTCAGTACATTGAATAAATATTTGCTGTGTGTTTCCCATATACCAGGCAGTTCCCTATATACCTTGAGATCAGCAGAAAACAAGATGAGGTCCCTGATCTCATGGTGCTTACAGTTCAGAAGGAGACAGAATATAATTAAGTAGACGAATAAATAAACAACACAATTTTGTTTAATATGCTTCAAGAAAAGGAGGGGGTGGCTTCCTTGGTGGCTCAGCTAGTAAAGATTCCATCTGCAATGTGGGAGACCTGGGTTTGATCCCTGGATTGGGAAGATCCCCTGGACTGAGAAGGGAATGGCTACCCATTCCAGTATTCTGACCTGGAGAATTCCATGGACTACAGTCCATGGGGTGGCAAAGAGTCGGACATGACTGAGTGACTTTCACTTTCACTTTATGCCAAAAACAAGACTGGCAAGGCTACTTTTTACTAGGTGGTTATATTATTTACTCATTTCCTTCATACCACACATCAATATTTTGTTTATTTATCACCATCATTTCTCATTAACTATATATGTATATAAAGGCAAGGAACTTGTCATTAATACTGCTGCCTTCTCCGTGTTTGACATTATTCAGATAAGATTCATTCCATAAATTTTTTGAGTAAAAAATGAATAATGGTTCCATGAATAGTCTAACAAAAAACAAAACTGCGACACTAGCGTCACACACTCCCGTTTGACCTTATACAAGAAATGCCTGTTCTTCTTGACTCCCACTGTTGTTAGTCTCTGAGCCATTCACCTATAGATGGCAAAACAGCCCTGCTACCACATGGTGACTGTCAAAGTTTTCTCCATGACTTACACACACTGATGCTGCTTTGTCCACATGGACATAAGTCCAATAAACAGAACGCTAACAGATGTGTCTCCTGTTTCTAAAAACCATCTTAACGTCCTCTGATGAATGTTGCTGGCTTACGGGTTCATGATCCTTGGTGTAGGAATAAAACCTCAGCAACCTGTTGTTAGGGGGGCTTCCCAGGTGGCTCAGTGGTAAAGAATCCGCCTGCCAGTACAGGAGATGCAGGTTCAATCCCTGGGTCAGGAAGATCCCCTGGAGAAGGAAATGGCAACCCACTCCAGTATTCTTGCCTGGCAAATCCCATGGACAGAGCAGCCTGGCAGGCTACAGTCCATGGGGTCACAAAGAGTCAGACACAACTTAGTAACTAAACAGCAACAAACCTGTTGTTACGTCTTCCTGAATTTATTTCCTCAAGAAAGTTTCCCGAACCTAAATTTTGTAAATGCTAGTAGCTGCAAACAGTAAAAGGGAGTATCAAGAGCTGGTGTCATGAGTTTATATTTCTAGAGCTGCCATAACAAATACCACATACTTGGAAGTTTAAAACCACAGAAACATATTCTCTCATAGTTCTGGGGCCAGACGTTCCAGGTGAAGGTGTTGGCAGGGTTGGTACCTTCTGAAGGTTCCTAGCTCTCCTGGCTTCTGGTGGTTGCTGGCAGTGCTTGGCATCCCTGGACTTGCAGACCCAGCATTCTAACCTGCCTCTGTATGCATGTGGTGTTCTCTTCTGTGTTTCTGTGTCTCTTCCCCATTTTTCTTCTCTTCTAAGATTTGTCATTGGATTTAAGGCCCACCATAATCCAGGATGATCTCATCTAGAGATACTTATTATATCTGCAAAGACCCTTTTCCCCAACAAGGTCATATTTACAGGATCTAGTACTTAGGATATGAACATATAATTTTTGAGAGAGTTATCATCAACCCCTGTATCTGAGATTCCCTCCTATGATTGGAAGTCCTATGATTTGAATGCATGGCTTGTTCTTGTATGAGAGCCACTGTAACTAAAAAGTCATCACACGTTCTTTTAAAGCATTTCATGGTGAACATATAGGTATATCTCAGAGATTTTGTGGGGTTTGGCTCCAGAGAGCCTCAATAGAGCAAATACTGAAATAAAGGGAATCACACCAATATTCTGGTTTCCTAGTGTATATAAAAATTACATTTACTCTGTAGTCTATTATGTACACAATAGCATTATGTCTAAAAAACAATGTACATACCTTAATTCAAAAAGCTTTATTGCTAAAAATGCTAACCATCATCTGGTCCTTTGGTGAGTCACAATCATTTTTTTTACTTTTTTTAAAATCTTTTTTGCAGGTGGAGGGTCTTGCCCGGAGTTGATGGCTGCTGACTGATTAGAGTGGTGGTTGATGAAGGGTGGGGTGATTGTGGCAATTTCTTAAAATGAGACAATTCCTTAAAATGAGCCAAACTGATTGTTTTTCAAGAATGATTTCTCTGTAGCATGCAATGCTGTGCTGCAGAGCACAATACTCCTGTGCCATTTTACCCACAATAGAATTTCTTCCAAGACTGGAGTCAATCTTCTCAAACCCTCCTGCTGCTTTATCAACTGAGTTTTTCAGTTCAGTTCAGTCGCTCAGTCGTGTCCGACTCTCCGCGACCCCATGAATCACAGCACGTCAGGCCTCCATGTCCATCACCAACTCCCGGAGTTCACTCAAACTCATGTCCACAGAGTCGGTGATGCCATCCAGCCATCTCATTCTCTGTCATCCCCTTCTCCTCCCGCCCCCAACCTTTCCCAGCATCAGAGTCTTTTCCAGTGAATCAACTCGTTGCATGAGGTGGCCAAAGTACTGCAGTTTCAGCCTTAGCATCAGTCCTACCAATGAACACCCAGGATTGATCTCTTTTAGAATGGACTGGTTGGATCTCCTTGCAGTCCAAGGGACTCTCAGGAGTCTTCTCTAACACCACAGTTCAAGAGCATCAATTCTTCGGTGATTAGTCTAAATCTTTGTTATCATTTCAACAGTCTTCACAACATCGTAACCAGGAGCAGATTCCATGTCAAGAAACCACATACTTTGCTCATCCATAAGAAGCAACTACACATTCATGAAAGTTTTACCATGAGATTGCAGCAACTTGGTCACATCTTCAGGCTCCACTTCTAGTTCTCTTGCAGTTTTCACCACATCTGCAGTTACTTCCTCCACTGAATCTTGAACCCCTCAAAGTATCCCATGAAGCCTGGAATTAGCGTCTTCCCAACTCGTGTTAATGCTGATATTTTGACCTCTTTCCACGAACCACATTCTTAAAGCATCTAGAACGGTGAATCCTTTCCCGAAGGGCATCAATCTTGCCCAGATTCATCAAAGGAATCACTATCTAAGGCAGCTATTGCCTTAAAAATGTATTTATTAAATAATAAGATTGGAAAGTTGAAACTACTCTTTGATCCATGGACTACAGAATGGATATTGTGTTAGTAGGCATGAAAATAACAATAATCTTGTGGCATCTCTCAATCTTTGCTCCCAGGTGACCAGATGCATCGTCAATGGACAATAATATTTTGAAAGGAGTCTTTTTTTCTGAAAAGTAGGTTCCAACAGTGGACTTAAAATACTCAATAAACCATGTTGTAAACACATGTGCTGTCATCCAGGCTTCGTTGTTGCATTTATAGCTATGCAAGTCCTAGATGGCATTTTCTTTTGATCTACATTGATAATTGGGGGCTTCCCTAATAGCTCAGTTAGTAAAGAATCCACCTGCAATGCAGGAGACCCCGGTTCAATTCCTGGATTGGGAAGATCTGCTGGAGAAGGGATAGGCTACTCACTCTAGTATTCTTGGGCTTCCCTTGTGGCTCAGCTGGTAAAGAATCCGCCTCCAATGCGGGAGACCTGGGTTTGATCCCTGGGTTGGGAAGATCCCCTGGAGAAGGGAAAGGCTACCCACTCCAGTATTCTGGCCTGGAGAATTCCATGGACTGTAAAGTCCATGAGGTCGCAAAGAGTCAAACACGACTGAGCCACTTTCATTTAGTGTAGCCAGCTTCATGAATTATCTTAGCTACATCTTCTGGCTAACTTGCTGCAGCTTCTACATCAGCACTGGCTGCTTCACCTTGCAATTTTATGTTAATGAGATGACACCTTTTCTTAAACCTCATACACTGACTTCTGCTAGCTTCAAACTCTTACTCCCTAGCTTTCTCACCCCTCTCAGCTGTCATAGAATGGAAGAGAGTCAGGGCTTTGCTCTGGATTGGGTTTTGGCTTACAGAAATGTCATGGCTGTTTTGATTTTCTACCCAGAGCAGTAAAACCTTCTCCATGTCAGCAATAGGCTCTTTTGTTTTCTTATCATTTGTGTGTTCACTGGATTAGCGCTTTTAATTTCCGTCAAGAACTTTTCCTTTGCATTCACAACCTGGCTAACTGCTTGGAGCAAGAGACCTAGCTTTTGGCCTATCTTGGCTTTTGACATGCTTTCCTCACTAAGCTTAACGATTTCTAGCTGTTGATTTAAAGTGAGAGATGTGATTCTCTTGGTAAATGTCACACTGCACTTGAAAATGTGTGGGTTATTTTCAAATATCTTTGATAATTTGTTTCTAGCATAATTATCTTTTGATAGTTCTAACACAGTGATAAGAGAACAGACTCTGTATGCTTTCAATACCTTTAAACCATGAAATTTTTCCACCCTGTTTTATGTCCCTGGATGTGTTCCAGTGTCTCCTAGTTTATAGTCTATGAGAACTTGGATAGCTGTATATCCTTCTGTTGTGTGAAAATTGTGTAAGTCTTAACTATGTTGACTTGGTTCACGGTGCTTTTCAGGTCTACTATATCCTCCTACTTTTCTGTGTATTCATTCTACTAATTTTTGAGAGTTTGATACTGAAACTCCAACTAAAATTTTAATTTACTACTTAATTATAATATATAGTGGAACTATACTTTTGTATTTTCTGTAAATGTATTATCATACTTTCATAGCTTAAAAAATAAAAAAGAGAGAATTTTGAAAAAAGAAAGTGAAAGAGGTAAGACTTGTCCTTTCACTTGAACACTTAGAGACCATTGTTGGGGTTATTAATTGGCCTAATTTAAATATTGTGTCTCCAGGCACAGGAGGGCCTGAGGAGAGGGAGATATGGGGGAATGGCTTGTTGGTGGAGAAATCATAACACATACATTTATCAATTAAGCTTGCCATCGTATGTGGATGTGGTTTGTGATGTCCTGACTCACTGGAAAAGACTCTGATGCTGGGAAGGATTGGGGGTGGGAGGAGAACGGGACGACAGAGAATGAGATGGCTGGATGGCATCACCGACTCTGTGGACATGAGTTTGAGTGAACTCTGGGAGTTGGTGATGGACAGGGAGGCCTGGAGTGCTGTGGTTCATGGGGTCGCGGAGAGTCGGACACGACTGAGCGACTGAACTGAACTGAACTGAAAACAGTTACAATAGCAACATCAAAGATCACTGATACAGACCATCATATCAAAGACAACAATAATGAAGAAGTTTGAAATATGGAGAAAATTACCAAAAAGTGACACAGGCAGATGCTGTTGGAAAAATGGTGCCAACAGACTTGTTCCATGCAGGGTTGCCACAAACATCCAATTTTTAAAAAAGCATTATCTGTAAAACACCATAAACTGAAGCCCAGTAAAACACTTTGTATTACATTTTGAATGGACTTTCTTTCCTAAAAAAAATGAGGCAACACACAAGCTACATGTTTTGTACACTTGCTTGTAAATATCTATAGAATATAAACATCTACTTGATGAGCATGGAGATATAAATAGAAATATGGCTTAGATGTTTCCCAAAACTGGCATGATAGAAGTTTCTAAAAAAAAAATGTATGTCAATTGCATCTGAGTTAAGGAGGTACTTCTTATTAATCTTAGTGATTTACACACAAAGGGATAACCCTAAAGTACACAACCAGCTCAAAGCATCAAAAAGAACAAAACCATGGAAAGAAGAAATGAGAAACTAATGAAATAAGGGTGAAGTTTATCTCATGTTAATGTCATGTCTGGTGATACAGTCAAACTTTCCAGGGTCTGTTCTCAGGTTGGGTGTGTCCTCGAAATGTCAAAGTGAAGCGTATGGGAACGCACAGCCATGAAGATTCTCTAGGGCCTGTTAGGATAGCCTCCAAAGACGCAGACTGATAGTTTCTGGATTCTCATGGTTTATAGCCTTGTGCAGATGTTCTGTTATAGTGACTCTCAAGTGCTGGGGTGTATCAGAATCACAAGGAGAACTTTGGTAAAATGGAGATGACTGAGCCAACTCCCAGAGATTTTTGTTCAGTAGGTCTGGGATGTGGCAAAGAATCTGCCTTTTTAATAAGGTCCCAGGCAGGGCTGATGCTGCTGGTCTGGAGACCAGAAAGGGTAGCATGGGTCTATGGCAAATTGAAATGACTGAATCCTTTTTGTGCATTCATTTCACATATAGACTTAGAAAGCACTCCATCCACATCAATTATCCATGATGTCCATGAGACAGACTGTCTTCATCCTCAAGTCTCCCCTCTTAGGTAGATGCCAACACCACACACAGGAGGACCAGGCAGCTACCTACATGATAAGACCTGGGGACCACCTGCTCCAAGACCTCCATGTATTCTCTGGCCTGGAATCCCATCCTAGGACTCTCTTTGGGAACAGACACTGTCATCTCCTGACATGAAAATGCAAGTGCTCTTGGGACACTAATACCTGCTGTAAAGGGAGCTCTTACAAATGCCAAGCCTTCTACTGACACACCTCCTCTAATCCTTACCACGGCTCCAGGAGGTAGGTATCAGCATCCCCTTCTAAAGAGAAGTTAAGTTGCTTGTGCAAAGCAACATGGCTGGTGACAGAACAACCTGTGATTTGAATCTAGGTCTGTTTAATGCCAAAGGCCATAGTTTTAACCACTACCTGTATTTATCTTGTAAGTTTATCTTGCAAATTAAACAATAAATGGCCACCAGACATTAACATCTTACAGAGAAAAGTCACAGCATAGCCTATGTGGAAACTCGATGGTAGAGAAGTGCTGGAGGAATAGAAATTTGACGAAATGGGGAGTCTGGACATTTTTTGGGCCATTGCAAACGCCTGGGCAAACCAGGGCAAAGTTAGGGGTGTTGCAATGAAGAGGAAGCAAAGAACACATCTCCGACCCTGCAGACTGGGAGGATGGAAAGAAAGCTCACAAATTAGCCCTTTAAAGAAAGCGATGGAGGTGTGTGTGCTTAGTTGTTCAGTTGTGTCCCGACTTTTTGTGACTGCAAGGACTGTAGCCCGCCAGGCTCCTCTGTCCACAGGGATTCTCCAGGCAAGAATACTGGAGTGGGTTGCCATGCCCTCCTCCAGGGGATCTTCCCGACCCAGGGATTGAACCCAGGTCTCCCACATTGCAGGTGGATTGTTTACCATCTGAGCCACCGGTGGGGGGGGGGGGGCGGGGGGAGATGACAACTTCACAGTGTTACCAGCAAAGGACTGCTAGACAAGCATGGATATGCAAAACTTTCCATATGTTTTTGGCAAGTTATATTCTGTGCTGATATTATAGGATCCACTCTATTTTAATTGCTATGGAAAGCAGGACAGTGAATCCATGTGTTATACCCTTTTTATTTTTTTGCATATAAATATTGGTCTGTTAAAAGGTCTTTATTTTTTCATTTTAAAAAATATTCATTTATTCATTTGACTGCTCTGGGTCTTTAGTCGTAGCAGCAGGATCCTTTAGCTGTGGCATGCAAACTCATAGTTGTGGAATGTGGGCTCTAGTTCCCTGACCAGGGATGGAACATGGGCCCCCTGCTTTGGGAGCAAGGAGTCTTAACCACTGGACCACCAGGGAAGTCCTAAAAGGCCTTTAAATTCAGACTTTTGTTGTTTTCTTCAAACTGATTGTATGTGTAAGTGTGATTCTGGAATGCTGTCAAAGGAACTAGTAATTCCTTTACCTTAATTAAGTTCACGTGCTTGGTAAATTATAATTACTTTACTATTTTTGTATATATTGTTGGAGATTAAAAGAAGTGGTATAATTAATGCAAAAATTGCTTCTCTTTTGAAAGGTGTGGATTCTGCCTGGACTAGTGTAATAATGAAGCCAGAATGCTGAAAATGGCTCAAGGCACTAGTACCAACTCAGTGTGCAATACATCACAGCCCAAGAAGCTGCTTCTTTTGAAAAGCCAAGAACCTGTGGTAGTTTACGCATGTTATGCATTTTGGGTCAGGATGCTACAAGGAGTCCATTTATACGGTGGTGCTCAAAGCACAGAGAGAAAAAGCACTGGCAGGGGAGACACCGAGACCCGAATTAAATTTATCCTCCTCCCACCAAAGCCTGCGACCACTAGTGAATTACCACTTGTATTTCCTCAGCCACTAAAGAGAGACAGTGTCTCAGAGAACAGACCTCACTGGTCCTGTAGTCGGCGACAGAAACAACGCTGGTCCCCACTTTCCCCCATCCCTTCTGTCCTCAAACATCTATGTCCCTCTGTCTGCAATAACAAATGGGATCAGTTCAAATTCCGGAAACAGTCGAGGGTCATTCTAAGAGTATTCGCTCTGACTTGAAATATGAAAAATAAATAAACCTTAGTCGAAGTAGATTCTAAGATTTTTTTTTCTGTTTTCAAAACTAAAGAATCAGCTTCTTAAAATCTGAATGACTCACGAGAACTCTGAGTTCATGATTTCCTTTATATATTTTTACCAAGTCGGAGGTGACCTGGGTTTCCTTAAGGGTGTTGACACTTGAGCTGATTTTTAGAGGCACTAAATGTATTTTCATCACTGGGTCCTGAGCAAACAGTTCGGAACAGTCACCAGTTTTTGAGAGCTGAGTGTGTGCTGAACACACATACTTTATGAAGGCAACCTCAGATAATTCTGATTAGTAGCTTTTTAAAATTATTCCTACTTGGTATAATGAGCAAATGCGTCAAGTACCTCCCCTCCCTGGCAGTCACTTAGTTCTGAAAGGGACAAGCTGGGATTGAAACCTAAGAAGTTCTGTAATATATAACCTTTACAATGAGCACTTTTCCATACATAATCCAGAACAAAAGGGGCTGACATTATGAAAAAAAAATCTGTGACTCATAGAATTGTGACTGGTGTAGAGTGACTCTTTGGCACTATTAAAGCTGGAGTTACTAATATTGTTATGATATTTACTCTCCATATATCATTTAAGATGAACTCTTTCTTGGAGTTTTCCCATTAGGAGAAGCCTAATATTTTATTTGTTTGACTCACCCTTCTATTTCTAGAGAAAGAGTTACATAGGCCTGTGAGATAGCTTTCAGTTGCACTTAACATAAACTTAGAATAAGAAAAGCATTTACACTGTAACCCATTACTGCATTCCAGATATGCTAGTATTGAGCTGGCAAAAAAGTTCGTTCAGGTCTACATCTTCCAGAAAAACCTGAACGAACTTTTTGGCCACCCCAATGGTACAGAAAAAACCCAAACGAACTTTTTGGCCAACCCAATATTTTTATTGTTTGATTTCATTGCTTAAGAATGCTGGTCCTGAAGACCTAAATAGCTGTTTCTCCAGAGAAGACACACAGATGGCCAACAGACACATGAAAAGTTACTCAGTATCACTAATTATTCAAGAAATGCAAATCAAAACTACAAGGAGGTATCACACCAGTCAGAATGGCCATCATTAAAAAGTCTACAAATAACAAATACTGGAGAGGATGTGGTGAAAAGGGACATATGATCCACCAATCTCACTTCTAGGCGTATATCCAGGCAAAACTATAATTCAAAAAGATACATACACCCTTATGTTCAGTGTAGCACTATTTACAATAGCCAGAACATGGAAACCACCTAAATATCCATCAGTGGATGAATGGGTAAAGAAAATGTGATGTTTATACATACAATGGAATATTACTCAGTCATAAGAAAGAATGAAATAATGCCATTTACAGTTACATATATGGACCTAGAGATGATCATACTAATCGAGGTAAGTCAGAAAGAGAAAGACAAATACTATGTGATATCACTTATATGTATCTGAAATAGGACACAAATGAACTTATCTACAAAAGTGGACTCACAGATATGGAGAACAAACTTATGATTCCCAGGGCAGAGGGGGTTGGGGAAGGGAAGGGTTGGGAGTTTGGGATTAGCAGATGCAAACTAGTATATATAAAATAGACAAACAACAAGGTCCTACAGTATAGCACAGGGACCATAGTCAATATCCTGGGTAGCCATTCCCTTCTCCAGGGAATTTTCCCGACCCAGGGATCAAACCTAGGTCTCCTGCATTGGAGGCAGATTCATTATCATCTGAGCCACCAGGGAAGCCCAGCAAACCTTAATGGGAAAACAGGGAAAAAGAATGCTTGTCCTGACCCATAAACTTGATTTCAGATTGAAAGTAGGTCATATTCTATTTGTAGGCACACATACACGTATGTCCTGGCGAAGGGAATGACAACCCACTCCAGTATTCTTGCCTGAGAAATCCCACGTAGAGGAGCCTGGCAGGTTACAGTCCAAGGGTTTACAAAGAGTCAGACACAATTGAGTGAGTAATACTTTCACTTTCATATATATATATACACGCCCATACACACATCCAACATGAGTTCTAGCTCTGAATTTAAATCAACCGGGATGGGCTTAAAATTAAACTCTTCTCATTAGTCTGTTATTCAGTGAGATTTAAATTCAATCTACCTACTATGTCTTTTTAAACTATGTGTCTTTTAAACTTGTGAAAACACAAAAGTGCCTAACACATCCTGACAGTTCACTGAATAAATGAAGACAGGGGTAACCCGTGCTTCGGTAAATAATTTATTTGTGTATACTGCGGGAACTATTCATGTTTTATTTCAAGTTTCCATTCTTTATTTCATTATTTAATATGCTAACACTCTTAGGGGAAGGCAGAGGTCAAGATGTTATAGACATCTAGGATTAGAAGTTACTGCCCAGAGTGGTTATTCAGCCAAAATCATGTCAGACACACACCGTGCTCCCTTCCTCTAGCACAAGTCCCCAAGCTTTCCCCACGTCAGCTGACATTTCCGGCAACTGTGACATTTCCCAGTTAAACCAAGTCTAATTTATGAAAGACAATGGAACTCTTTCTCAAGCGATGGTACTTTATTATTAGCAACAGTCTTTAGAATTGCTTTTCTGTCCTAAGACATTCCAGTCTCTCTCAAGGTCTCATTCTAGTATCTAGTAGCCCTCAATGTCTGAAATGATTTTCCAGCACCTATAACTGCCCTCTTGAGTTGAACAGATTCAAACAAAAGAAAAGACTTTTTGGTAACTGGGGGTGCAGGACACAGACACACTGCAAGAACTGTAAATCTTCACATGGATCACCCTTTGATCAAGCAGAAATTACAAACCCAAATCTTTCAGTAGCTCAATATCCACTAAAAGCAACCTCCACTTTCAACCTTCCCATTAGCCCCTAGCTGCCCAGTCACCCACCAAACTGGTCAACAGATAAAGGAAGGTAACTTTGTTACGTAGATGACGGGGGTGGGGGTGTTTGTTATATGAGGGATTTTTGTATTAACTGCTATTAGAATTCCTCACATTGTTATTCCTGTTTACTTATTTTTCACCAATTATTAGAGGATTTACATATTATTTCAAAATGGAAATTCCAATTCTCTTACATATATTTCTTCAAGAAGATAAATGTGTCCTTCAAAGGAGGGAGGCAGTTCCCGCTGTTACTATTCTCCTTGGAGATGCCAAATTACAGCATCCGAGGAAACCAACAGCCACCTTAGGAAAGCTGCTTCCTTGATCTGTGAAATGGAGATAACACAGTGCTGGCCTCACAGCATAAAAAACTTTCTGCTTTTTCTGTTGTACAGAAAAAACTCTCTCTTGGCAAGTTTTAGATTTTGTCAACAGGGAAGAAAAACTTTACATTTGCCTAATTCCACACTTGCGGGTACTGTGAAGACAAGGAAGACATGCATTTGTTCCTGCTGAAAGTCAGTGTGAGAGAGAGGTTTCCAGTCCCTGCTGGAGCGCGGCCGAAAAGACCAGCTCTGTAGTTCTGTTCAGTAATTAGATGAGTTTTATGACACTATCAGACTGTCTTGCCAGGGTTTCTTTTTTTATAATTCTTAAGTCAACCAAGTAACACTAAAAAATGTGAGACTATTAGGCTGAGGTTTCACTAAATGCATCTTTAAAGAAAGAAAATAATTAGGCCCCAAGCAAAAAACATGAAATCAGGGACTTCCCTGGTGGTCCAGCGGGCAGGCAGGGGACATGGGTTTGATCCCTGGTCAGGGAACTAAGATCCCACATTCCAGGGGACAACTAAGCCCACAGGTTGCAACTAGAGAAGTCTGCACACTGCAACGAAGATCCTGGGTGCTGCAACTAAGACCCGACATGACCAAATAAATATTTTTTAAAGACAGAAAATCAAATAGAGAGCATAGATTACATGTTTGAGATGAAGTCATGGTCAAATATAGCTAAAAAATACCAGACAGGTCCCATCAAGTAGGAGAAAGCAATGTGGCATCCAGTAAATATGAAAAAGAAAATGGTGGAAGACGGGAAGTTAAAGTATTTTACAGTATTAAATATGATAGGTCTGTTGAGTGGTTTCAGTTATGTGTGTGTGTGCTCATTTTGAAAGCTCATCATGTAAACCATGATCTCTTCATGAGAAAGTTTCAGCCTTTCACTGAAACAAGTTCTCAGAACATCCATTTAGTGGATGCCCTTCAAGCACCCATTCCTACTTTAACCCTCTCTGTAACATTCCTTCTGGTTAACCACTTAGGGTTTTAAAATTGCCAGCAGTGGGGAAGAACTTCTCCAGAAAAGGTTTCTTAAACAATAATTCCTGCAACCAGCGAAACACACTTCCCAGGAGCAGTGAAAAAAAAATTAACCCAAATTAAAGACCAGATTAATTACAATTTTTAATTTCCAAATTTTTTCTTGGTAAAGTTTGCTTTAAAACAAATTTGTTTGTTTCAGGGAAATAACAACAATTTCCAGTTAAGTTGAAAAGGAGAAATTTATTAATGAAGACCCCAAGTTAAAAAGGAGAACTTCCCCCTTGGTTTATTAATATAGGTGTTATATTTCTATGTTAGCAATTAAGTCTTGGAGTTAACCATGTTTCATCAAAAAGTCTATAGTATAATGCAACAATTTTTAAAATATAAAAAGTCAAAGTACCAAATGCACATTTAGCTGGCTTCCAGAAAAATACCACCAAAACGGATTCTGTCATCATAGAAGAGGACTGAGCCCAACCCCACCCTGATTTCCCTGTTAAAGAGGCACATATTCACTTACCATGGTGTTACTACACACACAGAACCATACATGGACGTTTCTTCATCAACTACTTACTCAGCACTAGTTGAGCATCTTTTCTGTGCCAGGCACCGTACCAGGTGCTGGTCATACAAAAGTTACAGAAAAAAATTTTCTCTCCCCTCGAGAAGCTTGGCATTTAGTGGAAAGGACAGAATGTAAACTGATAAACCAAGTGAAACCCAGCAATGTTACGGTCTAAGTACAAGCTAAAATCTGTGGAGGAAGCAGCTGATGTCTGAAAGATTAGGACGATCTCACCTAAGGGGGTCGTGGAACAAGGTCTTAGGAGTGAGATGACTGCCAGGTAAAGGAGGGAGGAAGGGCCGTTCTAAGCAAGGAGAGCCCTAGAGGAGAAATGAAGGAGAGGTTGGAAGCAACTAGGCAAACTAGGGGTGAAACAGACCTATAGATATGGCTTTAAGAAATTTGAGTGTTAAAAAAGATACACACACCCCAAAGTTCATTGCAGCGCTATTTACAATAGCCAGGGCATGGAAGCAACTTAAATGTCCATCAGTGGAGGAGTGGATAAAGCAGATGTGGCATATATATATAACACAATACTGTAAAGCAACAATACTCCAATTAAAAAAAAAAGAAATTTTAATAAAAGGCAGATTATGCTGGATTCAGACATGAGTAAGATGTCAGGTCGGAAGTGACGCCTCTTTCAAGAAACACGGATTGTAAGGAAAGAGGATGGCCCAGCAATAGTTTGGAAGGAAATCTGCCTGGATGCGTGTACAGTTGGTGAACTCTGGCCCTGTCTTGGGGGAAGGCTGGGGGAACCCTCCGTCACCCTAGGCACACACCCCAAGGAGGAAATAATTCTCCCCAGAGGTGCTGTCCCTAATAGAATCAGCTCCTAACACTCATATGGAGACACGCATGCAATAAAGAAAACCTCACGGTGGTTCAGTTTTTATTGAAAATGAGTATGTTCTGCCTGAACTAAGATTAAAGTTTAAAGAATATTTGCAGTGTATCATCTTTTAAAGGCAGAGCATTAACAGCCTACAATTTTTATCACGGCCATGTTTTCTAACCAAAGTTGATGATGAAAACAGTTGTCCAGTAGCTGTGGCTACAGCGCTTCTCTGTAAATCAGAGGGTGCCTCTCACTGCCTGTGACTGTAGCAACAGCCAGAGCTGATGATCAAACAGCAGGCGGGGCAGAGCCGGGGCCACACCGCCTCCCCTCCTCCCTGTCCCCACCCGTGCAGGAAGCACTATCTCAGCTCTGACCCACTCACTGCCCTGACTCTCACCAACCAGCCCTGGGTTGGGTTATTTATTTATTTTTTAAGCTGAGGGCTCTCAAGGGGTTTGGTTTGGATTCAAATTTACTTTTCACATCTATTCAGATGTGTGGAAAGAGTCTAGGAAATATAAAAAATCAAAATTCCATTTCCTTGAGTTATTTTTAAAGGAGGGCAGTCCCACACGTTCCCAACTGCAGGGAGAGAGCAGGTTTGTTCAGTGCTGAGGGAGGAGGGCTCACCAATGAACAAAACTCAGCGGCAGAGTGGGCAACCCCGGGGAAGAGAAAGGCAAACTGCAGGGCGCCCTATGGTGATCTGGGGTTCCCCCATGCTTCCCCCCAGGGAAGGGGCCAGGACGGGCCAGAGTTCACCAAATGGCCACATACCCAGGCTCTGGGCCTGGCAGATTTCCTTCCAAACTTTTGCTAGGTCTTCCTCTTTCATTCCATCCATGTTTCTTAAAAGAGGAGTCACTTTCTACCCCACATCTGACTCACGTCTGAATCTAGGTCCATTTGGGCCACAGATTCACGCTGACTACTTGGCTACCTGACCTCTTGAAAGCCAGCAGGTGCCTTCCCCAGCTCACCAATCTCTACACCACCACCACCCCACTTTTTTGCACAGCTTTGAGTAGTCCAAGCCAGCATTTGACTATAAAAACTGCAAGAAAGCACACTTGTAAGGCACATCCAAAGCCAGGCTCCTCTAGAAAGCTCAAAGGAAAACATAAAGGTGTCACTTCATTTTACTCGCAATTCTTATTTGAAACTGGAGTACGACTCCACACAGAAGAGATCTCCCGGCCCCGGACAGATGAGCCAAGCTGAGTAAGTCACGGTGGTCAACGGAATTCTGCAGTCGAGAATCTCCTGAAAGGCTTCTCTTTGACCCTCAGAGAAAACCATCTAGAACTAAGCTTGAAAAAATGTTTTGATTTCATCAGAACTTAAGGATTCATGAAAAACTTTATCTTAATATAAGACTGCTATCAACAGCACAATTTTAAAATAAAGAAATACATTTGTATTAGGGCACAGATGAAAATCCTATAATCACATGCTAATAACCAAAGACAGATTATAACTGCCTGTCAATTACCACGGAAAACAATGGGATTAATATTAACAATATAATGCAGACTACTACAGGGAAACATTACTTTCTGGGAACCAAAATCAAAGACAGATTGAATAAAGAGCAAATGGTTGGTTTCACAATTAACTGCAAAATGATGTCAATACCGATTACACTGGATGTGACTGTCAAGTAATTTTGCTCATTCAGATGTGCTTGAGGAATTAGTCTCATTATGTCACCATCTATACCACCCTTTCGGAAAGTGCAGGAACTGTGATGCTCATTATTTTGAAAAAGCTGCATTGTAAAGCAAGCAAGTAATTCTTAATTCTGTTCAGTAGAGAGAAGCTATATTTGAATGAGTCTCAATGTATCTGCTGTAGCTTCTGATTTTTCATTCTATAAATCAATGTTAGTTGTTGAACGTCTTATAATTTTCCTTCCTTGCTCAAAAGGAAACAGAAAAGCATTCCTTCCCAAGAAAGTGGTTCTGTAATTATTCATACTTTGAGTAGACTTGGTACACAGTCTGGATCATTTTATGATTGGTAGTTCCTTTCAAATATTTTTAAATGGCTTACATGGGGCAAAACTGGACCTCTCCACTGTGCAAATGAGTCCCGGGAACTCCCAGCGTGTTTGATGTGTAGACGGTGCCTCCAAGTCACTGTGCCCCTGGCTGGACTCAGCATCAGTCAGCCCCCACTCCCCTGGCACCTGGGGCATCATGCTTGCTGCTCCTCCCAACCCCTACCTCACTGGCAAAGCTGCACTTTCTTTCTGTGATCTTTTTCTTCTCCTTTATCCCTATAGCCAGTCAGTTCTGAGAGTCTACCAGTTCTAGAATTCATCTCTCATTCCTGAGTTAACTTTGCTTCTCTCCTTTATAGCTTACCCCTCCGTGTCTCTCCCTAGCTATAACCAGTCTCTCCCTCACTTCATCCACCTGGACCCTGGCCCAGAACCACCTCTCTGAAATACAGATACCACTGTCCTGCTAAAAAGTCCTCCTCAGCGGTTGAGCAAAGTCTCCCAAATCAAACCCTGCAACTCAATAAAGAGAAATGTCGCCTCATCACAATATTCCATTTGCCTGTATTTCTGCCCAGTCTCCACCTCGTCAGAGTTCTGGGAGGACCGATGGGTGAATGGAACACTCCCCTGGATGTGTGACATCTTTTACGGGCCCTCACTTATATATTCCTGCATCTCTAAAGCCCACTCTGTTCAAAAAGAGAAAAACATGGATTAATGAAAAACAAAACATGCATGTTACACCTCAATATAAAAAAGTGTAAGTGCACACATTTCAATATCTCCCCAAAGAAACTGCAAGACAAGGTTCTGGGGAGCCAAGCTAGTGACAAAGCGGCAGAAGACGAGAAACTGAGCTCAGTTCCCCGCAGGATCTGGTGTGGTGATGCTCCTCTGAAAAGACCCACCCAACGGTCTGAGAGCATTTCCCCAGCGTTTTGCCTGCAGCTCTGAGTTGACCACCAGGATACGTGTGGTCGGAGTCAACAGCCCCTTCATACCAGGGACCTTCTGGGCTTTGGACCCCAAAACACCCTGCTGGGCTCATTCAGCCTCCACAGGAGACCCAGAGCTTCAGCCTGTACCTCATGGAAACAGCTTTACATGGGTCTCCTTTTCCAGCTTGAGACCAGCAAATCCCATCTATACTTCCAACCCCTGTCACTCTAAGAAAGTGTTAATCACTCAGTCATGTCCAACTCAGTGACCCCATGGACTGCAGCCCACCAGGCTCCTCTGTCCATGGGATTCTCTGGAGTGGGTAAGGATACTGGATACTGGAGTGGGTAGCCATTCCCTTCTCCACGGGATCTTCCCGACCCAGGCATCGAACCCAGGTCTGCTGCATCGCAGGCAGATTCTTCACTGTCTGAGCCACCAGGTCACTCTAAAATTCCCCTTAAAAAAGCAAGCCTCTCCACAACTCCCACAGCCTTCTAGCTCATTTTCTCAGCCCAGTTTACTCCCAGTTTACTCATCTCCCCACCCACTGTGTAAAGTGAACCAATGATACTCCCACCAGCATGCACGAGCTTCCACCCCTCCCAACTTTGCCAACAGTTTTATCAGATTTTATAAAATCACGTGCCGATCTCAATTTGCTTTTACCGTCTTGATTCCTATACCTCTGCATGGGCTGTTTTCTTGGCTCACAGCACCCTCCCTCACCTTTTTGACCTCACATGTTCTGGTTATCTTTTCAGAGGGGACTTAGAAACATCTCCGGCAAGTGTTCCTCCCATCTGCCTCTCACGATGTGATAACCTCAGCCAGTCATCTTCTTGCCTCCAGTCTGGAGTAGTCTGAGGATGGGGCTCTGCCTTATTTTTTTTTATCTCTGAATCACCAGTTCCTAATGAAGGGTCGGTTTGCTGAGTGAATGTGGAATCACTCTGCCTTTCGGCAAGCTGGTGGTAACTAAGATGGGATCAACACTGACTCCATGTCCTTTGAGAAAGGGACTTTCACACTCAGAGACGAGCAAAGGACAGACACCATCGAAGTGGTGATTCCATACAGTAGGTACAGTCAGTGCAGGAACACTCTTTGGGTTGCAGAATGTGAACATATTGACGACCTGGAGTAACTTGTTATCCGACGAGCTCACAAGAAAGAGCCTGTGAAACTTGGAGAACTCTACTTACGTGCTTTGCAGAGCAGCAGAGTGCACTTGGGCTGGGGTTTGTTTGTTTTACTTATATCCAGCAAGAGCTAATTGCTAATGTTTCCTTCCCCACCAACATAGTTTATGGCCTAATGTACAAGAACCACACATCTGAACTGGCTTTAGAAATGTCAGAACTAGCAGCAGCCGAGTCCTACCACCCAGAGTGCAAAACGTTCTCCACGTCTGGAAAGGAAGGTGCAGAGGGGAGAAGCGGGACCTCAATGCAAGGTCAATTCATGAAAGCTTGCAGTTACTCTGCATGTGATTAGGGGCTGGTGGGGGGCCAAGAACTATCTAGAGGTCCGGGTACAAAGAGGAGAGACAGTGGAGTGAAGACACACAATAATTAAAAAAACAAAGGGCGCACACTCTAGCAATCCTGAATTTCCATCTTCACCACTTACCAGGGGCTTGATCCTGGGTAACATTCTTCGCACCTCACCCTCTCAGCTTTCAGCAATAAAATAAGTTGTTTTCAGGATGAAGGACAAAATGCTTATGTCTGATGTATAGAAAGAGCCTGGTACACAAAAGGCAACAGACACGTGAGAGCTGTTACTAAGACGCAGTTCGCTCCTTTGAAAGTCAGCTTCCTATCACTGCAGTAAGAGTTTCACCCTTACATGCGTTCATTCATTCTTTCCCACGTTCATTCATTCCTTCGGGAAATATTTATCAAATGCTCACGCTGACTCAGGCTCTGTGAGAGGCATTGGGCCTGGAGCAGAAAAGAAAACAGACAAGTGTCTGCTCTTAGGGGGCTTCATGTAGCATGAGGGGGGACACAAGAAAAAATAGAAACATGTATTCATAACATGTTTGGTGGCGACAGGGCTCTGCAGTGGAGTAGAGTTAAGGGACCTTGAGAGTGACGAAGGCGTGATGTCCGGGTGAGGTGAGAGGGAAGGTCTCTCCGACATGGAGACGACAAGCAAAGGCCTCCAAAAAGTGAGGGAACAAGTCAGGCAACATGTGAGTATCTGCCCAGGGAGGATGTGACTGGCGTGAGGCAGGAGGGGCCTCACCAGGAACTCGGCTCAGCACTCAGGAAGCTGGCAGCTGAGGGGCCCCACGCTCTGAGGAGCAGCTGTCTTCCCTGACCCTCCACTTTCCATGGATCCGCAGACGGGGCTCCAAGAGGGACACTGAGGTCCTCTCCCCTCAGGCAGCCAGCACACACGGGTTACTCAGTGGGTCAGGAGTCCGCGGGAGATGAGGAGGGGCCGCAGAGAACAACCAACAGTCTAGTCCCAAGGAGACAGGTTGATGTAGGGAAAGATGGAGAACGTTCTCCAGGCATGATTATATCAGGGCCCAGAGGGGACAGGATGATCCTCGAGCACGAGTGCTGAGTTCCCCAGAGAAGGAAATGGCAACCCACTCCAGTATGCTTGCCTGGGAAATCCCACAGACAGAGGAGCCTGGGGGGCTACAGTCCATGGCGTCGCAAGAGTCGACTGAGCACATGAGTTCTGAGGGGACGTTGAAGAAGGAGAGGCACAGAGAGGTGAGCACTCCCCTGGGTGCTGCTTGGAAGGGGAGCAGGGAGACAGTGATGGAGGGGGCGCCGGCTGCCCTGGGCGCCCCTGGAAGGAAGGTGGAAGGGCCTGCGCACCCAAACGCAGAGTGGCATTGCACATAATTTGCGGAGTGGAGGATCCCCAAAGCCCACCCACAGACCCCAAGGACCCACGTTACAAACACTCGTTTTAGCAAAAAAGGGCCTCATCTCAGTCTCTAATGCCAGCTTCAAAGTCACCACCTACAGGCTTCAGTTGGACTTGCTGACCACAGTGGCTGAGAGGCTTGGGGAACTGCAACTTGGGAGACCCAGCTTTAATCTCCAGTTCATAAAGGTAAAGAAAAATAACACATTAAATACTTCTGGATTTTTCCTTTTCTCTTGCAGGCCAGACACTCGAAGGTTCTCCCTCCAGACTGACAAAGGTATAGCAGTATAAGCGTACTCTTGGGTCTCCCTTCCCCTCAGCAGGCATTGGTAAGCCCCTGGTTGAGCCCAGGTGCCGCCTCACAGACATTCCCAACACAGCCCTGCAGAGTTACCCCTGGGGAGGGCACACAGCACACGGGTGGAATTGCCCCAGCAACCTCACCCCCACCCTTTCTATCGGAAATGGTGTCGACCGCCCACTGACAGAGGGACGAGTTGCTTAATTTTTTAAAATCTGGTACAAGAATGAATTAGAGGACTTGCTTCCATCCTTCCTCATCCTGTCAGGTTGAGGTGAAGGGTAGAGACCGTGGTCAGAAAATTGATTTTTCATTTGAACCTAAGACGCTGATTCAATGCCTTAATCTCAGAGTCAGCAAATAGCCCAGGGACCCATGAAGCTACTGAGTCAAAGTCACAAATCTCAATGATAAATGTGTATGAGTTTGTGTGCACACACACGTGCAAAGGGCTACATGAGAGAGAAAAAGCAGCCAGGAGGTGATAAAGAAGAGAGATAAGATCTGAAATCCTATGAGACCTGAGAGATCATTCTGGGCTAAGACAAGTAAACCCCGTAACAACATCAAAGTTGAACCCACAGGTATGCCAGTAAAACGTGTTTATTATTTGCCTCATTTGGACCTAGGCCACATTTCTATTTAATTGCTCCTTTCTTGGGCAATAATTATAAGGCTAACTTTTCAAATAAAATAAAATTGTTCCTCTGCTCTGGGCAGACTGCCTCCAAAGCAGGTTACAGCAAGTATTCCCAAACCCCTCTTCCCAGTTGGTCGATCTTGGGGGTTCAGGGTGTGACCTGGGTGAGGAAGACTGCTTTTATCGCAGCACTTGCACTAATTCTTGCACTAATTATCGGAGGAAAGGAAAGGTGGGTCAGTAAGCCTTGGTTTCCTTGTTTATTAAATAAATTCATTTGACTAGTTGAAAGGAGATGTGTGTGAGTGTGTGTGTATCTGTGGTAGAGATAAGGAGTAGTGTAGCCATTTTGCAAGAAAAACCAGCAAATTAGTTTCCATATGTTCTACAGCGAGTCTCCAACCCTACCTTAGTTCCTCTACCATTGGTCAAACGGTCCCAGCAAATATGAGATAAAAGGTCTAAAAAAATCCTTTGTTACAATGTGAAAGAAATCAAAGTAAACATCCTTCTAGTGGTTCATTTGGAGAAGGAAATGGCAACCCACTCCAGTGTTCTTGCCTGGAGAATCCCAGGAAAGGGGGAGCCTGGTGGGCTTCCGTCTATGGGGTCACACAGAGTCGGACATGACTGAAGTGACTTAGCAGCAGCAGCAGCAGCAGTGGTTCATTATAAACTCTGGTGTCCAACACAGTGGAAACCTTCCTCATTGAACTTGGCCTGCCCTCACTAGAATTGTGCCTCGAGGTCTGGGAAATGTGAAAATAAAGCCTATAAATGAGAAATGATTTCTTATGGAAGCAGGATGTAGATGAACTGTTAAAATTATTTAGAAACACATATAATTACTATGGTCTTAAGTCATTTCTAGACACTTTAAGATCAATCCCTGACACCCCCCGCTTTGTTCTGTGTCTAGAGGTTGATTCCTGCAAAGTGCATGTGCCAGGGAGGTGTGCCCTCCTCATCAGGCTAATGGGACCAATGGAAAGCGCTAGGGGAGGCTGGGGGGCAGGGTGTCCTGTCTCCTCCCTGCTCTACACTGAGGGGTGTTTCTGGGAGATTCTCTGTAGTTATTGTGGTTCTAAGATAGCTGCTCCCTCTGGGGTCCGTGTTCTCACTGCTCTAAGACAGCTGCCCCCTCTGTGGTCCCAGCTTTGGCTCTGGCAGATCCTGTCCCTGCCTCACGACTCTCACAACTCCCGCCCTTTCTCCCTTTGATCCTCCGGTCCTCCAGCAAATAGCAGCAAGTTCCTGCTGTGGCTCCTCTCTCATGGCCTCGTGGGGCTTTCCACCCTCCCAACCTTGGCAATGAATCCGCTCCATGGAACCACTTGGTATGGGCTCTGTTCTCTTGACTGGACTCTTAAGTCCTACCCAGGGGACTCCGAATCTCTAAAGAACAAGCATGATGTTTAGGAATATACAGACTCCAGGAAATGCACTGGGCAGATCACTCCTTCTCTACTGCCAAGAATGCTGTCTCGAACTCTGCGTTAGTCTGATCACCTAGTACTCTTTGCACTAGACGTGTGTTTGGATGGAAGGAACACAAGATGGAAAACTAGAGAACTAGAATGCTCTATCTAGTCCCGTGACCTTCACGAGCACCTTAGACCCAAATGAGCCCAGGTTACTTGTGTTACAGGAAGAAAGACGAGTTCTTCTGGCCTGCCTGCCAGTTATTAGGCTCCAACACAAGAGGGCATGGAAATATGTTTCAGAAACTGGCAGGGCCATGGTAAATCTAAATCTATTATCATATGAGACACAGTTGACTTCTTGGGACACAAAGCGTTTTGCTCTCAGCTTAGCCCGATCTTGACTTCTCAGCCTAATTGGTACTAAATGTACTGAAATATTGGAAAGGTGCACAGACTAGTGCCACGCACATCATGGGAGTGATGAAGGTCTCAGCTGTGATTTCTGGGCTCTTCTTTGCATCAGGCAACAGGGAGGTTTACCAAACACCATGCAAGAAGGTCAAGGTCAAGGTCAAGGTCCACTCACCGATGTCGAGGACCCTCTGCTTGGCGGTGTGCTGCCGCGAGTGCCAGTACTTCCAGTACTTCAGCTGCTCATCCCGGTTTTTGTCCTCGCTGAAGACCACCATCACCACGCTCTGCAGGGCAGGGAGAACCACACAGCTCACTTCACACCCAGCCCCTCCTGCGCCTCAGTCTCCAGGTCTGGAGACCCTACCAGAGGAGTGTTGCCCGAGTTTCTGTAAATTTGCTTTTCTTGCTTTAGATACGCTCAGCTGTAGGGTTTATTTTGTTTCAAAATAGGCCTGCTTTTTAGGAAATGAATGGGAAATGAAAACAGCAGAGAGTAAAAAAGATTGCCACCTCATCTTTGCCGTGACTAACACACGACTGGACTAACCAGTTTCCCAGCAAATGTATTATTTTGTGAGGTGAGTGGGAATACCAAAAAAGATTTTTTTTCATGCATTGAACACAAGGCCATTTTTGAAATGTCATATCCTTAAACACAGAATTCGGTGCTTTTGTAGGAGAGCAAATATGTGTTTCGGGCCTAATTAAGTGCCTCTGACTGGATCAGTGATGGTACTGAGAGAAATACTAAAAGATGAGCTCACATTGATGAACAATGATATAAAATACAGATCTATCACAGACCAAAAGATACAAAGTCAACCATATGATTTCCTTAAATATGTGGAGATACTTTTAAATGAGCCCATGAAATTAATTATATCTGTAGAAATAAGAATCCCAAATGACTTCCACTTCTAAGTTACAAACTGTCTTGCTAAACTAAATATATGTTAATTCATTGTCATTTACTAGATGCAGAAGGTACCCAAAATCACCAAACAAACCAAAAACAAAAAAAAAAAAAAGAAAAAAACCAACTTACAACCCTTTAATTACAGAACGAGGAATGCTGGATCCAGGAATATACTCCCCATCTCATTCCATATCCAAAATACCTCTCAGACATTTTTCTGCTGTTTCAAGAGAAGAGTTCATCGACTCTCATTCCTTAACGCCTTGTCCCCTGCGGCGTTTGACACGTCTGTCTAATTACTTCCAGTTACTCAGTCCACGGCAGTGTCTTATGTTAATAAGGGCGGGAATATCATGTCACTCACCACCGTGTCCCTCAGTTCAGTTCAGTTCAGTCGCTCAGTCGTGTCCGACTCTCTGCGACCCCAAGAATCACAGCACGCCAGGCCTCCCTGTGCATCACCAACTCCTGGAGTTCACTCAAACTCATGTCCATCGAGTCGGTGATGCCATCCAGCCATCTCATTCTCTGTCGTCCCCTTCTCCTCCCGCCCCTAATCCTTCCCAGCATCAGTGTTTTCCAGTGAGTCAACTGTCCCTAGTGCCCGACAAATAAGAGATACCAAATGCATGATAGTGGCCGTAGTGTCAAGTCAAGATCTGGCTTATTCCCAGTGGTATATAAACATTTGTCACACAAAAAAAGCAAAGGTTTGTTAGAAAAGCTGGTTTAGAAATAACGCATGCATATTATTCGACTCCACAAGCAGCAAGACTCACAAAGGCATGCAGGAGAGCTGCTGAGAAAGGGACCCGAAGGGACCCGCCGACTGTGCTGGCGGAACCCGGGGCTCAGCCTCCCTCCATCCTCCGCCTTCCCCTTCCTCAGGTCTTTCTGTTTCTATGTAAACATTCACTGCACAGCCTCCTGCTGTTTATTTCTGTCTGTTCCAAAATAAAAAGAACATTTCGGGTGACTCTTTTTCTAGTCAATGACTAAATCAGCCTAAGTAATAGCCTATTCTTGGTATGGAAACGTATTTTTTCAGTGATAAAGAAAAAGGCAGTTTGAAACTGCTATCACCAAGGCTACATGTTCTGACTTGGGATGTAGCACTGTTCTCAGAAATCAGTGCTCAGAGATTCTGAGTGCATCCCTTGTTCCTCCAGGCGGCTTGCTCTCCCAGAACCGAGGGGTAAGAAAGACCCACTCCGAGAAGGGGCATCCTGCTCTCCAAGGCTGTTAGACTGAAGACCGTAAGAGAAGGAAGGCTCTTTGCTTTAGGCAAAATGGAACAAAAGGAGATAAAATAAACGACATTATTTTCATGATTTCAATGAAAGAAAATTCTTGGAAAAGTCGCTGTACTCCAAACTGCTGCCATGGCCTTAGATTACTAACATCATCTTTTCAGGGTGATGATAATGGTGTTACTACCAAGGTGTATATGAGTTATACACTACCTTGTAGTTGGCAAGACCTTTTTTGAAAAAGAAGAGGTATCTGGTGTCTTCTCACCAGGCATTCCTATATGAAGGCATAGGGGGCACTAGGGTCAATTTCCAGAGGTGGAGCCTATGCCTCTCAAGCCTCCGTGCTGCTCAGTACTGTACACTTGGGTGTTCAGAGAGTAGGTTAGAAGTCTGACTGTCTGGGATAGAACCTGGCTCCCTCACATTTGAGCTGTGTGAACTTGGCCAGTCAATGACTTCTGAAAGGCCAAGTTTCCTCATCTGGAACATTATAGAAGTAATGCCTATGGTATCAGGTTGTTGCTAGTTTCAGAGAGTTACCGACGTACAGTGTTCAATGTACACACACAATAAATACTAGCTGTTCTATTGTGGCTCTGACTGTTGGCATCCCTCCACTGCAGGCCGGACCACAGGCTTGGGACATACTAAGCCCCCTGGAGGGCACACAGCACACTGAGTACCTTTGCACCTGCCCCGGAGCTCAGCCTCAGGTAGGACATTAGTCCCAGAGCCTCCCTCCCCACCCTTCCCTTCACTCTCAACCGCCCTGCCTCCTGAAGCTCCAATCTGAAACCGGGACAGTCTTGAAGGGAGGAAGGCCTGTTGGAAAAAGGTGGAGCAGTTCTTCCTTGTCTTTCTCATGGAAACAATGTCATAAAACCTGGTTGATTCAAGAGCACGCCACTGTAATGATTTTACCTAAAGCTAGTAACGGGCAAGTCAGCCAGCAGATGCCCGGATATGCTTTTCTCTGTGACCTCACATGTTACCCTTTGTGTGGGAATTTGAGATGGGGTGAACTGGGCCCCGCAGAGCGCGGCGTTCCTTTCTCAGTGTACTGAAGAAACAACTTAGGAGGAGGCAGTTATGATAAAATAAGGAGGCACACACACAGCAGCATAAATCATTTTACAACAGGGCAGGAAAGTCCTTCAACCTCTTTTCAGAGCTCTTGTATATGTAATTTTCCTTTTCAGTAGAGAAGCATTACCAGTTCCCGCCCTTCTTGGCAGAGTTGAGAATGCCAGAAGCTGGCAGACTTCCAAGACAGTTTCATTTCCCACAAATAGAACTAACCCTCATGGATGTGAAAATTCTTTCAAGTCACTCCATGTAGGGATCATATCATGCCCACCCCTTGACTTTTCATACCGTTCATGGGGTTCTCAAGGCAAGAATACTGAAGTGGTTTGCCATTCCCTTCTCTAGTGGACCATGTTTTGTCAGAACTCTCCACCATGACCCATGTTGGGTGGCCCTACATGGCATGACTCATAGTTTCATTGAGTTAGACAAGGCTACGGTCCATATGATCAGTTTGATTAGTTTTCTGTGATTGTGGTTTTCATTCTGTCGCCCTCTGAGGGATAAGGATAAGAGGCTTATGGAAGCTTCCTGACTGGAGAGAATGACTGTGGGGGAAACTGGGTCTTGTGATGGGTGGGGCCATGCTCAGTAAATCTTTAACCCAATTTTCTGTTGATGGGCGGGGCTGTGTTCCCTCCCTGTTATTTGACCTGAGACCAAACTATGGTGGACTTGATGAAAGAGAAGAGTGAAAAAGTTGGCTTAAAGCTCAACATTCAGAAAACTAAGATCATGGCATCCAGTCCCATCACTTCTTGGCAAATAGATGGGGAAACAATGGAAACAGTGACAGACTTTATTTTGGGGCTCCAAAAATCACTGTAGATGGTGACTGTAGCCATGAAATTAGAAGATGCTTACTCCTTGGAAGAAAAGCTATAACAAACCTAGGTAGCATATTAAAAAGCAGAGACATTACTTTGTCAACAAAGGTCCATCTAGTCAAAGCTATGGTTTTTCCAGTAGTCATGTATGGATGTGAGAGTAGGACTGTAAAGAAAGCTGAGCACTGAAGAATTGATGCTTTTGAACAATGGTGTTGGAGAAGACTCATGAGAGTCCCTTAGACTGCAAGGAGATCCAACCAGTCAGTACTAGAGGAAATCAGTCCTGAATATTCATTGGAAGAACTGATGCTGAAGCTGAAGCTCCAAAATTTGGCCACTTGATGTGAAGAGCTGATTCATTTGAAAAGACCCTGATGCTGGGAAAGATTGAGGGCAGGAGGAAAAGGGGACAACGGAGGATGAGATGGTTGGGTGGTATCACCGACTGGATGGACATGAGTTTGAGCAGGTTTCAGGAGTTGGTGATGAACAGGAAAGCCTAGTGTGTTGTAGTCAGTGGAGTTACAAAGAGTCGGACACAACTGAGCAACTGAACTGAACCCCTTGACTCCTTAGTAAGCACTGGGCTACAGAAGGCTTTTAAGCAGAGCTGCAAAGGGTCCAGGGACACGTATGAATTACACCCTCCTTTACAGAAGAAAGCCCAGCTCTTTCCCCCCCACAGATATGCTCTGACTTACAGCTACTTACTGGAAAAATGAACATCATTTGATTGAAAACGATGATAATAACTAGATACCACATAGGCAATGAATGAAGCTGGGAAAATTCCTTGGATACAGTCAGAAAGTATGTTCCCACCAAGTCTGTTCCCTGGGGTTTATTGGTTACTGATTAAAATGATAAACTGCAAGCCAATAAGTTCTTGTGCCCCAATTCTGACATTTGTTCTAGAATTATTTACTTTGGAATTTTTTTCCATGCCCTTCCACAAGGCTGGTAAGTAACAATGCTTTCATCTGATCCCTCCATGCTTTATTTGAGAAATGAAGCTCTTACCCTGACTTTGCTGATGGGGTGTCGGAAGCATTTGTTGTCCCCCGTCTCACTAAGCGTGATGGCATAGAACTGTCCCTTGTTGAGGTAGGTCATCGGGCCTTCCCCTTGCTTCTGACGGAGAGATTTGGTGGCTTCCAGGGTGTACTGAAACGTGCCACTGTGAATAGAAAGCAAATAGTGGTCAGATTCACTCAGACATTTCTGCCTTTGGGATCAATTTCACATCAATAACATTTTGTATGAACATTAACTAACGTTTACTCCATTTCACAGACAAAACACAGCATATGGCAAAAGAGATGAGACCATACCAAAGGTCACTGCTAGTACAGTGCACATAACATTTCTATTACTGGCCCATAAACCAGATGGTTAAGAAAGGGAGAAAGTCCACGGCATGCCCATCCCACAGAGCCAGGCAGGGCCAGGGGAGCCTCTGTTAGGTTTTAGCTGGCACTTTGCAATGCCTGAACTTAGATAGGACTTGCTTCTTTCATGCTAGCAATAAGCCATAGGTGTGAGTGCCTTTGTTCAATTGATCCATATACTTAACCTTCTTTTGCCGAACTGAGGTGTTGCACATAGCTACATCCCACTTTAAAACACCTCAGAATATAAAAATCTAGAACTCAACACTCATTATTGATATCTCTAGGGAATCTAGTTTCATAACAAGGACTATCTTTTGATTTGGGGTCTTGTTTTCTAAGCCTGCAGAAGAACTCATGACAGGGTTACTGCTCTAAAGCAGGAGCTTGCAAACAGTGGTCCCTGGGCCAGAGTCAGTTGGCTGGTTGTTTTTGTAAATAAAGTTTTACTGGCCCACAGCTGCACTCATCTGTTTTTATCTTCTTATGGCCACTTTTGCACTGCCACAGCTGGGCTGAGTAGTTGCGACAGAGACTGTAATTTGCTGAAACTAAAATACTTAATATCTAGCCTACTACAGAAAAAAAAAGTTTGCAGATCCCTGCTCTTAATAATTTCTCTAGTATTTGATAAATATAATTTAATTTGTAAAATGAAAACACTGATTTTCCCAACTTTGAAAATCATAGCCATTGTTTAAAATGAGCAACGAACATGCACCACCATCTTTTTTATTTAAGATGCTCATTCAGAATATTTATTTCTGCTACCCTGCAGGATGGCACAGTGATGATCTGATTGCAAATGGTTTGTCTGTTTTCTGGATCATCAGGAACACTTCACTGTGTCTATTTTTTCAGCCTTTTAAATTTCACAGTCTGTGAAAGACTGGGTACAAAAAGATTCAAAGTTTGCTTCTTAAAATGATCTACTGATAAGATTACGGGGGACTCTAGTTTTCTATGTTGAATATTTTAGCAGTGTTTCATATCTTTTTAGCTTATATAATGAGAAAGAAATCTGAAGAGCAAAATAATACTTCTCTTATATGATAAAAAAATCTTAGGTTAAAGCTGATAAACAAAGTGAATTCCAGAATATGCGTCTTAGAATAAGGTGGGAAATAAATCATTCAAGATAGAATCGATTCCACTGTCATTTTGCCTGGAAAAAGCAATTTCGAGATAACCACTGAATCAGAAAATTTGAGACCTGGACAGGATATTAGGAATCACCTAGATCAGAGCTTGCAACTTGTCTAGGGCGCAGACTGCTTGAAAAACATGAAGAAAGCTGTGAACTTTCTCCCCAGATAAAAGCACATATGAACACAAATGATTTGTAATATAATTTCAGGGGATTCACGTCCCCCAGGCTGATCCACAGCATAAGATAAGAACCACCTTCCTCATTTCACAGCTGAGAAGAGGCTGAGAAATTGCTCACTCCAGGGGACAATGACAGCAGCAGAAAGTGAAAACAGGACACGAAAATGGTAGGCCAATGCTCTCTTTAGTGGCCCAATAGCTGGTTGCATGGTTATCTATCTGGACGGATAGCATGTAAATTACCCATGCATTTCCAAATTTTAGAAGTTGATTCGAAACTTTCTTCTCTGCCTTTTCCCTACCCTTCGCCACCACGGCACAGCCAAATTCTGTCTGGAACAATCTAGAGAGGATGACTGGGGAGCCTGAGGTTGGAACAAGACCCTGAAGGAGCAGAAGGACTTTAAGAGAAAACAGAAGAAAAGAGGGTCATACATGTAAAAGTAAAGGGGCAAGAAACACAGTGGGAGAGGAGGTTCACAATGCATGGAGGGCTCTAACAACCTTCATAAAGAATTCGTGTTTTATTCTATCTGAAATGGTGAAATCACTGGTAAGATTTGCAAATGGGAGAGATTCATTCATTCACACCCTTCTGTCCTGTCTTCAGGCACCTCTAGAATGTGTGGCTAGGAGGATGTTATCATTACACATAATAAAAAATGAAAGCCGGACTTCCCTGGTGGTCCAGAGGTTAAGAATCTGCCTGCCAGTGCAGAAGACATGGGCTCTATCCCTGGTCCAGGAAGATCCCACATGCCATAGGGCAAGTAAGCCTGTGCCCTGCAACTACTGAAACCCGTGTACCAAGAGCCTGTGTTCCATAACAAGAGAAGCCACCACAATGAGAAGCCCATGCACCGCAACTAGAGAGTAAGTAGCCCCTGCTGGCCAAAACTAGAGAAAGACTGCACGTAGCAACGAAGACCCAGCACAACCAAAAAAACAGAATTAATTAATTTTTAAAAAGAGGGAATAAAAGTGGAAGAACAGATGTGAAAGAAGTCAAGAAGGAAGGGGAAAAGGGGAGGAAAAAAGAGAGTTCCATTGTGTGCATGTTGTTTTGGAGGCCCAAGCGTCTGATGTTCAGAGGAACACCTAAGAAGGGATATCTAGCCAACAAAAGGACAAAGAAAGAGTATGGGGCTCAGAAAGCTGATCAAGACTGGAAATAATAATTTAGAAGTCATTATGCAGAGAAGACTTTATTTTAAAGGTGCAGGACAACTTAAAGATACAGTTAAACAGTTATCGGTGCATCAGTGTCTAGGGGCATCTCCTGGAAACCTACCTTGATGTCTGATCGTACATGTACTCCTCAGCCCCAACCGAAGCACTCCGAAATTTCTGCAAAATATAAAAAAGTCATCAAAATTAAAACAAACAGGTACGTCATTATGTTCGCCGCCACCACCAAAGTGGCAAAGGTATCCAAACTGTCTTATCCTTATTTTAGAAAGGAAAATTACACATTTTTTTGGTATTGTGTTTTCAACTACAGTGGAAATAGTTACCATTTGTATACATAACTGGCATAGTACCTGCACATTGAGAATTATATTCAACATAAAATGTATTTGTGCTTTTCTTCACATATTCACAGGTGCTCCTAAGGTGCTTTCAGGTACCGGAAACTGTTTCCTCAAACGTTTAAACATCTCTTCTATTTTCTTATCTCCAGCACTATTCCAAAAGTCACGAATACTGAGTTAATGGAACCCTGAATACAGGGAGGCCACACAGCATATCCTAAGCCCTACTGAGAGTGTTAGGAGCATAGTTTCAGAGCAAAACTGCCTAGAGTCAGGTTCTAGTTCTGTGGCCTGCTGCCTGTATAGACTGGGGCAAGTGCCATATTTTCTTCAGCTGTAAAATGCACAGTTGTAGTGATGAGAAGAATGAACGGCATTATTAGCGGTGAACTACTAAGGACAGTTCCTGGAATGTGGTGAGCTCTGTCTACGTGTATTAAATTCTGTCCTATAGTGACCACTTGATCATATGTGGTGCCCTTCTCTAAGATCTTCATTATCGCAACATTGTTAAGAGTGGGTTTGGAGAGGAAGCTCTAAGTCATAATATTACACATGAGGAGGTTTGGGTTCACAGACATCCAGTTGTTGTGTATTTAGTGCAAGTGACACGACTGAGCGACTTCACTTTCACTTTTCACTTTCATGCATTGGAGAAGGAAATGGCAACCCACTCCAATATTCTTGCCTGGAGAATCCCAGGGATGGGGGGAACCTGGTGGGCTGCCGTCTATGGGGTCGCACAGAGTCGGACACGACTGAAGCAACTTAGCAGCAGCAGCAGCAGGATGCATTTTACTACATTTTAGAACCTTTTCAAGCAGATGCATAAAAGTGCTAACTCTTGATCCTAAAGTGAATAAAACAGAACATTGGTGAAAAAGCACTTGGTGGATCACATACATGAGGACCTTCCACTGTGGCCTTTTTTATAGTCTCTCTAAGAAACAACCTTCTTGCTTCTTATTTCACCATAAATATCCATTCTTTGACAAGTAATTCAAAGATTTCCTTCTCAGGAAAGTGTTTGGTGGTGCTGTTCAGTTGCTAAGTTGTGTCCAACACTTTGCGACCCCATGATCTCAGCACACCAGGCTTCTCTATTCTTCCGTATCCCCAGGAGTTTGCTCCAACTCATGTCCATTGAGTCGGAGATTCCATCCATCCATCTCATCCTCTGTCATCCCCAAGAAAGGGTTACTCCCAGCTATTTTCCAGCCACCATCTCTAACCACTATCTCTAGGATGGTGGTTTATTTTCCAACCACCATCTCCAGGATGCAGTGGACCCTTACATCTTTATATGTACATCAGATATAGCTATACAATTCCATGTCTTTAATCAGTCACCAATTTTTAGGTCTTATTAATGGAGTCATTCATCCACTCTTTCAGTAAATACTTTCTGAGCATCTACTTTGTATCAGACACCATGCTAGGTGCTATGGGTACCACGGTGAAAAAGGAAAGATGCAGGCCCTGCTCTCATGAAGCTTCTGGTCTAGTAGATGAAAAATATTAGCCAAATAATCATTAAAAAAATTATAAACCATGTGCAAACACTCTGAGGAACAGCCACAGAGTTCTAGGACAGTACATCATGACTGAGAAAGTAAAAATCAGTCCCACTGACAATCAGCCTAGATGGTTCTAACAGGATGTACTGTTTCCAGTGGCACAACAGAGAAGACCAACAGAAGATAAGCAGTGCTCCCAGCAGAAGCCCAGAAGACAGCAACACAGCTACACAAGTGAGCAACGCTCCCTCCTCCTGTGGGCCTGATGCTTTCCTAGCAAAGATACTCTCAGACTCGCTTTGTTCATCGCCTCTTCTGAACAACGACAGCCGAGACACCCAGTTTCTAGACCGCCCCCCAACCTCTCGATATACACGATCCAGAACTGGTTGTCACTTCCATGATCCCTTCTTAGATTCATCCAGCACAAGCCCAAACACTGTCAAGAACTCCTCCCAACTCTCTCTTATGAGCTGTCCAGGATCCCCTGCAGAAGAAGACTAAATAAATGCAACTTTGACGACAAATATATTCGTGGTAGTCTTTGGCTGGTGGACTTAGATTCAAAGAAAACTGATTTTACTAGAAACTGAAAGGAGAGGACAAGGAGGTCTTCCCTAAGAAAGTCACACAGGAGGAAGGGTGTGGAAGATAGTAAAGAATATTCTAGAATAACATTGTGCAACAGAACTTTATGCAAAGATGGAAATGTTCTGTATCTTCACTGTCTAATACTAGCCACTAGCCACATGTGTCTACTGAGCACTTAGAATGGAGATAATGGGACTGAGGAATTAAATTTTACATTTTATCCAATTTTAATAGCCACACGTGGTTGTTGACTACAGTACCTACTGCACAGCACAGATATGAAACACGGAGCAGCATTCACAGGGGTCTTGAGGCAGGAGGAGCATAGTAGGTTCACAGAACTGAATGAAGCTCAGAGCAGAGGGCAGCAGGGGAAAGGTGTGCAAGATGAGGTGGGAGAGGCAGAGGAGAAACAGAACGTACAAGGACATGAAAACCAGCTACAGATTCAGATCTTGACCCTAGAAACAACGGGATTTCAATAAGAGGGTGTCATGATCAGATTATAATTTTGAAAAGACCATCCCAGGCACAGTGTACAAAAGTGGACTGTTTTACAGACCAGAGATAACGATAGCTTGAGGCAGTAAGGGGGAAGCAGAATGGAGACAAAGGAAGGATCTCAGAGAGATGTAAGAAAGTGAAGTTGGGCCCTTTTCCTGGTGGGTCAGCAGCTAAGACTATGTGCTCCCAATGCAGAGGGCGTGAGTTCAATCCTTGGTCAGGGAACTAGATCCCACGTGCTACAACTAAGAGTTCAGATGCTGCACCTGAAAGATCCTGCTAGATGCAACTAAACAGGGTCCAAGTTCAACTAACATCTGGCCTAGCCAAATAGTATATTAAAATAAATATTAAAAAAAAAAGAAACAGAAGTTGATAGAACTGATAATTACTTAGACCAGGATGATAAGAGAGCAAAGTATGCAGGAAAAAAATCCTAGTTTCTTCAGAAACCAGAAAGATGGTGGTGTCACTCCACTAGAGTGGAAAACAATTTGTAAACCAGGTTTTGTAGAGGTGGAAAGTCAAACAGGGGCTTCCCTGGTGGCTCAGATGGTAAAGAATCTGCTTGCAATGCGGGAAACCTGGGTTTGATCCCTAGGCTGGGAAGATCCCCTGAAGAAGGAAATGGCTACCCACTCCAGTATTCTGGCCTGGAGAAGTCCATGGACAGAGGAACCTGGTAGGATATAGTCCATAGGGTCACAAAGAGTTGGACACGACTGAGCAACTTTCACTTTTACTTTTCAAAGTCAAGCAGTTGGGCATAAAGCTATAGGGTGCAGAGAGAACTGGGCTAGAGAAAAAAATGTGCAAAGTATTTAGGGCATAGATGGTAACTGAGCTGTGGACATAAAGCCAAGAACTTCTTCAGGAGGCAAGAGTATCAAAGTATCAAATGGTGCTGCCAAGTAACAGCTTTAACAGAAAGGGGATTTCCAGATCCATTCTTTGCAAGAGTTGGATAGAGGGCTTCTGCTGCTGCTGCTGCTGCTGCTAAGTCACTTCAGTCGTGTCCGACTCTGTGTCACCCCATAGACGGAAGCCCACCAGGCCCCGCTGTCCCTGGGATTCTCCAGGCAAGAACACTGGAGTGGGTTGCCATTTCCTTCTCCAATGTGTGAAAGTGAAAAGTGAAAGTGAAGTCGCTCAGTCGTGTCCGACCCTCAGCGACCCCACGGACTGCAGCCTACCAGGCTCCTCCATCCATGGGATTTTCTAGGCAAGAGTACTGGAGTGTCTTGCCATTGCCTTCTCCGAGAGAGGGCTCCTAGGAGCCTGAATAATGGGACATCCAATTCTCATCAACTTTGACTACAAATAGATAAAACTAAGGACTTCCCAGGTGGCACTAGTAGTAAACAACCCACCTGCTAATGCAGGAGATGTAAGAGACACAGATTCAAGCCCTGGGTTGGGAAGATACCCCAGAGGAGGGCATGGCCACCAGTTTCAGTATTCGCACCTAGAGAATCACATGGACAGAGGAGCCAGGCGGGTTACAGTCCATGGGGTTGCAAAGAGTCGGACACAACTGAAGCGACTTAGCACAGTACAGCACATACAGAGACCTGTCTTCCCAAAGTACAAAATTTGTATTCTAAGGATTTTCCAAATTTTTTCTTGGTTCAAGTACAAAATAATAAATAATAGAAGTTTTAGTGGTACTACATGCACTATTTCAAGTATTTGAAATAAAAAATAATAAAATTGGTTGCACTAATCAAAAGCAAAGCCATGATCCATTTTAGTAAGTGAATCATCATTTTCAAGGATTTATTCTTTACGTTAGGGGAGGAAATGAACTACCATTTAAAAATTAATCACATTGGACAATGTTTAGATCCAGGGTAACTTTCCGTATCAGTCTACAGACGAATAGGACATCAGTGGACATAACCATCTAAGTCTGTTGGGTATGACAAATAATAATTCTTTTATTTCATTATAGGATTCTCTGCAAACTACATTAATTTGACAATTAACATACCAGGAGCTAAATAATGAAATACACGGTAGAGATAGTTCATCTTCCCTATAAATATTGGGTTGGCCAAAAAGTTCATTAGGTTTTTCCATAAGATATTATATTTATATACATGCATATAATATAAATTATATTTCCATATTTATATATTTCCAGATATTATGGGGAAATCTGAACATATATATCAATTATTATATACATTGATATAATAATCAATTATTATTATTGATATATTACATGAAATATTTAATATATTATATGAAATATATATTTTCATGTTTTATATTTTCAGATATTATAGAAAAACTTGAATAAACTTTTTGGCTAACCCAATGGTCTCATTCCTGAGCAAATTGGAGGACTAAATGGGAAATTGACTTCTCAGCCCTCTTGTAATTAGTTGATACCATGTGACTAGTTCTAGCCAATGAAATGTGAACAGGGGGAATAGCACCACTTTCAGATCAAAGTATTTACAAGTCAGTGTGCCGTCTCCATGGTCTCTCTTCCCCAGCGAGGCTGACTCTGAAGTCACACACAGAGACAGTAATGTCACAAGACGGAGAGAACCTGGATTCCTGATCAGAAGATGGGTCTATAGACTTGTATCAAGATTATTAGCAAGAAATAAACTTTCATTGTATCATATCACTGAGCTCTGGAGTTTCTTCATTCCTACAGCTAGTTAGACTTCTGTTAACTGACTTATACAAAATTGTAGAATAGAATAAGCAAAATCTTTCTTCTACTTTGATTTTTATAATGACAATACACATGCTGCTGCTGCTGCTGCTAAGTCACTTCAGTCGTGTCTGACTCTGTGGACCCCACAGACGGAAGCCCACCAGGCTCCCCCATCCCTGGGATTCTCCAGGCAAGAACACTGGAGTGGGATTTTTCTATAAAAACTCTTTCTTCCCTCTCTCAAGTTTTACATATTTCCTAGAAACCTGATGGGGCTTACCTTGTGGCTCAGCTGGTAGAGAAGCCACCTGCAATGCAGGAGACCTGGGTTCAATCCCTGGGTTGGGAAGATCCCCTGGAGAAGGGAAAGCCTACCGACTCCAGTATTCTGGCCTGGAGAATTCCATGGACTATATAGTCCATGGGGTTGCAATGAGTTGGACACAACTAAGCCACTTTCACTTTCGAAACCTGATAAGTGTTAATACTACCCTGATTTATATTTATCAACTCGACTCTTTGCTTATTAGCTGTGTGACATTTGGCACATTTATAAGCTCTCTGGATCTGTTTTTTTCATCTGTAAAGTGGGAAAAAATACCTTCCTTGCAGAATTGTAAATGTGCATATGTAAATTGTAAATGGTATAGTAAATGTGTAAGCCACATGCCTAGCACACAGTAGTACCCAATAAACAGCAACTATTGTTATGTCGAGTTGACTCACTGGAAAAGACTCTGATGCTGGGAAAGGTTGGGGGCGGGAGGAGAAGGGGACGACAGAGAATGAGATGGCTAGATGGCATCACCGACTCTGTGGACATGAGTTTGAGTGAGCTCCGGGAGTTGGTGATGGACAGGGAGGCCTGGCGTGCTGTGATTCATGGGGTCGCGGAGAGTTGGACACGACTGAGCGACTGAACTGAACTGATTGTTATGTCTCTTCACAGATTATATAGTAACCTTCTAGAACACAGAAACCAAGGCACACCCTCTTTTCTCTACTCCCACATTTAGCAAAATGCCTAACACCCAGTATAAACAAATATTTACCAAATGTTACTACAAAAAGGATATAGAATAAAATATAAATCAAATTAGTTAAATAAATTCATTAAATAATTTTTTAATGCTACTGGCTTGAATTGTACCAAATTGCTCCCTTCCTTGGTATCAGTACACACACACACACTCACACACACGCGCACACTCACACACACGCGCACACTCACACACACACACTCACACACATGCACACACATCTACAGAGAGAAGAAGTCATGTGTAATAATAACAAATGAAACTTGCTAATTCAACAAGTAGTAGGGATTTTAATAGTTTGCCTAAAGGAAGTACTAGGTTTTAGACAAATTTTCCTTAGTGAAATTTACTTGATGAAATCACTCTGAAATCACCTAATCTTATAACCTGTTGACAATGTCATGGCTGAAAATCATGATAGATCATTTCAATTAATTTATGTCACATTACCTTATGCAATGTAAACACTGATTCCAAGACTAGGAGAGCAACTAAACTAAATTCAAAGGAAATAATTTTCACATGTCGTTTCTGGTAAGTTGCTTTCTTATTCACTTCAAAATAAAACCCCGAATACAATAGCTTCCTTTCATAAGCCTCTTTACAACATAAGCACAACTGATAACAGATCCCCCAAATAGGGTGACGGCTCCGTTGACATTGGACCACAGCCATGGACTCTTCTGTGACCAATGGAATATTTCTGCACTGTGTGAGAAGAACATTAGTAGCAACCCTTTAGTGAAAAAGTATGCACCTCACATTCCTTTGTGGAGTGATTTGCTTTTCCCTACAGAAGCACCCCTGTCTGCTTGAGGGCAAATCAAATATTCAGCAATACCAAAACCCTACAAGATCCCTTGCTCAGTTTGAAAAAAAAGAAAAGAAGGAACAAGGGGACTTCCTTGGTAGCCTAGTGATTAAGAATCCACCTGCCGATGCAGGGGACACAGGTTCAATCCCTGGTCTGGGAAGATCCCACAACCCTCAGAGCAACTTCTAAGCTTGCGTGCTGCAACTACTGAAGCCTGCGCACCTAGAGCCTGTGTTCCCCAGCAAGAGAAGATGCTGCAATGAGAAGCCCATGCTCTACAACTAGGAAGCAGCCCCCGCTCGCCTCAGTAATAATAGGGAAAAAAAGGAGAGGGGAGCTGGGAGAAGAAGCTTGTTGATGATTTGAAGCCACACAGGAAGCCAAAGAAGCAGACCTGAAGATAACATTTTCACTACAAGGACAATGAACGCTTGACGTAAAGCTACCAGGACTCCAAAAATATGGAAGCCTGATGAGCACAGCGAATTTATCCCGTCTCGCTCTGCTCTTTCCCCAAGTTCATGGAAAGCAGCAGGCATTCAGGAATGACGAGTCACGAAAGGAAGGGCTGCAAGTGTGACTTGTCTACTGTGAGCCCCTACCAACGCTGGAGAGAGCTGGTCCCTTTTGTCCCTCTTATTGTCATATGAAAGATGAGAAACAGCTAATGACATAGGTAAAGGACACTCACATTAAAAAACAGACACATCTGGGTAAGGCGCTGTGTTCAGCAATGGAGCTCCTGAGAACCAGAAGGCCCCACGCTGTCTCCGAATACAGAGGTAACGGTCAAGGACGTTGGCTCTGGAGACCAACAGCTTGTGGCAAGTCCCATCTCTGCCACTTACTGTGGTATGTTCACAGCTGCCCTTATGCATCTCATTTGGAAAATAGAAATGACAATGATAGTATCTACCTCATGGGAGTTTTGGGAGGATTGCATGAGTCCATATTACATAGAATGATGCCCAGCACAGAGCAAGTGCTCATCAAATGCTTATTATTTTAAGATATTATTATTTAAGGTTACCATGTCAGCCTCACATGGCTGAAGTTTGTCCTACTGGCAACTAAACGGGCAGCAGGCTGCAAGTATTTGATATACTGCCACCACACTCCTCTTTAAGAAAGAAAAAAATCACAAGTTTTCTCCTTCGGCCATTGTCTTTAATTGGCCCAGGTGGACTGCAAAATGAGATGTCAGTGACCACTGACTCAAATACAGAGTCACTGCTCGGAAATGTGGAAGAAGCTGACACAAACTAAAAAAAGAAAAAAAGCATTACATATGCCAAGTCAAAAACTGGAGCGGTGATTCACAATTATATCAGCAACTGATGTTCTACAAAGATCTCAAGGCAATTAAACGGAGAGAATATTGCCTTTTTAACAAGTGGTTCTGGAACACTGGATGTCAACACAGAAAAAATGGGACAACACTTTTCTAGTATCCAACATGAAAATTATCTCAGAGTGGATCATAAACCCACACGCAAGAGGTAAAAACTATTAAATATTTAGAAAAAAAAAAATTGTGACATTAGGTTAGGCCAAGATTTCTTAAACAATACATCAAAAGCATAAACTCTAAGAGAAAAATATTGATCAATTGGACTTTATCAAGATTAAATATTGTTGCTGTTTGAATAGTTAAATAAAGCAGCCGTCAAATTGCAAAACATAACTGGTCAAGGGTTATACTATTTAAGAAATTCTTACAACTTAATAAAAGGAAGACCAGTAGCCCAATTTAGAAACTGGGCAAATTATTCGAGACAGATATTTCACAAAAGGAGTTATAGGAGTGGTCAAATAAACACAGAGAATAATATTCAACATCACTAAACATCAGAGAAATGCAGGTTTAAACCATAATGAGACAACATCACATATATACTAAAGTAAAGCTAAAAAGATTGGTGGTATCAAGCTTGGCCAAGGATGTGGAAGAGGGGAATCCTCATGCAATGCTGGTGAGAATGAAAATATTACAGCTACCTTGAAATACTGTACAACAGTGTTTCACATACATTTACCACATGACCCATATAAAGCTACATACACATTTACCAGATGACCCACCAAGTCCAGCCACAGTTATGTACCCAAGAGAAATGAAAACATACATCCACATTAAAACCTGATTGTCCACAGCAGCATTATTTATAACAGCCAAAAACTAGAAGCAACAAATATCCACCAACTGGTGAATAAATTGTGATATATGCTAACCATGGAATACTACTCGGCAATTTAAGAAACAAATTATTAATATAACCAATAACATATATGAAACTCAAAAATATTATACTAAATGAAAGAAGACAACATACAAGATTGCATACTCCATCATTCCATTTATATGAAATTTTAGATAAAGCAAAACTATAGTGACTGAAGGCAGGTGAGTGTTTGCCACGAGCAAGTGGGGAGGGGAGGGCTTCAAGTTCAGACCTTTAGGATGAGGACGCTGTCTGTGGACGCTGTCTGTTGATTCTGATGTTGGTTACACAACTGGATACAATTAACAAAATTTTCAAACTGTGCCCTTAAAACAAGTGAATTTAAAACAAACTTGCAAGCAAAGATCAACTGCTTCTGTAAATTCTTTGGGCACATGAGAAGAACACATAGAATCTATCTGCAACGTGCAAAGTACACATACACTTTATTATTGATAATACCAATTCTTCCTTGAGTTTTCATCAGACAAGGTCTTTAAAAAGTTATATTGTCTTAATCTATAAACAATAAATGCTTGGGAGGGTGTGGAGAAAATGGAACCCTCTTTCACTGTTGGTGGGAATATCAGTTGAGACAACTGCAATGGAGGAGCATATGGAGATTCCTTTAAAAACTAGGAATAAAACTAGTTTTATAAAAATAAAACCATAAGACCCAACAATCCCACTACTGGGCATATATACTGAGAAAACCAGAATTGAGAAAGACACATGTACCCCGCTGTTCACTGCAGCACTATTTACAATAGCTAAGGCACGGAAGCAACCTGTGGATGGCCATCAACAGATGAACGGATAAAGAAGCTGTGGTACAGATGCACAGTGGAATATTACACAGCCATAAAAAGAACACATTTGAGTCAGTTCCAATGTGGTAGATAAACCTAGAGCCTACAATACAGAGTGAAGTAAGTTAGAAAGAGAAAAAAATATTGTATATTAACACATATATATGGAATCTAAAAAGATGGCACTGATAAACCTATTTTCAGGGCAGGAATGGAGACGCAGACATACAGAACAGACTCGTGGACACAGTCGGGGAAGGAGAAGGTGGGCCGAATGGAGAGTAGCATGGAAACATATACACTACCATATGTAAAATAACCAGTGGGAATCTGCTGTATGACTCAGGGAGCTCAAACCTGGTGCCCTGCCATGACCTAGTGGGGTGGGAGGGAGGTTCAAGAGGGAAGGGATATATGTACACCTATGGCAGATTCATGCTGCTGTATGGCAGGAACCAACACAATATTGTAAAGCAATTATCCTTCAATTAAAAATAAATAAGTTTTTAAAGAAGAGTTGTTTTGTTTTTTAAAAAATGATGGGCAGGCAACACCTTTGGCTGCCATTTGGAAAGTTACAAACTAGAAGAAGTCAAGGTGAAAACTTTAAAAAGTAGGAAACTTCCACACAAACAGCTCTATTCTTCACAAATATCTGATTTTAAGACTAAAGCTAAAGCCAATAGAGGAATCTGTCATCTCAGAGTCAGGAAAATAGGAATAGTCCTCCACACAACCAGACCAATGTTTTAATAAAATCTGTTTATAAAGAAGCAAACATGTTAAAAAAAAAACAAACCATTAACTCACAGTTGAATTCACTCATCCCACATAAAAAGCAAATAAAGGGCTTCTCTGGGGGACTCAGCGGTAAAGAATCCACCTGCCAATGCTGGAGACATCAGTTCTATCCCCGGTCCAGGAAGATCCCACGTGCTGTGGAACAACTAAGCCCGTGGGCCACAACTATTGAGCCTGTGCTGTAGAGCCCATTCGCTGCAACTAGGGAAGCCCGGGTCCCCTAAAGCCCGTGCTCTTCAACAAGAGAAGCCACCGCAATGAGAAGCCGATGCACCACATCTAGAGAGTAGCCCCACTCACCGCAACTAGAGAAAGCCCCCATGCAGCAATGAAAATCCAATGCAGCCAAAAAGAATTTATTTTTTTTTTTTAAGCCAACAGAGTGAAAAAGTTAGGTGTGGGTTCTGGGTTTCGCTTTGGGCTCCTGATGTAAGAGCCAGGGACTCACCTCTGCGTTTCCGTCCTTGAAGCTCTCGCTGTAAGTGCTGTCCGGGGTGCTCCGCTGGTCGTCCTTGAGGTAGGTGCCATGGCCGGCCATGGACGGAACGCCATACTGAGTCTGTTCAAAGATAACCACGCGTTGCTCCTCCCCTTCTCCCCGGGGATAGTGCACAGGTGGGGTCATGAAAACCGGTGTGAAATCTTCAGCCTTCACCACTGTGATTCCTGATACGGGGATGATGGCTGGGCTCTCGGGGACGTTCGTGCTGTACTGTTCCCGCTTGGAATTCTCCAGGTGGTCTTGATTTAGGGAAAGGTTCACCGGAACAGTCTTCAGGACCTGCACTCGGTTTTCTCCTCCACTCAGATTACTCTGGGCTTCACTTGTGCCAAGACAGTTTCTGTGTATTGAAACCCGCCCCCCAGCAACAGGATAGAATTAGAAAAATCATCATTTCGCAGCTCCTAATAACTGATCCAAGCAAGAATCAGTGGATGCTAATGCATTAGGGGGGAAAAAATTGATGGTGAACTTTACAATGGAATGAAATGGATCTCTCCATCACCAGAAGTAGGACAACCACCCCCATGTGCCTCCTGGTAGCATGCACCTAGAAAATGCTCAACAAAAAACAAATGTTGACCCTAAATTAAACCAAGCTTTATATCTAACTTCCAGTTCTTAGGCTATACGGGAGCTGGAAGAATAATTTAAACACCACTGAAAAGAAGCAATCATACAAACCAGGATATCACACATCTTACAGACCTGGTTTCCTCAATAAGTCAGAGGCATGAAAAAAGAAAGAAAGGTGGGAGACTTGTTCTAGGTTAAGAGATTTAAAAGGCATAAGAACCAAATAGGAAGAGCAGATCTTGTTTGGATCCCGATCTAAAAAGCCAAAGAGGTATTTATGAAGCAATGGGATGTTTGAGACAATCAAATATGAACTGAAAGTTAGCTGATGTTAAGGAAGTATTGTTCATTCACTTAGATGTGATAATGATTTTGAGATTATGTAATAAAAAGTCCATGTTTATTTAGAGATCCATATCAAATGATATGGATCTCTAAATATGTCATGTTACAGGTGAAATGACATAAAGTAAGCCAGGAACTTATTTTTAATACTATTGCAATAAAAATTTTTTTAAAAAGAAAGAAGGGAAAGAAAGAAATGGTGAAGAATAAATAAGGTGTAAGAAAAAGTTATCAAGTACTGAATCTGGAGGATGGAATGGGTCTTTGGGGGTTCATTATACCACCGTTTCTTTATGAATATATTTGAAAGCTTTCAAAAGAAAAAAAATTAAATAGCCTTTTTTAAAAACACAGGGATTTGGTAGAAACAAATACAATACTGGTTTTGTGGTACTGGTAAATACTGATAAAGCAATTATCTTTCAATTAAAAATAATTTTTAAAAAATCACAGTAACTAAAAAAATAGGGGCAGAACAATAGGTTGAAGGAGAAAATTGGGAAGAATAGTTTTCACTGTTCTGCAGGCTAAACCCTTTGCAGATAAAAATAAGATAATGAGAACTTGTCATTAAAATATTTTCACGAAATTGAGAAAAACCATGAGCTCATTGATATCCTTAGCATTGAATTACTATCAGGACTTAAGGAAGGGGTGTAACTGGGCTTATGTAAGACAAGAGCTCTCAGATCTCACACCTCCTGACTGGTACAAAGAGAA